>NC_045621.1:86524852-87142906 GCF_009829155.1 Mustela erminea
TGAGCACACAGTCCCTTCCAGTGCTTCATGAGTCTGCTGCTTTTCAAAGCAACATTTCTCTAATACTTACCTACTCTACACTTTATTTGTCCACATCTTTACTTCCTGCTCGTTTTATGTGCACTTCGATCTGGATCTCATCTTCTCCACTCCATTAAAAATATCTTTGTCATGAAACACATCCTTCTTTAATTTCCTTGACACAAGATTTCCCGTGGGTTCTGCTTACTTTTTTGGGTTGCTCTTTTTCAATCTTTTTTCAATAACCCCCTTCTCCCTTATTCCTTCTGAATATTGGAGTCTCACAGGATCTGTCTGGACCATTTATCTTCATCAGTCTTCTCTTGCTAAGTGACCTCATCTAGTTTCATGACTTTACATAATAATTAAATAATAATATTTATATCCCTGATATTAACTTTTTCCCATGAGGTCCAAACGCTGACTGACTACTCGAGATGTCCTCTTGGATATGTATTGGCATCTAGTCATCTCAAGCTAAATGTATTTAAAACAGAAGTCTAGATTTTCCTGTAACTAAGCTATATTCTTTCCCAGTGTTCCTCATTTCAATAAATGGAATGGACATCCAGCATCTTAGCTCTAGGAGTCTTCTTTGATTACTCCCTCTTCTTCATCCTCTAGACTCTATTCACCAGTGTGTCTTTCTGATTAAGTCTCCAAAACATATTTCAAATCTCTTAGTTTTTTCCCGTCCCCACTACCACCATCTTTGTCCAAGCCATCATTATCTCTTGTTGTGGCTACTGGTTGAGTGCTCTAATATGTCTCACAGCTTCCATTCTTATGCACTTCTAATCTATTCTCTGCCCAGAGGCTAAAAGCACCAGTTAAATCTCCAAATCAGATCACATAGCTGACTTGATGAGAATGATTCTAGGCTGTAGTATCACTTAGACTAAAACCTGCCTTATAATTCTCCACAAAAGTTCATCCTTCCTCTTTGGCATCATTACAAAATACTTATTCCTTGTTTCATTACATTCCCATGGCATTGCTGTCTCTTCTGTGTCATAAACAGGGTGAGTGAGCCAGTCTATGTACTTTTTGTTGCCTTTGTATAGAAAGCTCATCCTTGGTCTCATCACATGTTGCCTCCTTCTCATTAGTTCCCAAGATTTCCATTCAACTCTAACCACTCCTCAGAGGAGCCTTCTTTGACCACCCCATCTAATGTAGATCTCTCATGACCACTCCTCTTCCTTTACAATATCATTGTCTTCATTTTCTGAGAGGAGTTATCACAAGCTGAGATTATTTTGTTTATTTATTTGATTGTATATTGTCCATCTCTTCCAGTAGACTATAAGCTTCTTGGGGGTAGGGTCTTTTCAACATTTGATTCAATTTTTTCTGTATTCTCATTACCTAAAGTAGTGCCTTTCCCATGCAAGGCTTGAAATAAGTATAGGTTGAATGAGTTAATGAATTATAATTAGTAATGCCCCTGCAGTACTCATAGGTAAAATGAGACATGCCTACAAGAGAGCAGAGAACAGAAGTAATTCTGGAATGCTTATTGCATGTCCCGAGGAGCCTGATGAAAAGTATTGGGTTTAATTTTTCCTTCTTTAAACAGAATTCTCTTGGTTTTAAAAATTAATTACTTTATAGCATTTAATATGAGCGAACTACATCTATAAGTACCCAGTATGATATGCCCAGATCTTAAAAACAAAAGTGAAAAAGTAAGTTTTAGAAAATACATAAAATGTCTATGTACAAAAATTGCAAAACTACATAATGCATATATTGTTTATGTATGCAACTTATGTGGTAAAAGTAGAAAATATTGGCTTTTTGGAAAGAGCCATGATATATTCATTATAATGATTACTTCTGAAATGGGAAGAGAATGGAATTCAAGCAGAAAAAAAGGAGACTTCAGTTTTATCTGCAAAGTTTCATTTCTTTTATTTAAGAAGTCTGAAGCAAGTTTGACAAAGTGCTAACATTCTGCAATTGGGTTGGTTGAGGCATGTTTATTATATTTTTCTTCATAATTACTGTACTTTAAACACTCAAAAAAAATTCTTTGCTAAGGGCATTATATACCTGTGGTCTGAGGGGAACTTAAGGAATTGATTCATAAAATATAATGTCCTTATATTTAAATCAGGGGTTAACTAATTCAATTTGGCATCTATCTTTATGATTCTTGGGTGGGCTCCCTTCTGGCCGGCGTCTGTGTTTTTGGGTCAGACTGAAGTGGTGCAGAATGTGAAAATAGGAGCGAAAACATCTGTGCACTAATGCAAATATTTCTCCTCTGTTCCTCCAAGGTTGGGGTTTTTTCTCCCCCCGACACAAGGGGGCTGGAGAACCAACAAATGTCATTTATTGAGGGCATACTATGTATTAGGGTCTCTCTGTGCATTACCTCATCAAGGTTCATAGCAACTCTTTAAAGTAGATATTATCATCCCTGCTGTACAGGCAAGAAAACTAGGACTTTGGATGACTCTCAGGCCCTACAACTAGCAGATGACAGAAGTTCAAGGCAAAGCTAAGTTTAATTGACCCAAAGCTTGTGTATTTTCTATTCTGCAACTTTGCCTATGGCTCTCTGACCTCCTAATGCCATTTTAACTTCTTGATTTTTTAGTTCAGACTTTGCTTTGGATTTAAAAGATGCCTTTCTTTTATTAATATATTTGGGCAATGATCTGTACCTTTCATAAAAGACATATTCATTCTTTTTAAAGATTTTATTTATTTATTTGGCAGACAGAGATCACAAGTAGGCAGAGCAGCAGGCAGAGAGAGAGAGGGGGAAGCAGGCTCCCTGCTGAGCGGAAATCCTAATGTGGGGCTCCATCCCAGGACCCTGGGATCATGATCTGAGCTGAAGGCAGAGGATTTAACCCACTGAGTCACCCAGGTGCCCTTAAAAGACATATTCAAATTTAACTGAGTTTCGACTCTAAGGGATTGGTAGTCATATTATTTAGTATGGAGTAGCCCCACTGCAAACTGGAATTTTAGAGATGAAAAATAAAGTAAAAATAGAGTCAAAATTTTACTTTATTTACACACACACACCCCTACATATGTGTAGCTGTGTGTGTGTGTGTGTGTGTGTGTATGTGTGCATGTGTGTCTTAAAAGGGCTTGGCAAAAGGTTTCAAGTGGAAGTGGGGAAAATACGAAGTACAAGTAAGTCATATTAAGAACGTACTCACAAAATTTTGGATTTGAGCTAACCAAGGATGAGCCTTGTGAAGTAGTCAAGATTTATTTTTCTTGGGATCTCTTTCACTTTTCTCTCCTCCAATGTGCCTAGAGTAGTGTTTTTGCCATAAATTTGTTGAGTGAGTGGCATACATTTTGACCGCCATTCCCCAGGTGGAGCCCTGCCCCTCACCTCTCTCGTCTGTTATAACACTGGGTGTTTTATATTGGTCTGGGGTACCAGAGCCCTCCCTCCAGTACCCTCCTAGGTGTCACTTCCAGGATCTCCCACTGCACCACCATTCCCTTAAAGATGAATCAGCTTTATTGCTTCCTGGTCAGAAAGACAATCTGGACTCCTATGTTAATTAATGTAAAATGACCAATATACTAACTGTAACAAGTATTACATTTTTATTTCAATAGATCTTTCTTATTTACCCCCACATGATGACAGCTTGTGAATTTCAGGCATAGTATCATAAAAATAAGGAAAATATTTTGGGGGAAATGATCTTCTATGTGTCTCAAAGCAGATATGTTGCTGCCTTTTCTCTCTTTTTGTGTTACAATTCTGGTATTCAGACCATCAGGTTGGAGACTATCAGGATACTAAGAAATGTGTCAAATTGCTTTTTCTGGAAGTATGTAGATAGTATTTTGTCTTTCAGCGCTGATTTGGAATAGATGTTTCTGTAATGAAGGCAGATAAGGAACATAATTTAGAGATAAATAAAAATAGGCAAGAAAGGATTTTTTAAGTGTAGTTATGATATTGAAATTATAGGAAACATTTTTTAAGTTGAGAAATGAAAACTATGAAATGAATCAATGGAAAACCAAAAATATATATTAACATAGATAGATGCATGTTTCTTCTCATTTACTGCTGAGACATTATTTTGTTCAATTCATTGGAATGTCATCCTGTAGGCTTTAAAACATACATGTTGTGGCCAGCATGACAGAATGATAACCACAGCCACTCTAACGCTATGGGCTTTTTCAAAACCTTCCTTGGGATTTTGAAGAATTTAAAAGGTAACAAAAAGTCAATTTCATGGATATAAAGGGCAGTCTAGAAGTCAGTTCGTGCTCACCTGGGAGAATGCATTTACTAGAAGTTTTAAATAACTCTTCTAAGGAGAAAGGAGAGATTAGATCATATGATGGAAAATTTCTGATATTAAAAACGTCTCCTTTGTGATCTCTCTTTTTTATTTTTTCATTGATATATCTGAGGATTACCTCATGGTGGAGATTGCAGGAATATTCTCAGGACCCAGATTTACTTAGAAAGGGAAATAAGGATCCTTTCTATTGCTAAGTAAGTGAAAATGGGTGGGATGATTAGTGAAAAGTCACTTTTATCTGATATAGTTTTATTTTACTTTTCATTTAACTTCTAGATATTATGAATAATATAATGGTAGTTTTTGATGTATGTTTTTTATTTTTTTATTTTAAATTTACAGTTGAAATGAGATGATGTCTGGAATTCACTTCAAAATACTCAGGCAGAACCAGTGGCAGATAGCTGAAATAAAATTAGAAAAATGTTGGTCCTTGTTAAAACTAGGTGGTGAATATTTGGAGCTTTATTATACTATTCCATTTACTTTTGAATATGTGTATAATTTGCCTTCTGGATTCCTTAGAATTCTATAAAAGTATTTCTTCATCATCTATTCAGTTATGCTAAAGTACTTACTATTCATATAAGAGGGTTAGATTCATATATATTACATACATTTGAATACCTATGTATTAATATAAATGCTCACTTTCTTTTTTTATACATCAATTTTCAGAATCTTTGTTCTCTAAGTGTGATTTTTGGTAAGCAATGAGGTTTTGTTTCTTCTGTTAGTATTATTACCTAGATTTTAAAAGCTATACTTGAGGGTGCCTGGGTCGCTCAGTTGGTTGAACATCTGAGTCTTGGTTTTGGCTCAGGTCATGATCCCAGGGTCATAGGATCTAGCCCAGCATTGGTCTCAGTACTCAGCAAGGTGTCTGCTTGTTCCTCTAGCTTCCCCTCTGCTCCTTCCTTGGCTAGCACACATACACTCTAAAATAAATAGATAAAATAATCTTTAAAAACTATATTTGATATCTCCCAATCTATTGCGATTGTTGTACATTTTGGTGCTTATGTTTATCCCATTGTAGACTCTCAGTGGAAGTCTCTTCTGGTTGGCTCCTATGTCTTTTTGAGAAGATTGTATCAGTAGTCTTTAAACTTTCTTGTCTTTCTGAACAATGTGCTTCTCCAGAGTTATCCTGTGCATTTACTGTCCACGTCTTCAAATCTGCCATCTCTCCAAGAGCTCAGGGTATTTTAATCTAAGCACAGACTGTGTCTGCCGCTCTAACTGCATGTAAGGAACCCAGAGAAGTCAAGTTACATCGTGATAATACTGGTTAACAGAGATTCAATGGGAGGGTTTCTTTGAATGAGCTGCTGCCAGACATCATCATTGTTCATTCTTGTGGTTTGGGATGTATCCATTCCCACACAGATACCACTTCTTATTACAGCAAGCCCGTGCCATCCAGCTATCTCTTTTTAATGTGCTCAGGACTTATTTTGGCTTATAAATATTTATCCTGGTGGGTTCTGCATGTTTTACGTTCGGTGGGCTCCATCTTTGCCCTTTGAATATTTCCAGTGCCTGGCCTTGCCCACAGAACGACTGGCTTCCAAATTAAGACTCGACTCACCCTCTTCCACTCAGTGACTAACTTAGAGTCAAAATCAACCATCAACGTCATTATCTTCATCAAATTTGTCTTGTTAGCTTTTTCTTGGCATTCATAATCTCACTTAATCCTCACCACAGTCCTATGAAGTGGGCCTTACTGACTTATTTTACAGGTGAGCACACTGAGGCTTAGGGAGGTTGATTTCTCCCTTCAGGAGCTAAATCCCACAGGGAACTCTCTGAGCCCAAACCTGGTGCCTCTAACAACACTTTAATGCTTCCTTGATTGCTCAGAAATGCCAGATCTACAAAGAAATATAGGACATGGTTTTTCTTCTTAAGGAGTTTATAATTCTAACTGAGGAAGATAGGATATTCACAGGAAAAAACAAACAAACAAACAAACAACACAAGAAACAGAAACAGAAACAAACATAAAGAAGCATCTGAAAAGACACCTGTAATGTTTCCCTTCCAATTCACTCCCCAGTGCTGTCAGATGAATTTCACTAAAACATTTTTGCTGTCATTACCTCCCGGCTTAAAACTTTAGAGGTTCCCCACTGCCCACAGGATAAAGTCCAACTTGTTTGCTTGGCATTTCAGGGCTTCCAAAATTTGGCCCTTACCTATTTTTTCATGTGTGAAATTCCACTGTGAAGTTGGCTAGTGAGCCAGCCGTCTAAGCCAAAGGACACTTCTGGTGGTCTATGCCTTGTGTCCTAGAAATGTTATCATATAAGGGCATCTAAGTTTTACTTAGTTCCACTTTCTAAAAGGAATCCATAAAAGATGTAAAGTCAATTATTCCTGTGACCCCTCCTTCACTGGAATTCTCTGCTGTGGTCAAACAGGTCTTACTCCCCCAGTGGATCTTTCCGTAGGAAAGATGGGGTTTTGTTCATGTTACACTGTTGCCTAATGCCTTCCTTCTTCACCTACCTTTCCCTCATGAGCCATGGCCATCTCGGAGTCTCTCCGGATCTCTCCAGGCCCTTGTTTAACATGATGTCATTTGAAATTCCTCAGATCTTATTACTTGTGTCAATGACCATATATAGTTTTGTGTATATATATATGTATATCTATATACATATATATAGTAATTGAGCCTTTTCTAATTAAGACAGTAACAAATGCTCAAAGCAAAAACTTGGGGATATGCCAGGCAAGAAAAATGTAAGAAAATTAATTACTGATAATCTCACAGCCCAAGGAAGATCACTGCTGACATTCTGGTGTGTGTGTGTATACATATTGCAGTATATGTAACAACAATGCCTTTATACTGTACCTGTGATTTGATACCCTGTTTTTTCTCTTAGCAAAATTTCTCTTGTCAATAGTATTCAGATACAATAGATTTTAAAGTTTTCATAATATCTCATGTATAAATATTCCCTTGCTTAGTTATTCAATTTTCTATTACTACATATTTGTATTGTTTTTCTATTACATGTTGAAGTAAATACGTTTTAGACGTCTTATCTTTTTTAATATTAGGGAACGATGAGAATTTGTCTACAGGTGGACATACCTGGTTCAAAACTACCTCTTAGCTCTATTCCCTTGGGCAATGATAACCCCCCCCCCCCGAAAGCTTACATTCCTCACCTTTGAAATACTCATTACACTGCAGCTATATCACAGTCTTGTTACAGGATAATTGGTGCATGTGGGTTATTATAATTTTTTTTTTTCTTCAGGTCTTTGCACCGATGGTTAGATGGTAAATCCCTTAAGAACAGGGCTTTGTCTCATGGGGCTTGTGATTGTTGTCCTCATGTCTGTCTCACTGCATTATACGTCACTGGTGGTTAATAGTTATTTGCTGATAATTCTGTCAATAATGCCTCAATATTCCCCGAATGCTCACAGTGTCAAAAGTTACCAATAGCAATAGGCCCATGCAAATCCAAAACTTTTCTTGAGGTCTAAAGACTTTAAACTTCTCACTCCTCATCCAAATGCTTATTTTTGGTGATAATGTTAATTTTCTAACATTCCAGTTTTCCCCTGTATTCTTTGCATTCAGTCATTACCATTTTTGTTGAGGGGTCTGGTTAGTTACAGACTGCATTTAAGTAGAAGGCTGTGGGAAGATCAATGCTACCCTCATGTGATGGTATTTCCAGGGCACCAATGCATGGCACTGCAAAACCCATCCTTGGCTGAGCTAGCCAGTTCAAAAGCCAGCTTCACAGCAGAATTTCACACATGCAAATGAACCATTGTGATCCTGGTCATGAAAATTCATGGAATAGTGGCTAGTTCAGTGTGGATGACCTGTCAATTTGGCAGCCAATCATTTAGTTAAACATCCAAATTACTGGCCAGTTACTCAGTCTAAAGCTAGTCTTCCTGCTTGTTACTGAGTTCTATGTAATCCTATTAAAAGCAATGACATTCCCTTTGATTTGTGGCAGCTAATGGTGTAGAAGTACCATGCAGGCACAGGACATGTGTCTGGCACAGTTTAAATGTGAGCATTGTGAGAGTAGACTGTTTATATTACTATTGGATTTATTCTTAAAATACTAAACATCCTTCATTGAATAACAGGCACAGTATCTTGATTTCATGGATGCCCCCTAATTACTGTTTTCATCAATTTTAAATGGGAGTTCCTCTAAGGATTAAATCATCTTTTTTTTTTTTTTTGATGTGTACTAATTGATTTTGTTGGATCTATATTTCACTCCTCGGACCAGCTTGTCCTGTCAGGCAGTCAGACAGAAAGCCCTGAAGACTCCTCAGGGGCTGGTAGAGCCTGGGATTCAGTTGAAAGTGACCCACCTGAGGTTTAATTCAGACATGGGATAGTAGTATTCATTGGCCAGGAAATTAATCTAGAGTAGTTGTTCCTAATTGCAGACCTCCTTGAGAATATAATGGACACTCGAGTCTTCAATTCCAGAAAAACGCACCCACAACCTATCATGAAAGCTCCAAGAATTCACCAATTGGCCACAGCCCAAGAGTCCAGGAAATCATAAATCTTAGGTCAAAATTCTTGCTCTGGGTATGAGTGTGGGGATCAGAAAGAAAGAGAGACAAAGAAGCATGGAGATAGAAAAAAGACAAAAACAAAGAGGTACGCACAGAGAGAAACACAGAGGCAGAGGGAGATTAAGGGATGGGAAGTATATATAAGTCAGTATAACATAATTTTTCATTGCTGTGCTCAATTACATTCTAAAAAACATGTGATGTTCATAATCCTGGGTTCTTCTGGTGAATAGAGTCTTTCCTGTGACAGACACAACATACACCACACCTGAGGATTTTCGATGACGTTGAGAAGCTCTGCAGGGACAAAGATTTCATTTTAAAGTCAGATATGTAGACTGTTTGAAGACACTATTTTAGGTTAAAGGACCTCTTGGCTTGTAAATGAAAAAGACTATTGTGTATACTGAAGACCATTGATAGAATAATTACCCTAAAAATACTACCGACTTGGAAGCCTTATGTCTTCTACGTTTCAAAAAGATATTACATATGCCATCATATTTTATTTTCTCAATAGAGCCCTGTTTGTTAGGTAGGGGGGAAATTGCTATACGTATTTGAAATTTAAAGAAATCGAAACAGATGTGTATAGAGACTTTCCTGGAATCACAGATACTAAAAAAAGTAAACTTGAGAAACCAGATTCCCAGGTCTGATTCTAGGTTGAATCCATATATTTCTGTCAATCGTGACATCCATATAACCAGCACAAATCCCTTTGCTTCCTTCAATGAAATATATGAAGTAAAAATAGTGCTCTTAAAATGGGACTAGATAATAGAATTGTAAAAATTTAGAATGTAGGTGATTCTGTAGATGAATAATAATCTGAGCTACTCAGGGTAAGAGGGGGAGAACTGACCCAGAGGCTTAAAGGACTGAAAGAGGTCCTTTATCTGGTCCATGTGGTGGACGTGCAGGGGAGACACCTAGAGTGTGATACAATAAGGACTTGCCCCCAGCAACTTTTTTTTTTTTTTTTTTAAACAAGGGAGAAGTGGGATTTAAAAACATCTGTTCTATGTCTTATATCATTTAGGTAGAATGGTTTGGTAACAATTTTGAAAAATGGGGGCACCTGGGTGTCTCAGTCAGTTAAGCGTCCACCTAGGGCTTGGGTCATGGTCCCAGGGTCCTGGGATCGAGCCCCACATCTGGTTCCTGCTCAGTGGGGAGTCTGCTTCCCCTTCTTCTCCCTCTGCTTCTGTCCCTCTTTCCCCTGCTCATGTTCTCTCTCTCTCTGTCCCAAATAAATAAAAAAATCTTAGAGAAAAAAGAAAAATGAAGTCAAATCCAGTTCTGTTCTCAGACTATGTTTGGAAAGTTTAAAATTTTGAGTTGTGTTTCTCAGAAATAGTTTTTATAAGGTAATGCATAGTTCCATACATTCTCTCGGCCTAAGAAAGTGCATATGACTACAAGGAAATAGGACAGATTAATTGCTCTGCTTGTCAGGCTATCATAGATTCTTACGTTAGAGTAGGTAATATATATATCAAAGACGGATATATACTATGTACATACACATCTCCAGACACCCACATTCATGTATATATATATATTCATGCATATATACACATTTATAAAAATATTAGGTCTCGGGGTTATTTAAACACTCCTCATTTATAACTTGCTTTTTGGGAATTATTTAGTTATGCAAGATATCACCATATTCAGATATATTTTTTTTAATAATAAACATGTCTAGTCAAAGAAGGCATTAATGAAGCAATTCCCCAAATAAAACAGTCCATGATATCTGAGTTGCAGCAGAGAGAGAGTGTGGTCTTTGTAGTCTAATCAAGATCACAAGACTTGTTTTGAGCGTCTGTCATCTTTAATTTTACGGCACTTCATTTCAGAGTCGGACTGCCAGGGTCACATGCAATTAAAACACAGGCAAGATTTGTCTTGTGAAATCTTAACATAAAAAGTAATGTGTTACTCCATTTTAACTTTTCTACTGAACTCTGTGAACTCACTAATTACTTTTCCCCCCTCTTGTCACCTTTTTGATATGACATGTATTTTATAGAGAAGATAGAAGTTTGGAATTTTTTTCTTACATCATGCGTATGATTGAGGATAACAAAATTAAACCAAGAGAAAAAAGGAATCCATTTTTCAGAAATACATTTTTTTTTCTTTTCTTTCTTCCTTTCTTCCTTCCTTTTTTTTTTTTTAAATAAGAAATATCTGAGTACTCCAGCTTCGATTCCAAAGAACCTCCTAGATCACGTTCTAGGACATAACCGTTAATCTGCTTAACTAGGGCAGGTAGAAGTGGAATCACAGACCACAGATCTCACAGAGGCCGGAGAGTGAACCGGAGTTTAGTCTCCGGGTGCTGGCAAAGGGGCTTCTATGTGATTGGCTGTGAAAAGCCTTGAAAGCCAGCCTCCGCACAGAATGTGGAGTGTGAGGAGAGCTGTTCCATCTTCGTGATCAGTAAATTGCATAGACCCTTATTAACCTTATTGATAAGGAGCTTAGGGAAGTCCTATTCGGGCCGCAATATATTCTTTTTGTTCTCCTGTCTCTGCAATCCCAGGCGCTCTGTCTGGACGGCCTTCAGCGGGGGGGGGGGGGGGGGGGGGGGGAGAACCCCTTAAAATTCAGCAGGTCAGTGGCTGTGCCTCAAGTGAGAGCAAAGGATGGGTATGTGGATCCAGGAGCCAGCTTGTGCTTGGGGTCTCTGTGTCGCTGGTGCTCAGGACACCTGGAGAATGTTTGAAAATTTTGTGCTTAAAGAATCTTTTATATTGCTCCTCTTTCAATGCAGCTGGGGTCTGTAGGGAGCTGGGGATTATTTTTGATACCTGTCGAAAAGAGTTATGTCTACACTGATTTTCCATCCCTCACTACTAATTAACCTTATTGTATACAGGAAACAGTCTATTTAATACCTGCATTCTTTCTGTAATGCCAAGTAAAATGAAATCCAGTGTGAAATCTAGTTAGCGTTTGCCTTTTTGAAGTCATTTTTAAGTTTCCAGTTTTAGTGACTGTGACCTCAGAGCTGATAGCTAGAAAAATGGGAGCCTGAACCAATTTTGGTTTCAATTGTATCCTTCACTCCTTCCAACTTAAAAGCTGCCTTTCACCTGGACTTTTGCAGAGACCGAGGAGGGGGTCATCCTGAGCCGGACCGTGGTTCCCCGGAGCCTTCCCCGCTGGCCTCGAGGGACGGTTGCAGGCTTCTTGTCAGAGCCATAGGCTGGTCTCTAGTCCATTAACTCTTGTCTCCTCAGCAGCTCAACTCCTCTATCCCCTTGCTTTCAATCGGGGAGGCTCGAATTTGACACATCCTGGCAAAACTGTGCAGTGGCAATTCAGAGAGATGCTGAAGGAGAGGAAAGAGTCTGAGCCCAGGGTTAAAATGCTGAAGGAAATCCCATTGGTGGAATGTTTGCAAGGGAAAAAAAAGGTAGGGTCTAGCAATAAAGAGCAGAAATTAAACTGTGTAAAATGTCACCAAATGATGTGGAAAAATCCACACGTCCTCAAGTATGCTTCACAATATGGACTTAGAACACATTTTGCTGGTGACGTGAGAATGGTTAGTGCAAGTCCTGCTCTTCAAATGTGAGTGTGTGTGTGTGTGTCTCAAGCAAACCTGTCAGCTTAAACGGTGCCAGAAGAAAGTGAGGAGTTTTCAGGCCAATGCTTTGTATTTGCCAGATTTCTTGGCTTTTGAGATTTTCATATATTGGTCAGAAATCCTATGCTCTGTAGAATTTATCTCCCACATAAACCTTACGTTCGGCAGTGCAGGGAAGGCGAGTGGGAGATGCTGCTGCGTGTCACAGATGTCTGGACTTTTCCAGAACTGAAGCCAGGTCGTCAGAATTTGCTGGTAGACTTGCAAGAGTTAGGTTCGTGAATCTCACCGTCTCTCTGTCATTGAGCTATGGGATAGAAGGATTTTTAGAAGTCTTAGACTGCAAGAGAGTTTGTTGGAGGACTATCTGTTTGGTGACCTTTTATCAGTGGGCATAAGAATCAGGACGGACTCCGGTGATTTGAGATGGCATTTAACTTGCTGTGACTAGTTGGTAGGCAACCTGATTGCAGATCACGTTTGTGTTTAGTGTGGCTTATGGTGTGGATGTTTACCTTGGTTCACTCATCCAACAAGTGTAGACTGAGCAGCCACAATGGGCTTGTGTCACCTCTCGCTCCCTCACTGCTTTCCTGGCACTCTCCTGATTGAGTGGGGGAATGTTCTCTAGAGCCCAGATGATCGCTGAAGAATTTTGTGGACCCGGCATGCCTCGTTTCAAGTATAAGATAACAACACTCAGCTGGATAAGTCTATAAGGGATGAGTGTGTGTGTGTGTGTGTGTGTGTGTGTGTGTGTGTGTGTGTGTTTTAGAGAGAGAGAGAGAGAGAAAGAGAATGCATGTGTATGATGAGTGTTTGTGTGTGTGTGTGTGTGTGTGTGTCTGTGTGTGTTCTCCTGCCAGGTCTCTCACCAAGACAGCTAGACATTTTCATTTTGACAACACTACTATACAAAATTATCATCTTTTTGTACAAGATGTTCTCTGTATTCTCATCATTTGGATGATTCAGGATCACTCTCCGGCAGCAAGAGGCACAGCGTGTCTTAATGGCTGCCCTCCTTTCGATTATAGCTAAGAAGAAGAATGGGGGGGTCTCATGTTTTTCATCTTGCACAGGACCTCTACGGGGCCAGACTGAATTTCAATACAATATTAGGCAGCATGATATCATGGATGATAAATCAACATCGACAAATACAGTCCAACACGAGACAAAATGATGGAACATAGAGTAGAAGCCACCAAAAAGGCATTTCTATTTTTTGTGTTGTTTTTTATTTTTTCAAACAGGTACTTTTAAAGAGGTGGGCAAGGACGCTTCCATTCTGTCTCCCCTATAATGTGGTAAAATGGTAAGCACAATGTCCATAAAGCATACAGGAAGAGGAAATGGTGCGTGAATATTAAAAGTGTAAAAGCAACAACATGAATGAGATTTTGCTATGACAACAAAGGTGCTGTATATTTCTTTGGGGAAAATTAAAAATTATCTTTCTTGTTCTTTGGTGAAAATTAGTATGAAAGTGAAACTCTCTTCAGGTGTTGTAACAAGAGAGTGACCATGTACCCACATAGGCATATAAATGCTTCAGGTGTTTATGTGCTTATGTGCTTTCTTCTGCTCCTTTTCTTAACAAAGTGAGCATATGGTATAGTAGTAGAGGCAGAGGCCTCTGGAGCCATATTATTAAGATTCAGAAACCTGACACTTACTAACTGCATGAAGTTGGGTAACTTCATTATTTTCCCCCTCAATTTCCTCACGTATAAATCAGGGATAATATTAGTACCTTACTCCATAGAGCTGTGAAGATTAAATAAAACTAAATATGTTTGTATATATGTAAAGTGCAGTTCCTGGCACATAACAAACCTTCCATAAATGTTAGTTCATCAAAGTAGTCTCCCCGGATCTAATTTCACTTTGTGGTCCCTGGAGGTGGCCCATGGAGCAATATTGCTCCAAAAGAAAGGAGGGAAAAATCAGAGGCAGGTAAGAGAGAAATGACCTTCTGATCATTCAGGAATCATGCCAGAAGCAGAAAGTGATAGTGTGTATACTTTACATGACTTGGGTATGACTTGGCAAAATATCTTAGGGTAGTTACTGTCAAATGACCAATCATTGTCGGAATACCAGAATCGCCCCCTACTCTGTAATTCAGCCAGAAATGGGCCTGCTCTAGGAATTCTGGGTAAGAACAAATAGTGATTTGCACTTAGCAGCTATGATTAGGGAGAAGTTCAGAAGTTCAGTAGGATCATGCTCCATACTATTGATTATCATACCTGCTGCCACTGTCTGAACTCAGACCTGCATTAGTAGTTCTATTAAACAACCTTCAGGTCTCAAAGTTGACTACGGACTTAATATACTACCTCTGGGTATGGCATTCAAGGCTTTTTAGCATCTGATCCTAACCTTCTCATTATCGTAACTTTTTTATTTTTTAAAAATAATTTATTTATTTGACAAGGAGGGAGGGAGAGAGAGAGAGAGAGAGAACGCATGAACAGGGGGAGCAGCAGAGTGAGAGGGAGAAGCAGGCTCCCCGCTGAGCAGGGAGCCTGACACGGGGCTCGATCCCAGCACCCTAGGATCATGACCTGAGCCAAAGACAGACGTTTAACCAACTAAGCCACCCAGGTGTTCTCATCTTAGAAGTTCACAAAGCTAACTGTTAGTCAATAAGCCGGAGATCTATCATCCACACCCATTAGAAACAACTTAGGTTTTCATGCTGTGTTACCTGTTTTCATCTCCATCACATGATCCTGTTAGACAGTCCTAAGAGGCCAGATATGGCAAGTATTCTATTTTACAGGTTGGAAAACTGAGACCCAGAGAGAGTAAATAATTTACCCAGGACCTAAAAAGCCAGTCCTCCTATGTCTGCTTGTCTCATTCTCTCCATCTCTATTTTTTCCATTTTCTTCTCTTACATGTTGCTCTGGCTCACTCACATATCTCCACCATTTGCTTCATGCCCCACCCATTTTCTGGAAAGCAGACTTTGCAACATTGGAAGGCTTAATATGGAGTGTACAAAAATGGAGAACCGTGGGGGTACATCTGCTCTGATGTGTTTTATGAGGTGCCCTTGAAAATCAGGTTTCACATAAGTTCCTGAATTTCTGGCTTGTCATGAAAGATCTGAAGGTCTGGCAACACTGTGCCCATATTCCCACATAAGCAATGTCGGCTTGAGCTGAGAAGCGGACCCTTTTGGCCAGGGTTTGAACTGGAGTTTTCCCCAGCTGCTTCATAATGCCTTAAGCCTGCTCTTCTTGACTCCTTTGTATTACCCGCCTGGCCCTAGTAACATTTGAGATTGCAACCCTTGGTTTAAAGAAAGAGAAGAAAAAAGTGCACCTATTTCTAAAGATAAGATGAAACATCTTAATTGAAGAAATTGTATGTGATTATTATGTTTGAAGAAAGTCTTTGTTGTTTGGTATTAAGATTTGAGTTTCCCAAGGAAAGTGTTGATATTGTTTTGGTTTTATTTTTTATTTTTGACAACAGAGCAGTGTGACCCAGAACTCTTAGCGACAAGTCCTTTTGGATGAAAATCTTTACAGGGCCTTTTAATTAGGAATTGACAGGGTGATTAACTTATAATTCACAAAAATAAATGTGGAAAAGAGAAGTACAGGTCAATTTCTAGCTGTGTTAAACTGTAAGGACAAGCAGCATTGGCAAGTGATTGTTCCTTTTTAACAGCTTTTCTAATTTTTCTTAATTGGATCCTTTGTTTTCTAATTGGATAGGGAGAACCATCATATGGCTTTCAATTACTAGCTGTGGCGGGGTGATCCTGTCATGTGGCACACGCTAAGTCAAGTCACACCCTCAACATATAGGGTGAAATAAATACCATCTCCACAAAGTTTTTGTATTAGTGCGGAAGAGGGGCACACATCCTGGGTAGGTAAATCGATGCCGGAACGGGAGGTACCCAACTAGCTGGCTTTTCCAGGGAGACTGTTTTGGGCTTGTGTTTCCATTCTATAGGCCAAGTTATCAGCTATAATATATTAAAATATTTAGTCATCATAATAGAGGAATGCTCCTGAGGGCACAAGATTACATTGCATGATGGAGAATGTTAAAAAGTGTACACCCACATACATACACTCATACAAACACGTACAGTAGAAAATGTTAATGTTCTCAAGGTATTTGGTTTCTTGTGTCCACTTGTAAATTTAGAGATTTTTTTTTTTAAGAAATAAAGTTTTTCTCTCACTTTCTTATTTTACAACACCTGCTGGGTCTCTTCTGCCTACTGCATGCATATTTTATCATGTCCTATATCTGACCCCAATAGCGTTCCCTAGCTCCATCCTCCAAAGTTGCTAGACATGTTCTTCCTCCTGTCTTCACAGAGCTTCTCTCTTTACCTTGGAGATGGTGGGTCTTTTGTGACTCTGTTCAAGCCATCCCTGCTGCCTAGTATGTCTTCTACATTTTTCCTTCGTTGATCTTATTTGACTGGTTAAAATTAGATGAAAAAGGTTACCTTCCCAGTGAAACTTCTCCTGACTCACCCCAGGCACAATTTGTTACTTGGTTCTCCGTCAACCACTGAACTTTGTTAATGTTTCTGCACTAGCTTCTGCTTGTTCGTTCATTCAGAATGCTTTTCGAGCATCTCTTCAGTATAGGTACCTAACCCTGGGGTGACATAGTTATTAAGGTTACTGAGATCCCTGATCTTCTATTAATCTTTAGATGATTTTCTCTCTTACTGGACTGTGGAACTTACAGAGCGTGGGAATTTTTCTTATTTATATTAGTATATAGACTTGCACCTTAAATAAGGTGATTAAGAAGTGCTAATTTTTTTTTTTTTATCTCTTCCTGATGAAGAATACTTACCAGTTTTATAAAATATAACCCCTTGGTGGGTCAACCTAGTATATCTACATTCTTGGCTTTTAAACTTGGAATAGTTGCTATTACCATAATTACAGCCTTCGGAATGCTCTGGAATCTAATGGCCTTTTGGTGTAACCCTTTTTATGCCTTTGGTGTGCGCAAGTCGGAGCCTCTGATGGGCGTTTTGCCTCAGTACTGTGGAATGATCTTGTCCCTGAGAGGAAACATAGTCTCTGATTAAATGCCCTTAGCAGGCAAGGATGGGACACAGCTGGGGTTTGAATCAGGCTAAATCCCATCAGATGGAAAATGAAGAAGCTGGTGCTTTTGAAGATTATAAATCTGGAAAGCAGCAGAGATGAGGGGCTATGAGTCCCTGCTCAAAGCAGGTAGTGCCACTTCTCTTTGGCTATTAGTGCTGCTTCTTTCTGGCTGGTGCTCCCAGAACAACTTTAAAGAGGGCCACGGGAAGGGGTATGATTTAAACGTGGGGACCACTAAATCCACTCTCCCCCTTTCAAAAAGGGAAGCAATTAAAACCTTGGAGGAGATGTAATTCAGAATATGGAATGTCATGGAAATGAGGAGGACTTGAACTAGAATACAAGAGACTCTTTTTTCCTGTCTCCATGTTTTTCTGAAATGCGTAAGTACAACTTTACATATAAGAACTCAAGGCTGGCAAGCCTATTAGCTCCTCATTACCAGTGACTTTAGTTCATGGGGTTCCGACTCATGTGATGTGCCTTGGCTTTGTGGTATGTGTATCTATCCCTCTTGATGAAACCTCTCTTCGGCATTTATTGTGGTTGCTTCTCTGTTCTCGGCCAGGAGCCGACTTACTGGCACCATTGCCAAGATGAAAACATTCAAGACGGGCAAGGTAGCTTCTTTCTCAGGCAGCTCCCTGGATGCCGGAGCTCCCGCACATCTGGCTATCCCTTGAATAGACTCTCTCCCTGTACCATGTACCCCGTCTACGCAGACAGCCGATGTCTCTGAGCTCATTACTGCTCGAAGGGTTTGATTTTGAATCTGTGCTTCACACATTTTATTTACATGCTTTGTTTTTCATTTTATGACCAAATCGATAACTAGACTTACTCTTTATTGCACTGGATTAATTTTATTTATTCCTTTTGAATTTGATTAAAAAGCTGTCAAACAAAAGTCTACATTTTTATCAGCAAAATACTTTCACAAAACTGGGTATGAGATGTCTTCAGCTAGAACATACTTTTCAAAAATAAAACAATATTTGATATATTCTAGACAGTTACCCTTTTGTTTATCCATGATAACTGAAACTAACCATCAAATGGATAAAGCAATCCAAGTCTAGTCAAGTAATCCTTAGGGCATATGAAAAAAAAAGAGGCTTTTAAAAAAGTTTCTTCTAGATGGATTTAATGTAATTCACCAATAAAGCATCCTCAGAAGCATAATAAAAATTCTACATAAAATGACATAGCCAGGGCAGAGGAAGATATACAGTTTGATGAAGATTCAAAATGGATGCTAACTTTAAAAATGAGTGGTCATGCAATTCCTGTATATTATAAGGATCAAAATTCCAAGGCACTAATTTTGTTTCTAATTTATAAGACAGTATGTTTATGGGACTGCAAATAGTGTGTGTGTGTGTGTATGTGTGTGTGTGTGTATATATATATGCATATATATATATGTTTGTGTGCATGTGTATGTGTGTGTGTTTGTATATATATAAAATCTTCAGTGGCAAATGTTTTGAACTGTCATTTCTCTTCAGAAAAATTGGCATTCAACATGTTGTATTTATAAATTTCACCATACAGCATTGAGGATCACTGGGCTATAGTTTATATTTGCACATGCAAAAATGTTCCTGAAAGATGAAATATGTCTATTTTAGTGGAGAAACTGATTTTTTGTTGTTGGTCTATTTAAAAGTGATTAACTTCTGACTTCCTTCTCCCTTTGTTTCTACTCCTGTGCAAGCAGGAGTATGGGAACATGCCCGAGGCAGCCAGGGTAGGGAGCAGGCTCACCTGTGTGCACACATACCCATACTGGCAAAACTCAACACTTATGCAATTACACATCTAATGTCTGGGAGCAGTTTTAAAGCTGTTTTTTGGATATGTGCTGTGCTCAGCACATTATTTTATAGTGTGGAGCATGCACAGTTGAATGCCTGGAAGTGCTAGAAGGAACAGCAATGAAGGGGTTAATGTAGAACACATATAGGCAAATATTGTCAACTATTTTATTCAAATGTTTGGAACTTAAACACAAAATTATCATTAAGTTTTCACAAAATGAGGCATCTGTCGCTTGAAAGGAAAAAAATATTTCAGAAATATGTTTACAGAAATGTAAAAATATTAGGCATCAAGACAGATGTGAACATATTCAGTCACTTGTCTTGTCTGTCAGTCTTCCTCTGAGCCGAAGATCTTATTGTACTCAGTTAGCATGAGCTCAGCTATCTGGTTTTGGTATACCATATGTATTGCCATGTTCCCCGTTTCATCTTCAGCTCTCAGAAGGGTGGGTCCAAATACAATTCCTAGACTTTGAGTGGACATGAGGTTCTTGGAGGCTTTGGCCACAATCCTGGAGAGAGGGATGAAGAGAAGATTCTATGAGTTTGAAGTAAAATTGTGGCTAATTTTGACTGATAAAATTCTGTGTTCTTGAATTCTTTTTCTTTTTTCAATTTCAATTTCAAGAAAGGAAATAAGGGCAATGATTGGCTTTGGCAAAACAGAGAATGCAACACAGGCAAAACGTTTTTCTAGTTCTAGAAAAACAGCAACTTTGCCATGACATTTTAAAACCTATTTATGCTTCATTGTATGAAAATAGAACCTATGACTCTGGGGAGAAGGATTCATCACCTTGTCCAACTTTTTATCCCCACAGTACCTGGACATTGTGAATGCTCAATAAATATGGAATGAAAGAATAAATAAACAGCAAAAATTACTGTAGAGAGTTAACAAGATTCGACCTTTGAAAATGTTTATAATCTCTGGAAGAAATAGATGAGACATGCCTAGAATATAGAAGAATCCAAACACAGTAAATAGAATAATATATGCATAGTTAAGGAAAAAAGTTGACATAGGCCCTCCAAATTAACAACTTTTTAGTGATTGGAATGAGAAAAGTGTTTCTGACCAATGCTAACTGTATGATGTTTTGTAGAGAGGGTAGGTTCTGAGATATTTAGGTGTACGGCAAAATTCTAAGTGTCTCCATTCATTTTGGACATCCCTTTTAGCTCACACCTCAATAAAATATTGGAATCCTATAGAATTTGCACAGGAAAATGGTCCCATTGGAATCAAAGACATGTTTGCTTGTGTGAGGACTATATGGGGAGATGGAATACCAATGAAACATTAGGATGTTTTATTAATGGTAATGCCTTGCCTGCTTCAGTACAGGACTCTTAAAAGGAAGGTAAAGTCCCATCCTAGATATTGAGACTTTTAAACAATGATACTTATTCTTACCATTGAAGCCTACTTCATTTTATACTTCATTAGGAAGACAAGGTTTTAGCCATGTTAAGGAAATAAGGTTAGCATATAGAAGAACAGGGTGCTAAGAATTCTAAATTCTGCATTCCACCAGACATCTGGACCCCAGGGAACTATGAGTGTAGAGAATAATAGTGAGGCAAACGAAATTTATTGCAAGGCCACGGGGTCTCCATCTCAGAGCCTTCTGTGGAACATTGGAATCCTGGACTTGCTTTATTTCCATCTCTTCATGAACCCAGATCTCTGAAAGACCACTTCTGAGACCAAGAAGCCATGACTTCTCTCTCTTGAATGAGAATGAGAAGGACCAAAGCCATTGGTTTATGACCCTCCACAGCACAAGTTCATGGCCAGCAAATGCCCTTGACATAATCACTTAAAAAAAAAAAAATCAAGTGTTGTTCTAAGCCATGGTATTATCTCATTTAATCCCCATAATAATCCCACAAGGTGGCTTTTGTTATTCAGCCCATTTTACAGGTGAGAAGCCTGAGGCCGAGAGAGGTGAAGAGCCTGCTGTCACACAGAACTGAGGTATAAACCCATGGAGTCTGAATCCAGTGCCTTTGGAAACATCATTGCTGTGATGTGTGTGTGTTAGGACTCCTATTCTTAATTACCAGGCTGGTTTTTCATTCTGCCACCTTCCTTCAGATTATAAAATCCTTCTATAGAAGGCCTGAATTTGTATACCTTATTGCAGAATTGTGATTAACAGCCTGGTTCTGATAGATTATTGTGTGCAAAATGACTTCCAAATTTAGACTGAATATTCAAGATATCCTGCCTCCATTTTTCACTTTTTTCTGCTTTATAAGGAGAGCATTTGTGCCTATGAGCGTGGTTGACTTGGCTACATTCTGGAAGGGGTTCTCATATTTTAGATTGTAAATGAGTTATCAGAGACTTCGAGCTTAAAGTTTCCTTTGGAATATAAGAAACTCTCGCTTTGCTACTGCATTTACCAAAAGCCTATAGAATGATTTAACCTGGAGTGGGGACAAACTGAGTGAGTGAGCCTTTGCTTCACTTTACTACACCTGTTTACCTCAATTTAAGATCTCTCTTGAGCCTTTCACAGAGTTTCTTATTATACAAGTCATTAGTAAGATTTATTGTGGAGGTAAAACAGTTTTCGCCCTTGATTTTAAAATAAGACCTTTTTATGATACTCATTCATTGACTCCATCACAACTTAAAAAAAAAAAAAAAACACAACTCATTAAAGGCAAATATGGAAAGAGAATGTAACTGATCAATAGAGTACCTATTAGGTAAAAGTTGCCTTAACAACTTTATCCAGAGCTAGCAAAGATCTAAGTTGGCAAGATTTTTGTAGCACAGTGCAGGGCTCAAAGGTAATAGGACACGGAGAAGGTAGAAACAGAAACAAGAAAGTATGCAAGAATGAAGGTTAATCACTGATGTAAGGCATCTTGGCCAACAGGGTAGAGGAAGATTAGGACCAGAGTCCAGGGAGACTGAAAAGGGAAAGCGACAATGTGAAGATTAATTGAGGATTGAAGATGTATTTTCCTATTCAGTAACAGCTGTAATTTCAGTTAGTAGCAGGAACAGTGAAGTTTGGCATAGTTGGGAGACAGAATTATATCAAACTCACACAGGTGAGGCTAAAAATCCAGGGAGACCCAAGAGCAGACTGTTGGAGAGAGCGCCCCAGGGGCTGTCAGGAGGGTACCAGGGTAGATGCTGGGAGAGGTCTGCATGTGGAGGAGCTTGGGTGAGGGGAGGAGGCACTCAGCTTTCCAGGGCATTCCAGAAAGTTAGAGCATATAGGACATGGGCCACGAGAGAGGCGAAAGAAAGCTGAAGTGGGGTTACACTCGTTTTCAGTTTTCCCCCAGAGTTCTTCATATTTTTCCTGCTCAGCCAAAGGCCTGGTCTTTGAATCCACAGTAGGACCAAATCTAGAGGAGAACACCAAGACTGAGTTTAAATAGAATGGAGAGTAGGAGGCTAGATCTGCCTGTCAGAATCCACCTCAGGGAAAGAGTTCTCTATCTTAGCCAGGGGGTTATGCAAGAGGACTCTTGTAATGGATTTCTGCCAATGCATCAGTTTCCTAAATTTCCTGTGGACAAATGTTCATTTTGTGCTTTTATGCATGTGTGAATGTGGAGCATTCATTCCATCTCAAACCTGCATCCTTTCGGTCCGTTTCTCTGCACATTTTCTACTTGATTTTAATAAAACCAGCTTTAACTTATGAGTGCTTTAAAATAATCTTGTTATCTGTAGATTTTACTAAACAACACATAGTTTTTTGTATTCTTGTTAGATTTATATTACCGCAGGTTAAATTTCCTTAACAGCTTGGAATTTTTTCCTAATTTTGGGAAATCGAGTTACTTGCAACAACTTTCAGAAAAATCAAATGTAGTCAAGAAAGTAAGTTAATAAGACAATATGGAAGTGTATTAAATAAAATACATGATTTCTGATTTACTGTTAAAGAATGTGTGCTTGTGTGTGTGCATATATACATATATACATATATGTATATAGATATACACATATATATATTTCATAGACAATTATTTTTCTGAATATCAACCAACCAGTAGTTGGTACGTTGAAATGTTGAACAACTTTTCGGTTAGAAAAGATGCTGAGAATAAAGATGATTTTTTTTTTTAAAGGTTTTATTTATTTGACAGAGAAAGATCACAAGTAGGCAGAGAGGCATGCAGAGAGAGAGAGGGAAGCAGGTCCCCTGCTGAGCAGAGAGCCCGATGGAGAGCCCGAGGACTCTGAGATCATGACCTGAGCCGAAGGCAGAGGCTTTAACCCACTGAGCCACCCAGGCGCCCTGAAGACGAATTTGGGGTAGAAATCACCATCTACCAAATTATATGATTTATGTAAATAGGCAAAAACATTCTCATATCAAGGTTTAAGTTAGGTTAGATTCCTTTCTAGTAGTGGCTAACAAAGAAGTCCCCCCAACTGGCATTACAAACTTCCTTATTGAAATGTGAACTTACCTATTCTCTACCTCAATAAACTGTTAAATAGTTAAATGGTTGGTTTAGGACCACATAGGGAATCAACCACAATTTCAAAATACAGTTAGAATATTGTCCTGAAAAATTATTTAAATCTTAGAGGTTTTTTTGTTTGTTTGGTTTGTTTTGTTTTTACTTCAAATCAAAGGGTATCAAAAATCCCACTCTCACTGTGGGGACCAGCTGGATATTGAAAGTGCCATTATTTCTAAAGATTTGAGCTAGTAAACACATGTAGAGGAGAACCATAGGCTACTGAAGGAAAGAAAAGCCATGCATAGAAAAAAAAAAAATCAGTCTAGTACCAAAGATGGAAAACTCTCAAAAACAACTAAGTTATACTTCCAGTAGCTTAAAATGCAGTTGAGTCGTATTTTTGGAAGAGAGGATCTGACTCAGTAACCATGTAGATATTCACTATGGATCTGACGATATCTTTCACTAAAGTGAATTCTGCAAAACCCCCTTTCTGTGATATGATTTGCAAAGATAGGCATTGCAGAGTAAAATGGGTTTTGGAGAAAGTTGTATGCCATTTTTTCTTCTTCTTGGAAGTTCACAATACACAGTAGCATAATAAAGGCTCTGAACAGTCCTGAAGAAAAAATATCCCTGCCCATCTTTGTTTGACTCATGTCTTCTCTAGCTGACTTGGATGCCATAGATTCTCTTTCCCGAGAAGCATGTGTTAGGAAATGCTGGTCTAGCTTGCTCTGCTAAAGGCCTACCATGTAAGTTTGAAAATGTGATGGATTTTACCTCCCATGCCACCTGGCTTTGGAACTCTGTAGCAGCTAACTCAAAGAGGTCAGATTGTGGTCATTTCTGGAAAGTTCCACACCTCTCATAGGGCTTAGATTTCATTAGGCCTTAAACTCCATGACAGTGTTGTAAATTTTGAGCTATGATTTAACCCATTTTCAGCAACGAAGTGAAAGAAACTCCCCTTCTATGGCAAAACAAAGACCAAAAGGCAAAAGAACACATCTGAATGAGAAAGGTGAGAGCAAAGACATGGTTGAAAGATTAATGTACAGTGAATTGATGGATGGGTAAGGAGGTGAGAAAACGTTCAGATCTTATAACAATATTTGGGAATTCCTCTGCATGGTTGTTTACTCACCATTAATTTATTCCTAGAAATCCTTACCACAGAGATTCTAAGCAACATGAAGAGCTCAAAGTCTAGTGACTGAAAGCTTGACTAAAAGGAAAAAGACCCCAAATGGCACTTTTTTGAAAATGGTTACTTATTAATACTGCTTAGTTTAAAATAGTCTGACAAAAATAATTATGATTTTTAAAATTTGTTCATGAAATAGAACTTGATATACATTCAGTATAAAAGCAATTCTAATACTGTTAAGTAAAATTCAAGTTTATAAAATCTCGAAATGGGTAAGAATTCATTTTCTGGTAAGAGCTGAAAAAGTGATATACAGATTACAGCACAAAAAGGAGAGGAAATGCCAGAGCTACTTTTTTGTTGGGTCCAAATGGAAAGAGCAATGATCCATCAATTTAAGATTATTTTAGAAATACTCTATGATCCAGTGCTACAGATGCTGGACCCCAGACAAAAAAATCCTTGCAGCCTTCTGCTGGGTAAGTTTTTTCCAAAAGTGAGCTGAATTGCTAACCTGAAGAAATTTCTTAGTTGCTTTAAATCACAACCAAATGACTCAGACTGAAAGAGAACTTTACTATAAAACTCAAAATTAATGCTGAATTAAGCAGACCAAAGCATTTAATAATAGTTCAGCTCCAAACAAATATACAGATGCAAACGTTCTCTTAATGAGGTGCTTTGCTGTTGCCATAGTGACTTGCAAAGGAAGTTGAAAGCCACATCATTGCCTGCAGGACAACTCTCAAGTTATTGGAGGTGTATTAGAAGTGCTCCTTTCCCTATATCTGGAATACTGTTATCTTCCAACACACATAAATTTAGGTTGGTTAACTTGAATGGGGAAATTGTGGTGGTCAATGTTTTCTTGCCATCAGCTCACACCTGTCTTACAGAATACAGCTTAGGCTCTGACAGCAAAATGTTACTTGTGACTTTGACCACTTAAGTGGAGAGAAGCTGTTAAAAATAGGATAAATTTTCAATGTGCTTGACTTATGATTCCTATGTGCTACAGCTATTTTGAGGGGATCCTTGCTAACCATAGCTTGCCTACCCTCAATTTGCACGAAGTATGCTGCTGTTTACAATGGTCTTTTTTTTTTCTTTCCCTTATATGACTGGGGACTAGGAAGGAATTCAGTCTTCTCCCTCACAATCATGGCTGTATGTTAGAAAAAAAATTTCAAATATTGCAAAAGCAGAAGAACTTCCACAAGTGTTTTTGTATTTAACACTAATGTGTGTTGACATAGTCATTCACTGGTAATTCAGCCATTTTTAGTATGTTAAGTTACAAACCAATTGGTTTAAACTAATTATAAAATCTTCAATTTTGTATTTAAATATTATATTATTATTTTCCAAAGCATTTCCCTTCTTAATGGGAATCATGGCTATATTCTGACATTTTTGCTTTTAAATAAACTTTAAAACCATGTGCATGAAAAAACAAACAAACAAAACCATGTGCATATAATTCTTTCAAAGCACTTTATGGAAAAGGAGATTTATATAGCAGTTCCATATTCATAGTTGACATGGCCTTACTCTTTGCGATTAGTAAATTTCTTTTTATAATGACTTCAGCACAGAAGATTGAAATATTTTCAATTAGTTACTTGTTTCATACTCATTGATTGGACATTATAGGGAGTTCTCAAAGTATCTTTTAGATACCTTTTCCCCCCTAGATCTTCTAGATAAAGATCTAAAGTATCTTTAAAGAATATTCTGATCATCTAACAAGATGGGGGACTTGATAAAGTAAAAAAAAAAAAAAGGAAAGAAAAAAGTGAATAGCCCATGGGCTTCAAAATGACTTATTTCTGGGGGAATATGTATTCTAGAAGGTAACAATGCCATAGAAAAAATGGGATATTATAGACAAAGACCTTGCATAATAGATCATATCAAAAAGGAACACTAATGACATTTGTTAAATATCTGTCACGTGCTCACCACTGTGCTGCAAATCTATCATAATTTTCAATGGCGGGTTTAATTTACTTTTTTTCTGATTATAAAGTAACATATTCTATTAGAATTTGAAAAGTTTAGAAAAGTATAATAAAGAAAAAAACCCACCAGAAACCATAAGCAGTAACTAAATGTAACTATTATTCATTCATAAAAATCTATTGAGTGCCTACTAGGTATCAGATATTGTTTTGGAAGTCAGGGATAGTGCAATGAGTAAAATAGATAAAATCTTTGCCCATATGAAGCTTAATCTAGTGGGAGAACCAGACAACACAATACACCAATTAATATATGATGCAATTTTAGCCACTGAAGTATAAGAAAAACAGAGAAGTAGTTCTTCCACTGATCTCAGCAACATTTTAAAAAATCCTAGCCACCCAGGGTTCAAGTCCAGAGATTTTTCTTTACTTAATATGGGTGAGGCCATCTGCCTGCAGATAATGTAGCTCTCCTATAATTCTAATGAGCAGAGATAATGGGAAATGAGACATGTAGTTGACAGGGTACTTAGGGAGCGCCCTTGAAAGAAGGAAGATTTGAGCTGAGACCTGCTTAGTTGCACATAAAAGGGAGGGAAAATCCCAGGGAGGGAATAGTAGGTACAAAGCCTCAGTGAGGTTGTGCTTGGTGGTTCTACAAGTAGAGAAAGGGATAGTGTGGCTGAAGACTGGGGAGTGAGGCAAAGGAGGTAGGAGATGCTGGAGTCTCATGGGCCTTGGTAGAAGTTCAGGATTTAATTCCAAGAGTGTGCGAATCCATGCTTGTGTTTTGAGTAGGAGAGTCACACTGCCAACATTTGGGTGATAGGAAGTATAAATAATTTATTTTCATTGGTATTTGAGAAAATCCCTTTTATATAATTTGTACCCTGAATTTTTCACTTCAATCATGAGCAATTTTCATGTCTTACATATGTAATACATATTATTTCCTTGTTACCTTATGTGGGACAGAATGGTTGTACCATATACTCTATGATTCCTTGGTATAAGTGAAACGGATATATAAAAACACGGTTCCATGTATTCTTCCTCCACATTTTAGAGTATTTCTTTAGGCAGTGGTTCCCAAGCAGGGCCAATTTTGACCCCTTGCCATTCCCACCCCCAACATTTGGCAATGTTCAAGACATTTTTGATGGTCATGACTGGGTGGGGAGTTGCTACTGGCATCTAGTGGGTAGAGGCAAAGAATATCCCTAAACATTCTACAATACACAGGATAACCCTTCATCACAAAAAATTTTCCAGCCCGAAATATCAAGTCCTGCTGTTGAGAAACCTTGCCTTATAGTAAAATAGTGCAAATGTAACGACTGGATCAGTGGTTCTCAAACTTTGCCATTCTTGAGATTAATTTGGAAGCCATGTTAAAACACAGATGGCTGAGCTCCACCTCCAGATTTCTGATTCACCAAGTGTGGGGAGGGACTTGGGAATTTGCATTCCTTACAAGTTCCCAGATGATGATACTGCTCCGCCAGGGACCACACTTTGAGGACTCACACTAGATCATTAAGTTACAGCTCTTCTTTTCTTAAAATCTGATAACATGTGGGAGGGCCTACTAGTCCTGTTAACATCATCATCATCTGGTACTACTCCTTTTAAAATAGCTGCCAATTGATAGGCATTTTTCAATGGTCTGTCATTCTTTGAACTTAGGATTCTTTGAATTTAGGAAATGTGTGTGAAGTTAAAGAAAAAACAAACAGCAACATGGCGGGTATTCTTTTCCACGAATAGCTCTTTGTATCTTCTGTTCCTTTTCTTATTAAGAGCATGTAATTTTGTTTGTTAGCTTAATCCATTTTACTTATCTTGTTTGACAAAACTAATGTATAGTCTTTGGAAAAAAAGGTCCTAATCAGGAATATCTAGAGTAAAAAAGTTAAAAAAACCCTCCTGTTTTCTAGTCAAACTTGTTATTGATGACTATAATTAATAGACGGATGTTCTTTCTGGATGTTTGTATTTCTTTCTCTCTTTCTATCTACCTATGTATGTATGTATGTATGCATGCATGCATGTATGTATGTATGTATCTATCTATCTATCATCATCTATCATCTTTATACATGTGTATTTTTCTTTTTAAAAAGAATAAAATAAAAAATACGTAATATGCTACAATTTGCTTTTTCCCCCTTAACTATATATCATGGGCATCTTTCCAAGTCAGTATATATAAAAATACCTCATCTTTTTAAAAGTTGCTACATTTCATAGTATGGAAATACCTTAATTGATTTAACCATTCCCATGCTGGTTGGATTTCAGGTTGCTTCCAATTCTTTGCCATTAGAGACAATGCCACAGTGAACATCCTTGGGTATATAGATTTGTAAGTTTTTCATGTATCAAGAAGCTTCGTATTTCATTATTTTTGTTGTACTCATATTCTCCCAATTCTTTTGTTTAATTTTATTTATTTACATTTTTGTGTGTATAATCCTAGTACTATTCCTTTTGGAATTTCTATCATTGTTTTTGTTATTATAAAATTCACTCATTTAAAGAGATTAGATAAATACCATAAATGTTTTCTCCTAGTTCTTAAAATAATTTTATTTTCAACCTACCCTCTAATTCATCTTAAATATATTTTAGTATGTGAAATGTGATGGTAATCTAAATTTTTTTTTTTGTAAAAGCTAGCTAATTTCCCCCAATAATATTTGGTTGCATAAACTGCCCATTCTCCATTGATTTTTGATGTTACATTTTGAGGACATTCTCTTTAGTCACAGACACACATTCCTGAAATATTCTACTTTGCTGATGATCTCTGTGTATATTCTGAATGAACACTTTGTTGCTTAAATCATTTTAACTTTATTATGTATTTGGGATATTCTGCCTATCTTTTATTTTTTTCTTTTTCAGATGGGAAACAAAATTTTCAGATGAAAAGAGTAAGCCTGATAAAGATTGAATAATTTGATCAAAGCTGTGTAGGAAATGGCAGAGCATAGATTAAGATGCAGATTTTTATTATTCTGGGATATGGATAGTCTTTCCACAAATAATTGAGAGTCAAGAATTTTAAGTTTGAAATCAAGGGGTTTCTTAATGGTGAGGCCTGGCGCCTGGGGAAGACAGAGAGAGAAGTGAGTTAGAGTCAATAAGAAGTCTTGTGAGACATATTATGATTTTTTAAATCACCTAATTCATATCCAAGGATGTATTTGTAGAGTTGAGAAGGGTGTTTTAGGCAGAAGAAAACCAAATTAATCTGTATTACTTTTTTTTCCAGATTCACACAGTATTTTAAACATTTGAAAACATTTGTTTCTCATTATGAATGGAAATACACTATTGGCAAAATAAGTTGAGACTTTCAGGTATGCTTTTGCTTAGGTTCCTTTAAAGTGGTTTTATCTATTCATATTTGACCATGCTAGCAGTGAGAGAAGTCTTAATTTTTATGCCTCCTGAGCTCTGATTTAGCAGTAGCTACTGATAATGGTAGCTGGGAAGACATTGATTTGGGGTGAAAGGCTAGCAAATATATAATATGTTGGGATTATCTTTAGAAAGGAAAACATGTCAAGACCATCATTATTCTCTACCTGAATTTGTCCATTAAGGCAGTTAAGGAAACTAGTATGTCAAAGAAACATTTTATTCAGAATATTGGGAGTTGTGCGTGGACCAGCATTAATTAGGCCAACCAGAATAAGGCATCTAATTATGAAATATTAGTGGGAAATGCAGAACTTAAATATTTGCCTTGTGATGTTAGGTACAACTAAAAGGAATGCTATCAATATGTGAAGTCAGAATTCATCAGCCTTTTAGTTTTCCTTTTCACATCGGTGAGGAGAATAGCTATTTTACTTCCCACAAAGGACATCTGTATCAAACCTTCAGTAGCTTTCTTGAAAATTGTCTCCTTGCTTCAGAAATTCCAGAATAGCTTGAAAGAGAATGAGTTACCATTCTGGTATCATCATTCAACCTTCCATGCTTAATTTTACTTTCTGAGAAAAAATCAGTTTTAGATACTTTTTACAGACACTTGACTTTAGAGGAGGCACTGCGCGACCAGAGAGTACCAAGGTGACTGTGCTTACCAGTGGTGAATGCAGGCACTGAAGGTGTTTGATTTGGAATAGAGAATAGTTAGTGAAGTCATGACTGAATGCAGAAAGCCATGATATGGAAGAAAAAGTCAACTTTCCTTTTAGAAATCCTTTTGGAAATCTAGTTACTAGAAATTAGCCCAGAGACCAACTTCACCTTCACATGCATAATTCAAGTTGTGAAAACAGACCAGGCTGCTTCAAAAGAGTCATACTTATTACAGAAAATTTAGGAAAATGCAGACAACTTGAAATAAAAAATGAAAATCCCCTCATATTTCCACCCCTTAGATATCACTGCAATTAATGTTTGGTTTTGATGTTTCTGTAAGTGTATCAGAAAAATACTTTGAGCATCTGTCAAGGTTATTAAATATTCTGGACATAAAAAGGCCATGAGTCCCCCATCAGGAGATGTTTAGTGACAGTCAAGTTCTTCTATTAGATGGTAAATTGCATGACATCTAAAATGTGGTTTGGGCTCCCAGATAAAAACGAAAGAATGGACATTTTGGGAAAGTCAAACTATCATTTGAGATGAGGTAGGATAATATATAATAACTGAGGTTTCTTCCCCAGCTTTCCTTGCTCTTCTCACCTTTTTCCAAGATTCCCCAATGCTGCTGAGTAGCAGCATTTTGAGCTCAAAAAAAGCAGAGAACATGCTTTCGAGTTTTGCAAGAGAGGACATGTGAATTCCAAAGACTAGATCTTTGAGCTGTCTGCAAGGACTCAGAATTGCAGCCATGGCCTAACCATCGAAGTAGATTGGAAGGCAGATGAAGAGCCAGACTACTCTGCTGCCAGACAAGAGAGAGAGATTCTCTGGACTGGAAGAAGGAGAGTTAGAGGGAAAAGAGCTGAGACTTTGGTGAGGTCTCACAGAAGTAGTCCAGTCCTGAGCTTTCCTCCTCATTCCCTGAAAATACAAGCTATTAGAAGGTTTGAGGATTTTGAGATCATATGGGCTCAGATTCTTATTGGGGGAACACCTAGGGATAAACAGGATTCCAAAGTTCTTCATGTTCAGTAGATAGAATAAAATTCTATTCAGAAACAGAATGAGATTCCTGCATGGCAGATATAGGTAAAGGTGACATAAGATAGCCTCACAGAATTCTCCCTGAACAGTGACTGAAACCAGACCTGGACCTGGAAGTTGGGGATGAAGACAGAAAACCAGAAGAGAATGAAAATCAGCACGGACAGATGGCAAGAGCCAGACAACTTTCTACCACGCTTATCTGCTTTATTATTTTTTTCCCAGTAGAATGTAAACATCTTAAGCACCAGGATTTCATCTCTTTTTGTTTAGTACTGTATCCCTAGATACAAGATTAGTATTAGTGTTTGGCTCAGAGTACTAGGTGGCCACCAAGTATTTATTGAAATACTATATAAATGGGAGCTTCACGTGGCCCCAACAATGCTTAGGCTGTACACAGACTTCCAGAACTAGAAATGGCCCAGGAAAATGTCTAGAAGACACTCTTGAGTTGACTTAATCATTTAGAGGAAAGTGCCTTGAAAAGGAAATTTGTTTTTATTATGGCACAATAATTACATTTCCCGTACACCTGAGTTTCATACCTACTCTGTGATGATGAGAACATGAAGGCAGAAATGAAGAGAGAGAGTATTTCTGGAGAGCTTTTTAGAGGCCTGTAATTATACGGCGTGCCTTTCCTTCCTATGTACTATTGACAATGAGCTCCCAACATGTACCCAGTTTGAACAAAACTAGAGAAATGAACTTAGAATAGAATGTAATTTTAATCTGGTTTATATTATGGATGTTAAAGATAATGATATCATCTAAAATCACCACCAAATTCCATTTTAGGTAAAATGCTCAATGTATCTGCAGAAATACAAATGCCCTCAAAATGTATATAATGCTTGGCTCAATGACAGAAACTATTTATTTAGCTTTTACACACATAAATTTATAACCTGTACTGTGGTAGAGAAATAAAGTGTGCCAGTTTCTACATATGTCCTTGTACATATGGATATCAGACCAACTCATGATTTTATTGTTAAGCTCAACCATTTGTAATCATGTGTTATAATAAATTCTATGAGCAGGATGAGGCATGTCATTTTTCAGGGATCATGATGGAGCACTATACTGGGCTTTATAAAAGGATCTCCTAGTCTCCAGACCACTTATGGGCCATTCCTATATTTACCAATTTGATAATGATGGTGGCTGCTTTGAATACAGAGATGGGCCACTCAGATTCCCTGCATGGCTATAGGAAATAAGGTTAGCAGATGGCCTCTCTTGTCTTCTTCAAGATTTACTTCAACTGCAGTGAGCCACCTTGCCCAAGGGCACTGACTGACCCACTACAGATATAAAGTGGCCAATTCCTATCACTATGGGGCAACACTGATGGGCTGCAGGGATTCCAGAGCTCCCAGTGGAGCTGGCTGAGATTTTGTTGGGTACACAACTCTATTCAGCTTCTTCCATTCAATGCTTTTCCCACTATCTCCCTTTCCCTATCTCCTTTCCACAGAGGTCAATCCCTAGTAAATACCGTGTGAAACTCACTTCAGGGTCTCCCTGTAGAGAATATAACCTGTGACTATTGGTTCCAAAAGTGTTCCAAGAAAGCCAGCACAAGATAGGGATTTGGAGCTGGGTCACTTGCTGCCTGGCTGGCAATGAAGAGTCTGTCAGTGGTGGCAGCCAAGTGCAGTTGGGTCTTGGCACAGGGTGGCAGTCCAATTGTTGAAACTCTCACTGGTAGTGAATTGAGATGTTATATCCATGGAGGAGAGACTAGGAGTTGGTGTAATGTATTAAGCATTTAAAAATAATGGTGCGAGTTTGTGGATAGTTACCACAAGACCAATGTGATTGAAGCGCTATTGCTAAGCACCATTGATACTCTACAAAAATGTTGTTTGCAGTTATAGGGTTTTTACCTTGTAAATCACAGTTGTCTGTAGGAATGTCCATTATAGAACTAGGCTTTTGGATAACTATGAGGATGATAAAACACCGAAATAATAGAAGCTAGATGGGAGGACTTAATTGCTACAAGCCAGGTCGATGCAGTTACAATAATAAGCAGCACAGCCCAGCCCAGCAGCAGTCAAGAGGACCTGACTCAGAGAATATGGGATCCCCAAGAACAAAATTAATAGGCAGTGCCCAAGGATGTGATTCAGCTTGTGTCACTGTATTAGGATGATATATCTAGTCATTGTTGGGTCACTGCTGCTCCTGAGCACTTGGGGCTTCTTGCCCAGGGATCAACAGGCCAGGAGAATAACCATCCAGGCAGGGTTCATTAACCCTGATCAAGTGGAGGAGTTTGGGTTGCTGTAATATCATGGGGACAGAGAGAAATACGTGTGACATCAAGATGATCTATACGGGGTCTCCAAGTTCTCTGTCACCCAGTTGTGAGAGAGACGGTTAATACATAGGGCAGTGATCCTTGAAAAGACATGGTGATCAGAGCGTGGGCCCCTCAGGGATGAAGGCCTGACTTGTTGCAGCAAGTCAGCCACCATGACCGGCAGAGGTGATAACTAAGGTTGAGGACAACTAGAAAGGACCATGGAGGACGGAGACAATGAGTGTCAGTCATGGGCTAGGACCCCGCTGCAGCTGCTAGGCCTTGGGTTCATCTTACTAAAGTTTCTTCTTCAAACGTTTCATCAGGACGTAAGGCCTACAGGAGCCTTGGGGAACTGCCCCCAAAACATACACAAAGAATGGATGTATACAGCACAAGGAGTGCACTAGGGTGCTGCCCTGGTGTCTCCTCAAGGACTATTGCTCCAGCTGCAGGTGTTAGCAGTGAACTTCTGTGGTCTGGCCTGGCAAAATGTGCCTCAGATAAGACAGTCTAACCCCAAGAGAGTCTTAGAGACAGCCCATGGCCAATGACTGATCACAGTGCGGGTAAATGGGCCAGGCCATTTTCGTCCATCTGGAGACAACTCTGATGGGCTCTAGATGCTCTAGAACTCCTGCGGGTTGGCTCGACTTTGTTGGGCCACATCAGAGTTTGACTTCTCTTTCTTCTCCATCTAGTTCCACCCCTTCCATTGGTATTCAAAGATAACTGTCATCATGCGAAATCCAACCTGTGATTATAGTCATGAGCTCTGGGGGATCAGAGAAGTTCTAGTAAAAAGAGAACTGCTTCAGAAAAGGAGACCTAAAATCTAGTTCAGAGTCTAGCTCTGACCAGCTCTGCATGCATGAATCATTCGCTTCCACTCCAAATTCCTGTTTTATCATCAACAAAACTCGGATAAAACCTACAAACTTCTGGTTATAAAATAAATCATGGAGGGGCACCTGGGTGGCTCAGTTGGTTAAGCATCTGCCTTCGGCTCAGGTCGTGATCCCGGGGTCCTGGGATCAAGTCCCGCATCAGACTTCCTGCTCAGTAGGGAGCCTGCTTCTCCCTCCCTCTCTTTCTCTCTCTCTCTGTCTCTCATGAATAAATAAATAAATAAAATCTTAAAAAAATAAATCATGGAGATAAAAAGTACAGCATAGGGAATATAGTCAATAATATTGTAGTTAACATTGTAGGAGAAAAAAACAAACCTGGGGTAAAGTCATCACATCTCACATATAGTACTTCATATCTTCCAGAATGTTCTGGTCATTCTAGAGCAGAGATTCTCAAGCCTGGCTGCATGTTAATGTCATGTGTGAGGCATTCAAAACCATATCAATGTCCAGGACTCACCCACAGACAATCTGTTGCATTTAGACTGTAGTTAGGTCTCGGTAGGGTAAAAACTCTGTGTGCGATTATTTGTGTCTGGGACGAGAACTCCTGCTCTAGGGAGAACCTGGAATCTCAGAATCTTCAGTACTTATTCTCCATGTATTGACTATATGGTCTTAGATAGTCCTATCTAGTTCTCTGAGCCTCAGATTTCACTAGAAAGTGAGGTTAATGGTGAAACTAAACTCTGGGGTTGTTTTAAAGATTAAGTGAAAAGTGCATGCAAAACTTTTCTCAAATTATAGAAATGTTAATTTTTGTCATATGTGATTCCATTCGCTTCTGTCAATTGTTAGTTTATACACAAGGAAAGGGAAATTAGGACTCATTGGCTTTCTACTTTGACTAGAGTTTTTGAAAGAGCAAAGAAATTGCATAGAGATCCTGATTTCATTACCTGGATTGAGGCCTAGGTCTCTGAGTTTCTAAAAAGCATCTCAGGCAAATCTGGCTGCTGTGTGGCCCCCAAATTTGCCTGTGATGCTTTTTAGAAACTCAGACATTTTAAAGACTTTTGACTAAATGACCTGTCTAAAGTTCATACAGTCAATTAGGTAAAAATTCGAGACTCAAATCTAGACCTTTCTATGCCTCTCTTGAGTGTTCTCTGCTGAGTTTTCATTCTTGCACATACATCTTATCATAATATTATGTGTTAGTCATAAGCTATAATAATAGAGATAAGAGAGGTTTTGAATTTAAAAGATTGTATAACTATAACACGCTATGGTTATTAGATATTAAAATAATTACTCCTATTCCATTAGAACTAAACCATGTGATTTGTGTACTTTTAGTGACTAAAAGGTGAAACCCTACAGGTAACATAAGATATGTTTAAGATTATGTGAACGAAGCCTAAATTAAACAAAGTGACACCAAGGCTGGAAGAATGTAAGCAAGCATAAAATGAAACATTTCAGTGAATTCAAAGTAGAGTAATGTACTGCAACTGTCCTGTTCCCCTTTCTTGAGCACATTGACTTAATTTGGCATCACGAGGGAAGAGAACAGCATAAAGACAGAGAAAAAATAAATAGAGAAATGAAGATCATTTTAGTGTGATCATGACCAAGCCATTCGTATTTCTCATATAGCCTGGAAACAATCTCATACTTATTGGAAGATGTGACCTTTAAATGTTCCTTACTTGCAAAAAGACAAATATTCTAGAAGCCGGGTGTTAGCTTATGGAGTCATCTGTCCTGCCTGCTCTTCGATTGGAGGCTACTGCAGGGAGAGTGCAAATTGTAGATGAGCAAATGTGTTACTTATTCTTTTCATTTGCAGACTTAGGGTAAGCTTCCGTTGACAGTTCCCTGATTCTTTAACACAGCAAATCTTTAATCAGTCCAGAAATGTTAAAATGTGATTTTTTACAGTGAATTGACCTGAGTTGAGTGCTTGAGTTGAAATGTGTATTTTTCCCCCTCGAAAGCTGACTTGTAGGGGAAAAAAAAATCAGATATTCTATGATATACTTTGCCTTAGTGACAAGATGTTTTTGGGGAAATCATCCAAGCTTGAAATAAAATCTTTATTGAAAGTAATTCTACATTCATGCCAGTCAGATACATTGTAGGATTAGACCAGATATCCCAGGGGAAAACTACGGTATATGCACCAGGCAGAGTTGATTATTTGGACCTCCTGTCAGTTCTTAACTTCCTGACAATGGCTGAAGCATTCACGGCCGCTACAACTCTGTTTTCGTCTTTATTTTGAGAGAAAGTTAATACGCTTTACCTTAACTACGCCAAATGTACTGGAAAATAACCCAGTAATAAGATACACCCCGCCTACCAAGTGATATCTGTATGCAGAAAGCATTTAGTTGTGCATTTTAAGGACACAAATATGAGCAGCAAATGACTGAAAGATATTGTGATTATTTTTTCTACTTGAACTTTTAAATTTTTCTGGCAAAGCCTCCAGTGTGCTGTCTTAAAATCAATGTGTATATATAACCATGGAGCCAAGTAAATGACTTTTATTGTAAATTACCTCCAAGGGGCAGGGCAGCCTTCATCGACATCATCATCATCATCATTATCATAATTATTATTGTAATAGTAATTAGGTTATCAATGTTATTTGATGTTAAAAAGAGGGGCGCCTGGGTGGCTCAGAGGGTTAAAGCTCTGCCTTCAGCTCAGGTCATGGTCTCAGGGTCCTGGGATCAAGCCCCACATCCGGCTCGCTGCTCAGTGGGGAGCCTGCTTCTCCTCTCTCTCTGCCTGTCTCTCTGCTTACTTGTGATCTCTCTCTCTGTCAAATAAGTAAATAAAATATTAAAAAAAAAAAAGAAAGACACAGTTGTGTCGGGTGACATTTGCTTCAACTTAGAGAATAACAACAGCTTAGGATGTCACTTTTGGAAAAATCATGGAATTTGGGGGGGGGCATAAGTAACACTGTAACTAAAGAAGAGAGAAAAGCATACCTTCAAATTCAGACTTATATTCTGATACATTGTGAAAACAACACATCTTTGTAGTTTAGAGGAAAGGAAAAGACATGACTCCCAACGGATTTCTGTTAATAACCACATTCATTTAAAAATTCAGAACTTAATTTTATAATTCTCATTTTTGGATTGTATATTCCAAAATTCATTGTTGTCACACCATCAAAGAATGGAGCAAGAAGATAAAGTGGCCCATGACTCAAGTTTAAGGACAGAAATGATAGTCTAGTATCATGTTTCCCAAAATTATAACCTACACCCTTAGACAAAGAAGTCTCAATGTGAAAAGATTATGTGTTCTGAGAACCTTATTTCCTACCTGAGCAATGCATTGGTTAAAAAAAGTTGAGTTAAAAATTAAGTTCAAGAAACTTTGCTTTTAAATTAATTTAAAAAGATCATAAATGTTCTTCAGTGGGTGATTGCATAAACAAATGGTTGCACATACAATAGAATATTACTCGGTGATGAAAAGGAAAGAGCTATCAAACCATGAAAAGAGGTGAAGGAATCTTAAAGGCAAATTTAAGTGAAAGAGGCCAGTCTGAAAGGGCTGCATACTGTATGGTTCCATGTATCTGGCACTCTGGAAAAAGCAGAACTCTTGAGACAGTAAAACGTCAGTGGTTATCAGGAGTCAGCAGGAAGAGAGGGAGAAGTAGGCAGAGCACAAAGGATTTTTAGGGCCATGAAACTATTCTGTATGATACCACAGTGGTGGGTAAATGTCATTATACATTTGTCAAAATCTATGTAATCTACAACAGTATGAATGAACTTAAGGCAAACCATCGATGTTGATTAGTAATAATGTATTTATATTGGCTCAACAATTTCAACAAATGTAGCACAATAATGCAAGATGTTAATAATAGGAGAAACTGTGTTTGTGCAGGGGGAGTACATGGGACTCTTTATAGTTTCTGCTCAGTTTTCTATAAACCTAAATCTTTTCTGAAAAATAAAATCTATTAATTAAAAAGAAATAAAAGAAGAAAAAAGGTAATGACAGCAGATTGCATACACTCAGGGTCCAGAGGTCAATTTCCCCACTCATCTATCCTTATGGCCATACACATCTGAATTGTTTTGCACTCTGTGTCATTCACCATATCCAAAATCATATTTAAGCCTATTTCTGCTAGGGAGCCTTTAAAAATTGCATTCTGATCACTTCCTTATTTGCTTTCTTGGCATTTAAACATTCTGTATTACATTGTTGTTGACGTGTTTTATTTTTATCTCTAAGTTATTGCATGCACATATGTTTTATCTCCCTCAATTAGATTGCAGAATTTTTGACCTTAGGTGGTATGTCACCTTCAGCTTTACTCCTATTTTCATTTGCAGTAGAAAGTTTAGACATTCTATGTTTTTTTATGATTATAAATAGTTTTACTTTATAGGTGACTGAAAAGTTATGATTTTTCCTCATCTGGATGCCTTTTTGCTCTAGCAGAAAGGGTGCTAACTTGAGCAGAAATTAGGAACTCCCCCATATTTTTCTATCTACAGTTGCAGCAAGGCTGTCCACGGTCCTCTTGGCCACTCTCTCTGACGTCCAAGAGGGAGAGCCAAGTTCATCAGCTATGATATTAAGTCTCTCCTTGTCTCCATGTCACTCCTCCTTCCCTTTCTACTTTGTCCTGTCTTCTCTTTTTTCACTTTCTTTGGAAAAAATTACAGAGAATGACCAGAGAATATAATCTGGAAACACAACAATCGAATATAACATGTAGATGAGGCTTTTTTGGAAAAGGAAATTCAGTAAGTGCAAAACATCATCCTCGAGTGCACCATTTTCAAAGGTTTTATGAGGTAGTGTGAAATTACTTTAGGTTAAGGTGTCAAAAATAGAATTCAGGAGTTATGAAGTTTGTGTTGGAGAGTCTTGCTTCCTGACAGATGATGTCTACATCACCCAAGTGAGAAAGAATCCATTTCTCTGACCTATGGAATTGCGTAGTAGTCCAAGAGGCCTACCCACCCAGGTTACCACAGAAACCTGGGGGAACAGGTGACTCCATGAGGAAGCTTTCGTCTCATTAGAGTTCAATAGTTTTCCTGCTTGGATGGAAGATTGTACAAAGAAACAGAAAGCCTGCTTTTCTCCCCTGACTCTGCTTTTTACCATGTGCAGGGTTTGAGGGATTCACTAAGCTTTCTTGAGTGTCAGGCTCCCCTTTTGTAAATGTAGACAGTTGGGCTGGATGATTTCTAATCGCTTGTGCTCTAAATCCTATTGTTGAACAATGCAACCTTAAAAAAAAAAAAAAAGTTTAAGCCCTTTTTTCTTCCGCAAACTTGAAATAATTTGTAAGGAAAGTTGACAGGCTTGGAAACACATGGCAAGCATAGTCGTCAATTGCAAAATAAGGAAACCCTGAAATGTTAGGGGTTTGTAATAATATTTTACATTATGTGTGTATACTTCCATGTATATGTTTATGCATTCTTTATATGGTATGTAAAGGGTGTGTATGTATATCTTTACAATAAGATATACATTTATTTATTAAAATAAAGAATGAAACAAAAAGACAGGCACTAGGGATTTTTAAGGAAACAGACATGAGCCTCCTGTTCTCTTGGAAGCATAAGGGTGTGTCTGTACTCTGCGTTCTTGTTTTCATAACACCTATGAAAGAATGGTGGCAATGGACCAAGAGACCCGCTCTGGCAGAGGAGGCACACAGGTTTGCTTTACCTGGCTGATGCTAGCTGTCTGCTCTGCAGGGAAGGACCTTGAAACCGAAGCTGCAGCGGGAAAGGCCGTGTGACCAACAACAATGCGCACATTGGAGTTGGATGGAGAATGGTAGCACAAGTGCCAGGAATGTGCCATTCAGTGCAAAAGTCATTTCCAAAGGAAATCAGATACATCTATAGAAGTAATACCAGGTATCCCTGGATGAGAAGAAATCTGGGAACTTGAGAGGCAAACTGCCTCTGGGGGATTTGAACCAAGTTACCCTTAAGTGGGTATAGAGAAAAAAGAGAGAGAGAGAGAAAATTAGAGCTGTCTAGAGGGGTCAAAGTAGACAAACAGTGAATTGAGAAATATATTAGAATTAGTTTTCAAAGGCAACTATTTGAAGGAGACTTAAAGAAATATATAAAAGAGATATGATTTGGTGATTCTCCAGATTAACACATGCATACCTGCTTCTTTAAAAAAAAAAAAAGGTGTACAGTATTGATGATATGGGTTTTTAAAACCCAGTTTCCAATGGATGTACATTACCCCTCCACCCTACTCCCCATGTTCTGTTGACCTTACAATCATCAAAAGATCAAGCCTTCCTGTGGTTGTATGCACATATTGAAGACAGAGTCATAGAAAGGAAAAAATATAGTCTCCCAATGGTTAAAAAAATCTACTAATGTCAGTTCTTAAGTGCTAATTTTATTAAATAGTGATAATAGAAAGAGGGAAGATATACAAGGCTGCTGAATAGAAGGGTGAACGGATTCTATTTATTTTGTGTTTATACATTTCTACTCTTGCATGGCGCCTCCTTGAAATGCCTTATCTGGAAGGATTACTAATATGACAACACTCCTGATTTATAGAAGCCCAATTAGGTTAAACAGTTTGATTCATTTCAACTGGATAAAAAAAAATCTCTTGTGGAATCTGAATTCTTCCTTCGCCACGAACACAAACGCACACTCATTATTACTTATGGTGCTTTTCTTTATGGATGAAGGGCTTCCCAGCCAAGTAGCAGTAGTCACCAGCTGATGACCATAAGGAAAGGCAAACACTGTCAGTAGAATAACATCCTTAGCCAAGTGTTTATGTTGGATACATATACAATACATAACTGTTCTTAACTAATGATACAAAGCCGGCCTCCCCAAGTTTCTCCCTTTGTATTATTTCTTGCCACCCATGTGTCGAACAAGATTTTCTCAGGACCTAAGCCCCACCCTTAAAGTGAGTTCTGCTTTTTTGCAAGCTGGATTTATTCCTTCTAGCTTCCAAGTGAATATCATACATCAAATAACTGTGAGTTAGTTATAAATACAATTGTGGTGATGTGACTGTTAATGTCGTTTCCAGAGGTGGTTAATTTATGTTTGGAGTATCTTAAACAAAGAAATGATCTGGATAATTTGGTATTTTTAAAAGTTGTCCTTTATAATCTTTTCTTTATATTTTCTTTCTAAACGTATTGATTTATTATATTCTCAATGAGGATTTTTTTTTCTTTTCCCCTGTAGGCAAGGAAAACATCTACATCTTCCTACTAAGAACTTTATTTTCTGTCTTCTTCTTGCTCCAACTTTCCTTGTTTTAAATTTTCTCTAACCTACAACCTGGAATTTTCTCTTCAGTTGGCTAAAATAATGTTTTACTGGGATTCTTCTGACCAGATATTCATTTGATAGGTTCAGCATCAAGCTGCAGAATCTGCCAGACTTCTGGGATGGCGGAGGGAGGCCTTGGACAGTGGGGGTGAAATGAAGTCCGCTAGATCAGACAGAAGAGAGTGCAGTCCACAGTGTGGGGGTTACAAGGAAAGAGTCAATACAGGGATCCCAAGAAGCCAGGCAGCACAAGTTGGCAAGGTAGTTTTTAAAAATCCCCATGGCCAGGAGATGAGCAATATTTGTGGGAAGAAAACAGTGATTGTTTAAGTCAATATGCCACTTTACTTATCTTTCCTGACAGAAGTCTTTTTAAAATTTATTTTTATTTATTTTACCTTTTAAAGATTTTATTTATTTATTTGACAGAGAGAGACACAGGAAGAGAGAGAACACAAGCAGGGGGACTAGGAGAGGGAAAGCAGGCTTCCTGCTGAGCAGGGAGCCCGATGCAGGGCTCGATTCCAGGACCCTGGGATCATGACCTGAGCCAGAGGCAGGCGCTTAACGACTGAGCCACCCAGGCGCCCCCTGACAGAAGTCTTTCGAGATAGGTGCTATTATTATATGCATTTTCAAAGATGGGAAACTTGAGGCAGGTTTTCTAATGTCACCAAAAAATGGTTGCGCCAAGATTTAAACCCATGTCATTTGGGTGCAGAATCTAACCTGTTCTTTTATTGTTGTCCCTCTGTCCTTCTCAGACCTCATTGGATTTTGTATTTGTTGTTCTCTTCCCTCAGCTCTAGGTCTCTTTACTACCCAATCAGATAGCCCTTGTCTCCACACCCAGAGCTCCGAGCCAGCCTGTCCCCCTCCTTCCCCTAGTCCCAGCTCACTTAACCCCAGCCTGGGTAAGAGCCCCAGGCCCCTTGCTTTCCTGGCAGGAGAATAAAGACAGCTGGCAGTGAGAAAAGTCTGTGAAGGAGAATATGAGCACAGTCGTGGTTATGGCTTTGCTGTCTGAGAACTCCCTCTGTCAGGGAACTGCGTTGGCTTCCCACACTTGCTACATGGACAGATGTTTTCAATTATTATCACTGACAAGCCTCCAGGCCAGGTTATTTTCTGATTGGCTGTTCCTGGACTCAGAGGGGAATAAAGGAAACTGAGGCTAGGACACAAAACACCTCAGTCATCACTTTAATCATGTTTCTCCAAAGAAACTGGTTGAGTTGGACAGTTCACCCAGAACTGGAATCCTTTTGTAAACACAGAGTCAATTTCCTTTTAAACCTTTCTTTCATTCTGGTTTCATTTTTTCTGCCCATAGTTCTTCTGACATTATAAGAGAGTGAGACATTTGTCATTTCTTTACCAATTTTTTCCTTTTGTTGTTCTTCCAGAGTTTCGGGTACATAACCAGAATATAGTGGGAGTTGTGATTCACTGAAATTTAACTTGATACTGATAGACTTGGCACTGTGAAGTCCTCTGCAGAAATGACCTAGGTCTGCATGGAAGCTCTGATAACGTCCAGTGTTTCCATCTGTGGTAAGCTGGGGATGTCGAACCCTAGATCAGAAGCTATTTCCCATGTAAGTTTTGCACTAAACACAGGGCTTGCCTGAAGCCGCTTGACACACTCCTCCTGCGTTACTGGGACTATTGTCTGCCATCCTAGCTAATAATTTTATCAGCCTTAGTTATCCCGATTTCCTTTCTTGCCATCTCTGGTGTGTCCTAGGAAGAGCCAATGACCAGCTGCTCCCTAAGGAGATCTTTGAGAAGACTTGGTGTGGTGGGTAATAGAAAAGAATGTAGACACGGTTCTCACAAGTCACCCTGACTGACAATCCTCCCCTCAGACTACTTTCTCTTTCAATGGGAGCAATTACATTTGGTACTACTCGGTCTCCAACATCTCATTGTTTACTCCTCCCTTCCTGTTTCTCTAGAAGTTAAAAGGGAAAATTAGACCGTCAGGTGGATTAAGGCTTTTTAAATTCGTTTTTATTCCCCATTCTTTTTGTCATTTATCTGGTTAGAAAAAATGTATTCAAGATGCTCCAGTGTTTCTGCATATTAGTTTTATGTTCTTTTGATGTCCTGAAATTAGGTTTGTGTGTGGTCCATCTTGCTCAAGACTCCAAACTGCCTTGTCTCTGAGGCCACGTTAAAAACAATCCCAGCAGACATGCGAGTCACTAAATGTATTTGGTAAAACAGACAAAGTCCATAGACGATCCTGAAGGCCTGTGTCTCTATTTTAATTTCCAAAAAATGTCTCCTTGACTTTCAAACTCAACTTTTTTTTTAAAGCCCAAAGGTAAAATATTATAAGATGTTAATTCATCCTTTTCAAAAAAGGCACATGAGGGTTAAAACATATGCTTTCTTCTTCACTCAGGAAAAAAAAAATCATTCCAACCTTTTGGGGGGATCACATATAGCTCTCAAACAGCTGAAGCTAAAAACATCAAAGTTGGCATGACTTCAGTTATCATGGAATCAGGAAGATCAAGCCAAGTTTTTGAAGAAAATGGTTGAGCATTTTAAAAATAAAAGAAGTTAAAATGCTCTCTCTGAGCATGCTCAGTGGGAGATTTTTAAATATTTTCTTTGGGTTGGCTTTATTTTGCTCGTCACTTTGGAAACATTTCAACAAAAGCTATCTAATTAGTCTTCATTAATATTGTTCACTAATGCCCCAGCCAAGGCCCACGTGTCTGTCACCTGTTAAGGTGACGTTTTCACCCTGTCTGCCAAGTGACCACTATTGCTCAGGGTGAGTGAGCTGCCTTAGTCTCTTACCTCTCGCTGTCATTGTTCGGTTCAGTGACTTGGGGTGGTCTCAGTGTGGGAGGGAGGGATGAATGATTGGGTACTCATGTAGTTTCGCAGTAATTCAGTACATGGAACAGAGCTGCTAGAGCCTTGACGGTTTTCTTTACTTTTCTGGATCATCCACAGTTTCACTATATCCCCCCAAAATGGGTAGGATGGTTTTGGTCTTTGAAAAACAAGAGGCAGTTGTAAATCAACTCTCAAGCACACAAATGTGGTCCTCACACTGGAAGCTGTGTAGACTGGGTGCTCGTGGTCTCCCAAGAGGATTTCGTTCTCTTTTAGGCATGACATGAAACGGCTCATGCTGTACAGCTAACCGTTTGGGGCCCACATTTACTTTGCAATAAGACAGTAAACTGTCCCCACTTGACCTGGGACGAGGTGAATTGAGAGACCCGGAGAATCGTTGATCTGGTACTCGGCATCACTATCATCTGACACAGTCTCAAGATGTAAATTTCTCAAGCGGTTATCAACAACCTGGTGAGAATGTTGCTTCTTATGGCGCCCTTTTACTAGTTTCAACACTGCAATTTCAAGAATTTTCTTTACTGGAGTTCACAGTGAAATCTTCCAGTAGCGTTTTTCAATTGAGGAGATATCTTGCATGTGTAATAGCCCAAGGGAATTGCCTCGCTGCTGAGATTACCTCTCTACCTGTCTCAATAACATTGAATCTATAAATTGTCAAGAGGTAGATTCTGACGTGACTGTTGTTCAGAATAGGCAGTTAGACAGCGATAGCCGGAAAAGTCAGTACAATACAGGGGTAGCCCAATAGCCGGTTCCAGGTCACTTTAGTTACATGAATCCACACCTAACTTAAAAAGATACAATTATGCTTATTTCTAAAAAAAAGAAGAAAAAAGAAAAATGCAATTATGTTCAATGTATGGATTTAAGTATATTAGGAAGAAACATTTTATTAGCTGGCAACGGAATTCCTCTTAAGGGAGAAAAAGTATCCCCACCCTTCTTCCTTAACAAAATGCTTTGCTGGACCATTTTGGTTGTGGAAAGAAAATCCTTAGAACACACTCAGAAAAAGATAACCAAATTTTCTGTCTAAAATATGACATGAACTTAGGAAGTTTGTATACAAAAAAGAAAGAATGTGAAAGAAGAGCTTTGGGGCAGAGTGACATGGTGGGAACTGGGAGGCCCAATGGAAAAGACAACCCGTGAACGTTTTTTAGCCATGAGGATGGCCAAAGTGCATTTTAGTAATGGGGATGCCCATCATTTAAGTTTCAATTTGGGATCATCTGCTAGGCTCGGTGTCATGTAATCTTTCCATCTTCCACGAATCTTCAGCAAACGTCTACCCAGTGCTCTATCCTGGAGTGAGCTTTTCGAAAGCAAAGCAAAGGAACTGTCAAGGTCAGGCACCACTGGCAAGTGGTGAGACGTGTGTTAGTGGTGGGTTCAGCTGAAGGAGGAAATCAAGCCAGAAACAACTAGACGAAGGGTAAATCCTTTCTGATAATCTAAGAGACACTGGGTTTCTAGTTTTATAAGGTTTAGAGGTCTGAACACATTTTATTTTAAATTTGATAGGAAGGCTGATTGAGACTGACAACGGAGATTTCCTAAGGATTCACAGTACCATTGCTTGCCTGCTTCAGCTGTACCTGTTTCTTCAGAAGAGCCCATGGATCCTGCCAGGAATGACTAATTCCAGCGAGCAGCAGGACTGAACTGTATGCACCCAGTTCTCCCAGACGACACTTCTGCCTGTGGTTTTGATTCTTGGTTCTGCCTTTCATTTCTCCTTGAGGACCAGAGCTCAGCTCTGAACCCCAGACCGACTGCTGAGGAGCTCAACTTCCTCGCCTAATTTTTGCCAGCTTCTTTTTGCCTAGGCTGCAGTCTCTTTCTGCTCAGTGGCAGAATGGCTGTCTTTGCCTGTCCCCAAACACAGGTCATAGAGACTTCCAAGGTAGAGCTGACCTGCAGCAGGGTTCTCTTCATCCCATTACGTGGATCAGTCTTTTCAGCTTGAAAACTATTAGTGACTTTCTATTGCCTGTTAGGCCCAAATCCCAGTTCCTTACTAAGACATATTAGCTCTCTTATAACCTGGTTTCACCTTCTTTTTGCAGTTCCCCTCACCCCCATTCAACATTTTCCATGAGCACTCACCCGAATATTCCTTTTTCTCCCAGTAGGTAAACCTAGCCATATTTCCTTAAAGTTGCTTAGACCAGGGGTGGAGCCTTGAACCAAGGAATGGGACCAGAGTGTCTTCCTTGGCACCTAAAGCCAGTGTTAAGAAGGATGATCCAGTCTGTGCAAATGGCTGTTAACGTAAGTTCTTTGCAGGGCGTATGATTTGGATTGAGTAACTATTTCAATCGGTGGACTAACCATGAGAGACTATGGACTCTGAAAAACAATCTGAGGGTTTTGAAGGGACGGGGGGTGGGAGGTTGGGGTACCAGGTGGTGGGTATTATAGAGGGCACGGATTGCATGGAGCACGGGGTGTGGTGCAAAAATAATGAATACTGTTATGCTGGAAATAAAAAAAAAAAAAAAAAAAAAGAAAAACAGACTAAAAAGAATGCTTTGGCTCATAAATCTTTTTCTCACCAAAAGTAATTATTAAACTTTAAATTGTTCTTTACACCAAAATATTGAGATTATAATGGCTACAGGAGACATATTCAACATAAGTGGTGAAATCAGGGTGTGTGGGTGGCTTGGTCAGTTAAGTGTAGGACTCTCAGCGTTTTGAGATCGAGCACGCCCTGAGACAGGCTGCCAGATAAGTGGGGTGTCTGCTTCTCTCTCTGTTCTTCTCCATCTGCCCCTCCTCCTGCTAGTGTGTGCTCTCTATCTCTTACTGTAAATAAATAAAATCTTTTAAAAAATAGTGAAATAAGCCAATATTTATGATGTTCCAATAGAGGCCTAGAGGTTACACAAATTTAAAGAATCGGTCTGGTTCAGGTCAACTTTAACCAACAAGCCATCTTATTTATTACCGGAGTGTGCTGGGTGGCCGGTGAGTACTTGAGAAAAATCCAAACTTCTAACATGCAGTTGAAGATTAGAATATGCTTTTATAGCTTAGGACTCTTTAATACCTCACGGACCACCAGTGAAAGGCATATGCCTTCTGGATTTGACCAATTCCACATGATAGCTTATTTTCTCCTCTGATCATAAAATTTTAACTGAGTCACAGACTGAACTACTTTAAATTCTCTTCTCAGAAGTTGTACCTGATTATACATAAGAACGTCGTTCGATTTCAGCCTTTAATGACCCTTATCTAAAACTTAACAGAGTCATTAATCCCTCCAAACCCCCATATTAAAAATACATATGCTGCTAACACTTTCCACTTTTGTGGCACTCTGATTTTGAGGCTTGAAAGACATTAAACAAATAAGTTTCAAAAATCTTCATGAGGTCACCATGAAGAGTACAAAGAATGTCTCCTTAATTTTATGCATTTGGACAGATGCGTGTGGAAATCATATCCTGATCTTTCAGGTTCTACCCAACGGATAGTGTCATTTCAGTGTGTGAGACAAGTTTCTATCTTCTTGTTCTCAGAAATGAACATATAACCCCTTATTTAAGACTAGAGTTAGAAATGGATTTAGGGGGGCGCCTGGGTGGCTCAGTGGGTCAAGCTGCTGCCTTCGGCTCAGGTCATGATCTCAGGGTCCTCGGATCGAGTCCCGCATCGGGTTCTCTGCTCAGCAGGGGGCCTGCTTCCTCCTCTCTCTCTGCCTGCTTCTGTCTACTTGTGTTCTCTGTCAAATAAATAAATAAATCTTTAAAAAAAAAAAAAAAAGAAAGAAATGGATTTAGGGCAGCACCAAGTATGCGCCCTTCATGTTCCATCATTTTTTACTCACACTGCTTTATTTTGCTCAATACATAGTTGTGACTATGGAAGGACAAAACGGATTCCAGAAGGCATGTTTAAACTTCTGGTTATACAGTTTAAAGCCTATCAGCTACAGAAGATTTTACAAATACAACTAAATATACCAAATAGGCCAAGTTTTCAAGACTAGGGCCATACAAGAAGATGAGGAGAAGCAAAAGGCGGCTGAAAGACCATAGAAGTTCTCTTGGCTGACTTCTACTTAGCCAGCTCCCTATTTCCTCTGCAAAATACACTGACCAATGCCCACAATACACTGGATCTTCGTGGCTAGTTAATGACTCAACTGTGCGCATCTGTTCCCACTAGAAGGAAGTCCCAGGAGAGAGTCTCAGACAAGTTGATGCCAGTTGTACTTATTATTATAATTACGTAATTTAATTAAATATTATGTAAACTGATGAAATATGAAAGCTAAAAGAAAGAGAGTTGCTTTGGGAAGCACTTTCTTTGAAGAGAGGATAAATCTGACTCTATCTAAAATTATAAAAGGTTTTTCTCCAAAGATGGGGGTAGGTCTGGATGAACTCTTAAGGTTTTCCCCACATCTATCATCATAGTTATTTGTTGGGTCTCTTTTTCAAGATTTTTATTTTTAAGTCATCTCTACACCCAAGGCGGGGCTTGAACTTACAGTCTCGAGATCAAGAGTCCCATGCTCCACTGACTAAGTCAGCCAGGCACCCCTACTTCTTAGGTTTTAATATTTTGCTTTCTCTTAGATTTAGTCCCTTATTCTATTTCATATGATCATAGTTTCCAACTACAATTTCCTGAATACTTATGTGCCAGGCACTGTGTAAACAAATCTGTTTTATCTGCATTATCTTACTTGATATACATAGTAATAACTATTAATTGTTGAACAATTACCTTATGTGCTTGGCCTTATGCTGAGCAGATCATATATATTGTCCATATATGCAAATTGAAGCACAGAACGAATGAGAATTTTCTCTACATTAACGCAACCAATGAGAAAAAGACCTGGGATTGAAATTCAGCTCTATTTAATTCCAAAGTCTTCTATCTTTGTACTATAGTGCATTACTTCCACATACAGACTCCTTAAGGAGCTGTCTTATTTATTTTTGTAGCCTTAGTACCTATTTCAGTACCTATCTCACCATACAGACTCATTAGTGTTACATGGATGAAGGAATGCATGGATGGATGGATATTATTTCGGTTCTGCTTGGATGGACCTCGATGTCAGTTTTCTAGAAAATGGGAATAAGAGATAGGAAACCTTCCTTATTTATAGACACCAGTGCTCCTTAATGTGATTTAGCCTTCATTTACTTCTATTGATTGAAGTATTATGATAAGAGATAGGGTGTGATGTTTTGAAAATAAAAGATTGTAGCTATAATTTACTCTTGTGGACACATGAATTTTCTTTTCTTTCTACTCATTATTTTTTCTTGCTTGTGGTAAGACCATCGTTGGGGCAAACTATCTCTACCCCATTCCCAGTCTCTGTGTTTTGAGTGGATTTGACCTTGTCCTTGGCTCCAGAAATGGGCTTGTATCCCACGTCTGACTCATGAGAGCCCTGCATTCCTCTGCCACAGTGAATGGATTAGGAACAAATATGGAATAAACAAGGGATCCAAGCCAGTCCAAGGAGAATTATTCCTGGGAATTTTCTATTCCCACAACAAAAGAGAAGTTTACTTGCCCCTGAGGATGCTAAGCTGGCACGATACAATCCTGCTGCTATCATCTTGTTGCCAGGAGGAAAGATTTTAAGTGAAAATGAGGCTAACCAAGAGATGATCAGTTTAGAGTTGGAAAGAGGCAGATTCCTGGCAATTTTGGGCACTTGGATCTTGTCATATCCAAAGTCACAGCTAATCATTGAACTTCCAGTTAAGTAACTCAATGAATTCTCTTTTTTGCCTGAATAGTTTGAGTAGACTTTTGTTGCTTGTACCACTCTAAGCATGTCTCAAGTATCTATAGAAATCAAAGAGCTGTTTTCATAATGTACATAATTGGGATCAAATGGATTGATCCAGAAACCATGGCTTGTAAATATTTAGGGGAGAAAGAGAAATCACATCTGAAGGAAAGCAAAACTAAACAAAATTATGCATATATCTGAATCTAATATTTGGCTTTAATATCTTTGTCCTAGCTAGTGTTTAAATTTTGGGGCTTAGTAACCCGTTTTGCTCTTTGATTTAAAAGAAGACTCACTAACCTGCTAAGTAAAATAGCTTGATTGAGAGAGAATGCATAACATTTCGGAATCTGTATTTTTTAGGGCTGTTCAGAGAAAGTCAGAATATTGAGGAGGAATACCCCCCACCATGTTTTAAAATTAATTCTTTAATTCAAGACTTCTTCAAGCAGTATTTGCTTCCCAGTCACTTGCAGAACACACACTCGTGTATACATATCCACGCAGAAACAGAAATCCATTCAGGTACAATCTAACTTGCAATCAAGAACTGCTAAAATAGGACCTTTATCATCAGCACAGCACATCCCAAAATGTCTTTGTAAAATAAATCAAATTATATGAGTTAATTGATTCCAGGCGACATCAGCAAGTGCAGGTGGAGACCGAATATCAGGATGTGTATTAATGAAGTACTATTCATCAAAATTGACAATACCAACTCCTACTTGTTGTATTTGAAAGCTACCTGCAGCGGTTATAGATATATTTGCTTAATTTTGAAACACAGTTTTGAAAAGGAAGACAAAGGATGTAGTCACACACGGGATTTTTAGCTGCGGATTTTGGACAACTGATATTTAAACACTGAAAAGATACTCCTAAATGCAATTTGACAAGCAATGCCAAAGATGCCAGTGGTAATTAATTAGCACTTAATTGAGACCACAGAACAACAGGACATAGGAATTGGTACCCAGTGCCATTTCCCCCTCAGGCTCCCTCTCGTGAGGGTCAGGAGTGTGGCTGCATGCTGAAGGTCAGTAAGTAAATTGGGAGAACACATTGACACTGGACATTTCATGATGGATCTCCTTCACCCTCTTGCTGCTGCCCCTGGCTATCTGTGCCGAGAAAAGGACTGTGATTGTTTGAAGCAGAAGTTAGTGTTCACGCACATCTAAACCAAGGTGAGCACCCCCTCTCACATCTAGACTAGTCAGGTTGGACACTTCATTTAAGACGAAGCTTATGAATCAAATATTAGCATAAATGAGGGTAGGCCAAGATAAAAACAAGTTAAATTTAGAATAAAGATGTATTTGGGTTTGTAGGCTTTGTTAGGTTATATTTAGTTTGGGGTTTTTTTTTGTAAAAATAAACTTAGATCAGGCTATTTTTTTCTAAAGAAAAATAGATCACAGATACGATAATTACAGTTTGACTTCTATGATGACTGTCACAGACTTTGAAGATTTCTCAAGATATAAAACCTCTGTCTTCATAGATAGGACTCTTTAACAAAGAGGAGCAAAAATTCTTGCTTTGTAACTCCATAGACTGAGGAAGTGAAAAAACGGAAATAAATTCTTCTAGTCTCCGAATAAATCTAAAGGTAGGTTCTGGCTGAAAATTTATGGTAGCTTGTCTTACAACACATGAGTTGGAGACACAGGTTTGTCGAACTTGCCACACTGTTTAATGAAAAATAAAGTCGGGGCGGCTTTAATTTTTCTATTTTAGAATTGAAATCAGTAACTGGAGGTACAGTTCACTGATGTCCCCAGAAATTGAAATCTGGGTTCTTGAGTATCAAGCCTTCAGTCCCCACAGATTATATTACTTTTGAAGAGCCTTCACTCTCCAAAATGGGCTCAGATAAAGTACAAATGTCGTGTATCCATCTGGAAAAAGACTCTTCAGAGATCTGCTTTATTTGGTCACACACATGCGTGCAGTTAAAACAAATCAGATACCCATCCTTTCAGCACTCTTAAAAAGGGCTTGACTCTGATTCTTTGGAGGCCCCTGAGAATTTGTCGTAGACAATAATACCCACTGACAAAGCAGAAGGCAATGACAATTTGGTAAGAAATACTCTCTCCCTTTTCCTAACTGTTTCCCTTTCCATGGCTGGTTCACTGAATTAAGTTGGTTCCAATGAAGTGAGAGTCGCGTTTATGTCCCCGCTGCTTACCACAGCTGGAGAAATCTGAACAAGGCCTTTCTTTATCAAAACTGAAGTATTGGGGCGCCTGGGTGGCTCAGTGGGTTAAGCCTCTGCCTTTGGCTCGGGTCATGGTCCCAGGGTCCTGGGATCGAGCCCCACATCGGGCTCTCTGCTCAGCAGGGAGCCTGCTTCCTCCTCTCTCTCTCTCTGCCTGCCTCTCTGCCTACTTGTGATCTCTGTCTGTCAAATAGATAAATAAATAATCTTTAAAAAAAAAACAAAAAAAAAAACCTGAAGTATTGGGGCGCCTGGGTGGCTCAGTGGGTTAAAGCCTGTCTTCAGCTCAGGTCCTGATCCCAGGGTCCCGGGATTGAGCCCCACATCGGGCTCTCTGCTCAGCAGGGAGCCTGCCTCCCCCCTGCCCCCGTCTCTCTCTGCTGCCTCTCTGCCTGCTTGTGATCTCTGTCAAATAAATAAATAAATAAAATCTTCAAAAACAAAACAAAAAAACCCTGAAGTATTCATGGGATATGAGTGGAGCCGACCAGTGATTCCCATCCCCTGTTACCATTAGGAAATACAATTGAAGGTGGTCTCGGTCACAAAATGTGCTTCTCTTTATTGTCTTGATATTAATTCACCAAGAAACTTCAAGAAAACCATATCTTTCAGTCTTAATCAGCCCTCATCTCTGTGTTTTAAAATATCAGTTTGCAAATCTCATGGTGTTTGAAGAAAAACTCATTTTAAAATTCAGCTATTTGTTCGGTTTACTGGGATTTTTAAAAATTCTATGAAAATCCCATATCTCTTTCATTGGCCACTAAACTCTTCTGATTTTAATACTGACAGGTTGTAGCTTTAAGTACCCTCCTGGAACACCACACGTTTCAGGTCTTCCCTGAAATACAACTTCATAATTATAGTCTTTTGCTTGGCTGAAATGATACATGAAGCATGAGCCACCACTTCTATCCTCTCGGTAAACATTTCTGAACTTGTTCTGTAAATCTGAGCACCAATTTTTATTTTCTTAATTAATTTTATTATGCATTAAACTGATTTATACTTCCACTGTAGCAAATAAAAGCATTTACTGTATATAAAACATGCATTCAATATAAAAACGTTAAAATACATTTAAAATGAGTAAGAAAACAAGAGCAGAGGGAAAAGAAGGGCTGAGGTTAGTAGAATATTTAAGATGCATGAGCTAAACTTCCAAATGCTTGCCAAGTTTGACTGGAGCCTTGCTTCATTCCCTGTGAGTCATATCACTTCCAGGTAGACTATCAGTGATCAAATTCACTGCTAACTTCTGAAAACATTTCTGTTTTTCCTGTACTTTCTATGTGACCACATTTGTTCAGAGGCACCAAGATTCAGAATTTCTTATTATTTTCATTTTTGCAAGTCAGGCTGGTACAGGGAACAGATTCCATATTAATTCACTTACTCATTCATCTATTCATGAAATTCACAAATATTTAGTGACTTTGATGTGCAGGTTACTCAGACAGGAGGCAGTTTTGCGTAGAAGCTCGGCATAGGATCTTTGGATTCAGACACACCCGCATTCTAATACTGACCCCACCACATTTTAGTTGGCAGATTTAGGGGAAAAGTGGTGCCCCTGGATGCTAGATTTTGGCTACATCAGTTGAGCATACTGTCTATTTTACAAGGTTCCTAAACTGAGATAATGTATTTTGAATATCCAGCAAAGAATGGGATGTGCAGTTAGTGCTCAATAAATTGTGTCTATTCATGCTAGGCATCCTGGAGGAATTAAAAAAGAACAAGCATAGCCTTTGGCTTATTACATTCACTATGCCGTATGTAAGTGTCCAATTCACCTGGATGTCTGTTCATAAGGAGGGCTATGAGTTGAGAGTAAGGAAGACCACTCCAGATAGGGCCCGAGCTCTGATCAAGCAAATCTTAAAAGATCTGGGCATTGAGTCAGATTCTTTGAAGAAGTGGTAGATCTGGGATGGGCAGCCAGCATGGAGAGGAACCTGGATAGGAGCAGAAGAGTGTGGGCCAACTGCTCCAGATGGGGTTGCAGGCAGTACGGTGGCATTGATGAGAAAATTCATTCGTCTGGGGGAGTGACACATTCAAGCATGGAAGTAATGATTAGAATTCCAGGTAAAGTTAAGAAGGGAAGGAAGTACTGGCAGTTTTATTGAAAGGGGACCTTTATGAGAAATTATCCTCTTTAGGGGCACCTGAGTGGCTAAGTCAATTAAGCATCTGCCTTGGGCTCAAGTCATGATCTCAGGGTGTGGGGATCAAACCCCACATCAGGCTCCCTGCTCAGCAGAGAGTCTGCTTCTCTCTCTCTTTCTCTCTCTCTCTCTGATCCGCCTCCCTGCTTGTTCATTAAAAAAAAAAAAAAAAAAAAAAGATAAAGAAATTATCCTCTTTGGAAACTGCAAATCTAAGAATCCTAACTGCATTTAACTACCCAGAATAGCTGGCCAGTTGGAGCTCAAGTGCCTTCAAGGTGGCTCATTTCCTTTTTTTTCCCCCATCACTAAAGTAAACCTGTGCTATAGGGCCTGTGAACTGGCCAGATGACCTGGGACTTTCCCAGGTTTGCTCATCTTTAAAATGAGAGGACTGAACAGTTTCCTTTTGGGCGCTGACATCTTGAAGACCTATAAAGCATTTCCCTATTGAAAGTGAGAATAAAGGTTAGATGCTCACTATTGCTGCTGTACCTCGACTTGCCTTTTGGATGTCTTTGGTTAGATGCCTGTGCACTGAATCATGAAAGAAAGAAAAAAAGGAAGAAAGATGGATGAGAGAAAGGGAGGAAGAGCGGAAGAGGGAAAAAGAGAGAGAGAGAGAGAGAGAGAGAGGAGATAAAGGGTCTTTCTTCTTTTTTTTAAGGAGCAGCCTAGGTGTTGATTGGACTGAAATTCCACAGAACGAAAAACAAAACCAACTCCTTCCCCCACCCCCCAAAACAAAAACCTTCCATATGCTCTCTGCGAGGCCACTTTGCTACTTCCTGATTTGAAACTCAACAGTTCCATTTTTAAAGAGACACTGCACATTGGAATACAAACACGTGAAATCTAAGTATGAACTTTGTAATAGAGCAGCCTGAGCCACGCCACGCAATTTGGATTTTTGGATGTTCTTTCAATTTAGGGTAGTCAGACACTTTTGACTTTTGAACTTCGTTTCTGGCTGGGCTGTTGTTACTTGGTGGGTTTCGAGATGAGCCCAGCAGCTTCTCAGTGGCTCTAGCTCACTCATTTTCAGAAGGCGTCCTGTTCTCCTCTGCTTTGCAGCATGTTCCTCTAAGGGGCTCAGGATGTTTAAGCCTCAGCACAGCCGGACAGACAAGGATATACAGTCTTTCCGCATTACCAGCTTGCGAGAGTGAAAGAAAAGGAATACTGCACGTTTTCCTCTGACAGAGGAAACATGCTTTTGTGACTTATGGATGATTATTGTGTGTGTCTAGGCCCAACTTCAGCTCCCAGCTCTGGGGATCACACAGTACTGCCCAGGGTGGTGAGCAGCACTAACCCCAGAAGACACGATAAACATCCTCCTTATTTTGGCTGCATTATGGCAGCTCCTATTTCCTGAATTTCTACTTTATTATTTCCTCCATCATGTTGCTAATGATGGTCTTATGTTTCCAACAATATCCTTAAAGTAGGTTTCTATACCTGATAGTCTTTACTTTTCACAGAACACCCCAAGTAACCCAACTTTTCTCTACCTCCCTGACTCCCTTGCCTCCTGTGATCTACTGAGTCCAATGAATGATCTCTATTCTACTTTCCAGTGATCCCCCCATGGTCCTACCCCATGTCCACAACCCCTTCCAGTTTATGATTTCTGCCTCCCATCATCACAAAAATTCCTGAACTCATACTTCGCCGCCACCACCCCACCCCCCTGCCAAAAAATACCTTCATTGGCTAAATTCAAGACTAGGGCAAGCTAGATTTCAACATATATTTTCTACAAATGCATTTGGTCACTTTGATTTAAAGCAACTGAAATCATTATTTCATTAGATTTTTAATTAGCATCTGGACTATCTCTGCTTTGTTGCCATCTGTCTTAGTTTAGAACTTCATTGAGGGAGCAAGATGTGTCAAATGCACTTTCAGACAGCTTGGAAGAGTATTATGAAAACTTGTTCCCTCATCTCACAACTATTTATTGAGAACCCACTATGGGTCAGACACTGGACCAGCTTCTAGCCTTATAGGAATGGACAACACATTCCTTATAGGAATGGACACCACCACCACCTCACAAGTCATGTAAAGCACTAGAAGTCTTTCAGTAGAAGGCAGAAATAGGCAACGATGATAAGTCAGAAAACAAAAATGAGGTGGATCAGGCAACAGTCCTATTGGAAAATGTGGGTGGCCAGTGAAAGTTTCTCCAGGGCTTTTCAGCTTGATGAAAGACTGTATTAAATTGAATGTCAAGCAGATTTGACCCAGGAAATAATGACCATTGAACAATATGCAGAGCATGATTGATTTCCACTTCCTGCACTGCTTAATAACCCCTTTAAAGTGTTACTGTAGTTGCCCTTGATGAGGGCAATTCATTTCCATTTTCTGAATTTTAGATCTAAAGCCATGTATTTGCTATCTTGCTTTTTTCTTGGTTTTGTTGTTGGTTTGTCAGGACAACACTCTACAAAAGCTCTTTGCTAAATTTCTTCAGCTATTCAAGTAGCAGGGTAACTCAGACAAGTTTCTCTTCCCTTTTCTCAAGGTAAGCATGCACATACAGACATCCACCTTCAGATTTTTTACTGGCACATCAAGGAGGGGGCGGATTTGAGCGTCATTTAAGTCTGCGAAACTGAGACCGTAGCTCTGTGGCTTTGACTGTACTTCCCAGTGCTGAGTAGACTGCTGGGATTCCACAAATAAATAATAAAAATAATAATGATTTTTAAAGCATTTGGAAATGCTGAGTTGAAAGGTGTGGTGTAAGTGCACTGTTTTATTGTGAAAGTGGTATCTCTCGCATTATCTGCTCCTAATGGAGGGCGGCAGTAATGGAGAGTGAGGCACTTACGCCTCTAGACCAGGGGTCCCTGAAGGCGGGGTGGGGCTTGGGCCGGCCCTGTGGTAACACTTACTGTACTCAGTAACTGCTTCCTTCCAGTCTAGCAAGAAGGTATGAGAAGAGTCATGTTGCTGTTGTTCCCCTAAACCTTCTTAAAGTCATCTTTGTTTCTTATTGATGGAGAAAGTGACTGACAATCATACTGGAAAAACACCACGGATTTAAAAATATGAACTTAACTTTTAGTTTTGGCCTCAAATAAATACACATTTGGCATCAGGCATGTCAGCCGCATGGATATAAATATCCCTGGTCTCTGTCATGGGCTGTATTATGTACTGCCCAACCCCCAAATCCATTTGTTGAAGCCCTAACTCCTAGTACCTCAGAATGTGTCTATATTTGGTGATCAAGTTAAAATGAGGCCATTAGGTGGGCTCTTAGCCAATACGATTGCTGTCTTTACAAGAAGAAATTGGGACCAAAACCACCAGGTCTGTGTACCCACAGAGGAAAAGACCATGTAAGGACACAGTGAGAAGATGGCCATCTGCAAACCAAGAAGGGAGGTCTCAGGAGAAGCCAATCCCTGACACTGTGGTCTTGGACTTTTAGCCTCCAGAAGTGTGAGAAAATAAATTTCTATTGTTTAAGTCACCCAGACTGTGGTATTTTGTTAGAACAGCCATAGCAAGCTAATAGATTCTGGGATTATCCAGATTTAGGATTCACACCGAACCGTGCAGTACAATATAGAACAAAGATATTTTTCATACAGTGTAGTCTGAATGCTTTCCCATCCAAGTCCATAACTTTAATTATAAAGCAAGCATAACCTGTATTAAATTATGAATATGTTAACATATTGAATGGGGACAAGAAAAATAAGCACCAGATTTAGGCTACGTAGGCACTTGAAGGTAGAGTAAAAAAATCTGGTTTCCTTGACCACATTGTCATAATATGCATATATAACAGTTTATTGAATCCAGGCTGTGTAGACAACCAGAAGAACTCTGGCTCCATACTGTCACAATGCATGCCCACAACAAAGACTCAGGGAGAACCGCCCCTTTCATTCGATCTCTCTAAGCATTACCAACACGAGAGCTGAAAACCTTACCTCTGACTGAAGTATATCTATGTATCCATGCGTAAGTGATTAACTGGGCTCCCTGGGCTCTGCTGCTGAAAATATTAATATATTCAAATCTCATTCTAGCTACTGCAAAAAACAGGACATCAGATCAATGCATTAATATCCTTCTTAGACCAAAAAAAAAAAAAATCTGGAATTATTTTTTAAAGTTTCTTGTTCTTTGGGCTCCTGCTGAAATATAGGTGATACATGGCCTAATAAAGTAAAGTGGCCGAAGTGTAGGGTCGACAGCCATCAAATACTATTTGTTTGTACTTGAAATACAGCCCTCTTCCTGAAGACTGTGTGCAGAGGATTGGTCCTAGTATCCAAAGGCAAATTTTTTTTTTTTTTTATTTCACTTTCTAGACATTTTGCCTGATGGAATTGAAATGGCCTGTGCCCGAATGCCCTCTTCTTGAAAGTAATGTGACTTTCAACATGTCAGTCTCCTCATGTTTATGGACAGTGTGTCCCGGACACAAATACAACCTTGAAGGAGTTGAGAGGCAAAGTTTTGCTAAGAACTGGCAAGTCAAGTGGGAACTCGGAGAAGTCAAGGCAGTGATGAGAGGGATCTTCTTGTGACTTCTCCCTTTAGATGATGGCTCTGCATTTCCAGGTTTCCAAGTTAAGATATATATAGATAGATATATATATATCTTAACACACACGTGTGTGTGTGTGTGTGTGTATTAGCCTCTGTACCATCCAGCTTTGCCTCTTTGCTATTGGCTGCACTGAAGGCCTTTTATCAACGACAACAAACCAAGTAGGTGGTCTTCCACCTCTTCCTAGCTGTAGAAAAAAAAAAAGTGACATAATTTTTCACAGCCTGAAATAATTGTGGAAGTACAGATACTGGTTAGGATCACTATGAATTATTAGTGGAAAAGTGGGTCTCAGAAGTACGTTACATGTGAAATATTTTTCGTCACTTGAACATGTGCCGTCCAGAGCTGGCCCTGTTCTAGCCGTCACAGGGAACAAACATTTCACATTCACAGATGCTCCCAATTTGGTGCGGTTTGGAGTGTAATTTAGATCAAACGTCTCCATGTAAATGAGTCAGGGTTTCTTAATTAGGTGCCTCTAAAGCAAAACCTTGGACCACATCAGTAGGTGTGGGTGTGGTGCCCACAATACTGGAATCTTTCCTATAGACCAGGCTCTTAGTATCATTCAAATAGAGCTTTTTTTTTTTTTTTTTTTGGTTGTTTTTTTTTTTTTTTCCAGGCAATAATAAATCTGCAGATGGCATAGACAGAAAGACGCTACTTCAGAAGAGCTGTCTAAAAACACTGCCTCTTTGGCAAATGCCTTAAAGTAGGTCATTCTGCTGTGATTTAGCTTTTTCTTTAGATTTGATTGCCAGCTTTTTGTTCCCATTACAAGTAGGGTGCATTCCAGTCCACAGACTTGTTCTTAATTTTTCCAACTGGTATTTGTTTACTAGGATTTGCAGATCTTCATACGAAAATGGCCAATATCCTGTCACAGTGCTAATCATGCACTTGACCACAAAACGAAATGGATCCGGGTGATAATCTGGCAATGCTGAAATATTAAATGCCTTAAACACCCAGTCTTCCCACAGCACAACTGCGTTGATTTATATGGGTAGGTTTGTTGAAATAATTGTCCCATCTTTTATACATGTGAGAAGAAGAGGTGACAGGATGTAAATGGAAAACTTTTACAAGCCATATAGCGGTTTGTATAGATATTCAGGTTATCTGCTTTTATACTTGTCATTGTTTGTGTTTTTTATAGGGGGAAAAAAATCATTGGGTCCCATTTCCCTATCGAGGCTTTGGGATTTACATGCAGAATCCCCTGCAGCATTAATGAGTCACCTGCATAAATCCCCTGGCAATCGATGGGCACATAGACCTTGTTTTGTTATATTAATTATTCCTCACAGAACCTTGACACTGACATTAAATGAGGCCTTAAAAAATCTTGATGAAGGTCTTAAGGTATCTTTTACTGTTCAAATATTAGCATTGCAAAAACTATGTCTAAGGCATTATTCATTTTGTGGTACCGCGGGGAAGGAGGGATGGAAAAAAGGGCACAGGGAGTGAACTTTCCAGTCTTAACTCTTCATTGCCTAGAGGCCGGTTTTCCTAGGACTGGGTTATCATCCTCAAAGTGTGATCATGATGAAAATAAATGTGAAGATCATAAAAAAAAAAAAAAAAAAAACAACTACCGAGTATGTTGTTTTCTCCAGATTGGTTTTGAATATGGTGTCTCCTCCACAGGCCAAGTTTTGTCTTGGCATGTTGGTGTTTTCAGGTGAATTCCAAAACGTCAGTTAAAAAGGAACAACAAAGTGAGCTCTGGAGTAGAGAGGAAGATTATTGGCTAGGTATGTTGCAAGATGGCCTGGTAAGTGTGTACTTCAGAAACAGACTGGGGAAATGATTTTGTGTGCAATTTTCCTGCCTACCCAGTAAACTTCTTTTACTCAGAAAACCCAGGGAGTATAAGGTTCTGACTAAGCAAATGCTCTGGTGAAAAACACTTATATTATATCATCATCTGTAGATTAGCAGTAATCAACACCACAATTAATATTAAAATTACAATGGACATCAGTTGCCACCCTTTGATGATTCACAAGGAACTTCTGCATCTTGAGGCTCTCATTAGGAATTTGAGTTATCTCTGTGGTAGAGGGTGGTTATTAGATAAATGGGTGGTTATGAGAGATTTCTGACTGGTGGAATGACAGCTAATTGAAATTTGTTTGGATCTTTTTGGAGCGGAAGTTATTTGTTGAGTTATAGTATTTGATGATAATCTCTGGGTTTTTATAATGTTGATTATTCTGAATTAGCTATTTACTTTCTACTTTGCTTCCCTTCGCTGGTTAGTGATTCTTCCTGTGCTTGTCCCTAAAGCGGTGTTTAATACTATGCGCTGTTTTTAGGCTCTAAACTCTTTTGGTGAGTGCATTCACTTACACAACTTGAAATACTAACCCTGAAACTCTGATTTCTAAATCTGCCTCTTCTTTCATATCATAATTTCACTTACCCACCTGCTAAAATGATTTGTTAAATATTTTCTGTTGCACTAGCCTGTGCTAGTTACACAGGGCACTATCAACTCCAAGAAGAAATTATTCCTGCTCTTAAGGAATTAAAGTTAACCTATGCTGAGGGAAAGATTAATTACAACTTTACAATTGGCTGGTAGATCTGTCAGTGGTTGCAGGAGGAGCTTAGAGCAGGACGCCTTCATCTCTTCGGTGCTCTGTGGCTTATAATGGGTTTATTTACAGATAACTCTGAAGGAAGTTGTTTGAGGTGTAAGTATCAAAACCTCCTTTAACACAGAAGAGAAAACAGATACTCCGAGGAGCTCCTATCCAAGTGACACTATTCAAGAATCATCTTCGGGACATAAACTTCGGTTTGCTGGTTCTTAATCCAGTGATCTTTCTACTTTCTTGGATTTAGTGCAATATCAAGCGTCTGGGCTAGATATTGTGTTTGGATTTCCAAACCTGTCAAATTCTAAAATAGTATATAGAACTGGCTTTCACTTTATTTGTCTTATTCGATGACACACACACACACACACACACACACACACACACACACCCAAGTTAGGTAAAGTGAAGAATTATTCCCATGCTGAAAATGACCGAACAGTGGCTGAGAAGTAAAGTGACAGGCCTAAAGTTGTTCCCAAGTTGGGGACTGGAATTCATTTTTTCAGATTCTCTCAAACCATCAGAGGTGAATGCCTGAAACACTTCCCACCCACAAATAGCTATTTCCAATTAGATTCATGACTGGATAATTTAAATAGTTTTCCATTTTTTTCTAGGATGTGTTTTCAGCACACTGATTCTTTTAAGATTTTTTTTTTTTTTTAAAGTAATCTCTACACCCAGCGTGGGGCTAGAACTTACAAACCTGCGACTGAGGGTTGCACGCTCTACTGAGCCAGCCAGTCACCCCCTGATTCCTTTAAAACAGATATCTATCTGTGTATGCCGTGCCTGCTCCCAGCTTTACAACTGGTTGTGCCTTTCTTTTCATTGGGAGCAAAAGATCAATTTCTCACAAAGGCCTTGTCAACGATGAGACTCCCTCCTCTTCCTCTCCCCACCTCCTCCAGGCTCCTGCCACACTGGCCTTCTTGCTTTTCTGTAGCTGGAAGACGCCAAGTATTAAGTGTCCTCTCTGCCTGAATGCTTTGACTCCAAATATCTACCTCAGTAACTCCCCGTCTTCTCTTAAATCTCACCTTCTCTCCAACAGACCTTAATTATTTCTGCGGACCACCCTCCTACCCCTCTTGATTCTCCTCCTCTGCCCCACTGTTTTGAATTCCCTAGCACCCACCACTTTCTAATATGGGTAGCGTTTCCTTGTTCGTTATACACAGATCTGTTTTATTTGTTTATATTATATGTCTGGCATAAACTCAATGGGAGCAAAACGATTTCTGTTAAGTTTATTAATGTATCGTTAGTTCGTAGAACAATACCTGGTGCCTACTTGGTGCTCCATCAAAGTTGACCAGTTTCTACCAGTGACATCGTCATTCTCTGTAGTCTACTAATTGGACACCCTGACATTGACTTTCTTTCTGGTCATTCAGCCATTACATCAAACCTCCCACCAAGTACTCTTGACTTCCATGAGAGTCTGTCTAGGCATTGCACTCTTCCCACAGAGTTCCACAGACAACACGGGAATAATTGCTCTCTGGTCATGGCAAGATAACCGCTCCATTTAACTGGCTTTGCTCTAGCCCCCTTCTTTAGCCCTCCCACCACCAAATCCATTTTCACATGACTGTTCAATAACTTTGAGATACTGAGATACTGCTCAATTTAAGATACTTAAAAAACAGAAGCCCTTCACCAGGTCCTCAATAACATGTCTTGGTTCTCAGTGGAATCTGAGACATGAAATTCCAACTTTTCTGCACGTGTACCCATAACTGGGCTCCTCCCTGCACTCAAGTCTCCTCCTCCTTTGCTCCCTGTCCCGGTTAGCATAGGCTGCTCACAGCCACATCCTGGCTTCCTGGGCCCTTTCTCAAGCTGACCCATGGAACAAGCCCGTGTTTCCAAAATTCCACCCATGTATCAAACCCAACTCGATCTCTATCTTTCATTGAAGACTTCTCAACTTCTTTAGGCTATTTCTCTCTGTACCTACTGTTTAACAGTTAATTATTCTCTACTCTCTCTTTTTAAGTGCTTTGTCCCCTGTTAGATTCCTAGCTCTGCAAAGGTACAACTTGATACTTTTGATTTGATACTTCTTTTATCTTCCTCGCTCTCTCCAGTGTAGTATGGAACACAAAGTAGACACTCCATAGATCCTGTTGATTCCTTGATGGTGCTTATATTCTTCTCCTTCTTGAATTAGTACTTTATCATGTTGGCTTTAGACAGCTGAGCCTTTCAAATGATATGTTTTTGAATGATATCTTAAATTTATATATCTTTGGCAAGTAATAGCACTTTTGCAGCTATAATGATGAGCCATATATTAGGATAAATGTGTATTTAAACTCCAGCCTTATCTAGTTTACAGCATGTTACAGTGTGTCCAAATGTAGGAACCCATACTCCTTTTACCAGGGATTAATTGGGTCTTGCTTTTTAAGTGTGTGTGTGTGTGTGTTTCCATACATCCAAAGTGAATTCTATCATTAAGAAGTCACAAAATATGTAGATATTAGTATAAGAAGCACTTAGGAAATAACTAGATAAAGAATATAATCATTAATCCAACTAACAATTAAATCTTTTATGGTACATGCAGGCTTTAGCATGAAAGCCTCTGTAGTATGCAGCAATAAATTAAGTTTGCATAATATAAGCTTAAAATGGCCCATTCTTTGATGTTTTTCAGCAACTCTGATTCTATTTTACAAAGCTTTGAAGCAAGATTATCACTCCCTTCACTGTCCATTGGTCCAGCTTTGAAGGTCTGCATTCTGCTCTCTTGTCTTCTCTTGATTCATCTTGAAAGACCGTTTTGGTTCTTGGGAGGTCATCACAGACCGCTGCTGGCTGGTGTGTCTCTGCTACAGCACTAACCAGGCAGTGGAAAATCCCACCACTGTTCAGGGTAGGTATCTCCTTCACAGAACGTATTCAGGGATCAAACGCTGTGCCTCCTCCCACCCCTCAGGAAGAGAGGTCATCTTATGAGTACATTTTAGGACTGGATTGGATTATTTACTATTTTGGACTCTCATGTTTCTTTTCTTTAGTTCCTGGGACACATGAAAATGAACTTGATTATTCTGGGTGTTCAACTCATCTGAAAGTCCTCTTTCTCTTCGCCCAGCCCCCACTCTGCGGTTCAGGGAGAGCTCTTCCCTGTAAGAACCGTCTTTTGAAAGTGTGGTTCTTAGATCAGCAGCACCTCCGGACTTAATTCTCTATGCAGAATCTCAGGCCCCATCCCAGGTCCCCTGAATCAGAATCTACAGTTTTAACAAGCTCTCAAGGTGACAGGATTTGTAAGCACACTCAAGTTTAAGGAATTCTAACCTAGAACTTTCTGGAATGCTTAGGCTGCAGTAGTGCTGGCTGAGGAGACTTCGCAGCCTTTGCAGCTCCCACAGTCCATCATGTGACCCACCCAAATGTCCCCTTTTTTTTTTGAAGCCCCCTCCACTCGAGTACCTGAAAGCCTGTTTTAGTCAGGGAAAGGTGAGTTAGTCACATGGTACAAGCGCACCTGTGCCCATAGAGGGCGCCCTCCCCCCCCAACCAATTAGTGGACACTGTTAAGCGCTTCTGATGGAATCTGGGGTGTGAGAGGTGAGGCCTTTTGGATGGACTGCAGGATAACAGCCCTTACCACTTGTGGTCATTAAAGTTCCCGTGGTGCTTTTTGTGAGAGAAGGGATTGTTAACCTCCGTGTCCTGGCTGACTTCCAATCTGTGTAATTGCATGCAGTCTACCTAAGTCCGCTCTGTAGTTTCAATTAGGTAAAGTATTGTTCACTTCTTGCACTAAACTGCTGTGTTGTGTGGCTACAGACTGCTAATTAGCTGGTGTTTTTCAGGTGGCTGCGTTCGTGATGAACAAAACGTCTCTGTGGCCCTCTCCTCCCTCCCCCTCTATCTCCACCTCCCAGGGGCGCGCGCACGACCGCATGCCTGTTTACTTGGATATTACCATTTCTTGGATACAAGTTCTTTGGGATCCTAAATTCCTAGAATGTGGCAAGGTACGCTTCTTTCGTTTCCCTGTGTAGCCACTTGCTTCTAGGCCCACCTAACCTATTACAGGGTGTTGGTGGGGGGAAAGTCTGGCAGAGAACAGCAAGAATGTGATAAGGGGTGCGTAAAATGGGCCTTCCTCCGCCAAGATGAAGGATAAATTCCTGTCCTTGCCAGGGAAGTATGAATTACTTTAAGAGCTTGGCACTCTAGGAATTGGTTATTTTCAGTGTGATATGAATGGAGAGTGAGGCCAGAGAGAAGAGGGCACACATTTTATTTTTCTCTTCTTGCTAGTTAGAAAAATATAGTGGGACATGTAAACCACCCATAAAATGCCTCACTATCTCTGTGGGGATCTCCAACTCTAAACAGGAAACGTGGCCCTGGGAAAGTGAATGGAATCCCCTTCCAGTAACACAAAGGTCAGTACCAGGGAAACACTTATGACCCAGGAATGGCAGTTGGAAGTGAAAAAGAAATGGAAAAAGATGGGTGAGCAGGGAGCCAAGAGGAAGAGTCGTGCTCGCATTGGAGAAGAGATGTGTTTTTAACAGTAGAATTTTTCTGGGATGTGAAATAATTGCTAATAGAAGAGAGAGGGGTTCAAATGGGGGGAAATCAGATTTAGGTAAAAGATCACTTTGTATATCTTTTCACTGTGTGAGGAAATTTGTTCTGATGTCCAAACATAGAGACATAAATTAATTAGATAAACATTCCTTTACAGCAGAGATCATTTCTTTTTTCCCAAACATGATGGGAAATCAAGGAATTAATTGATGAGGGAAATGAATGAAGGAGTGAAAAAACTGATGAAGGGAAAATTATTTATTAAGCAGTGTATGCTGACTGTCAGTTCACGGAGAGCAGGAAAAAAAGTGTTATTAGTGCCAGGGTGCCAGCACCTGTGTCTTGCCTACTCCTTGCTATGGCTCTGTCCCTGAGTGTTCTACTTGTCTCTTTGCAAGTGAGAAATAAAAGAACAGAGGTTTCCTCAAACAGATGGGTAGGCTAACAGAATCCCTATAAAGACAGGCTGGTTTGCCAGTCTCGCGAGAAGAGGAGGGGCTGGAGCCACAAAGTTGGGCGTTTGAGAGTGAGGTGAGGGAACTGAACTTCGCGGGGGCAGGGAGGGAGACATCACAGCTGAATAACTGCACTGCATCTAGCGGCTGATTGTCATCCTGATAAAATTGTTCTCATTTCCAGTTCCACTCTCTCACGATAGTTCCTCGATATGGAACTACTGTGTGTCCTGAATAAATGGGGGATGGATGTAGGCAACAGAGCCTGACAGCAAAGAGAGTTCCCAGAGTGAGGGGAATGGGAGAAAGAATTTAAGGATGATGATGAGATAAGGAAGGAAAGGCACGGGAAAAAAAAGGGGAAAATGCTAGAGAGAATAGCCTGGTTAAAAAGAATGTGAATATGATACAAGAGAAGAGATTACTGGTAGTGAGACACAGTCATTTCTACATAAGGGGCAATATTTAGGATAAAGTTTCTAAGTTCTGCATGACTTTCAACCTCCTTTGTGAACACTAACAAATTCACCTGAGGAAAAAATTATAGTCCCAAAAATGTCACTGAGGCAGAGATAAAACAGACTTAAAAATTCTAATCTTAAATTTGAGCTCTACTGTCATACCAGTGGTTTCAAAGGAGATTTTCCCAAAGTCCTGATCCAAACAGCCCCTAAATTCATTTCCTTGATCCCCAAGCACTCTTATTCCAGTTAAGCCCATGATTTCAGGTGTGTACCTCTTTGAAGTCAAGGGTAGGTCGAGTCTGCCACTGACCACAGACCAATTATTATTACCGGCTGAGATTTCCTCCTGTCCACTGCTAAGTCCCATCTTTTCTGAGCCTAGACAATACAGTCCTGAGATCAGAAATCTCATATATAATCTGCACTTTTTCTTGCATGAGGGGGAAAAAAAAAATCCAACAACATGGAAATGTGCAGCTACCCTGTGTTAACTATTCCTGGATGTCACCCTGCAGCTCTAATTTCTGCTTTCTCCTCTGCATTCTGGGTACTGCTGCTGGACTTGTCAGCACCTTGTCACGGCTTCCTCGTGCGTGGGCTACCATCGGACTCTGTGTTCTTAACAGTTATCCATAAAAAAAAAAAAAAAAAAACCACAGAATCCTTAGCAAGTAAAAAAAAAAAAAAAAAACCAAAAAATATACAGGTAAAAAAAAAAAATTAAGCTACTTTAAAAAATTTAGTATCCAGAAGCAGGTGCTATTTGTAATGCTGCCGTGTTGCCTCATGTTTTCCAGTCCTGCGATGCTCTTTTGTTCATGGTGTGACAAGGATGTGGGAAGCCAACATGATTTAACCAAATAATACACAAATGTCAAGAATACTTTCATGTCTTGTGTACAGACCAGAATAAATTACTCCAATGGAATGTTTTGCTTTTCTTTTCAGGGAATGACCCCACAGTTTACAAGGAGCTGTGCTGACAAGAAATGGCTATGAAATATTATTTAAAGTCACCTCTTTGAATGTAGTATTAAATGGCTAAGGATTTTACTCAGGTTCAAAAGACAGAGGCCTGCAAAAGAAGTTGACAGGCAGACAGCAACGAGAAACCCGTCTTGTCCTAGAGTTCGTATAGGCAGTGGGGAAAAAAAAAACAAGTCCGGTAAGAAATGAAAATGAGGGAGCTTGTTCTCAGAATTAAAGGTGAACTGAAAGGAATTGGCAGCTGCCTGGACATGCCAGCCAGAGAGGCCACGGTCTCTGATACACGTGACAGACCGAGAGACAACTGCAAAGCTCCCCAAACAACTTGCCTGAAGGGCTTGCCAGGAAGCCAGATGCTGCTTCTGGAAGAATATCTTCCGTGGCTGGGCATCTGGGTTCAGTGCTTTCCATTTAAAGAGGAGAAAGAAGGTGGTAAAAGGCAGAACCATCACTGCCTTTTAAAAGAACGTGCTTTCTCTAAGGCTGCGTGCGTGTGCGCGCACACACACACACGCAGCATTAATGAATGTGGATTTGGAAATTGTTTTTAAAAAGAACCCCAGAAATCAAGTTTCCCGGGTGCTTTTTGGGTGGAAAGCAATGTGTTACAGGGAGAGAAGGAGAGAGGGAGGAAGATGGGGTGGGGGGGAGAGAACAGCCAGCCAGAAAACCCCTTATATAAATATGTCAATTTACTAATTAGGTAATTTTATTTAAAGAGCTGGGATTATAGCTGGTGTTCAATTAAGAAAAGGGAATTCGAAGGATAGGCCTGTGCCTCTATCATAGCTGGCTGGTCTTTCTCACTCTTTGTTTTACCATTCCTTCTTCCCTGGAAACACATTTGAGTATTGGTATTGGCAAGAAAGCAGAGTGTGGTCTAGTGGACTGGAAATCAGGTGACTTGAGGTCTGGTTGCTTTTTTTTTTTCCTCCCTTCCACTTTGAAGTTTGCCGTGTCTGCTCCGTTAAACAGGGGAATCAAAATTTTTATATACTTCATAGCAGAGGGCAAACTTTTGTAACCAAGATCACTTTTGTTCATTGGCTTCACCTAGTGCTCATTAATTCCAGGTGGTAGGAAGTCAATAGTGGATCTGGAACCAACGATGGATAGGGTGGTTGGATTGGTAGGAGACAGGAGTGATAAAGATGCTTTAGTTTTGTGGTGGAAGCAATGATAGAAGATATGAAATGAAGAAGTTTTTCTATCCGAAGATCTGTTACAAATCCCAGACGATTAAGAAATCAGCAGCACTGGAAACTCACCCTAGACTGCAGCCAATTAACCTCATAGACTCCAACCCTGACGGGCACTCACGCATTCCCTGACCAAGCCTCCCTCAGCAGGGGAAGCCTCTTTGACCACTCATTCATTGTACTCAGGGTCTCTTAACATGCGATCTTAATATTAATATTGCTTCTCTTGCAGTTAAAGCTGCTTTTCTCTTCATCATGATGAAAAGGTAAATACCAGATGAGGAGAGAGACACTTGAGAGGAGCAGGTTACTAACCAATACTATCAAAATGGAATATTCCCTGGTTCTAGTCTACACTTTACCAAGCCGGCAAGGTTCCAGCTGATCTTAACTGGAACCATTATGGGCTATTTGATTATTATCTTCTCGTTCAGTGGAGTCATGTGATCCCGTTTGTTCAACAGAAATGACTGAGGATCTATAACGTCTGGGACTCTGTACTCAGCTCTGAGAAAATAGCAGGGATCCAAGTGACACAAATTGCTGCCCTCCTGGAAACTAGGATGTAATGGCAGAGGGAACCTGTTCAATTCTTTATAATACCCATCTTTATCAGTATTTTTCAGGACCTGATTATGCTATAGGATAACATTTTTTCCCTGCTTGGCTATTATATTTACTCCCATGATTTTTCAAGAACCAAAGGGTGAAGGATAGAACAGTAGCAGATATTACCAGAAATTCTGCCTGATGTCCTATTACTATGAGAATTTACCAGGTCTCCTGTGTAGAAGTAATAATGTCAGCCACAAAATATAATGCCTCTGTTTTTGCCAAATTTTCTATCACCATGCATGCCACTTTCAGACTCTTACCCCAGCATCTTCCTCTGACCACTCTTTCAATGTTAGACAACCCCAGGAGACTGTCCTCAGCTCTCTTCTGGCTTCGCATTGTCCCTTGGGGTTATTTGTGACCTTACCCCATTCTGCCTTTAAACTGATGACTCCCAAATTCATACCTAGATCCCAGGTGATTGGGATCACCTTCCCTGCATTTCCAACAGATACTATTTATCCTCAAATGGAATTCGCTAGTGAAGTATCAAGAATCCCACATCGCATCCCCAAACTTTCAACTTCTTTCCTGCCTCTAATTTTACGCTTTTCCTTTATATGAGTTGAGGGTCTCATCACTCAGCTAGCCCCAAACCTGGGAATCCTCCTTCTTCCTAACTTCTTGCATACCCTTGGTGAGTATATCCTACTGATTTCACCTCCTCTGTGCCTCTTGTATCCATCCCAGGTCCTTGTTCCTCCCATCACCTCTTTAGTTGGGATCTCTAGCTTGTGCCCTCACGACTGGTTTCACTATCTCTAGTGTTGCCTTCCTACAGGCTATCCTTCCCCCTTCCAAAGACTGTGATCTTTATAAATAGAAATCACATCATCTTATCTCCCTGCTTCTGAACCTTCCATGATTTACCTAATGTCTAAAGAATGAATTTCACATTTCTCAACAAAGCCTGTTAGCTAGCAGGCTAGCTCTAGCTCACTATATTCTGGGCTTATGTTCTGTTACTTCTTTTATGCTTGTTAATCCTCTAACCATGCCAGAGGACTCACTCGTTCTTCACCACACCGTAGTTCTCCTCATCCACATGTCTTGGTACCTGGTCTCTGCTCGTAGCCAACCTACTGTCGCCAAACCGACATCTTTACAGAGAGCCTGTGCCATCTCCTCTGGGAGGCATTCTTTGGTTTCTCTAGGCTAAATTCCAGCTCCTGCATGGGGCTCTCAAAACGTCTTGCAATTTTGCACCATATTTATTGCAATTGTTGACTAATTTATCTATGCCAGGAGACCATAGAAGAAGTGAGGGTAGGAGTCCTCCTTATGCCTCTAACATTGAGTTGAGGGACAAACTTTTTCTGTAAAGGGTCAGATAGTAAATATTTTTGGCCTTGTGCAACTTGTCACAACTATTTAACCCTTGCCATTATAGCATGAAAATAGCCATTGGCAATATACAAATGTGTGTGTGTGTGTGTTTCAATAATACTTTTTTTTTAAAGATTTTATTTATTTATTTGACAGACAAAGATCACAAGTAGGCAGAGAGGCAGGCATAGAGAGAGAGGAGGAAGCAGGCTCCCTGCTGAGCAGAGAACCCAATGCGGGGCTAGATCCCAGGACCCTGGGACCATGACCTGAGTTGAAGGCAGAGGCTTCAACCCACTGAGCCACCCACACACCCCAATAATACTTTTTTTTAAAAATAAAAACAGGAAGCAAGCTGTATGTAGCTCAAGAGCAGACCATACTTGGCCAACCTATGACCCAGTCCAGTACCTGGAATATAGTGGGAACTCATTTAAGACTTTCTAAAGGAATAGACAGATAGGATTTCACAGCTGACAAACATTTTCGTAAGTGTGAATTTATTCAACCTATTTCACACATGACCGAAAGGGAGGGTTAAAGACATCAAAAGGTTTTCTTAATGTTGTAGTTTCTAAGGGCTGAGGTTGGGACTTGAGCCTATGTCTTTTGATTCCAGATCCCTGGTTCTTTCCATTAGGTAGAAGGCCAAGTTTCATAGTGGAGAAGGATGGGACAACTTAAAAAATGTACCTTTTATAAGGGAAATACCCCCATGGGATGGACCACCACTAACCACAGAGAACACAGTGACAAATGAGCAGTAGTCATTTTAAGTTTTGTTTTGTTTCCTATTATTCAGTGGCTAATGTTACCATTCAAATGTTAAATTAAAAGATCTAAAGTAATAATTTCACTGCTGTCTTAAAAACCTTATCTCCCAAAGCCTTCCTCCAAAACAAGGATCCACCACTGGAAGGATCATTGAACCTTAGTCCCCAGCTCACAAACCTTATAAATCCTGTGCCAAGATGTCTCCTAAGTAGATGACATTTTAATGATTACTACAGGGAGTTGGGAACTATTGCTTCATCCTCACGATCAGAGTAATTAATTTTCTTAACTACCAGGCCAAATTCTGCCACGGGAGTCCAGTTGAGATATTTCAGACCCATAGGAAGTACATTAGCTCTTCAAAGTGATTAGGGTGCCATTTCAAATACACAAGCAAAGGAGCTATTAGACTTCTGGCTTATTTCAAACGACTTGCAGCCTTTGTCCCTCAGGGGTAAAAACACACACACACACACACACACACACACACACACACACGGAAAAGGAAAAAGAGAGAAAAGAGAAAATAGCAATTTGTACAGGTTCCTCATTTTCCAGTAAAAATACCCATGGCCTGCAAGTCGTTGGCTATCAGGTATTATGGTTGGGTGAGCGACCAAAGTGTACAGAAAAAGGGTGGAGTGCCAGAAGACAGGACAGAAAAACATAGCGTGCTCCAAAGCACACCACAGCTGAGCACTCGGAGGCCTTGATGGGAGGCAGGGAGCTTCACCAGCCATTGCTCTTGAAGACCAGAGAGAAGGATAAGAACTCATGGGCTTTCAAGTTCATTCCTTAGCCATGTGTCATCCATCCCCCCCCACCGCCCCGGCCATATCAGAAGTCCTCACTGTGCCATTTTGAAGTCAGGGTGGTTGAATTATTTCCTTACCATTGTTTCCTCATGCAACACTTACATTTCTAGGTCATCATCCTTGGAGTTGCTTCTGACATGCTCTTGTAGAATATTTTATTTAACACCCATGAAGACCACAGAGAGGCTTTAAATATCAGTTTACTCTCACAAAATAGCCACAGCCCAACAGTTTTGCCTTTCAACAAGGCATTCAACTGGCATGTTTCCATGAGATTTGTCTATTCAGCCATATCATTCCTTCACCTTGGAATTCTATGAACAGCTGGGTGATTTTCTTAGAGTCAATGCAACAGGGAAGATTTTTTAGCTTTCTTTTCAACCTATTTTATAAAGCACAAGCCTCCTATAAGAATATTTATTTGCGTCCCAAGTCTGCAGCAAATATATTCTTCCAAAACTGTTTTTGAAAATCAGTGAATGGCATTAGTCATTTCTAACAGCAACCCATTTCTAAGACATTCTGACTTTCTCTGAACAATGCATCCCTACGTGGGAACTGAATGTTTTTTAATGTGCTCCCTCACTCAAAAATGTGAGATTGTTTTGGCTTCCAAAACTCATGCCACAAAGTTAATCCGGCTAATGAGTTCAGTTTAGCTTGGTGGGAATACTTTTTGTATTTACTTCTAAATTTTCTGCTGTACGTTTCATGTATTTTTTTTATCCTGGAAATAAAACTGTGGGGAAAGACTGCAGCCATTGCTAGAGCACCTTACTCATGGTAATGGCAACTGGAATGCCAGAACTTCAAAAGACCAGTGCCGCATATCAGGTAGATATATAGTTGACAGGATTCTAGGAGTGTTTACACAGACTGTTGGAGGCACAGGATAAGGCCCTCCATGCTTCAATGTGTCTCACTTCCCAGGCTCCCACGAAGCCAGTGTGCTGTGCTGTCTGGCAGGAAATTCTCACTGTGAGAATCATATGATAAGTAAGACTACAAGGCAAGAGATCTGTCTTTTAGGAAACTGCTGTAACAGGGGAGGCTCTGGACAAGAAGCAGAGTAGACCTGTGCCCTATCTCCAAACTCCTCACACCGGCCTGAGACTTGAGGTAGAGCAGACGACCGTAGCGAGCTACCACTTCGATGGTAAAAGTAGTGTGAACTGCGAACATGGGTCAAGATGCAGATCAGGTTGATGGAGAGTTAAGGACAGTGTAGAGTTGGTCTGGGCATTTCACAAGGGATTGGGCCTGGTGTGGGATGTCATACGGTTGGTCAAACGGGTGAAATTAGCCTCACTGGAACTAGAGGAAACTGGGTGAGTCAGGCCTGCGTGGGGACTCAGGTTTCAGAAAAAGATTCTGTGATGAAATAAAAAATCTTCTGGAAGCCAGGAAATTTGTCGACCCAGCTTCAATAATCCCTCCTACATTTATTTTACTAAAAAATTATCTTCTCTCTCTTTCCCTATAAAAATGATATATGCTGATGTATAATGTTTATTTAGAACACAGCAAGTGATAGGTACTGTGTGAGACTCTTTTTAAACACTATTCACTTACTCCTCACCAGAGAAATAGGTTCTATTATGACCTCCATTTTACAGATGAGAAAATGAAAGCTTAGAGGTGATTTGTTTGAAGTCATACCTTCCATAAATGGCAGAGCCAAGACTCACATTCAGGTCTGCCTAACTCCAAAGCCTACCCTCTTTACCTGTTTTCTTAACCCCAATATTGCCTTCTATCCCATTATTAGGCGAGCAGAAGCAATACATGGGGAAAAACTCTCATAACTTAATGACTCTAAGAAAGAAATATTGACATCGCAACAAAAATTTTTAGTCTTTTCCAGACGCACAAGTTTCCTACATATTGAATTATACTCTTTTTGATTACATAAAAATTGTACCCCTGACTTTAACTCATCTCCAAATTAAGGAAAAAAAACCCCATTATCTATGAACTACATTTCACTAAGCTGATATGATGCATCATGGTCTATATAACCTTCCTTATCACTGGACACTTAGGTTATTCCCAAGGTTTTGCCAGTGCAAATAGAACTGTCATAAGTAACTTTACCTGCATGTGAAACTGCCTCCACATTACTTAAGATGACTGGCTCAAAAGACAGGAAGATTTGAAAGGTTTTTATTCTTGAGATATATTGCATATATGGCTTTCCCATCATGCCGGTTGGTACATCTTAACTAGCAGCATATAAAGGGTTTAATTCAATATATATTCAACAGAATGGGCTTCATCCTATTTGATTAGTTTTCAATAACCTCATCTTCCTTTTCCTCTGTATTTTCATAATAAAGAAAAGAAGTATGCACCCTTGTACACTCTTTTTGTATCATTATTACTATTACTATTACTATTGTTCGAGGGACTATTCTCACAAGCACCCAGCATTGAAACCCGAGACTTAACTCCATGGCTGATTGGATATGGGGATAAAGAAATGAGAGAGATAAACATTGCATGGGATTTTCCTCTGAAAATTCTCAAGATTTAGGCCATGTCTTTCCATCTGATGTTCATCACTCTAATACAACCACAACTCCCATGTGGCCTCCTGGGTTCTTTTCTCCTTCTCTCTTGTTCACCCTACACTCTGTTGTTGGACTACTTCCATAAACACTGAGCACATCATACACGTGTCCCGTAGATAAAGTTTCAGTGGTTCTCTATTGCTTGTGTAACTCCTTTGCCTGGCTTTTTATCTCTAACTACTGCCCATCAGCAACTAAACCTTATCTTTCTAGGTCCTCCTTCCTCATTAACTTCATCTTCACTTTGCCTCTCTGCCTTTCCAAAGAAGCAGGCTAAAGGAAAATGCACTTGACACACATTTTATAGAGATAGAACTTGCCATTTATGTGATGATTCAGAAGGTACTACAGGACCTTACAGTACTTATCACTGTAATGTCAATTTGTGAAAGTGGCTATTAATAAAGGTTTCTGGTTGATGGCATTTTGAGATGATAGCTTATTCTGAGTTTCTGGTCTCATGTTATCACAGCAGAAGTATAGAACTTGACCTTGAGTTTGATCAAGAATGAGGACCCTGGACTCAGACTATTCAGCCCGGTAGCCATTGTGTAATCTTATGCTTAATGGATTCACAGCCCTTTACAATTTCTGGCTTTTGCTGACGGGATAGACATCTACCCTGTAGTCCAATTGGGCTGTATTAAGCTTTCTCAGTTGGTAGTTGCTCTGCTTTCAAGGGAACGTTTAATTCAGTGCTGTGCAAAAATGGAGTTCTCTTCGTTGGCTACAGAGTACGTAGGTCAAGTGGAATTTCTGGCACTTCATTACATTCCCTGACCCTCACTAAACAAACTTCAAAATATATATATTTGCAACAACTTGAAATAAACACTACATACAAGTGTTGACGGTACATTTTGTGAAGAACTACCAAATGCATCAGGACTAAGGAAAACATTCTAATGATTCTTTCAAACATGAATATTTTTAAATTCCTATTAAACAATCTTCTTATTTAGTCTTCTCAGCTTTCATGACATGCCACAATTGGCTGTTTATCAAAAAACTTAGCAAAAAATGATGAACAAGATATAATCATGTGCACACACTTGTGCATAATTAAACCCAGTTTATAAATCAGTGTAGGGCGGAATATGGTCACACCACTCCAGAAAGGTTGGTGACTAGCAAGGAACACTTTTCTCCTCATTTATAATGAAATATCGGGTAATGTGAATGCAGTGAAGATGGTATAATAATGGGATGGCGTGGCCTGAAGGTGGACGATTCTCATCCTGCCAAGGTTTTTAATTGGATGGATTTTCATCTGTGTGTTTTATTTTTTTTGAAGGCGGATTTAGCTGACTCTAAGTTTCTTCATTTTTATAACTGTTTGTTCAGTTGGGGGAAAAAAAACAGGAATAATTGAGACCAAGTAATGGATATTTCTCAAGATCTCCAAGACTAAGTACTACATAGCATTAAAGAGTATACTTTTCCATTTGTTTTATGACTTTGTCCAGTTAAAGTTACTAGCATAAGCACTCCAGTATGTACTCGTAATCTGAAACCTCTTTCATGATATATCTGGATCCTATGGGAAAAGAATTTACATTTGAGGAATGCTTACCTTGTGCCAGGCATTTTATATGCATTATCTCATTTAATTCTCATGACCACAAGGTATGATTGATATTATTTAATCTGATTTTATGTTCTTGAGATCATAAAAGGAGTATAGAACAGGGATTTGACTCTAGAGCTTTCTCTTTGTTTCCTTAAAGTCCAATCAAGTTCCTCTCACTAAGTCACACTAGGTTTCCCATTATAGCCAGTGTATGGAGGTGATAAGAAGGGACACTCTAGCAGTAAGCGATGGTCTGAACTTTGGCACACATTCTCCTCTGGGGTAAATAAGAAAGAAACTAATATGACGGATTATATTAAAGCATGTTCCCTAATGCAGTGACTGATCAAGCGAATTATGGACTACCCGCACTATGGAATGTCATGTCATCATTAGTGAGAGTCACGTAAGTCTGTCTAATAAAATGGAAGACTGTCCGTGAGTTGCAAAATATTGCAGAGCCATCAGTGCAGTATGATAAAGTTGAATGCAATAATAGTCATATATACATATGTTTATATGTGTATACTCATGGACACAAAAATGTTAGTTACTTCTCCTCAGAAGGCTAAGAGTAACCAGTAGGCAAATTTCTCTTTTTAATCTATAAACACCACTATTGCTTAAATTTTCTGTGTGTACAATTATATGTATTAAATTCACAGTTAAAAAAAATCACATAATGGATCATTTCAACAATATGTAGGAATGACTTAACCCGAGGAATGGGTGATCAAGGAGGTTAAGTCTCACAAAAGCAAAATTGTCCAGTCTATTTGACACTCTATCCGGCTTCAATGTTACTGTAAGTACATGGTGAAAGCTAAACCTTCATCGCTTATATTGCACTCTGCCTTATCTAAAGAAGGTGCTAACAGAGAGCAATTGAATAACATTCATTTCAAAATTAATGCATCCAAAATGGAGTTATCCAGTCTCCTCTTCCTATTCATCCCATCTGTGTTGTACTGCCATTTTTCACTTGCCTAAGCCCAAACCCTAAGGCACATGCTTGATTTCACCTTTCCTTTTCCAACTGCATTCTGACCAGCAGCAGATCCAACCTGACCCGTCACCAGTTAATCTCTTTAAGGACTCTATATAAGCTATCATTGCCTCTTGTCTGGACCACCATGGTTGCCACCTTACAGGTATATCTCCCTGCTTCCATTTTGGAATCCATTCTCCACATGGCCGCCAGAGTGACCTCTTATACTCCCTCAATTTAGCACTCTTTATGGTTTGTAATTGTACTTAGAATACAATTGAAATCTCTCAGTGAGGCCCACAAGAAACTTTGTGATCTGACACCAGTCAGTCTAATAGCTATGACCTTAACTCCTACCCCCACCAACCCTAGTTCATTAAGCTTTAGTCATCCTGGCATGCTTTCTGTTTTTTGAATACATCAAGTTCTGTGGACCCCTGGGCCTTTACATGTCTTGTTTTTTTCTGCCTTCATACTCTTATCTTAACTTTTTACATGAATAGCACCTTACCAATCAGAATCAATCTTTTACAAATGAGCAAAATGAATTTCAGATAGTGTAAGTAACTTATCTGTGGCCATAGCATTTTGTACATGATGAAGCTATGTTTTGCTCTCATGTAGGAATTATTTCATGCTCTTCCCTTATACTAGATGACAAAGTAAAGATGGTCCACCCTAGGGCTCCAGGTCAAGTTATGACAATGAATCAACAAATATCTACTCTTTGAAAAGACAGAAATAATAACTTATTTTAGGAGTTCCTTTTGTAGGTTCTCCTTCCTACTTCTAGTGCATTCTCCAGCTTCTGTGAGAATACTTAGATTGGCTAAGGGGAAAATTTGAGATAGATGCCTTTGGAAAATCTTGTCTCAGAGGTTTGAAATTAAATACTTGCTTATGTAAGAAATGAGAATATGAGGATCCCACCAGAAAGCCTTACAACTTACTTAGTTAGATGTCCAAACAGGATTTTCATGGTGTCACGATTTGGTGGAGGGAGTTTTTGCACAAGAGTCTTTATAGTTTCAATTCTTGTGTTGTAGTCTTGCTTTTCTGAAAAAAAAAAAATTGGAAAAGAATGAGATTTCATAACTGCATGAAGGAATTTTCTTAGGAGAAGTTTGGACAAAGACTTAGTCAGCAGCCAAAGAGAATAGGTATATTCAACACCATTATCATGAAGTTTCTTTATTTGAACTCTAACGTAGATCATAGCTATATGAAGGAGCAACAGTGTGGCTTTGACATAATCTTGTTAAGATCAGGTAGTGGATCAGTTTAATAAATGCTTTACTATTTTAAAAGATGGGGTAAGGTGAAGAATGGCTTTCCAAAGACATCCTTGCCCTAATCTCTGAAACCTGTGAATATGTTGTCTTCTATGGCCAAAGGGACTTTGCTGAAGTGATTTAATTAGGGACTCTGAGATGGGGAGATTATTCTGGATTATCTGAGTGGCACCAGTATAATCACAAAGGTGGTTAAAAGAAAAGAGAGAAAAATGACGTGGCAATGTAAACACAAGGATAAATGGCTATGTGATGAAAGGCCGTGGGCTAAGGAGTGATAGTAGTAAGACAGCTTCTAGTAACTGGAAGAGGCAAGGAAGGAGAACCCCCCAGAAGGAACACAGGGCTACCAACACCTCTATGTCTTCCCACTGAAGATGGTTTCAGACTTTAGACCTCCAGGAATGTAAGATAAAAAATTCATGTGGTCTGAAGCCACTGAGTTTGTGATAATTCGTTATAGCAGCAATGGGAAACAAACAGATGAGGACACAGTGTGATTCAATTACCAATATTCTATTGTTCACTTGATTTTGTGGAAGGGGAAATAATCTTTGTTATTACTATGTGTTGTCTTTTCTCCCTAACACATTTTGTTTTGGCTATGAAATAAAAAAAAGCACAAAAAATATAAACTGAAAGCATAATAACTAGTCATATGCATTTTAAAATATAAGAAGTTGTTTAAAACTACATACCACATAGATTGCTTTCCCTCACTTTGTTTCTTTTTGCCTTTATAGGCATGAATGGCATAATAAGAATCGATTTATTTAGCACCTAGAGAATTCATCTCACCATGATTTTAACCAGGACTTAGAACTATAATTATTGAATGAACTTAAAAACTTTATATACATTGAGTTGGGTACATTTCTTTTCTAGATTCTATCTCTAACCTCTAGCACAGAGCTTGTAGTGATCCTTAAGAGGTCACTTTTGGAAAAGACTATGTACGGCGGTAATACATAAGGTACACACTCACCCAATATTCATTCTCTCCTTCCTTAGCAAGACAATACATTGTTGAGGGGATGGCAAGGTACTTGGCTAAAAGAGGTCATTTCCCAGCCTCCTTGGCAGCTGGAGCGACCATGTGACCACGTCTGGCCAAAAAGCCTTTGGTCAAAGCGATAGAAGGAACTTCTGGTGAGGCCCTATGCAGGGAGCTGATTTAGTTTGTAGCCAGTTTACTCTGCTCCCCAGAATGTAGATGGAATGGTGTGCCATCCTTCTGGATGTATTGTAGAACATAGAACTAAAAGGAACGTCCCTGAATCTGTGGGGCAGTCCGACTAGTCCTGCAGTCTCTGTCTCTGAGTTTCTTTAACGTAAGAAAACCAGCCAGAGTGTACTGAAGATTTTGAAGACAAGTCTCTTATACTAAAGCCTAATTCCTAATACGACGTGCTCCCCAAAGCCCAATTCATTATCACCTGTTACTAGATATATAAACTTGACATAGTGGGGAAGAAAGAGTTAGTTCAGAAACTGGCAGTTTTAAAATATACTGTTGCAAAAGAAACTTTTAATAAGGAATTATAGGAAAATATCCTGCAAAAGATGGTATTTGGCTAAAGCGGAGTGGGGGGCAATCTTCCTAGTAGAACTCTGCCTTGGAAACTTCTCTTCTTCCTCCCAAAACCACAAAGGCCTATAAATAATGCCTCCCACAGTCAGAGCTTTCAAAATTGCAGTTATTCTTAGAAGAGTTCCAACAAAATATGGATTAGACAACTGCAAATGAAAGTGATGGGGGGCCGGGTGGAGAGAGAAATTAAAAAAAAAAAAAAGAGGAAAAGAAAAGAAAGAGAAAGGAAAAGAAAAGCCAGCTGCAACATCATAGCAGACAACAGATAAAATCTTTCTGTCAAAAGGGTAGAAAGCCCCTTTGTAGCTTAATGATGTTTAAGACAATGTGATGCTTCATAGGACCAGTTGGATATTATGGGGTATAACCAACTCGGGAAAATAAGTAATACAACTCAATAAAGATGAGAGTGAAATTGGTATAGGATGTCCAGGGCAAAGTTTCTTAGGGCTATATGGATACTTTGTATCTAGTCATCTGAAACTAATACCCACACCACTGATTCTATGTAAAAAAATAAAATAAAATAAAATATATATATATATATATATATATATGCACACAATATACAAATACATATACACACATTTAAGTATTCACAAGGTGGTTACATTCTGCATAGTTTGGCCTGATGTTACTAGTATAATTTACCCGAGGAGCTGGTGAACCACTTGGTTCAAACAATAAAAATGATGTTGGGAGAGGAGAGGAAACCTTTCCAATTTTACTGAAATCTCTTGCCAAAGTAATGATCAGATCAATGTCAAAGCCTCCAAAAAAGGGATCAGTTAACACTGGAGATTACAGTGATAGCAGCCATAAATTAAGTTTGAAAAACGATAAGTGGAGAGTGGTCTTAAACGGTTACATCCGGCGAACCTCAGTTTTAGGGAACATATGACTCCGGTTTAAGAAAGGATGGAGGTTGCTTAATTGGAAATATTTGAATTTGCAAATATTTTGAGGAGGAATTAAAACTTTAATAAAGTTTGTTTAACCATTAAGTAAGAGAACAACGAACTTCCCTAGACAGAGTCCCTTTGCCCTCTTCTGTGTTGCATTGCACTTAGGACATTCTATTTATACAACATTTCACATGGTATTTCTATGGCTTGAATGCCTGTCAAGTTCTCCCATTTAGCTGGGAGTTTTCCTAGAAAGCTAGACAGCTCTTATCCTGGCATATAGCGGGTTAAGTGAAAGAATAAGGAATTAGCGAGTAAATGGAAGATGTGAACATGGATTGGAATACACAGACCTTGGTTTGAATTCTGTAACAGCTTTTTATTAGCTGTGTGGTCTGGGACAAGTTCTCATTTTCTTTGAATAATATCTCAAAGGCCCGTTTTATGGATTCAACAAGATAGTATGTAACATACCTAGCACAATGACCAGTGAAAAGTAAATACTCTGTAAATATTCATCCTTTTCTCCCCTTCACCTTTTTTGAGGCCCATGCTGGGTCTGGTTCACCTTTTATTTTCAGCAGTGAGCATTCTCTCTGGTTTCAGTGACCATTCCAAATGTAGTTGCTGATCCTGGAACTGAGCTGGTGCCCGTGGGTGACAATTCAATTGCTACGGAAGCCTGACACTTTCCAATGCACTCGGTACTTTGCGATCACCGGAAGCTGATGATCTGATTGGTGAGCAGTTCAGTTATATTTAAGAATCCTTATAAAAGTCTATGGTGGTTCCCATATCCGCTTATAAGAAACATTCTACATGAAGGCTCTTTTATAAGAATATTTTTTTTCCCTCTTTCTCTAGTTTCACACATACTTGAGAAATTCCACAATTGAATAGTGGTACACACAAGTCTGTGGCTAAGTTATATTTCAGTACTGAAGGGGGAACTGAACAATGGTTCAGAGAAAGCTCAAAGATTATTAAGGAAGAGAAATTAGCTTTCCTTACAACATAATCAAAATAAAATCTTTGAAAAGGTTATAGGAAGGCAGTGGTTTCCCATTCAAATCGATACCACACCCATTTTTCCATAGCTTATGAAATCAGGAAATCAGCACAAACACTTCTAAGTGGAGGGACATCTAAAAATACAATTGGTTACATTAAAATCGAAATGACACTTTTTCAGATATGGTTTATTGATGTGTCATATAAGGAATGGGAATCTGCATACATAATACAGGACTGGTTAATGAGCTAAGATTCATATACAGCTTACTAAAGATGTGTCAACTGTCTTCAATTGATTCACTGAGCATCTGAAAGACAGCATTTTTCTATTAATATTTCTCCTTCAGCATATGGTTTCTCATTATTGTGAAGTACTGAGAGTTTTGAGAAGACTCTGACATATCTCTGACTTTTTTGCATTATGACCTGAAGGAGGGGGAGAAGTTTTTCCTCATGGAGAATTAGAGAATCTCTTAGGAAAATTGTGAGACAAAATAATTCTAATAATAGGGAACTCCATAATTCTTCTCCCTTTCTCTCACTTTTGCTCCTAACTTCATTCCCTGATGACTTATTTTTGTATCTACTGAATGCTTTTTAATACCTCTGTTTTAGCTCTCAACCCATATCCAAGCCACCTTGCCAGTCTCTAAACAGTGAATATAACTTCAGCTCGAACTGCACACAAAATCCTCCCACAGTGCTTTTTCTTTTCTTTTTTTGCCACCATTATGTGGCAAAGAATGTCTACGCAAAAATACATATAATGCAGATGCATATCATTAAAATAGTAAATGATCTTCCTACTGCCCATCGCTCACCCACTTGGCCCCATAATCTCAAACCTCACCAAGCTCTGTTGTAAATGAGCTTCTTCATAAACAACTCCAGGCTCCTTAGAGAAGTTACAGCTCTTACATGGTGTGAAATAGCCTTTAATGATATGATAAGGATATGGCTTTATAGTTTTGCCCTGATTCATGGTTTTAAGGACACATTTTTTAAAAAATATATAGTTTATGGTAGTTACATTTACATTTGTCTGCATGAAATGTTGCTACTAAAACAAGGACATTTACAACCAAATGCCTTTTCTGCAAAGAGATAAGATAAAGTTATAGAATGATGGAAAGAGTTCTGTGCAGTACAGTGCACTCTGGACCTGGTGATCCCTGGAGACTTTTCTGGCCTTACCATCCATACATTTATTATTCTTAACTTATTTCTAACCACATGTTGTTAAGTCATATTCCAGAATTAGTTCTTCTTTGTTATATAGGTTCACCCAGAGGAAGAAAAGACAAAATTCTCGCAGCAGCCAATATATTGGTCGCACTACTCATTCTATTTATCTGAAATTCTTAAAGGACACTGTAGCCCTTTGTTTTAAAAAGGTCAGCAATATCTCAACTCTTCTGCTTCTGAATGTTATTCTGGGATGTATAATGCATCCTGTACGGAAAAAATAGTAGTCACTTACAGTTTAAGGCCATATTTGGAAGAAAGCAATTGAGTTTCAAATCAATTTATATTTTTTTGTATCATGACAATTTCAGAATTTAGGGAGAGACTGCCCTGGCTTATAGGATGAATGGGTATCTTCAATTAACACTTTATTTATTTATTTATTTATTAAAAAGATTTTATTTATGTATTTGACAGACAGAGATCACAAGCTGGCAGAGAGGCAGGCAGAGAGAGAGAGGAGGAAGCAGGCTCCCTGCTGAGCAGAGAGCCCGATGTGGGTTTTGATCCTAGGACCCTGGAATCACATGACCTGAGCCAAAGGCAGAGGCTTTTACCCACTGAGCCACCAGGCGCCCCAACACTTTATTTTTTAGTGTACTCTACAACTGAATACAGGCCTTTGAGGATATGCCTTTAATTATAAAACTTGAGTTAGGTGTTGAGGAATCATCCAAGTCATGACAATTGCTTGATACTTTTTTTTTTTTTTAAACTTACATTCACTTTAGGGACAGAACAACTGGGGGCAAATTCAGGACTCATAAATCCATGCAAAAAGACATATACTTCAAACTCTTGTTTTAAAATATGGGAAGTTACATATCATGAAGGTGTCTGAAAGAACTAGGTGAGAATTCATGTTCTGCTATATGTTTTGGGGCACCATATGATATGTTGCTTGAATTCTTGATGCTTTATATGCCTTAAAACCCCCAAAAGCCCATACCAGTTCAAACTGAGAGCAGAGGTCTGTAGATTGCAGGGCAGGAAAGACATGGTAGAAACTGCATCGACTTGACTCAGGTAAGACCTCTTTCTTTCTGTAGCACGAATCATCAGAGAATTCAGAATAAATCACCTCATTGGCACACTTGTATTCAGTTTCTACTTCTAGGAGATATTAATATTTTGTCTGATGTTTGAATAAAGAAGGCTTTTAGGAGGAACTGTAAAGGTGAAATAACTCTCCATAGTTAATAAATGTCAGTAATAAAAATATTACGGCCAATTGATTGCCATAAGACCATGGATTACCTAACCTGTGAGGAAAGCTTCAGCATAATGGCGTGCATCATTTCTGGAGGCCATTTCTGATCATTGTGCGGGGGGAGGCAGGCCATCCAGAGCATGCTGCTGGGAACAAGCCTAATCTTGTTAAGTGCAGCCGTGATTTCTTTCCACCTCCACTCCTACTCTCTGGCAGTGAATAATTAGAAAATCAAAAGAAAAAAAACGAGTTCTTAAATAATTTTTTAGAGTATTGAGCACATACATGTATACATGGTTGAAGACAAAATATTAATTAAGAGCTGTGTGCAACCTGTGGCAGATACAAGGTTGATCCCTGACTTCTGTCATTTGACAGCCCATGGGGGCAGATACAACACAAAAGATGTCATTAGAGATATTTAAATTTAAGACACATCATAATATAAATATCAGTGAAGTTTATATATTTCTCCTGACTGAAGGGATCCTTTAAGTTGGTTGTTAAACTCAAAATGCTTCTGACGTGTTAGCCCATTAAATAAAAAAAAAATTCACAATAATTGAGAAATGTACTTAATATTAAATCAACAAATGTAAAAATTTGTTTAATCATTTTCTGAAGGCCTTAGAATTATTATTCTTAACTTCTTCATATATTCTTAACATTCCCCCAATACATTCAGGAAAGTAGTAAAATAAAAATCCCCTTTTCTTTTTCATGTAACTGTATCCATGCTATTCTAGGGACTTCAGGGGCATTGACCTCACACTAAGGGAGGAATATTTTGGGAAAAGTATTCAAGCTTTAATAGTAACTTTTAAAAAACGGAATGATTGCTTTGGTGCAACCCTTTTCGGGATAAGGTATTTCCTAAAATTCACCAACTTAATACTGTCTCTTACACCCCTCTTCCTCAGGTTAGCAGCATTGCCCCTCTTTGTCTGAATTGAAGGCTAAAGCAATGGCTGACACCCCAGTAGCAATCTTCACGGGAAAAGCATGATTGTATTCTCCTCTCTAGAATTTCTTGTTTCCAAAGTAATTTTGGAGGTGTCATGGTGGCCAAGTATATTTCGGTAACTTACAAATGATACTAATTCATCCTCAGGCAATAGTCTGTGCTGAGAAAACAAAGCTCACTAGTTTATTTCTTTGAAATTCAGTTCTCCTGTGAGAATTTTCTTTAAACTATACTTATTCAAGTATATCTGCTTTTACAAGCTTAAAAAAAAAACAACAACAACCCAGGAATTAACTTTTTGAGTCATTTGATGTCTTTCTAATCATAAACCAATAATCCTTTTCAAATATTCAAGTAGCTATTTATATGAATATATAAATATAGATATATTATATGAATATATCTTTATATTTTTTCATGAGGGTAGAAATCCTATAAATACTTTTTTAGATTTGAAGTTTTTAATATGTGTTTACATCCTTCCTTTGGTAGATAAATTAAATTTAAGGGGATTTTAAAAAATTTCACTTAAAAACAACTAAGACCTGTCACACAATTAAGTCAAATATGAGCTGTCTTCTAGGTTAAATATATATATATGTATATATATATATATATATATATATATACATATATATATATTTTTTAAAGCATATCCATAACTATTCATTTTAAGCAAAAGACCTTTGAAGAGGAGATAGTAGTTAGTATGGTGAACTGTTTTTTTCCAGCCAGTCCATTTGACATGGCCACACAGTGACAGTGAGAACCATGGAGAGTTAATAGCACAGGGTCCAAATCCTTTAAGAAATGGGGAATAAAATAATTTTATGATTCAGCTTTTTTTTTTTTTTTAATTGTGAGACTATTGTAAAAGAAGAAAAACAGGCAACATGTGGTAACTTTAGTCAGCATTTCTGAACTGGGAATGATAAACACCTCTGCCTGGCTCTGGCATTTATCAGGACTGAGATATTATTACCACATAGAGTCACAGCATGGTTACTGTTATCATCGGAAAAAAGAGCCAGCTAATCTTAATGGTTTGTAAAGCCGTTACCTGCACTGGTCTGACATTTATCATGATCATTTTACCACATGGGTCCTACATAGCAAAGGTCTTTTATCTGGAAGGGACATCACTATGAATTATTATTTGCAGCTAGGTAGAAAATTGTATGTTGTAGATACCTTTTCTCATTATAAATCACATAGTCACATTTCACCATTTCCCCTAGAAAGCTGCTGAGCCCAGGTTTTTTTTTTTTTTTTCCACAGCTTGCTTTGCTCTCCATCTCTCTCTCTTTCTCTCTTACTCTTTATAGTTTCTTGAAAATATTAACTATTTTTTTCATTAATATCCTTAATATAATTTTTGAAGAACTATATATGTGGTAGGTGAACATATGGACCTACCTTCATTGTAGTTAGGAGACTCTCCTCCACATTCTGTAAAGGGACTGCACAGTACTTTAGAAATTGAAGTTGATAAACTATCTACTTTTGTTGTTGTTTTTTGTTGTTGTTTTAATTGCTTATTTTCTTTTCCGTCTCGGTGGCCAGACATTGCTGTTTCTGATCTTGTCAATAGAGTATTTACCAGTAGATCCGATCAAATTTCTGATGCTTGATTTGAAATACTTATAACACGTATGCCATTTCTTGCTTGAAATCCTTAGCTTGGAAATGTGCTCTCATGGAGAGTGAAATATACTTTTATTTTGTTGGATGGCGAGTTTTTTCCAGACTTTATTTTAGGAAGTTACAACAGAGTAGAAGTTTCCTCCAACAAATTTGTTTAAAAAGGATCTTAGGTCCTATCCTTGTCTGTGTCCTAATGATACACATTAATGTATTATGTAGAAGAAATAAGGATATTAAAAGGTGCAATGTTTTAGAAACACGGGACCAAGTCAGTAAAGTGAAATGCATTAATTTGACAATGGAAAATTACAATGAAAAGCCCGAGTTGTTTACCATGGGGAAGAAATGAACAAATCCTCTCTTTTAAAAAGAATGAGACAACTAATCTTCTGAAAGAGATATTTATATATTTTCTTCTTTCTCAAGTGTTCCATTAGGAATAAACAAGCCAAAGATTCTGCACTTTTATAATGAAGAGGGAGGAGAATTCGTTGCCATTTTTGCATTTAGGAAGAAATGTGCAAGAAGAATGTGACAATTTAAGCAAATCAAGATTGTTTCAGATGGATCACAAACGGGACTTGGTGGGATATTTTATACTAGCATGTGAAGCAAACAGTAAATTTGAAAGGAGGATTTTCTCAATGGTCTAGTTCTGATGTGTTTTCCCATTTCTTTGTGTGTTTAAAAGAGGTTTGGATGTGGTGTTTTAATATTGCTTCTACTCTTTTGCAAATGAGTTCTGGAGAAATATTCGCACATGAAGGAAAGCCGATGTGCTGCAATGCTGACAGCAGCTGGGGGGATATGAATGAAGAAATCAGATTCCCAAGGCTGGATGTAGCAAAAATAAACACCTACATGCCATTAAAAAATTCCCATTTTACATGTTTGTGGGTGTCAGTAGCAGACCACTGTCCCTTTGATAAAAACAATATATTTTTTCCCTCAAGTCAGTCCATTCATAAAGGGATGGGATAAAAACTTGAAACTGATGTGCTGTATTTTGCAGGGATGTGCATTCGTTTGCTGTCCTGGTTACATTTGGTTACACATTAGTTTTTGTATTATTACACATTTCTTCCAAAGGAAACAGTTTCTGTTTCGGGGACCTGTGAGACATGCTTGCATAAATTTGGGTGCGGCTTGCGGGAGGGGGTGGTTAGAGAAGGTCATTTGCGAGATTAACCTGTACTTTTACTGCTCAAAATGAGTTGCACGCACTTTGGTTCAGTCATCTCAAATTTCCTTGTAAAGGGGTGGTCCCATATTCCAACACACCGCCCTCCCAATCGGATAAAAGGCTACACTGATTTCAAACAAACAAACAACAAACCAGCTTTTTATTCTTCTATTTCAGAATGACTCTTTTGTTCTAGTTTAACATTTTCCTGCCACTATTGCCCCCCCACCCCCAAATACTGTAACCTGGGAGCGTTTACAATAATTAGCCGGGGGCTTTGCTGCTTGGATTTTCTCCTTTTCTGGGGAACTGGGTGAATTGTTGAGTGCTAATGAAAGTCGGAGACTTCTAGCAGTGGTTCGAGCCAGGCACAGCGCAGGCAGACGCTTTAAGCTTCCCACTGTGCTGCAGAGCAAGCCTCCCGCTGTTATGTTTACCATAGTTTTAATGTCTGTGAAAAAAATTCCTGATGCAACCGAATTATGTTATGCCCTCTTGTTTATCTAAGCCTACCCCACCCCCATTTTGGCAGATTCCTGTTGCCCCTGCCTATGACAGAAAGCTCCTTCTCAACATTGTGGCCATCTTACCACCTCAGATCTTGCCACGAGAGCCCAGCTGCTTTGCAGCCATGTCTGGAGGACCATATGCGGTCTATCTAGAAGTTTCCAGAGGCTTACACACACCTCACTCTACTTATGCCACCTAATAACGGACATCCTCCTTTCCGCTGCGTTAGAGTTTCACCAGAGGTAATGTTAAAGCACCAAAATTAATCATTGGTTTTGACAAAACAAGCTTCAAAATATAAACGTACTTGGTGAACTGCACTGTGCCTTTAAAGAAATCTATTGAAAGACCTCAAACAATCACTGCAAACTAAATAATGTGCTCTAAGAGGAAACAACCAATCTGCGATTTGAGTTGATTCATTCTTTGTCCTTTTCTTAAAAATGGTGATCTCAAAGAAAATGACCATTCCATTATATTGCAAATTGATGAATTCGCCAAGTGTGATGTACAGTGAAGTTTTTTAATGAATATTCATACAACTCTTTCAATCCATTAACAGGACTTAAGACAATGAGGATGCAACTCATTCCCATTTAGATAGTGGAGGGAAAGTGGAATTAATAGCACAAACGGCACTCGGAAAGTTTAACTTTAATGTATCAAACTCCAGGTGCCAGAGTTTGAGGAAAATAACCAATAATAGCCATTTTTTACATATTTGATGGGACTGATTATGCAATGTGCAACTCTAAATGGCTTATAGCACATTGTAGCATGGTTCCATCCCATTGGCTACAGTAGGGTGCAGGCAGATGGATGACAGTGACAGGGAGAGAAGTGCTTTTGCTTAGCCGTGCGTTAAGATGCCATCCAGAAGCTCTGTGCACTGCAGACACTTCATTAGGATGCCAGGATAATGGTAAACTACCACTCAGAGTGACACCCCATTTCCTGCTTACTGAGCGCTCCAACCTCGGCAGATGTCAACAATCTCACAGTGCTACAGAGCAGACCTAACTTTCCAGCCACTTTGACTCCAATTTTTTCCTCCTAACGGTGCCATACATTATGTGCAATATGTAACGGCAAACACCTCACCAAAAACAAAATCTGCCCAGTTCGTTATGACTGGAGTGCTTAATTTTTCTTTTTCTTGAAAAAGACGAGGTACAGTGGAGTTGGGTAAGAGAATACGTCCACTCGCTAATCTAACCTCAAAATTTCTTGCTATGATTTCCATTTGCTAATCAGTTCAAAGTGTTAATTGTGTGGTGAACTCTGATTAATAGTAGTTAAACTCTGAACACAGGGGATATGACTGTTTCTTTTAATTAATGGCCGTTCCAAAGGTAAGAGAATGTGGAATTCTTTTGTTAGAGATTTTTAGACTCTGTTTCCGTGTGGTTCTTAGTCGTCTGCCAAGAAAAGGCTGACTTGAGCATCTGGATGGTATTTCCTCTGCAAATGTATAACTTGAGGCCATTCGCACACCACCTTACCAGAAATTCAAGCCAATAGAAACTTTTTTCCTGCGGTGTAAAGTCCAAAAACCTTTTTTATAAAGAACTAAGGTGTAATTTAGATAATGGAAAAAAATTCCTCACGTGGAAAAATAAGATTTTAAAAATCTATCGTTATGATAAATGATTGATTTACATTTTGTGATTCTAAGCATCTTCTTAGAAGTTCAAAGGGCCTTGCAAACGGCAGGACTAAAAATAAATATCCTCCTTTCAGACCTGTTACCATTTCCAGGTAAAGACACAAATGTAAAGAAGAAGTCATAGCAGAGGTCACACTCCAAGGGAGAATTTGAATGCAAACTTTCAATGTGATGTCCTCTAAAAAGAGGTGATGCAAATCTTGACTTTTGATTTTTTAAAGTGGGATCTGGTTGGCAACATCTAACCACCTCTTGAAACCTGTCACAAGCTATGTTTGAATACAAAGAAAATGGACTAGAATTCTTAAAATAAACAGGAACAGATGATCAACATGGTGTCAAAGAATTAAGAATAATTTCCTTCGAGACAGATTAAATTTAATTGGAAAATGCCAGTGCTGGGACCACCTCTGCTATGGAGCTATTGAAGCAGAGGGTTTAACTTTCTGGAAACAGATAGGAAAAAAAAAAAAAATCTACCTTTCTTCAACAGTCTAATTTCAAAATCAGTTTCAGGATCTATGCCAGCCTAGAACACTGAGTAGCACTCTTTCTATTTCTCTCTCTTTATTTTTTAGTAGACTCCATGCCCAGCATGGAGCCCAGTGCAGGGCTTGAACTCACGACCCTGAGATCAAGACCTGAGCTGAGATCAGAGGTGGACGTTCAACCAACTGGGCCACCCATACTCCCGCCCCTCAACCCCCAGTACTCTTTTCTTCAAAGCTAAAGCTATTGAATAGTATGAAAGTTTTCCTTCTTTCCTTTCTCACCAGTCCTCTTCCCTTCTAACCATAGATTAGGACTTCTTTTCCCCTGTAACAATTTGGAGATAGCAGCTTTCATAAGAGAACTGAGGAGCTTGAGAATGGAAGACAGAAAGGATGCTCTGATAATGGCACAGATCACGATAGAAACTGCTGTCCCCCATAGGAGGGATGGAGACTGGCAAAAAATCTGTTAGGAATCAATTCTTGGAATTCTGATGTTTTGTTTATGTATTTCATCTTTTAGAGTATAGTGAATTAAGGAATATAGTGAAGGGAAATTCCATATCAGAATGGTAGGGCCATAAGATACTAAATATGCTAGGTAAGATTTAATAAAATAGCTCTGATTATCAATTTGTCCTCTGAGTATAGTTCCAAGACAAGGATTTGATTCAAACTGAAACAGGGTATCAAAGACAATACACACAAGTGTTGGTTACATTTCTACCTTTTGAGATGAGTAAACACAACAAAATGTACAACCATGCATGACCTTTAAAAACACTCATTTCAGATAAGAGAACAGTGCTCAGAAGTGCATAACTTTCACAATGTCCATGAGGTGAATAGGAAACCATTTAACATCTTCAATAGAATTTGAAACATCAAGAATTCTAATGAAAAGAAGTAGCAAGCCATAAGGAGAGAATAGGGTAAGATGGAAAGATACTAGGATAAGATGATAAGGAGAAAGATAGTGAGGAAAGACTGCTAAAACTAAAAATGCAGAAGAACTCTTTTTAAATTGCAGAAAAATTAGGTCAGTGATACAAATAACAAAATAGAAATGCTTCCCCAGTATGTGGAAACATAAAAATGATAGGGAAAAGACATGTTGGAAGTCAGAGAACTGAGAGATTATCTATGATCTATACGTATACTTGAGGGAGAACTCAGAACATTTGAAAAATATACAATAATCAAAGAAAAAAATTTAAACAAAATTCTGTGCATAAAAACCCGATCTCAGTCTTTAAAATGATGGCCAGATTCTAAGAAAACATTACTGAGTATAGACACTATCTTGATGGATTTTGGCAAAATTTTGAAGTGGTAAAAATCAAGCATAATCCCACAAATATTCGAACAAAAAGAAGACAAAATAAGTAAACATCCAGGCTTTCCCAAGACTTATTTCCTTAAATTCTAAAATAAAACAAAGCAGTATCTACTGTTTACAGGGGGGAAAACTGTGGTCCCAAACTGTGTGCATACTCATGTTATCTTTTGCATGTTAAAACAACAGAAAGACATTCTCGTCCACGCAGAGATTTATAATAGCACAGCTTTCTTGAGAAGTTTACTGGAAGGCTTTTGTAAGCCTACTGAATGATGAATCAAAATTTGTAACTCGAAAACAGAAATATTATAAACAAAACTAAGTATCTATTTGGTTTGGACCCAAAACTCAGAAGGCACCATTTGATGATTTCTCTTTGGCTTCTATTTCATTCTCAGACCAAGAGTGGTCTTCTCTTCACAGTTCAGGTGAAAGCTCTGGGGACATAAGATGACCATTTAAAACAGTGGCTGGTGCTATTGAGTTCTGGCATTTGCTAGCAAACACCATTATTGGAACATTGTACTAGAGAGTTACTAAACAAGACTTCTCTTCCTCTCTTAAAAATCAAAGCTTCGGAGAACAGCAGAATGTTTACTCCCATTGCTAAGATTCTTTGGTAAACATGCTTTGTATCTATAGTAATTGTGTTGAAAAAACTGAGTCTGGGGACAGTTAAAGTGATAAAGACGGGGAAAAAAATCAGGTAATAATAGGAATTGTATACGAATTTTCCCATGTTACATATGTTTTAAGAATTAAGTAGGCTAGAGAAAAAAATGCCAAGCAAATAGGTCAAAAGGAAATACCCCAAAATATGGTGATGAAATTTAGAGTGATTTTAATTTTCTTCTTTTTACTTTTCTGTTCAAGTTAGCCTCAGAAATGCCAAGCAAACAGGTCAAAAGGAAATACCCCAAAATATGGTGGTGAAATTTAGAGTGATTTAAATTTTCTTCTTTTTACTTTTCAAGTTCAAGTTAGCCTCAAAAATGCCAAGCAAACAGGTCAAAAGGAAATACCCCAAAATACGGTGTTGAAATTTGGAGTGATCTTAATTTTCTTCTTTTTACTTTTCTGTTCTAGTTAGCCTCAATAAATATTTATTATTGTTATAATCTGTTAGAAGAGACAATTTAAAATACATTTGTATAACTGCTTAAATACCATATAATTATATATATCTTTATATCTTAATTAAAAAGGCTAGTAGAAAATATACCAAAATACTAACCATAAGTTCTCTTTGAATAATAGGAGTAAGGATGATTTCCTTCCATTTTTAAAATGCATTTTCCGAATGAGTGTATGCTAACTTGATAATAAAAATGATTCTCTGTGTTTGGTACAGACGATAACCTTTAGTTGTTCCAAGGCATGGGAAAATAAGCTACTTTTGCAGATGAAACCATTTCTAAGAAAATAATGTACTAGAGTTTCCTGTAGGTATTTCAGTTGCAGTTGATCTTTTTCTTTGTGACTATGTTCCAGGATCAAGCAAGCAAAGTCAGAGAGTGACGCTTCCTTCTTATGAATGAAAATATTGGGTACAGGGTGCTTGCAGTGAGATGACAGAAGACAGAGAGTTACCACAGTTCATAGTACTATTCAACCTGAAGAAAGATGGCTGATGCTGCAGGGCCTTGTATATAAATATAGTTTAGTTCCAAATTTTAATTTCTAATTCTTCCTCAATCCACTCATTTCTTAGAATATTATATTGCTTATTGGACTGACTCTCTGAAGAGTGGAAAATAAAACCTATCAGCACAGTGCTAGTTCAACGATGAGAATTCCTAGTAATATTTCTAAGTGAAAAAATAAGCTGATGTTCATCCCATGCTGAAGCACACATTTAATTCCCACACCCTACCCCTTCAAGCCATGCAATTTCTCTTCTCTTTTGGAAACTGTATTCATTAAAGTTCTCTTATTTGTAAAGTCAAAGAGAGGTAGTATCCAGCTAATATATATCCTTAAATTTTGCCCCAATTTTTCTGTCTATATTAGGTTCCCAGTTAATATCTGTTATGTTTTGATTGAATTATCCAGATAATTGATTTAGTTCTTCGATTCACCTTATGTCCATAGTGAGAAATTATACTTTCTAGTTAGCATCACTAGTTAGGGCCAAATTCTTAGAAGCAGAAACACAAGGAACCAAAAATTAAATATTCTGATTGTGAAAGTTGCTGGACAAACAAAAGTTAAAATTTTTGGTTAAAATTTTATTCAAAATTGGTGTTAGATTTGTAAGGACCACTAATTTGGAACGGTAGGAAGCCAGTGTATCTGTAATATTTAAGAGGGCCCCCTAATGGTCAATCTTAGAAACGTCTTCTGATTCCTTTCTGCCTTCTTGATGACTAGACATATATATGCATGTGTAATTGGCCATGTGACTTAAAGTGAGTTGGGACGGGTGCAAAGTGAACCCCCATCTTTGACTGAAGCCATTTCAAACTAAAGTTTCAAAAGCAATCATTTAGTTTTAAAGGATATAGAAAGACCATCTCTAACAAGTAGCTAGAAACGTAAGAATATGGAGAATGTTTTAAACAAAATTCAGCTAATAAGTAAATTTACACAGGTTGCGATGGGATTCCGTAAAGAGGCTGGAAGTGATTGCTATAGTAGGAGACTAGTATTTTGCAAAGGCCATTCGGTTCTTTCTAAAACCAATTTTTGGCTGAATTTTAAGAAAGAATAAAGTTATCTTCTCCTGTAATCAAGCAGTGACCCTTTTCACTGGTAGACATATTCCAGGACTTTAGAAATAAAAATTAAAATAATAATAAAGCATGCAAATGATATTCTTTTCTAGCTAACGTAATTTTTTTTTTTTTAAAGTAAACATCAGCTCCTCAAGGGAGATTTCGATTTGAAGACTGTTTATTATATCATTTGAATAGGACTAGACCTGGCCTTTTGACTTTGAACCACTACCAAATTTCAGGCTGTGAGGAAATTGTTCTACATTTCCTGACAAATTGAGTTAAGCAGACATTAAGTGGGCTTTAAGAAAACAAATGGCCATCTTTATCACAGGTGGACACTGATGGCTTAATGGGGCCTGGGCTGATTGTATCACTTCTAATGGCTTGACGGGAAGCATTAGGGTTTTTGCATAAAGAACTGGCATTGCGAACCCTGCTAACACAGACCTGTCAAGCGCTCTGTATCCCTTTGTGCACGGAAGCAGATGTTTGTATGTATACTATGAACTGGCATTAGAGCAAGCGACAGATGCCTGTATGAATGCCAGGTTTGTGAATTTTTACAGCAGGAGCATGTTCTGAGGAAGTGCAGCCCTGCCCTCTATCATAGGTAATTCCCAGTGGAACTTGCTAAATCCCAGCTATGTTTTCATTATTTGGCTTTCCTAGCAACTGGATGAATGTGTCTATCCTGAAAATGCAAGATGAGAGCCCTACCAAATTCTTACAGATTTGCAAATAGCTTGTCTGTGTTTTGAACTTGGACTTTTCCAGGCAGCGCTTTGCACTGTAATCGCAACCAACTTACTCAAAGGAGCGGGTGGTATTAGAGCTCTCTAATTAAAACTTACTTCAGTGTTTATCTATCAGTCCTCCCCTATGGTCTCCCTACATTCCCACCCCCACCCCCCAGGAAACATGAATTCCGTTTGTAGGTTTTTCTTTCCTGCAACATACAGAACTTACACTCTGGTTGTCTGTCAACAATAGAAACAGGTAGCTTGCAGTCCATTAAACAAACACAGTGCCCCCCTCACTTTTATTTGACATTTTATTTGGCTGTGACAAATGAGCAGCAGTTGGATTATAACATAATTTGTCTTGTCTTTATTACCAGCACAAAGGACACCATTCATTAATTATTCTGCCGTTGCAGCTTAACACTGACTGGAAAGGTCCCTCTTCGGACAGATGGCGGGGACGATGTTATTTATATCAATCAGCCAAAATCCTCAACAAGGATTACTGTTCCTGAGACTACAATGATTTATTTCTTTTTACCTCACCCTCCCTCAACCCCTTCTGCTTTCAGAGATTTCTCTATAAAAACGAAATTTGATGGGAATCTTAAAGCAAAGCCATATTTAACCTGTTAGCTTGCAAAACAACATGCATGCTACATCAGTTTAACTGCATGACATTAGCTGCATATTTTTTAAACTGCTCGGGATTTTTGATCTTCCATTCTAGAGCAAAAGATTAACCGAAGGTCTCAGGGTAGCAAGTTCAGCAGAAGTTTGCCTCTTCTGTGACATTGTATTGCTGTGGCCCATGGGACACTCCCCCCCCCCCACAACCCCCAAAGGATATCGTGCTGTCAAGATTTTTTTTTTGCCTCTGCTGAGATGAGATGATCCATCTTATTTCAGAGTCCAGAAGACTTTCTGCAAGATCAGCTAGGATGTTTGGATGTTTGGACAAAATAAAAACGACAACTATAGCCAAAAAAGCAGAAGCACCCTTACCTCCTGTCTAAACTGGAGTTAAGTTAAATGAGTGATCTGTGATTTCTCCTGGATCTGCATCTCTACGCAGAACCATGAGGTGGTTATTGGGGTGGTGATGTTGGGTGATTTACCTTGCTTGTTTTGTGTTGTTAACAATTCTGTCCAGTACATGCTGATCGAGCACTAATAAAAGACTAGACCGAACCCAGATGTGACATTCTTCTACACATTTTTCGATAGTGATTCTGAGATGTGGCCATTTCTCCAATTAAAATCTTTAGGAGAAGAGGATGTGCAGAGAAATACAGATTATTGGGGCTAAGGCACTGAAAGTTTTTTTTAAGTTTCTGTCTGAATATAATAAAGAAAATAATGCAGAAAGTTTTTTGTCTTCAGAAATTATTGGTATAACCTTGCTATCCTGATTAGTTTGCAAATATTAAAAGTCCCATCAAGACAAATATCAGCAACATGCAAATACCCTTGCAGGTTGTGATTAAGATTTTAAATGTATCCTTTTGCTTTTAGTTAATGAAAAACAAAGTCTTGGAGGATCTAAGTTGTAATTTATTAAACATGAAAGGCTCCTTGATGAAATATAGAAATGAGATATATTTTGCATTTCAAAGATTTAAGCTGACAACTTACTTGCATGCAAATAAGAGCAAGATTTGTAAAAATATTTGAAAAGAAATTATTCCTGAATGTACTTATTACAATAATGTGGCATGTAGATAAGAGAAACACACAGCATTAAAAGACATTCATTTCTCCAAAGTCTTAAAATTAGCTTCTTTCTGCCATTGTGTATTAATGTTCTTCTTCAGGAATGCAGCATATTAAAGAACTGAACAGAATTAGTAATAAATTTGTTAATTACAAATTTAAGCAACACAACTGTGTTGTTTTCCCAATATGTTTTTTTTTTCAAAAGCAGAATTGCTAATGCATTTTAATCATTTATGTATAAACATTTGAGGATAAAATATTCTGAAGTTTATCAATTTCAAGAGCTGTTTATTTGCTAGCAAAATAGGCCATGTTATACAACATATATCTTATCATTTTTGCTCATCAAATCCCCATTTGCTGAATGCAAATTTTCCTGGTCTAAGTGCTCTTGCACCTCAATTTAAATGAATAATAGGATCGACTCTATTAAAATCAGTTTAAGGTTGCCATGGGTGACATATCAGTAGGGTTAAAATGAGAAAAAAAGGTCACAGAACCAGTCCTTACAACCTGTTTTTTATCATAATGAAGCATATGTAAGACTCAACGAAGGCTTAAGTAACAATATGTCACTTAGGCAATACTTCAGTTTGTAGGTCTTCTTAAAAAATCTTTTTTTAACCACAATGTATTCCAAACAAAATAAACGTGAAATTATAGGGCCATCAATAACTCCGAGAATGTATTCGGTTGCATTGAAAATTAGAGAGTAAGCTCTTATGCTATTACACAAGACTGACAGATTGTGGATTTGTAAAAATAACAGAGAGCTCCTCAAAAAAGGGAGGAGTAGATACTTTTGCTGCAGTAAACCTCTTGCTACAAGGATCCGGCTAGGTGTTCTAGTCAAATCGACAAAGCATACAGAAACTACCCTAGAACATCTCATTTAAGAAAAGATTTGTGTCTTCTGCCAACCAGATTTAAAAGATTATTCATGTAGTTACTAGTAGGTATTAAAACACCAGCACCAGGCATGGCTGATATCCTGGAGCAAACCTTTGGGTCCTAGTTTTAGGCTCTTGAAAGCTGAACAAGCAAGACTTGGGGGTGCTGGAATATATATGTGACTGTGTATATATATGCATCTTCATGTTTTAAAAGTCAATCCTATTTATTAAAGTCACACTCTCAATGCTGATTTTATATTATTTATGATTCTCATTTGGATTTCACAGAATCACATTTTTGTTACAAGTGTTATATTTCCTATCTTTTTTTAACCTGCAACAGAAGAAAAAAAATCTTCTTATTTGCTAAGGTTACAGTGTTAGTTTAATTTTCATAGAAGCAGTGGAATATTTTGAAGTGAGTAACATTTACCAAGTCATTAGTTTTATGCAAACTAGGAAGGAAGATGAAAGAAAAAAAATTATCAATTATTTATAGATTGTTAAAATGTATCTTAGTGCACTGCTACTGTATAGAAATGACAATTAGCCAAACTTACCTTCTTTAATTAATAATGCATACATTATGCTCTTTGGGCAACTAATCACCAGCTCTACAAATTTGTTTGACACTGTTGAAGATACCTATCACATGGGTTAAAAAAAGAACAATGCTCTGCTAGCTGCAGCCAACTTTCAGCCTTCTAGCAATGCTTGAAATGCAGTAGCAGTTTCAGGGAGCAAAATGGTGGTCTTTCAGCTGCGTGATACTCCGAATATGGCACTGAGCTGCAGAAGGCTGCCTGCCACGCCTTTGCCACCAAAGAAGGCACTTTTCTCTCACATGGGTTACTGAGCGATGAAACCCTCAATCCCTATCTCCTGTGTTAATTTCCATTCTCTCTTACAGTGAGAAATTACTGAAGATAAAAATTTGTTCTGTTGCCTTAAAGCTGTATTTATCATATTTTCCAAACAAAAATAGGAACGTGGTTGGTTAAAACGATGGACTCTGTGAAAGCCAAACTGTTACAGGGAATCGGGAATGAACGATCACCATGCTTACTACAGAAAATTCCAATCAAACCCATGACTGCAGCATTTTTGTTGCTATGACTCTCTGAAAATTTATTTTTAATAAGACAGAACCATCTATTGGTAATATATTTAGACAGGAAGGAAAAGTAAAATAATAATAATAATAATAATAATAACAATAATAGCCTGCTTCTGCATCTCCCCATACTTTAAGGAGGGCAAACCCAGTCTCCTCATTTTACCCATTATTCTGAGGGCCATGGCAGTCACTGGTAAGGTTGCAAGGTTCACACAGTCCACTACATGGACACAAAGGTCTAGGCAATCTGTTTCTCAGAGACACAAAAGCATAGTATCATATCGAGCAGTACACTCAAGTGGTCAACAGGCTTCCTGACACTGGGACCAGGTAGCCACTTGGCTGTCACCCAGAGTCATACACACCACATCGAGGTAGCAGCTTGTAGCATTTGGAAGGAGAAATGAGACGGGTGTGTCTCTCTCACATATGGTGTTTAACAGACTACACTTCCCATTTGCTCCTCCGAAAGGTGTGCATTTTCAAGGGATAATGCCAAGTGTTCTTTGTGCTATGGTGTCTTTGCATTGAAAGGTGATGTGTCTGACACATTTTGGCAGGCTACCGTGAAGAGCTTAACATTTTTCCACTGACTTTTACTAAGATTTAAGAGAATAAGATTGTACTTTATCAAAGGTAATAATCTGACTTTGGGGATGACAGGGTCACAGTTCTGTAGTGAAGAGAGAACATGGATTTTTATTGATGATATTCCTCACTCTCCTGTAAAATCTGTTTTGTTGCTTTTTAAAAAAAATTTAAATATATACTGACTAGTAGATCTGCCACCTAAACAGGTTTGTCATTTTAAGTAGATTCTGAATTAGAGCTTTGAAATGTGGGTATAGTAAAACTAGAATGTGTCTTTCTTGTGAAATTCTCTCCTCTTTTTCAGCAGCTTTAAATGAAATGCAGAATAAGAGTCAGAATAAATGCAGGGGACTTCTCTCGGAAGCCTGAGAGAAGAACCAATTCTATATGTAAACTGAAGGAAATCTTCATTTCTATCATGAACATTGGGTATTTCCCCACCCACCATTTAGAAGGATTTCTGTTAGTCTTTTGTGAAAGATTGCTCTCATTTATTTAACTCATGCCACATGGCTTAGCTTTATAACCAGTATAGGATTTCTAGAGATTAAAAAAAATCCATTTTGTATCTATGGAAATACGAATCTGGAATTTAAGCCATAATTGCTGCAAGTTTTCCACATTATAGTATAAAATTGCTGGATTTATTAATGCTGGGCATACTTCAACCACTCCATGTTTTGCCCTGGTCAATGGTTACCTGTCAAAATGTGGAACAATTTTTTAAAAATATTCTGTGCCACAGAGAAAAATAATGTGTGGATTTTTCCTGTGTTTTTGTTTGTTATAAGCAAAGTATTTGCAATAATTTATGGAAAGTCTTGGAATTATAAATATTAAGGCATTGCCAAATGATTTAACTATCCCTCCATGGCAAATTGTCTTTAAACACTACCATTTTTTTCTTTCTTTTTTTTTTTTTCTTTCTTTCTTTTTTTTTTTTTTATCATTTACTTGTGGACCAACCAGCAACACTTGCAGGCTCTTGCCCCTGGCCTTCTGTGAGAATGTTAGTTAGCAATGCTCATAAAAACTCAATTCATCAATGTGAACATAATTTGCTATGAACAGAAAGCTCACAAAAGGGTGAATTTGTCAGATAGACAGGTGGCCTGAGATCTCTCCCTGATACTGAATGATATGAATAATAGATTCTGGTAAATGTATGCCAAGACTTGAGCTGTAAACACAGCTGCCTCCATTCCCTTCCAGAAAAACAGCTTCGAGGACGAAAGCACAGGAACCACGGTTCCACCTGAGGACCTAAGCTCATACACACACACACACACACACACACATACACACACACGCACGCACGCATATGCACGTGCACACACACACACAAGTGCGTGCACGCACACATGCACACCCACACATGCACACCTCATTCAAGAAATAAACAACCTCCATAAAAGAGGGCAGAGTTAGAGGAATCTTCACATTTTTCCCTCTCTATGCAAAAGACAGTTTACAGCTCTCTTGCGCAAGGGAGACAAAATAGAGAAGAGAAAGAAGAGAAAGGATATAGATTTTCTTAATGGTTCTGGTTCCATATTATTCAAATGTCTTATTTTATAAAATACACAAATCAACAGAGCTAATAAACTTTGCAATATTATAATTCCTGTTTTATAATGAATAAAAATAAGAGAGCAGGTTGGCTCTATGCAGAAGCACTGTGCTTGAAATCATTCTAGTAATTCATGGCTATTTGTCTTATGGGTTATTAAGTATTTATTAAGGTTCAAATGTAATGTAGCCTTTTCTCCAATTTACTCTGAACTTTAAAAATCTATTTTGCAAATTGTTTTCCAGGTAATGCACATACCCACTTAAGAGTTGAATCTCAGGATTTAGAAGATTCTGATTGAGTGCACCACATATATATTTTTTAGTCTTTATAGATACTGCTGCATACAGGTTAACCTATTCTGATAACATTTATGCTTGATGGTCAATGGGCAAAGATACTGGATGAGTCTTTCTTCGTATAGTAAAGTAGTGTTTCTTGACGTAGCATACAGTATTACAGTTATGTATGTAACATAAATGGTTATGTATTTATTTCAATGAGTATTAGGAAAGTATAACACTTAAAATGTATGCTTTAATGGACATTAATACTTAGGATAAAGCTAAATATACTTAAGTATAAAAGTCATTTGACTTTTAGAAAAGATCTTTAACATTGATATTACTGAAAATATTACCAGTAAAATTAGCATAGAGATCAATGGAGTTTGGGAAACCTGACAACCTCATTTTAATCACCAAAATCACATAAAAAAATCTTATCAGACATAATTGGAATAGTAAAGCCACAGAACATAGAACCGTGACATTTTTAGAGTTGATTATACCCTGGAAACCATTCTGTCCTATTCTCTAATTTTGCGGGTGTAAAAGCTAGGTGTTACCGAGGCTTTAAGTGAGTGACCAAGCCATCTCTCAAGTTAGGGACAAAAATACAATGAAGAACCAGGGCTCCTCACAGGCTAATGGTCTCTGTAGTTAGGAAAAAAGGAACGAACACATACTGGTATCAGTTCCATTCAGTCACACTTGATTTCTAGAAGGAATGCTGAATGTTCTCCTCTATACAAGGTTCCTTTTTCTTTATTGACAAGAAAATCCCTAGAACTTCTTACTAGTATTTACTTTGGCTTTCCCAGCATGCATACAGTAAACACGAGTTCAATTTGGTGATTGAATAGCCAGGCTCTCTAACAGGAGAGTCAAATAGAGGCAACCATATTCTTCCCCTTTAATATCTCCTTCTTAATTAATTCTTAATTAATATCTCCTTCTCTTTTTTCACACCACTTTCTACTTTTTATTGTACATCAATTATAGATTGTCTTTTCTGTAACAGCATGGTAGAATTCTGCATGAAGAAATAAACCCTCTTTATTTTTGATTTTTTAAAAAATTTCTTAATCTCAGTTTCTTCATATAAGTCCTCAATAACTTTATTATATGACAGCACAGATGAATTCAATTCTTTGGATCCCTATTAATATTGTCTGATCTCTGACTCTCTTATCTACAAAGTTATTTCATCTAGACCAATCAAATTCAGTCCATCAAATACTTAAAATCTTTACCAAGCTCCTGATCTAAATTAAATAATGTTAGGTACTATAAGTGACAGAGATAATAAACAATTTTTAGCCTTAGAACATACCAGCTAGGAGGGGTGATATGACATGGACAAAATTAAAATGCAAAGCACGGTAACAAAGTATAAATTTCTATGAAGATTTGAAGAAAAATTGAGCTATCTGAAGGAATCCAGAAAGGCTGCATGAAAGTGGAGCTGAGGGTTCCAATAATCAGGGAGCTTTGTTTCATTTCCTAGTCCACAGTCAAAAGATAAATAAAGCAATATATATTCTCTAGTTTAACCATTGATTCTGGTATCCAAACTCATGATTTAGTTACCTAAGTACACCAACAACATCTTCCAAATTTTATGTTCACAACACAGAGATCCGCAGGCATGCTCATCAGGTTAAATTTTCTATTTCATTTCCTTGCTTTAAGAGTTTGCCTAACTAACTGGTAGACTGGGTCTCCACCACTTTCAGAGGCTCTGAGTTAAGTTTAGAGTCACTGGCACCATCAGGATTAATGAAACGCTGAAGGAGATAACTACTGGAAGCATGAAGAATCAGAACAGGGTAACAGTAGTGAAACAAACCATTTGTGAGCTTTCAATTACTTTCCTTTTTGCTTTTAGTTGAAGTACAGTTGAGGTAAAATTCATATAGTTAAATGCCCAAAACTTAAGTGTACAATTTGATTAACTTTGACAAATGTAAGCCCTCATGTAACCAACAACTCAGTTGAATTAGGACAATGTATGGCATATTTTCTCACCCACCAAAACTTCCATCAGACATCTTTTCCGTTTTCATCTCTCTCATATGCAACCATTACACTCATTATAATAGATTTTGTCATAATAGATTAATTTTGCTTTTTCTTGAGCTTCATGTAAATGTAATCATGTAGATATATAATCTTTAGTGTCTAAATTCTTTTCCTCAGGAAAATTTTTAAGATTCATTTTATTGTGTGCATTCTTTGTTCTTTTTTATTGCCAAATAGTATTCCATTATGTGATCTGCTGACAAATTTTTCTTTTGACGAACATATGAGTCATTTTGAAGTTTTGGCTAGGATAAAAACAAAGCTTGTAAATTCTTATCCAAGTTTTTGTTGTTGCTGATTAATTTTTTTTTATTGCTATTCGGTATATAAGTAGGAGTACAATTTTTGAGTTACAGACAGGAGTATGTTCAATTTTTAAGAAGCAGCCTAACGTTTTTCTAAAATTATTGTGTCATTTTATACTGTCCTCTGTAATGTATAGGAGTTCTAGCTACTATTTTCACCAATATGTGGGATTATTAGTCTTCTTAATTTTAGCCACTCTAATGAGTTAAAGTTGTATTCCATTGTGGCTTAAATTTGCATTTTCCATGTGCCCTTATGATTAATGTCAATAAACTTCATATTTTCATATGTTCATTGACCACTTGCATGTCTTCTTTTGTGATGGTCTGTTTAAATCTTCCGTTAAATCTTTTTATAGAGTTGTGCGTTGTCTTCTTGATTTGTAAGATGCTTTTCTATCCTACATATACATAAGGCCTTTGTCAGATATATGTGTTATAAGCATTTTTGTTCCAATTTGTTGCTTGCTTTCTGTTTTCTTAATGGTGACTTTTGTAAAGGTCAATACGCATTTTTCCTTTAAGGTTATTGCTCTATATGTCTTGTCTAAAAAATCTTTGCCTAGGGGTGCCTGGTTGGGTTAGTGGGTTGAACATGTGACTCTTGACCTTGGGGTAGTGAGTTCAAGCTCCATATTGGGCATAGAGATTATTAAAAAAAAAATCTTTGCCTACTTCCCAAGTCTTGCATGTATTCTACAATATGCAATATGTAGCTATGTAGACTTGCATGTTACCTTTAAGCCTATGGTCAACCTTTAATTTCGTGTATGTAATGTAGGAATAAAAGTTTTTTTTTTTTCTCTTTAATCAACTACTGTAGTGCTATTTGTTGAAAAGTTGAAAAGACTTTACTTTCCTTCTTTCCCATTGATTTTTTTCTTCTTTTCAAGATTGTTTTGACTGTTCTACGCTGTTCTCATTTTCATATTAATTTTAGATTCAACATATCAATGTCTATAAAAATGTTTGTTTGAAATTTGATTTTGTTGAATTTGTTGATCAATTTGAGTAGAGCTGACTTCTTACCAATATTAAATCTTCTAATCCATGAGCATGGAATATTCCACTATTTATTGCGGCCTTTCAAATTTTCTCTAAGCATTGTTTTGGAGTTTCCAATGTAATTTTTAATTTAAATTCTTAAAATTTCAATTTTTAATTGTTTGAAGCTTGCTTGCATACAGATATACAGTAGTATTTCTTTATTGATCTTGATCCTATAGCTTTTACAATTTTGCATATTATTTCCAGCAATGTCTTTTATAGATTCCTTAGAATTTTCTGTGCAAATAATAATGTGATCTGTGAGTTATTTTTCCAAACTTTTAAAATTCTTATTGTACTGGGTAGAAATAATTGTAGAAATTTGAATAGAAATAGCAGGACACTGAATTGATTTTTTTCCAGCAGTTCAAGGATGTTTTACCTTTGTTTTTAGTGAGAAGTTAGTCCCAATTCATGTAGTTTCCGTATATGAATAAATTATATTTTGATTTCTCTGTAAACTTTAAAATTTTTAATTCCATCTTTGACTTTAAGTTCAAATTTATTGTTTAGGGTTTTTGTTTTTCTTCCATATATTGTACACTTAAGATTTGCTGAAATTTCTGGATTTATAAGTTGAAGTTTTTCATTAAATATAGGAAATTTAGGTCATTTCTCCCCAAATATATATGTAAAATAGATATCTGTAATAGATAATATCTGTTATATGCCTTTAAGTTCACTAATGCTTTATAGGTACCTAATTATTGATAAGCCTATTCAGTAAATTTTACTCTAGAAATTGCATTTTTTAGTTCTTGAACTTCCAGTAGGTTCTTTTCTTCCTGTCACTTTCTTCTTCTTTTCTTTTCTACATTTCTGTGCTGAGGTTTTCAATCTGTTTACCAATAAGGCCATGTTTTCCTTAAGTCTTTGAATGTATTTGTAATACCTTTTTAAAAATTATTATGTGCTAATTTTACTGTCATGGTCATCTTAAGTATTGTTTCTATTGTCTGCTTTTTTTTTTTTTTTTTTTGATTGTAGGCTGTATCTTTTGCTTCTTTACATCTCTAGCAATCTTCATTGTATCATGGTGATGATGTGTTGTTCAGACCTCTTACATTTTGTCAAATTGCATAGTTGTTTAGAGTAGGAGAGCTGGTTCATTAGCAGGTATTCCATTATGGAGAGAAGCAAACACTGTCTTCCTGATATATATTTTTTAAACTCAAATTTTCAGGAGTCAAAGATTAGGAATGCAAAGTAACTTCTTGATATGCTTGTATTCAAATTAGAGTGTAACTAACTCTAAATTATGTGTTTTACCATTGCCCTTAGATATTTATACTGTAGGCAAAGCAAATTAATGTAAATATTGGTTTAACTTATTCTCAGACTGGACCATTAAACGGTACCATGACAAGTGGAAGAATACCCAATCTCGTAGGAAAAGTATTCTGCCTTATTGGCTTAGCATTTCCATCATTTCCTGAATCAATAAGGCTAAGTTGAGGTTCTATACATTTTTTACAAAATTGAACAGTTCAAAAGTAAGTAAGTAAATAAATAAATAAAACCAGTTTAACACAAGTGCACTTTTTGGCTAAATTTTAAAATAAACTAATAATACTGAATGTATTATTGTAATATCTGTAGATGGGTCTTCTAACACATGTATGTAGGGGATTTGCCTACATTTATATCCATTAATTGTGGTAGTTCTTCTAAAATGAAAATCTACTAATATATCTCAAATAATGGTCTTCATCTCCCTCTATTCAGGCAAAATAATATTTTTATTAGAGCGGGGATGTCATGGCCTAGTTTATAATTACTGCTATATTAATAAAAATTATTAGTGAGCTTTTTATGTCATGAAGTACAAACTATTTGTCTATGGTATACATAAAAACTTATAAAAAGCTTATATCATGGAGACCTGAGTAGGTCAATAATGATAATTCTCTTACCTTTAGCCAAGGTGTAAGAGGAGAATGTCATCAGTCTGGAATCACACCAAACAATTGATATTAATTTACCCACATAAATATTCTATATTATATTTAAGCAAATACATAAAGAAAATCAAACCATTCCAAATAAAGTACTGGAAGGCAGTTGAATATCCTGGATGATTAAGTCTTTAAAGATTACATAGAGATGAGAATAAATGACAGACAACCTGATTTTGTGGAACTACCCACAGCCAAACAAACTGAAGGCATGGCTATATAATAATAATAATGGCTGACTATCGATAATTACCGAAGCAAATTATTTGACTTTTTCTCTTTTTTTTTTTTTTGGCCATCATTGTTTTAATGGGACACCTATAAATTTGTCATTTCTTTATGTATCCCCAAATTTTGCTAGGACCCTCCCCCAACATAATCTTATTTAAGATGTTCCATAAATATGAGGTTCCTAAGTCCAATCAATCATCTTTTACTTTTGTAATTAAGGCCAAAATTATCTCCTAAATCAGGAATGATGCATTATATCCAACTGCTCTGATATGTCAAAAAGAGCCATTACTAATGACACATTCCAAGGAGCTACTCCTTTCAATAGCCACTCAAGTAGAAGTACTCAGAAAACCACACATTTGTATCTAGAAGCCAATCTCCCGCTGATATAAAGAAATTAGTTAATAAAGCCTAACTTTTGAGCTACTGAACCAAAATAATAGTTTCACAAAAAGACCCCTCAAAACAAAACCTAAAGGTACTTCTTCATTGCATGTATGAACATTGTTCATAGTAATGTTCAATTATTGTTCAACCAATAACATAGACTATTTTATTCAGCTTTCTCACACATCATTTTCTCAGTAGGCATGCCATTAACACATTGTTCTCAAAGAAAATATAGTTGTAGAAGGAAGGTAGTGTAGTTAAAGCCAGAAGAACTAATGAATATTCTTGAGAATTATTTTCTAGTAATTTCTGCCAATGGTTTTTTTTTTAGCCTGCACCTGAGGTTTTACCCCAATTAACCCATTCTGTTTAGTGAGTCAGGTCAATTTATCTACTCATTAAATAGAGATAATATGTTCATCTTTAGAAACCTGCAATATGCAAAACAATTATTTTTTAAAATATATAAATAGTTTCATATATCATATTCTGTTTCTTTAGATTTCATAGATAGGACAGGATCAGTCCTACTGCCTGAAGGGGAAATGATATTGGAATGGGAGACACTGAGGAGTTTGGTAAGTGTAACTGTGGCACAGAAAGAAATAACGATTATAAGGTGAACTTGATGTGATCACCACCAGCAGTCGAATGGTCCAAATACTAGGAAGCCCATAAAGGGTTCTGGTCTCCAGTGACCTGTTGGATCCCTTATTATGAGCAAGTTGTTGAAACTATGAAATTTGTCGTATGCTGTTGTATAGAATAGGCAGGGGCAGATAGAAGCACCCTCATGTATATTCTTGATTTTGTGTGTCCTTTGTACTGCCTTTCTGCTGGTCTGGTAGGCAGTATGACACAGAAAGAGAAAACTCAATCTGATGTTGTATCATCAGTCTTACTAATCTTCAAACCCAGGTTTTGTCATCTGTACTGATTCAACTTCCAATAGAAGATATGATAGATATCACACAGAATATATGTTGATACCAAGAAGAAATGCAGTAGCACTAGAAATACAGAGAAAGAGGTGAGGTCTTTGCACTATGACAGAGAAAAAAAAAGTAGATGACATAAATAAAGGGAGCTGGAATGTGGTGGGAGGCAGAGGCAGCATTTGTTCTAAGAAGCTTAAGAAGTAACAAGGGCCTTTTTAGGTGGAGCCTAATTCCTAGAGTTTTAAGTCTCTTCTGTCCATCATGGAACACTGCCACCAGCGGACTCAGTTCCTCCCTGGTGTCCAAGGTCTGCTCTGATCTTAAGCAGCAGTGGCCACTGAAGACACTCTGGACTGCATGCCCAACATATACTACCTAAAAGGCATGTCACCTTTGCTTCCTGTCTTAGCTGAAATTTAATTTCATATGATACATTGGACTTCCACTTGGTCCTTTTTTTTTTTTTTTAAGATTTTATTTATTTATTTTGCAGATTGAGAGAGAGAGAGAACAAGCTGGGGGGGGGCAGCAAAGGGAGAGGGAGAAGAAGGTTCCCCATGGAGCCTGACATGGGGCTTGATCCCAGGATCCCAGGATCATGACCTGAGCCAAAGGCAGATGCTTAACCAATTGAGCCATCCAGGTACCCCAACTTGGCCCTTTTTTTAGCCTGGATCTAAGTGTTGGTGATGAGATCAGACATATCCTGAGTCCCTCTAGTCACTGGAGCCCTGTGGTTCTCTTCCTGTCAGTTGCTTGTGTGAATTATAAAATATAACCTAATCTTAGATTTGCCTTTCTGGCTTCATGTGATCTATGTCTGCTGACGGAGACTTGAAGCCCCACTGTTAGGGCACAAAAGGTTAAATCTTTGGATCATGGAACCAGGGAGACCTGGATTTAAATCTTGGGTCTGTAAATTACTAGTGGTGTGAACTTGACAAGATATTGGACAAATTACATAAATTTTCAAAGTCTTAGTTTCCTTATTTTTAAAAGGGGGTGAATGATAGGTGCCTCATCATGCTGTTTAAGTTATATTGACGTTATAGAAAGCCTTTAGCACAGTTGCGATGCATAGCTAGTGTTCAACAAATCATGGCTGTGAAACTCACTAACTTTCTGGATTTCCAAGTGGTACCTACACTGTGTCGGTCTTCAAAAGTTTGATGCATGACATGGTAAGTTTAGTTTGTTCATTCATTTATTCATTCGACCTACTGTGTTTCAGACATTATTCTAGGCCTTAATTCTAAGTCTGGTTTCTCACATTGGGCCCCATCCTGGTACAAGTAACATATTTAAGTCCAGCTATGCTCAAGATAAGAGACATGGGAGAGGCAGTGTAGCTTAGTGGATAAATAAGCTGACTTTGACACCACACAGCCTAGGTTTGAATGCCAGTCCCTCTACTGAGGAAACAAGAATAACTTTTCTGTACTTCAATTTTTTTTATTCTGTAAAATAGAGATAAAAATAGCATCCATCTGTTAGGATTGTTATAAAGCTTAAACTGACACTTAACGTACTTAGATTAATACTCAGTACATAATAAATGCTCAATAAATGTTACTTATAATTAAAATTTCAAGGTCCAAACTCAGGGATCTGAGGTATGATAGAAATGTAAATTTTCAACTTAGCTACTGATCCCAATATCCAAAAACAATTAAAATTTTGGTGTTTCATAGAGGAGAGAAGACTATATTGGAAATTATATTTTATTCCTATATAAAATTTAAAGATTCTCTTGAAGAAGAGAAGTTCCACGGGGAACCAAGTTTTGTGTTATGAACTTGAATGATTCCATGGCCTTCATTGCCTGTATCCTTGACTTTAAGGAATTTTCTATGTATTCAGCTTCAAATAGAAAGTTGGAATTGTTCATCAAAGAATTGGAATAAGGGTGACTTGAACCACAAGTACATCAGAACTCTGGGCTCCTCTAACACAAAAATAACTGGCAGATCAACAGTAGAAAAAGGAACAGGGTGACTTATTCAGAGCTAGATGGCCATGTAGACTGCACAAAAAGGAAGAGTCAGAATACAGACTTGTCAAACAGCAGATTGCGCCTGCAAACAAAGGACATAGTTTAAGGGCATGGGGTTTTAGAAAGGAATGCTGGTCTCTCATTTGTCTTTTCAGCTGGATCTGCATACATGGGTAATATCACCACAATCAACGATGTCATCTTTGAATAGGGAGAAATAGAGACTCACACAGAGTTTGCACCAGGGAGATCCTACACACAGATGAACAATTCATTAGTCATTCAGAGCGCAAAGCTGTCGCCAAATTTTGCTCTGTATGCTAAACACAATACAATGATTGAAAATAAAAAGAAAATAGAATCAAGGCAGTCAGGAAACCATTTAGGAGGCGATGGGAATGTCACATCAACATATTGTCAAGATTCAGATGAATATCTCCATAGTATTTTCTATCTTGTGAGAGTTGAAAGTTAGCCTGCATATAGTTTTAACAGTAATGTTAACTATTCTCCATTACTGCATTACTCAATCAACAATGCACACCTTAAACCCTTCCTGCTTCTCTTCAATGTTTTGTTCCTATCTGAACTTTTACCATGATTTATTCCAAATTACGATAAATTGCATTTTCTTGAAGATTAAATCAACACGCCTCTGTTGGCACATGTCTTTTCAAAGTAGTTATTGTCAGTAATCATATTTTCAGAATAAAATACATAGTCCTTAAGTGGGGCGTCTCTTTTTTTTGCACCCTTGTACCCCTCCTCATGTCCTCCTACTTCTCTCTCTATTCATAGCTAACATTGACTACACATTTGTTGTTTCATTAATTTGTGCAAGAACAATGCAGGATTTCAAGTATCTATCTCTTAAGCAATGGGATATCCTATTTAACATGTGTGATAGGCAGAATAATTGACCCCCAAAATGCCCATGTTCTAATCCCAGGAACCCAAGTGGGTCATAGCAAAAAAGACTTTGTACATATGATTAAATTAAGGATCTTGCGATAAGGAGATTATCCTGGATTATTTGGGTGGGGCTTTTCTAATCACAGGGTTCCTTGAAAACAAAGATTTCCTGGTTGTGGTCAGAGGGAGATGGTGAGTATGGAGATATTCCGAGAGATATAGGTATCACTGCTTTGCTGGTTCTGAAGACAGAGAAAGGGGGCCATGAGCTGGAGAATGTAGGAGGCTTTTAGAAGCCGGAAAAGGTCTGAAAATGAATTCTTGCCTAGAGTCTTTACAAAGGGACACAGACCTTTCAAAAACTTGATTTTAACCTACTAAGACCTTTGTCAGACTTCTAAGCAAGCTACAGACCTGTAAGATAATAAGTGATTAAGTTTGTGGTAATTTTTTACAGCAGCAATAGAAAATGAATACAATGTAGGATGAGGTGAAATTAAAACACATCCCTATGTTATCTACGGGTCATCACAAACTCTCCTTGTTGCTACTGTTTCTAGATAATAGGTCAGGGATTAGGTTTCCCTCAAGGAAATATATATGGTAGGTTTCTATCATGTTCTATCTCTGACAATTTGGTGCTTTCTTTTGGAATTTAGCTTTCTTTTACTAAAGTAAAAATAACTCCAGTGGAGACATATCATGTGTACAATTCATTAGAATTCATGCAGATCTCTCTCTAAATGAGGGATTTCCTGATATCTTCCCCTAATAATTCAGAAGCTATGCATTTTAGGATTAATTCTCGTTCTCATAATTTTTTATAAAATCCTCCCTTTTTTTCACATATCAGTCCTTGGTTCAGTTAAACCATGGATTATGCTTTAACTTCTCAGGGTGAAGATCTCTTTTTTGGTTCTCTACACACTGCCCAGAAATATGGAACTTTGAAATCTGGTTGAAAGTAATGTCAGCAAAATCATCTTTTTCATAAAGGCAATTGATAGTCCCATTGGCTCTCCTAGAATTCTTGAAGAATGAATTACCAGCTGGAAAGACATTGAAGAACTGAAGAATTATACTGAAAGCAGAAGAAGGAGGGAGAAAGTACAAGGTATAATTTTTAAGAACAGAATCAAGGACATTTTGAGTACCAGGTTTTACACAGAAGAAAGTTTGAATGTAGTAGTGAGCACTAAGTACCCCATTATTTCAAGCTATGGAGTTTATAATTATTCTTGGCACACAGCAGCAAAAAATTTGGTTTGACTCAATCTGTGGTATTTTGGAACCATAGACATAGACCATGTTAGTCTCTGCTGGCTATTTCTAATGGTCTTCCATAAGAGGAAGAATACCCAGTTACTCCTTCAATTTCTCTTAACAACTATTCTAAGATGAAGATAGCATCAATTAAACAGAGCACCAGAGAAATGAGCAGAAGCTTGTTGCCAAGAGAATGAAATTTCCAGAATATGATCACAAAAAATCTCTAGAATTATTGAAACATGATACAAATGACAAGAAACAAATAAATCAGAAGTGTTCTCAACTTTCAAAAGGGATTTTTTACCAAATAAGTCTGACTAGGACAGACAATTACTTTAGATCTCCCAGGATTCCTAGGGGTGAAGATGCTGCTGAAGGATATCCTTCACCATAGCTTTTTCAGTTGTCAACCATGGAAGACAATGGGTGAGATTTTCCCAGAAAGTGCAATCAGATGCTGCCAGACTGGTTGACTCAGAAAATCACTCCGCAGCCAGGGCAAGGAACTCACACTTTTCTTCCTCAGGAGAATATCACGTATTCTATGGAGAAGACCTGCCATCTGCTTTCCATTGTTCACATTTACAAATAGAAATGTGAGTTGTAGCTAACCCTTCTTTCCCTATACTTGAATAATAAGTGCTCCGGTGGCCGATAGCTGTCTGTTGGTTAGAGAAGTTACATTATACCTGAGAAAGATATTATACCTGGAGCCAGCTATGGCTGGTTGCTATATGAAGTTCTAGAGATGAGTGAGTGGTTTCAAACAGATACAAAAGCTTCCAAGGTAACAGAAGGGTGGCATATGAGTGTTGAGACAATGAGTTGGACTGGAGATACCCATTGACTGCCTACCTTGAGTTGATCCTCCCCTCCTTCTTCTAAACTGAATTGTATTGTACAGGGATCTATTTATGGCTCACCATTAGCAGATCCCAGTCCTTGATCTGGGATTCAACTTTCCTTAATCCAATTCAATGTACTCTTCCTGGCTTTGTTAAGAAATAGATGTGTGATAGAATTCAAATAAATTAAGTGAAAGGAAACAGTTGCTCACATCTCTGGTGAATGTGCTCCTCTATTTCTCACCAGAGATAACAGGAAAGACATAGTTTGTGTTGCTCCTGGTGGTAAAATGAGGGTACAATCCTGCACAATGAGGACAATTAGCATTAGGATGAAACCAGCCCTGTGCATGGCAACACAGCTTCTGAACGAGCCTGAGTCTGTGATTCCATCTTTGAATCCCTGTATCAACAAACCCTTTAATTTGGCCGATCTCCAGTAGCCCCTTCTAGTGACATGAGCCAGTAGATCTTCTCATTGCTTTGAGCTGATTTTCCATCTATTGCAGCCAGTATAATTCAGCTGACATAGTATTTGATAGTAATATAGGGATATTTAAGTTACTCTAATTTACAGTAGAGAATAATTAGAGAACAAAGGCTTCTGAGCCAAATATATCTGAAACTCCACCCTACTTTGTCCATTACTCCAATTCTTGTCTTCTCTGAACTCCGGTCTTTATACTGGTACTAATTAACCTACCTTATAAGATAGTTGTAAGGAATAAATGTGATAAGCCACACCAAAGCCACACACCAACATGAAGTTGATGCTCAAAAATTACATGCGTTGTTTTAGTGGTCAGAGGGGGGAAGAGTTGTTTAAGATCCTTTGATGAGAATTTCTGTATAGGAAGATGACTCAAAAGGAAAAAGACACTCTAAAAAAGGGAATCCTGAGAAGACAATTGCAAATGATTCTGATGAGAAAGGAAAGGAATAGTTTGCTAAAGGAATGGATGTGACTGCCCAGGGATGTGTTCTATGAACTAAGATATTTCCCCAAAAAACGCATATTGAAAGAGAGAAAAAAAGTCTTACTCTTAAGAACGGGTATGTAAAAGAGAAGCTCCAAACTAATAGAATGGACTCAGAAGAGTGGAGGCACTGAAAGAAAATCAACTTAAAAAAAGATTCGTAACTATGTCCACTGTCACAATAAGAAGAAATCCATGAGGCACATGTAGAGACTCAAGGATGTTGGAGATGACAAAGAGGAGATAAGATTGCTAGAAAACTGAACTGAGCAGCAAACAATATAATATGCACAATATAGATGGGATGACCAAAGAGCAAAATAATAGTCTACCCTTTTTTAAGGTAAATATTAGTTATAGGAATTTTAAATTATACTTTGAAACATTGCAGGCCACATTGACTTGATTGCTACCTCATTATGAAAACTATTATAAACTAAGATATCAGATAAATTAGATTCCCATCAACCTGAATTAGTGGTAAATTTCAGAGAGAAGTCTTGGCAGTACTGAAGGATAACTGTTCTTTATCCTGAGGTATGTGTTAGCAACATACTATTTTTCTATATAAGCACGGTATTCATGTTTACTTCAGGACACAGAAACTTCTTTTAAACAAACTTTGATCAACTTTAAATTCTAAAAGTGTTTATTAGTGATTATGTTCATGGCTAATAATCACCCCGACACACACACACACACACACGCCAGAAAATATGTCCTAAGTTCCTGTCTGTCAGAAGTGGCTTTGGTTATCAAGGTTAAGTTCAGGTCTGACCCAGTTAAATCTGTGAGAGAGGAGGAGAAGGAATCTGAGTCCATAGGCCAGGGGAGAACACTACTTTCCCACCAAGGAGGTCTTTGGAAATAATTCACCTTCAGGTGAACTGCTTTTAGAAAGTACTTTTCAGTTACCTGCCCCCAGAGTGAAGTTCAAAAGAAAAGGGAGTAGAATGTTCTCAGTCAAGATCTCTGGGCTGTGCTGTTTTCTACCACTAGAGAGTAGCTTGATTCCGAACATTATCACCTTCAGGAATAGGAAACAGTCATTTCTTTACCCAGACAAGCTTTTAATCTTGGAACAAGAGGCCTAGAAAGCTATTCTCACAGAAGGTTTTTCTTGCTTTTAAAAACACAATCAAATTGTTTCCAGTGGAGTGGAATATAAGGAAGTGCACCTTTTCTACTTCTACACAAGTAATTGGACTAGCTTAATTAGATCGCCCAAGTGTTTAGATACCATGGTGATGGGCACTTTATAAATACTGTATGTAGCTAAACTGAGAGCATCTCTTGTGACAATAATAGCCATACAGTTAGCTCTGATAGGTTAGCAAGATAAAAGCCAAATGCTTTTGCTATATTCCATAATATTTATTGATAGTTATTTATGTTGACACTTTCAGACATTTGTGGTGTCTTTTTACCCTAGAGCTGTGGGTTTTGTGGTCAAAGATGACTTCTGCAGACAAAGACATCATCTTGTATACAAGGTAAGCATCACTGTGGATTCCAACACAATAACTAAGAAAACTATTATAACTTATAAACAACTGCCATCCAGAAATCAAGCTGCACTTAATCAGTTCAGAATTAGAACATGCTTAAACCAGACCTGCAGTGAGTGAAAACCACATAGAAGTTAATTGTCCTCGGTCCAAGAAGAAAACCAAATGGTATGCTCCAGTTATTAAAATAAATCCAGAAAATAGCCATACTGAATGCTGAGTTGCTTGGCTTTTCTTCTCAAACTTTTTCCTGCTTCACCTCAATTAGAATAACTACAGGGAAAGACAATGAAACTGCTGATTTATATGAGCAGGAAGACATGGATTCATATTTTCAATCTATGTACATACTGCTTCCAAGTTGGATGGTAAGTTATGATTTTTTTAAAGGTTTGGAAAATCTTTCATACCGCTAGCAGTGACATAGCACCATTGAGCAATGATATATAAAAGATCCTAAAATCAACTCGTTACTAAGGGGAAGAAAGGGAAATTAACACTTTACAATGCCAGGCATCATTACATAAGTACACAGCTGATGTTATCAATACTTACAATAACACTTACAATAACCTTATTATCTGGGTAACATGCCCATTTTAAAAATGAGACCATTGACACGCTGAGCATTGGTTGCTTGCCACCCAGTGTCACACAGTATGAGGTAAGACCCACATTTGAACCCAAGTTGGCCTGATTACAATGCCCATCATCTTCTCATAACATCGTATTTTAGTTTTTTTCCTTAAAATGCTGCCCTAGGGAAATATGTTACTACCTTAACCATGAATTTTTACAGAATTCTTATCCTAAATTTTTATTGTGGTTTTGTCCTGAGAGTTAATTAACAAATTAATGAGAGCATCACTGGATAATATTAAAATATAGATGGAGATAACACAGGAAGGTGGGAAGAAACCAGACTTAGAATAAAAACACCTGAGTTCAAATCTTGAGTTTGACAGTTTTAACTTGTGACATCAGAAATGTCATTTAAACTCTGTGTTTTACGTTACTGTTTTTTTTTTTTTAGTCTTAAGTTATTGAACAACAACAACAAAAAAAGTGTGCTTATAAAACTCATTCCCATAATGGGAAGCAAAATAAGGAAAGAGAGAGAGAGAGAAATTTTAAAATGCTCTTGGGAAGGAGGTGATATATTTTAGAATAATTGTGCTGAAAAGACATAACTTCAAAATATTTTATACTTAATGGGTGTTTCACTTATTGGGAAATTGTTGTATGAATCCATTGTACCGAATCAGTGCTATATAGATAATGAAATCTATATGTATACATACTTTTCTCACCTTGTTTTAAAAAGTTAGCCATGGCAACCTCATTGAGAATGGTTTCAAGGAAAAAAAAAATTAAAGTGCTGATTTATATAGGTAACAACTGGGTACCTGTCTTTTTGAAATATGTAAAGGTTTCTCTTACTCCATTATTTTTAAATTTACGTAATGGCACATATTTAACAAATTACACAAATTGCTGAGAATCTGTTCTGTTTCCTTTTTTTCTCTCATTCTCTACATCTAATTTCCCCTCATTCTCTTCTGTAAGTATTCAAACAAATTTTACAAATTCTATTTCCCAAGTATTCCATAAATAAACAATGGCTCCTTAACTGCCTCCCCAGTCCCAGTTTTCCTTTGTCTACTAATTTCCATGCCCTAAATATAATGTCACACTGCAAATCTCAATATGTCATGGAGTTGTATAAAATTTTCAGTGGATTTGGCATTCCCTAAGGATAAAAGCTAGATTCCATAGTAAATCATAGAAAAACGTTCTAAATATGGTAAGTAACTATGTTAATTCATTTATAATGAGTTCAGAAAGTAACTTTTTGAGCAACTACTATGTTCCGGGTACTATGCTCTGTTCTAGTGCTATGGGAGTAAATAAAACAGATGTTAAACAACTACTTTCCCCAAAAATATTATAAATGAGGGAAAGGACGAGGGTTAGGGGATGCTAACCCAGTATGGGAGAATACTTATTACTACCTGAAGATGTCTTATTTCTTACCTCTTTTATTTCACATTTCTTAAAGTCTAATCAGTTTCCTAAATAGTTGTATTCTCTTTGAGGCATCCTTCCTTTGTCCCTTAGAATGATCTTGAAAAAATCATGGAAGACACTACCTACTAAAATTAGGAATGAGAGAGGTGACATCACTATAGATTCTACAGACCCTAGAAGAAGAATAAGAAAGCATTATGGAAAAAATTTATTTCAGGGGCACCTGTGTGGTTCAGTGGGTTAAAGCCTCTGCCTTCAGCTCAGTTCATGATCCCAGGATCCTGGGAGAGCCCTGCATCGGGCTCCCTGTTCAGCAGGGAGCCTGTTTCCTCCTCTCTCTCTCTCTCTCTCTCTCTCTGCCTGCTTGTGATCTCTGTCTGTCAAATAAATAAATAAAATCCTTAAAAAAATTTATTCCAATATACTTAACAAATTAGAAGAAATAGAGAAATTCCTTGAAAGACAAAATGTACCAACACTCACTGAAGAAAAAAATAGATAACCCGAATAGTTCTGTATCTAGCAAGAAGTTGAATTTTTAGTCAAAACTTTCTCGCAAAATTGAAGATAAAGAACATGTCTCAGTTCCTTCTATTAGGGCCAGCATTAGCCTGATTGTGAACAAGAAAACCATACAAATATATCACAAGGAGAAAAAACTTAAGGGATGATATCCTTCATGAACATAGATGCAAAAATTTAAACATAAGATTGGGAAATGAAAGACAGTAATATATAAAAAGATACTAGATCCTGATCAAGTGGGATTTGGTCCAGGAATACAGGTTTGGTTTAGTTTTTGAAAAATCTATCTATGTAATTAATTATATTAACAAACTGAAAAAGAAAAACTATATGATCATCTGAATAAGTTCAGAAAAACTTTTGGCAAAATTCAACATCTGCTCTATGAAAAGTCTTGGAACTATGGATAGAAGAGAAGGAAAAACCTACAGCTGGCATCACACTTAATGGTAAAAGAGTAAATAATTTCTACCTAAAGAAAGCAAAGAGACAAAGATGTCTACACTCATTGTTTCTATTTAACATTGTACTAGAGATTTTAGTCAGTGTTATGAAGCAAGAAAAAGAAATAGAATGCATCCAGTAAGAAATAGAAAAGTAATACTGTTTTAGTTCAAAGATGACATAATCATATATGTGGAAAATTCAATGATTTGCCAAAAAACCATCAGAACCAATAATTTGGTATTGCAATGTTCCAGAATATAAAAACAAAACACAGTATCAATTGTATTTTGATACAGAAGCAATGAGCAATCAGGAATTGAAATAAGAAATACTATTTTTAATAGTAACGAAAGTATTAAATACTCAAGAAAATCTGACAAGAGATGTATAAAATATGTATAATGAAAATTGTAAAATATTGCTAAGAGAAATTAAAGATTTTTTTTAAGACCTTATTTATTTGGATGGGTGGTTGGAGAGGAAGAAGCAGACTCCTTGCTGAGCGGGGAGCCCAATGTGAGGCTCAGTCCCACCTGAGCGGAAGGTAGATGTTTAACCAACTCAGCCACCCAGGTGCCCTTAAAGAAGATTTAAATAAATGATGAGATATAATCTGTTCATTGGTTAGAGGACTCCATATTGTTAAAATATAAGTTCTTCACAAATTGATCTATAGGTTCAATTCAAAGTCAATCAAAATCTCAGCAGGACTTTTTTTTTGGAGGGGGTATAAATAGACAAGAGGATTTTAAAATTCACGTGGAAATGCCAAGGACCTACAACAGGGGTCAGGAAATTCTAACCTTCACTACACTTCCAGCCTGTTACTTGCTTTAGTAAATAAAGTGTTTTTTTTTTTTTTAAGATTTTATTTACTTATTTGACAGATAGAGATCACAAGTAGGCAAAGAGGCAGGCAGAGAGAGGGAGGGAAGCAGGCTGCCCGCTGAGCAGAGAGTCCAACGTGGGGCTTGATCCCAGGGCCCTGAGATCATGACCTGAGCCAAAGGCAGAAGCTTAGGCCACTTAGCAACCCAGGTGCCCCATAAATAAAGTTTTATTGAAACACAGCCATGTCCATTTGTTTAAATATTGCCTATGAGTTGAACACTTACAAAAGAGACACTATGGCTTGCCAATGTTAAACTGTTATTCTCTGTCACTTTAGAGAAAAAAAAAAGTGCTATCCCCTAAATTAGAATAGTAAAAACAAGTTTGAAAAGAACAAAGCTGAAAGACTAACATTACCTGATCTTAAGACTTATTATAAATTTATAGTACTAAAGAAAGTGTGTTCCTGACACTGAGTTAGGTAAGTAGATCTATGAATCAAAGTGAATAGTTTCAAAATAAATCTATCATTACATGAACAACAGACTATTGATAAAGGTGAAAAGGCAACTGAGTGTAAAGGATAGTTTTCAACAAAGATTGCTGGAAAAATTGGATATCTGCATGCAAAAAGGAGTAGATTCATACATCTCAACTTCACACAAAAATGAATTCAAAATGGATCACTGACCTAGTGCAAACTCTAAAACCATAATACTTCTGAAAGATAACATAGGAGAATATCTTTGTGACATGAAGTAAGGCAAAGAATGCTTAGATGTGACACCAAAAACATCCGTAAAACAAAATTATAGATTGAACTTCATCAAAACTAAGAGGTTCTTCTTCTTCTTCCTTTTTTTTTTTTTGATATTCATTACTTAAAGAATGAACTGAGAAGACACAAAGAAGGAGAAAATATTTCCAAAACATATCTGAGAGAAGGCTCATATCCAAAATATATAAATAAGCCTTGAAATTCTTATCATAAAACAAACAACCAAATAAAAAATGAGAAAAAATTTGATAATAGTCTTTACCAAAGAAGACATAATGATGGCCAATAAGCACATAAAAAGATGCCCAACATTATTGGCATGCAAAAAAGGGAAATGAAAATAAAAACCACAAGGAGATACTTCTACAAACCTACTAGGATGGCCAAAATTAAAAAGACTGGCCTCCTCAAGTGTTGATAAGGATGTGGAAAAATTGCAACTCTGACCCACTGCTGGTGAGAATGAAAAATGGTATAGCTACTCTGAAATGCAGTTTGGTAGTTAATTATAAAGTTAGAAAGATATACTTTAGAAAAGTGCCTGGTTGTCTTAGTCAGTAGAGCATGGAAATCTCGATCTCAGGGTTGTGGGTTTGAGCCCCATATTTGATGTAGAGATTACTTAAAAATGAAACCTTAAAAAAAAAGATACACATCCATCATCTGAACTAGTCATTCTAGTCCTAGATATTTACACAGGAGAAATGAAAGCATATGTCCATACAAAGACTTATACACAAATGTTCATAGCAGTTTCATTTGTAATAACCAAAAACTGGACAATCCCAATATCCACCAACAGTAAATTGATAAGTGAGTTGTTATATAACCATACAGTAGAATACTACTCAGCAGTAAGAGGGAATAAACCCTCAATATATACAACTTTGATAAATTATCAAGCAATTATTTGCATGAGATTAACCAGACCAAGAAAAAGTACCTACTGTATAATTATACTTACATAGTGCTCCAGAAAATGCAAATTAATCTATAATGATGGAAATTAATCAATAATTATGGAAATTAATCTATAATGATGGAAAGCAAATAATTTGTCATGGAGGAGGGGCCTCCTGGGTGGAGGGAGGAAATTCTAAAGGGGCATGGGAAATTTTGGGGGTGAAAGATGAGCTCATGATTTTGATTATGGTGATGATTTCACACTGTATACAGAGGTCAAATTTTGTCAAACTTATCAAATTGTATACTAAATTTGCACACCAAATTACACCTTAGTACAGCTGGAAAAAATCCATACGAATTGTTCTAATACTCAGCACCTTTATTTTTCATTACTATAGCTTTAATCAAAAACGTACAACAATAGCAACCAAACTTAATTGTACCCTGGTCTTCCTCTGGGTAAAACCAGGAAACATATATTGCAGTGAATTCATTTCATTTGAATTTTTTTGTTGTTAACAAGACAGAAGTAATTGTTAGCTTTGTGTATTGAAAATCTACTTAGAGCATTGAGACATGGGATTTCCCTCCAAGAGTTCTCCAGGCCACCATGGAAAAGTATCTCTAGTCTAGCAAAAATGGACAACATATGGGAATGTGCTGATCTGGGGAAAAACAAACCATGAGATGAGTGCCATATAAACATACTCTGGAGTTAATTTTGAAGATAGTATTTTTAAGGGTTTTGGTAATAAAATAATAACTAATTAGAATTCAAAACTTACATTATATAGAGGTTGATTAACTGCTAGCATATAGATATGACTGATTAAGGCAAGAATTTAATTTTGTCACCAGTTCTATAGAAATCCTCATCAACACCAAATCAATTGTATTGGCAGTCAGGATTTGCTACATAAAAAGATCTTTAGTTTTATCTTCCTTGAAATAAGGCAAGGGTGTTTTCCTGTTTCCTTCATTTGACGATGCTCTTGCACTGGACAATGCTTAAAAAGTAGAGTACATAAGACTATGAGAAAGTCAGACAAAAACCTTAACTTAATTCTCCAAGGAACTCCAAACATCTGAGGAAGGTACTGTAAGGAATAGCACCACAAAACCATAGAACTTTAGAGCAGGAAGAGATGGTTAGAGATTACTTTGTTCAATAACCTCAAATATGAAATCCGAGAGGACATATGACTTAGTTGATGTAGTGAAGCTAATTCGAGCCTAAACGAAGAGAACTTAAATTACTTATGAACCTGCTCTGTTCTTGTTATCCATAGTACCATCCAATGGAGGTGACAAAAAGGACCTCCTGAAATTTTATCATATTATTTTGAAAAAAAAAAAAAAAGTCTGTATAGAAATATCATTGATTCCCTAACCTAACAGGACCCGCGATTAGGGAACATTTTCAGAGTTGTTCCAGATAAAAATGAGTTTCTGGTTTTTGTTTTGTTTTTTCCCCTGTAAGGTACTAATTGAGTATTTAGGCTACTGAATAAATTTAAAAGAAGAGGGAAAAAGCCCAAACAATGTGAAACTGGGAAGTAAGCAATAATTTATAATCATGGAAAATATTTATTGTTCCTATCTTAAAAAATTGTTTTGATCAAAGTGATTATTCTCAATTTATTCTGGCAGTCCCTGAACTATGATGGACTTTATAGGAGTGGGTATTTCACTGCTATGATTCATGGTAGTTTTCCAGTTCTTTCTATCTGTAAAATGGGTATAACCCTGAATTTTAGTGTCCCAAAGTGACCACCTCTTTGCCCAATTTGGTATTTCAACAGTATTGGTATGCATGCAGGATTTTGTCATTTTCATTTCCTTGTATTAAAGGGCACATGTTTATTTGATACCTTCCTTATTCAATGACTGTGGAAAACAGACTACATCTGCCGGCAAGCAAACATTGTTTCTTCTCTCCAGATGTCTGCTTTTTCTCCCAGAAGTTGGAGAGCATTGGACAAGCAATAACAGATGATGAACACATGCATAACTACAAATGGGCAAGCTGATTGTTTTCAAAATTGGTATAAACATTTGCTCTTGGGTTGAGATTTAGCCCATAGCAAATCTTTACATTTGTGTTATAAACTCTCAACTAAAAAAAAAAATGTTTATAATGGAAGTGCTGACAATGTGAAAATTCAGTCATGGTCAGGAAAGCAGTTTTGTTTAAAAATGCCATTTTGCACTTCCGTATTTACTTCCTAACCAGTGACTGAGATGTCAATTTCTTCAAAGTTTTCTTTTCCAGTCCAAAGGAGAATTTGACAACTGTTTTGAAATGAACAAGATATCTGAATTCTAGCTGTTTGCTTCTTCAACAAATACCAGTTAGAATACAGAACCACATTGCTGGTTCCTTAACTGGTGATGGTGATGAGGATGATGATGATGATGAAGAGGAATGAGTGAATGAATGAATGAAACGGAAGAGAATTCAGCTTGTTGTTCAAGAACAGTTTTGCTTTTATGCAATATTTGAAAAAGAAGTGACAGGATTTATGAGGAAACGCTTTGCACTTTCTTACCCTGACTGCACCAAAACATGGTGAGTATGCTGACTAGAGGTTATGAAGCAAGGTGAGAGAAATCCCTTGACTTGCTTATAAGTCACTTGGTGTGGGACTAAATGTGTGGTTTTGACTATGAGGTTGGTATTGCAGTATCCCTCTTATGTCTCCTTATGTTCATACAGACATGCCTCTATCTTACATAACTGAATTGCAAAGACTGTGCTACTGTTCACTCCCATAAAGGCAAAAAGGAATAAAAATAAAAATCAGAAATAAAGATAAAGAAAGGTGCTAACAACACATCTTTACAAGCAAGGGTTTTTCTTTAGACAACCATGAGTGGGTGAAAATCACAGTAATGTTGTATTTGATTATAACCCATGGTGGGAACAGCTACTATAACTTTGGATACAAGGCAGTTATTTTCATCCGAAAATTTAAAGCTATTATTTTTGACGATCTGGATTCTGACCTAGATTCTCACTTAGTTAAAGGGGATTTGAAGTGTTTTTATAGTAAAGGGAAAAAGGAAAAAAAGATATCCCAAAGACTTGGTTGATGTGAATAAGCAAGGACTCCTCTTACCCAGATCACCAGGTGGATCTGAGCAAATCCAGTCCTACGCTCTTCGGTACAGACATGAGAAGAAGAACAATGCTTCTTGTCTTTGACATAAAAACACCCAGAAAATTTCTCTTTAAAATGTCAGTCTTTTGTAGGCAGATAAAAATATACCAAAGTCTGAGTTCCCCTCAGTGGGCTACTAATACTTAGAACTTGCCCAATACTGTTCTTGAACAATTAGGGCAATAATATAAAATTTTAGCATTTGTGTTTTCCTGCATTCAAGCACACCTAGGATTCTCCGTTCACAAATAACTCAAATTAAGGCATGGAAGGGTGTTGCAGCTCCGATGTGGAAACTGAGTAACAAGAAGTCATCCAAACATCAGGGCAGAATGTGGATTTTGCCTTTGTACTTTGTTTGTAAGCCTCAAATCCTGTAAATGGTCAACATTGCCCAAGGTTAAGAAGATTCCCACTGAGCTTATTAGTATATGCGGGGAACGACCTGGGTGGTGGAGTATCAACTCTCCCAGTGGATTGATATTCTGAGGATTAATACTCAGCTCTCTTGGGCTGCTAGATTTCTGGAACTATTTTGAAAAGAGTGTTATACACCATCAGAATATAATGAAAAGGGCATGTCTGTGAAAATATGGAATCCATTCTCGTTTTCCATATTAATGAGAAAAATTAATTTATTTGGGACACCGAGACACTCAAGTGAAAGGCTTACCTTAAATAAAGTGGCACAATATAAACCTGAGATGGCTAGTTAATATTGATAGTTATTTTGAATTTTTACTACAATTAAACATTACATAAAAGTGCTGCATATTTTTAAACTGAGTTAAAAGAGCTCTGATGGACAGATTAGGAGCAGAATTTAAGATAATTTTTTTCCCCCAAATGAGATCTTTTGGCTTGTCCTCTTACAATTATTATTTGGGGTATTGGAATGTATTCTTTGTTTATAACTCAATGATTCCCAAAAAGGCAGCACTATAGCACCACATAAAATAACTATAATAATTTGCTGTAATTGAAGAAAAATGTGTTTGTACAGAAATCACCTAACAACCACAGTTTGGGTGAATTCTTTCCATAATCATTCGATCAGCACTGTAATGTGAGCAGATTCAAAATATACTTTCTAATAAGTGCTTGGCTTTTTTTTTTTCTTAACTACTTGGTGATATACTAATTAACCATGCTCAATTGATTGCTTTCAAAATAAGAACTAAGAGCTCTCATCTAGTCAAGTGGAAGCCAATTCAACTCTTTTACACTACGGCAACGATACCTCTCACACATACCCACACCCACACACCCACCACATGTAGTGTATTAGTAATATCATATTCAGAGATGGCCAGTGTGAGTTGGGGGTGTAGCTTGATAGCCACATCTCTATGGATTTTTGTGTGTCACTTTTCTTTTAATCCTCAGAGGAGTAAGTATGAATGTTCCCTTTCCATCAGTGGCTTGAAACTGTTTTTGGAATTTTTTTGTGATCATTTGACAAACTCTCACATCCAGGAAATGTGCTGTTTCACTTGGAAAAAAGCAAGAGTAAATGGGAGAAAACGAACTCAAATTGGGCAGAAGGAAACTGACCATTTCTCCTCTTATCCCAATTGCCTCTGTCTTGTTTCTTTTCAAGTCAGAATTAAACACATCGAATTTGGGTTGACACAACACTTAATCATTTGATTATGAGAATGTAGTAAGTAGCCAGAGAAACTTTGTGCCCGGAGTTATTCTGCAGAAGGTAGGATTTTCAGATCCTCGTTACTGGGCATCACACGAACCCTGCTTCTCCAGGCGTGCAGATAAGTGACGGCAGATGATATGATGCATAACTTAACGCTATACACAGACCTGAAAAACACTTTTCAGCGCATATAAATCTTCGCCCAGGCATTACACAACAGGAGTTTAAAATGTTACATGTAAATCATCCAGAGTTAAGCTTCCTAGGAAACACAAACCATTCTCTAAGGACATATGAGACCAGAACTTCAGAAGATGCTGTCTCACTGTGGGATGGCAGAAAACAGCAGCTCACGGACCACCCTGGTGAGCAGTAATCAACAATGCAGTGGCCCACTTTATAAAGGCGTCAGACAGTCTGTAAGCAAAAAGGCAGAGCCTCCAACTGAGACAGGCCCTGCTAATAAGTGGCTTCTAGTAAGAAGGTAAAAAAAAAAAAAAAAGAAAGCCAGCTTTAATATATGCAACAGGTCTTAGATCACAAAGTATTTATTTCTTTAGCATTCCACCTCCTTTAATACGGAGGACTCTTGTCAAGAGTATCGTCTTGAAGCCCCATGAGCAGTGCAAGAGAATACCTTCACACTTCATGGCCTTTTGCAGCTTCGCCTTCCTCTTGCACATGTAATGTCTCACCCCACGACCATTTCACCTGCTAGAGAGTGACTTCCATGAAGGTGACTCCATGTCCCGTTCATCCTACTGCCTCTAACTTTCAACAGGAGAGCCTGCTCAAGAAATCTCCCTACACATTTGGTGAGAAAGTCATTCTATTCCAGTTCTTTTCTCTGCAATCTGGACAAACCACTTTGAACGTGTTTTAGTTTGTGTTCTGATGTAACAAATGGGAATAGTATGGCTTTAAACGTTTCACCAAACATTAGCAGAAGAGAATATATTTGAAAATATGCCTCAAATATTAAAAAAAAAACAACATGTTTGCAAGGTGGGGGTTTGGGTATTTCTTGCAATATAAGCTGAATTGCCTAAATGATACAATTATTATATAATACACAATAGTGTGGTTCGATTTGACTTATTCCGACAGACAAAAGCCCTTTGGTCTTATGTTAAAAATCATCAGAGTTAATCTTATTAATTTGTATAATTTACATAAAACATTTGGTGATAAAAATAAAAAAGCAATTACTTGAGGAAGTACTGAAAATATTCCAATTTCCCTATAATTCTGACATTTATATCATCAAAAGTACCTCAGTGAGGGCCATACCTGCTGTGATAAGTAGAGAGGCTAAACCACGTTTTGTCAATAGGAGCAACTTGCACAAACCGGGTGCACAAATAGAAAATAATAATGTTGAAGAAAGTGTAATTAATTAATTCAAGCTTCAAGATAAGATCACGGGATCCTGCTGACCCTACATGTTAATCAGTTGATTGATTAATTGCTACAATCATAATAATTATATGGTACAAATCTAAGTACACTTAATGATAGTGTAGACTCAGAGTTACAAGTTCTTTTCAATCTGCATATCTTTTCTCTTTCTTGAATCAGGAGTTGGTTTCATTTACTTTAAAGATACCTTTGGCTTGTAGAACTAGAAAGCATATATCAAATTTAGCCAGGGTTTAATTTTGCTGGTCTAATTAACTTTTGTTGTTGTTGTTGTTATTTCTCAATGGTCTGTTGAAAACTTAACACAATCTCATCTATGAATAGGAATTTTGTACTATACATATTCATCAAAACTTATTACTCTTACAGTTTTCATCTTTTTTCCCCCCATGCACACACAATCAATATATCTCGTGGTATCTTCGATTTCATCAACATTTTCATTCTGATCACTCTCAACTTCTGATCAGCTCTTCAGTGTTTCAGTGGCCATAATCAATTGAGTGATTCTGGAAGAATTTCACCAAGCACAAAGGTACATTGAACTTTCTTAATCCTATGTCTGTAAGAATACTATCAGGAAGAAAAACCAGTTCATTGATGAGTTGTGTTTGGTCCAGTCTTCTGTTGTACACAAAACAACTCATCATCATAACTTCTTTGTTTCTAGGTTTGAAACCTGCCATGATTCTACATCCAAGTTGTCATCAAACCCTTGCAACTTTTATTCATTTATTTTTGGTAATATATGCCTTCCTTTCTTCTTTCTTCCTTTTTTCTTCTTTCTTTCTTCCTTTCTTTCTCTCTCTCTCTCTCTCTCTTTCTTCCTTTCATTTCCTACAAAGTAGTCGGAGATTTTTAAGCTGGTGAGTAGCATCTAACTATCAGGTGCTTCTTACACTTTTGCATGCATTCAAAGAAACTGGAAGGCTTATAAAAACAGATTCCTGAGCTTCTCCCTAGAGACACTTTTTTAGAAAGTCTGGAATGGGACCTCAGAATTTTTATGTTTATTAAGATCCTAAGTGAGTCTTGTGCTACTGGTCTGCAGACCATACTTTGAGTAGTACTTACTCTATCACTTTTTAGGTTTGTTGTTGTTGTTGTTGTTTCCTGAAAATCTTCGGAGACTCTTGCTCCAGAAAATACATAGGCAAAAAAAACACAGAAATTTGGCCAATCCTTTGGGCAGTGAATCATGCGTTTCTTGTATATCCAAAGATCTCAATTTCAAAATTTTGATATAGTATCATTTAATCACTGTACAGAGAGAAAAAACTGTAGGACACTTGCCCAAGGTCACATTTGATTGGTAGCTGAGTGTAATACCAGGACAACACAACAGGGTTTTCTGCCTCCAATCTCTTCTCTTCAACACATCTTGCCAATTATCACCAAAATTTTTCTCTAAAACGTCATTGCAATTTTTTACTACTTTCCTCAAAAATATTTAAAGGGGTTTTTATTGCTGTAGTTTAAATGTTAAATCCTTCTGTAGTACTGAATTCTCCACAATTAGTTTGTTAATTTACTGGCCAAGTACGTACTGAGTAGTGTTTCTGAGGAATGTACTGTATTAGGCAGGAGGATGCAGGATGAAATACAACAGTTGCCAGCCACAACCTTTATGGGATTTACAGTGCTGGCTTGACGTATGTCCTCCCCTTATCTTCTGCAGTGACCTCTGAAGTCTTGATTGTATTCCTCTCAGATTCTTCACTCACCCCAAAACAGCCCTCATATAAGGGCTAACACCGTAGCTAACCTTCTTTCCCTGGCTGGCCCTTGGAACTCCATATACACTGAAGGAACCTTTAGTGAAAGCAGTCCAACCACTACATTTTTAGCTCTCCCTTCTGTAGAGCAGTGGTTGTCTTTATCGCTCACTGTGCCACTAGCTCACATAAGGTTGCATCTTCCTCTTCAGTTCAGGGAATTTACCTCTTTAGTGTCTCCCTCAAGGACTACACACCTCGGCTTGATATAAGATGTTGCAATGTCTGCATACTATGAGAAGGAATGCTTGCTGTCCTTCCATTTGGCATTATGGAGGAGAAAAGACTGACATTGGTCGTTCCCAAGTCTGACCACACATCACCCTAGAATTGTGTTTCCATAAAAATTTCTGAACTCTGCCCCAGGAGCAGTGAATTAAAATCTGTGACTCGGTCTAGGAATGTGTTTCCATCAAAGCGATTTGGGTAGAAAACACATTTAGGATCCCTAGACTAACTGATTCTGAGATGTCTTACAACAATGTCAGCCCACCTTCTTCTTACGCTTTTGTTTTATTCTGTTTTCTTTCTTTCTTTCTTTCTTTCTTTCTTTCTTTCTTTCTTTCTTTCTTTCTCTCTCTCTCTCTCTCTCTCTCTCTCTCCCTTCCTTCCTTCCTACCATTATAACTGTACTTATCCTTAGTGCAGAAACTTGAAGAGTTTCCTTCCTTCCTTCCTTCCTTCCTTTCTTTCTTTCTTTCTTTCTTTCTTTCTTTCTTTCTTTCTTTCTCTCTCTCTCTCTCTCTTCCTTCCTTCCTTCCTACCATTATAAATGTACTTATCCTTAGTGCAGAAACTTGAAGAGTAAAGCAAAAGAGGACTAAACCCAATGACTGTATAAGCATTTGCAGATAATGTCTGTTAATATTTGGAAAGAATTTTAGTCTTTTGTGTACTTACAAATATTTACATACACATTTAAAAATAGGTCCATACTGTACACACTTGTGTTCTATTTTAATACTTATTGGCATTTTACTTGGAGAAGTAATGTTTCCTACAACACAATTTAACAAATGTATAATATTTCATTATATGAATGTGCTAAAATTTAAACTTCCCTAAGTTGGGACATATGTTAGTTTTACATTTTTCACCATTATAAATAAGATTTTGGAAAGCAAGTTTGCACACAGTCTTGTACATATCTGTGAAAATTCCCTAAGGTAAATTTCTAGATGTGTGACAGCCAATACAAAGGTGTACACATTTTCAAGCCTTTTGATACGTACAGCTAAAATGTCCTCCAAGAATGTTGTGGGAGTTCCAGTTCTAAGTAGCCAATAATTCTTGCCCCATCGTGACCTTGAGCTGGCATTTCCTCTATAGCCAGGTGTCTTTCTATTAGCTGTTCTCTGGAGACATTGTCAGCTTACACCCGTAGAGCAGAGCTCCCTGCGTGGACACTGCAGCTCTTGTTAAGGTCATTAAATCTGTGTCTCTCTCTCTTGTAGGTTCATCAATGTTAGAGAGTGGAGAAGTAAACTTTGATGAGATGTAACACAGAAGCTAAAAACCTGAGGCAGGAGAATGCTACTTTCTTACGTGATACCTTATCCTGGCCATCTGTTTAACAAATATCTGGTTCCAAATAGTGCCAATTAAAACTGATGGCAAATCTTAATAACTTCTACTTGTGAAAATCAGCAAGACCAACATTGTGCTACACGTGTCATTATCTGATGGCAGTTGAGGTACTTCCAGATTTTCCGCGGATACACAGAGTGCCTGTCTCTCTCTGTGTCTCTCTGTCTTTACTATCTCAGCACTGGTGATCCAGAACACCCACAGCTAACCAAGTATGCAGAATGCAGCGCTGCTCGGCCTTGGGAAATCCCAGATCTGGGTCCAAACGTTTATAAATACAGCAACAAACCCTCTTGTGTCAAAAGTGAGCACTGTTTAACAGAGCACATAGGAATGGCCTTCAGGATACTTTGCAGCTGGAGTTAGTCCACTGCGAGAGAATGGAAACTTCAAGATGCTAGCTCTAATACCAGATCCTGGAAAGGCAATCAACTTCAGCCTGCAAAGTAAACTAAAGGGAATGGCTGCTCACACATGGTCCTGATGCCACTGACATAAGAAACACAGCAACAGGAGCAGAGAATTAGGAATTGGGTGGCAGATGGAAAGGTCTGCGGGAAGTGTCCACCCAGCTTTGTTTGGCCCATATTCTAAAACAACTAGAATAAACACTTAGTGTCATAATTTATACGCATATCAGTACCAATAAATCAGAATCATGCAAACAGTCATGTTTATTATATTCTTGTTGCTTAATATTCATGACAGTAATTTATTTTTATAGTACAGTTTCACTGTTCTCTCCACCATTGCTCTGCATTTAAGTCTGGCAAGTTGACTGAGCAGGAGCTCAGGTAACCCTTTGAAGACTGCAAAAGTTCACTAGCCTGATCAAGATACTTTATTGCTCATTTAATTTTCCCCTTCTTGTCTCATAAACTTTTTAACCACCGAGATGAACTCTGTAAATTCTATAGCAATAGTACTTTGACATAGAGAAAATAGGAAGACCACAGTTGGCATATTCTTTTAAAGGGAGCTGTGCGACAGGGCTTAAAAGACAGATAAGTGTATCTGAAGAACTGTAAGAAGTTAATCCTTACATTTACTACCAGTAAAATAGGTTAAACTAAGCAGTTTTCACCTGTCTTATTCACCTACTCACCAATGACCTTTCCCACCCCTTATGTCAATAGGCCACTGCTGTTCATTACTGTAGGTTGTTAAAGACGGAATTACAGGAAACCATTGCCACAAAGCACTTTATGTTTTTATATTGGCCTGGAGCTGGCCCTACAGATGTGATTAAGATGTGGTCTCTACCTCGGAGATACTTAGGTCGGACTACGGATGGAAAACAATATAGTATTCTTCCGTATCGAGACATGAGACAGCTTTGCTCAGTTTCGCACTTAAAAATTCAACAGAGATAATCTACAATTGCCAGAGAAATTTACAATTACCAGAGAAAAGAATGACTAACATACAAACCTGGAAAATCACTTCTATTAAAAAAAAATCCGGGACGCCTGAGTGGCTCAGTTGGTTAAGCAGCTGCCTTCGGCTCAGGTCATGATCCCAGCGTCCTGGGATCGAGTCCCACATCGGGCTCCTTGCTCAGCAGGGAGCCTGCCTCTCCCTCTGCCTCTGCCTGCCATTCTGCCTGTGCTCGCTCTCTCCCCCTCTCTCTCTGATAAATAAATAAAATCTTTTTTAAAAAAAATCCCAATTAATGATACTCCCATGATCTGTGAAGCTTTCTGTATGTTTTCTCCATTACAACAAAGAGGTTAAATATGTTTTAACACGAGGAACATCATTGAAAGTGAGTAGACACAGTGTCAACTTTTTGCTATATTTGTGCTTTTTCTGTCATGAACATGATGGGTTGAAATAATGAATTTAGTTTAGAGACTCAAAAATGAAGACATTTCTAGCCCCTGACATGGGTGGCAAGGCCAAGCTGTACAGTAGCCCTCCCTTTCAATTAAATAACACCTATGATGAAAGTTGTGAAAAAATCTTATGATGTTATTTCTTAATTCACTTGCTAGAAAAGGTAGTGAGGACCTAGTGCCTTGTTTCTACACACACTTTAAACATTCCCTTCCCTGTCTGTTAGGTGTGTTTGTATTGCCCTGGTGCGTAGTTTCATATTTAAAAGTTTTTCTACTGACCCAGGCCCAAGGGATGAGTACCTGAAATGTTGCTGTGGATACAGAAAACAATACAAAATTCTGTCGCTTTTGTTTTAAATCATATGGTCAAGACAAAATCCTTTTTTCAAATAAGCAATGAGGGGCTTATCTGTGTATTAACACAACTCTATTAGTTTGCCACATTTGTGATTCAAATTAGTTCTAAAATTGTTCAAAAAACTGAAGAATTCCTCTTTGTAAATTTGGAATGCCCCTCTCTACAATTCTTCCTCCTGGCACAGTACTTGCAGTTCTTCCCCAAACGCTGTAAATTATCTCTCAATTCTCCACTGTCTCAAATGGCCTTCCAGACTGCACCACATGCTCTTGAAATGTATTCGAGGGCCTGAATGTGCACAGAATGCTCAGATCTGTGAATGTCAGAATGCTGAGAGGAAAACTGAATGATTTCCATTAAACACTTAGGTTTGGGTCCCAGTTGCATTGTTATGTGACTCAGGTGAGCTGAGTTCTGTGCATGGGCAAAAGGTAAGATGTAAAGCAAAACGCCCCTGTGCAGGACTCGTGAGGAGAAGAGCACAGTGGTCCAGGGTCACACGCGCAGTTCTGCCTGGGAGTTTAAAAACATACCAACTTCGGATGAGAGAGAAGTGGGTAAAAGTGACACCTGGGACCTGAAATTTAATTTCAGATTCCAATAATATAATTAAATAACATTAATAAAAAGCTAATTAAATTTTGTGTTGCAGGAATAGAAAGCTATTGCCAGAATAAGGGAGGGAAGTTTATCCTGCATTGATAAAGTTATACATTGAAAGCTCTCCACTGAAGTCTGATTTATGTAATGGATCCAATGTTTTTTGCCCCCCACTTCCCTCCCTGAAATGAATCTACTGAAGCCCTGACTCCCAGTGTGATGGTCTTTGGAAGTCAGACCTTTGGGAGACAATTAGGTTGAGATGAGATTATGAGGGTGGGGCCCCAAAATGCTATTAGTGTCTTGGTGAGAAGTGGAAGAGCCCAGAGCTTGCTGGTCTCCAAGGTGTGAGCACACAGTGGGAAGGCAGCTCTGTGCCAGGCACGAAGCAGGCTTCTGCCAGAACCCAGGGCCGGTTCCCTGATCTCAGACTTCCAGCCTCCAGGACGGTGAGAAATCAACTTCTGTTAAGGCACTCAGTTTATAGTATTTTGTTAGAGCAGCCTAAGCCCAACAAGGCAATTTCTAAACTTTGGAGGACCACGCTTAGTTGAGGGTGATCTGAGTGATGAAGGGTCTGGAAACATTAATTCGTGAGAATTATTGAAAGAACAGAGAAAGGAAAGTGAACATTAAACAGGGGTTGCGGTTTACATTTTAGGCCTTCTCATATATATATATTTTTAAAGGTTTTATTTGGTTATTAGACACAGAGAGAGACATCACAAGTAGACGTGGAGTGGGGAAGCAGGCCCTCTGCTGAGCAGAAAGCCCAATGCGGGACCCGATCCCAGGACCCTGAGACCATGACCTGAGCTGAAGGCAGAGGCTTAACCCACTGAGCCACCCAGGCGTCCCAAGGCCTTCTCAAATATTAAGACGCTTAGAGAAAGAGGCCGTTTGGATTCTGATACTGACCAATGTGAGTTTCGAAGTTACGGTCTAGCTACTCTGTTTTTCTTTGTGGAGGGCTTTGGATCCTCTGCTCAGCTAACACTGTTCCATATTCATTCAAGGATCCAGGTCTCAGAAGTATTAAGCGTTACAAATTCAAACGTAACAGACAAGGGCTTCTGAGGACTTCCTGAGTCTAGTATTTGCTCACGATCATTCCATTCTTTTTCCTAAAACATTTTTAGAAAGAGCACAAAGAAATAGAAATATCCCCCAAAATTCTGAATGAGGTAATGGTTCCTTCTTAATATCCAGTTAGATATTGAAAGAGTAATACACAAAAGTGTCAAAGAACAGTTTTACCACTGTGGTTAGGTAGGGACTTGGGGTAGAGCTCCAAAAATCATTGATTTCATCTGTTGGTAAGACAAGTATCCACTCTCCACCAGCACGACAGATGGCAATAATTAGTTCTGCCCATCCCTTACTTGGCAGAGGAATGGACTTGCGATCTCAAAGAGTCAACTTTTCACTGGCTGGACACTCAAAGTGAGACAAAAAGAGAAAGGGTCCGAGAGCTGGCTGGTTAAACAATAATCAGAAACTCAAGGCCTCAGGCATTTGACCTTTTGGAATTTCCAGTTTCATGCAATAATAAAGATGTTGCATGAAATAAAATGGGGATGGGGACTGCACATTTAAATGGAAGAGTGCAAGTCAACAAAAGGAGGAAACTCTCATAAGTATCCAATATAATTTTTTTTTTTTTACAGTTGACGGATTTTTTAAAAATATACTCTTGCCTTCATCTTCCAAGCATATTGCTTTTACTTTTACTTTTAAAAGCAGCACAGCTGCTTGTTTTCCATCAAAGTGTACCTATTTTCCATGTGTATGTTTCCCAAAGTTTAGGTAGAAATCACGTAGGTCAATTGTTAGGGGAAAATTCCATTCTTCAAATGACACGGCAGTTCTCAGTGAGGTGATTCTGGATTCTGCAGTTCCAACACGAGCAGAACTCCCCAGGCAGCTAGAGGACTCCAGCAGCCACCACGTCTATAGTTGAACTATAGACAAGGCAAAGTGAGTCAAGCGAAAGGCAGAGTGAGTCAAGCGAAAAAAATGCTACCTCTCAAGGAGCCGGCCATAGTCCTAGAAGTTATTTGAAAACAATTATTTTATGGACGGAGAGGTGGAGAGCTAAAGAACAGGGGCTTGAGCAAATAAGAGCATGTGACTGTGTGGGAACAAGTTAAGAGAAAATAAGGTGGGCTTCAGGTTATGTTCGACAGCATGCTTTGAAAATAGCTCACAGGAGGTTAATACGAAAGATCCCTTAAGAGAATTGTAAGTAATAATAATAATAATAATAATAATAATGCTATCTTTTTAAAGTTAGAATATCATAAATTGTGAGAGCTGAAAAATAAAAATAGAGTAATTCAGGTTTGTACAGTGAGTACGTGTGTACGCATGCATATGGGGAGGGATGACTTCTTGTTTAATGTGGTTTAGTTGATGACTTTTTAAATGGCTCATTGGGAGAAAGATGTACAGGGCTACAAATATTTGCACAAGCTGGTATATAGATTCCTCTGCCATACCCTAAACTCTTCACCTACCAATGAGTTTATAATTTTCATAGGCTGAAATGCAGGATATACTACCAGGCAGCTCATTTCCCACCTGGGAGAAGGCTTTACTTTGTACTTGTCTCTTCTGGTGCCATTGGGAATGTCACAGATTTACTAATACTTAATAGAACCAAGGCAGTGTCAGGTTGGAGAAGCAGCTTGGCCTCTGGGTTACGATTAGGATGTATGTCCTGTAAAAAAAAGTGACAGACTTCGGACAAATCATGTGGGGTTGGAACCGGGAATGACTGGCAGAACCAATAACAAATGTCATAAGAAAGTGGAAGTCCCTGGACTGTGAAGCAAGACAATATCTTATAATATTATCTTAAACATGTTTGGTAGCCTTTGGAATTCTGGAAACAAACATTAAAGCAGAATCACGATGGTCATATGTGTCATGTAAGAAGCTTTCCTGGAGGCATGGAAAGATGTAGGAATGGACAGAAAGGTCATTTGAGAGTGTGGTCTTAAGAATAGCCTGATTGTACTCTAATTTAATAAGACTAGCGGACATTCGTTGAATACCACATACCAGGAAATCTGTAAGTAAGTGCTTTGCTGCGGTGAGCATTCCATTAAATTCTTTCAGTCCCCACAAGGGAGATACTGTTTTCTTACATCCATTTTATAGATGTGGAAGTTGAGGTGTGGAGGTTAATAATTTGCTCAAGGTCTTACAGGTAGTAAATAGTGGGGTCAGTATTTGAATAATATGTTGGTACATGGTGGTGTGTCGTACAGGTAAAAACTTTAGCTTAGTTGATGAGAGTACACCTCAGTGAGGAGTGAACACATGAGTGGCAATCTGGGACGTGCCACTGGTAGAGGAATTGAGCAAAGACCCTTAATGCACTGGTGGTGTTCAAAGAAGAGCCAGGACAGCGTTGGGCTTGAATGAGATGGGCAAGGCAAGAACAGTAAAAAATGAAGTCTAAGAACTTGTGAGCTGCCAGAGCACGTAGGGATTTGAAGACCTTGCAAAGAATGTGGCTCTTCTTTGAAATGAGATGGTCAACCAGTTGCATTATTTAGCTCCTATTCCTAGAAACATACTGTATCAGGTGAAAGAGAGAGAGAGAGAAATAAAAAACCTTACTGGGGAATTAGAGGCAGTCATTCTCCTTCTGGAGCTGTGGCCAGAGTCAGAGTGGGTGGTGGGTGGGCAGAGAGTTTTTCCCAAGACCCCTCAGTGGTGATCACAATGTGGTGTCAACCCGAGAGTGTGAAATGAGGCAGGAGCCTCCGTGTAGAATAAAAGGCCACAAACTCTCCATTTCATTAACATCTATTGATGCAGTGAACCTGGTAACAGGCAATGAAAACCAGTCACTTAAATCTACCATTAGGGGAATGGCTTAAGGTAACTGTTTTCCACTAAGATATTGAGGAGAAATTCTGCATTTTGGTATATATTTGTTAAAAGCACGTCCGTTCCGTTGGAGCGGAGATGCTTCGGAAGCTGACTCATGAAGGCTGACCGGCTGCTGGCTCAGTTTGAAAAGTTTAATGCTTTGAAAGTGACCCCTTAAGGATATGGAAGAAAGGAGTGCAAGGAAAAGGGAAGTTTTAAGGAACAGCAAAAAGGCAAGCACCACATTTTCTAATGGAGCTGATATCTTACCACTCAATTAATTTCAGAGTCAAGGCCCAATTTGAGTTCTGAATCACCTTCTAGTTTTACTTATAAAGGACTTTTCATTAAGCCAAATTAAGTAGATGGAGGTCCAGTTGTTTATTATCTAGCACTAAACCATTCCTACAAAAAGACACCTGTGCAAGCCATTTGGCTCTAGTCAACTATTTTTTTACAATTTAATTATGAATATAATTAGAATGAGTTAAGAGACAAGCTAGGCATCAGCCATAAAACTTCTAGTTTGCTAGAACACACACACATACACGCACACTGATTAAAAAGCAACCACAACAAAAACCCCCGCCAAGTCTGTGAGAGTGTTAGCTTGTAGTGGAAATGTTAGTGGAAGGGGAGTACTTGTAAAATCTACCTTTATTTTAATTTCAAATTTCCTTGAAATGGTGCTGCAGAGAATATTTTTATACTCCATTATTTTTACATCTCTGCTTTCTTTAGGGTGACCCCTTAAACCCTGCTTTTTATTTTCTACAGTTTTAAGGCAATTTGTCACTATCATGGGTTCAATGTTTAGCAACTGTTTGTAGTCAAGTGCCTTGCAAGCTCTGTTTCTTTTCTCCCAAAGAGTGTCATCACGGAGTTGATGATGCATCAGAAATAGTTTGACCAAAGGGCAAGATAAAGTCAAGAGTAAAGAAAATATTTGCAAATATACTTGACTGGCTTCCTTCCCCAATTACTTATTGAAGGCATACTTTAAAGGTAAAATGGCATGATGACCATGGGCGGGGGGGAGAAAAAAAACCTTAGAACATGCAATAGATACTTTTGGCCATAAGGCAATGCCTTTAATTTAAATCATTTTTATATGAGGCTATTGTGACTGGTAGAGACACAAGACTATGAGTTGTATTTAAGGATTCACATAGGGTTTGCTCTACCTTTGTGACTAACAGCCTGCGTTTTGATGGTCTTCAGTCTTGTGGACACCATTTCTCACAATTTGTTTTACTGCTTAGTTAATCAATGTTTACAAACAACTGGGCATTAAAAAATATATTGTCTTTAAATGTGTGTGTGACGACAGCTTTTAAATGGAAGACTTGTATGGAACACCATCATTTTTTTCATTTTACCACTGGCTTGCCTAATCTCCAAGTGTTATACATGTATGTATCTATATATGTATATGCATATACATAAAATAAGTATGATATATAAAATAACCATTTTATAAATGATAACATATAAATATAAATGCTATATATTAAAATGAGTAATATATATTTATATATAAACAAAATGTTTACTTCAGAAGACTGGAAAAGATGACAAAGGAATTGATATTGGAACCAGAAGGTCATTTTGATCAAATGATTAGCATCAGTTGCCATCCCATGATGGTAATACAGAGAGCATTGCTCAGGAGTGGAAGGAAATGTCATTATTTTTGCACACAGGGGCAACTTCAGAAACTAAATAAACCAACAAATGCAAACTCACATGTTCTAGTAAGAGTACCAAAGAGCTGAGGTGAAGGTGCCTAAAATAAAATAATCAGAAAGTCCTTGAATAAATGAGCTTTGATTCAGGCTTGAGTCAAATCTCTAAGCCTATCCCTCATAAATGATAAATAACACATCTCATAAGTAAATACATGAAGTAATTTCTTTTTACCCCCTTCTCACCTACTAATCAAGCTACAGTTTCACGGTCATCTTGACTCTTGTGATCATCTGGATTTGAAAGGAGGCAGATGGAAACTACCAGACTAAGAGCTTCTGAGGCATGGAAGTGGAGCTGCTGCCATGCTTGTGTAAGCTAGGAGAGGAAAAAGTATGTAGTAGGCAGAGAAATGGCTCCACAAGGAGGTTCCCACCTTACTTCCCAGAGCCTATGCCTATGTCACCTTACAGAGCAAAAGAGATCTTCCAGATGTGATGAAGAGAGAGACTTTGTGGTGGGAGAATGATACTAGATTATTCAGGTTGGCCCACTGTGATCACAAGGGTCCTCAAAAGATGAAGAGGGAGGCAGAAGGAGACGTGGCTATGGAAGAGGTCAGGGCGATGTGATTTAATGTGACTGCTGCCTGTGTAGGTGACGGCCTGGGACCAATAGCTAAGGCATTCAGGCAGCCTCTAGATGTTGGAAAAGACAAGGAAATGGATTCTCCGCTAGAGCCTCTAGAAAGGAACCTGGCCGACCTGTGGACACTGCATCTAGCCTGGTGAGACCAGTGTTAGACTTCTGTCATACAGAAATATTGCGTAAGAAATGACTTATTTTTAGGCCACCAAGTTTGAGATAATATGTTACAATAGCAATAGAAAACTCATGCACATGTCCTCAGGAGAGCAGGAAGGACTCCCTGGCTGAGCACCCTGAAGCAGTCTTGGCTTGTTGCCTGTTGTAATTCGATACAAGTGAAAACCTCGGAAAAAGAACTCTAATAAAAGGTGAGCTTGAAATAGTTACTCAACTGCTTTCAGCTCGGTCATGATCCTGGAGTCCAGGGATCCAGTCTTGTATTGGCTCCCCGCTCAGTGGGGAGTCTGCTTCTCCCTTGGCCCCTCCCCCCTCTCACATTCTCTCTCTCTCTCTCTCTCATTCTCTCTCTTTCAAATAAATAAAATCTTAAAATAAAAAGAAATAGTTACTCATATGAAATAGGAAAATAACCTTGTGTAGAGCTAAATACTTTTCAAAAGGAGGGGGTGAACAATTGGTCTTAAAAATAATAGGGTAAAGAGTTAAAAATATTCAGAGAGAATAACATTAAAGCATGGATGTTTTTAATGTTGAGTAGTAAATATTGCAACATTGTCAATCCTTGCAAAGTTCTACTTTATTTCTAACTTAAAACTCCATTATCAAAATTTCTGATCATTTAATTTAATTCTAACCTTGGTTAAGAAAAAAGAAAGAGAAAACTGATTGTGGATTTATTTAGGACTTGTAGGTCCTCTATAGGAAGTTATATTTGCCTACAATACCAACAGGTATTTGCCAACAGCTAGTTAGTTATCTTTCAAGCAAGATTTCTTCTTAATGGTCCCCCAAAGGCAATGTATGAAGATGAAAAGTATTTGTGTTTTAGAGTCTGGAATTGAATGCTGAATCTAATCTCTTGAGCCATGTGAACTTGGGAAATATTTTATAACTCACTTTATTCCTCCGAAGAATTTATTTCTTTCAAGTCATTTATTGAGTACCTAACATAGAATAAGGAAAATGTTATCCTAGTTAATTCTCGTAGTAACAGGATGAACTAGAAATTATTTTCCACAGGATCTTTCCCTTCTCTTATATCCCCTGCTTTGTTATTTTGAGGGTTAAGTGAGATATTTGTAAAAAAAAAAAAAAATGACAAGTTTTTCTCCTCTCTGTCCCTATCCTAGGGACTTGGTAGTAATGCGGACATTAAATCAGAAAAGACACTACTCATCTCTATTCTTTGGATATGTAGAGTTACCAGAATGAAAAAGGTAAGAGTAGAGGTAAGCTTAGTACATTTCCTAGGATTTAGATATACTGGAAATGTCCAGACCCCTGGCAGGACTTTAGTTCCAAGATTGCATCACAGATCATAAAACTCTATGGTCGTGTTTTTGTCTGAGTTCACATTTACAGTCCTAATACTGCTTTCAGCACAAGTCATTTCCAGGGAATTAAGTCCTTGCAGTCAGCGGGTTAAATCCCCACGAAATAACCTGCGGTGACCCAGTTGCATTGACCTCAAATATAGAATTTCAGATCAATAGCTGCAGGACTTGGATTCCGAAATATAAAACAATCTCTGGTGTTTTTGTTACCCCAATGAGTGTTATCAGAAAGGGGATCACTATGGCAATTACAGGTTCTTACATATTAATGTTTGCGTTTGGTCCAAAAAGAAACCATTTAAAAAAGTAAATGCCTTCTGTTCTTTTTTCCCGGAATATGTAATGATGACTTTCAAACGTATAACAAGAATTCACAGTAATTCCAATGGCACAAGTGGTCATTAATTGCTTGTACATGAAATAACATTTCCTCCTCAGAGGGCAAAGCATTCCAGTTGGAAGTAAAATTCCTTTTGGTCTATTCACTTTTAAACTATGTCATGAAAGGATAACAGATCTCTCAATCTCTCCCAAATAAAAATGTTAAGCCTAGGATTGGGGGTAATGAAAGAGAAAAGGGAAATAATGTTATAGCGACATGAACCGTAACATTGACTGACATGGTGTTTTCCTAGGGTCTGACCAAAGAGCAGAAACCACTTCAAGTATTTACACAAACAGAGGGAATTAATTCGATGCAGGGAACTGGTTACCCATGTGATGAAGAAGCTGAGAGCCCAGTAAGGAAGATTGAAGTAATGGAGAAACCAGCCCCTGCCAGAAGCTACTACCAGGCTGGATGGGCAAAGAGGGAAGGGTCCGCATAACTAGATGGCAGCTGGAACCAGAGCAGGCCTCTCCAGTCAAAGCTGAAGCCATGGAAAAGATGGACCTTCAGGTAGAGAAACCACCTGAGGCAGGTGGGTGGGCAAGGGAGAGGGGGTGGAGAATAAACTAACAAAGCAGCTGGTCTTTTCCTTGGGTCTCCCTCTGCTCTGTGCTGGCAGCACCTCCACTGACTGTGGCAGCTGGAAGCCAGCCCTCGAGAGCACCTGTGAAATGTAGCTGGCGAGGGCCCACCCTCCTAAGTTACAGAGCACAGAGCTAGAGGCGGAGATCAGATAGCCACAAGGCCCAGAGCCAGCATGGATAGACATCTTCCCCATGAATTTCCTTCACCCGGTTGGTTCCTTTTCAAAAGAAGGCCAAGACCTCACAGGCAGGTCTACTGAGCTTCTCACTGTGTAGATTTTATAGAGGGCAGTGAGCTACGATAAAACCCATCACCCCTTTGGGACTGGACATAGATGTCTTCATAGTTTTGAAAGATTTTTTACTCGATGGGTACACATTGGGATAGAAGTACTACTCTGGTGGAGTTTTATCATTGCCAAAAAGGAGGTGGCCATTCTCCCATTGGTTAAGGATATTTAAATAGGAACTACCACTTAGACCTGACACTGGTTGAGTTTAGAACACCAGAACTGACTTCAAGATTCTGCCAGAAATACATGGTTCGTGCACATAATCTCTGTCCAACATTGTAACATATTTCTCCACCATACAACCATGTTGGTTAGCCCTTCCATTTTGTATAGTAAGAAATAATAGGTACTGTTTTGAGTTAGGTAAAGCAAGGTTGTTAGGTTGATTCTCCTTGCCTTAAACAACGAAGGAAACCCTTTCTCCTTGTTTTTATATTACATTCTCAGACAAAGCTCAGCTAAAGAAACACTGTTAGCATCTGCAAGGTATCCTACAGTTTTAAAGGACTTTCTTAAGCACTATCTCTTTTGTTTTTGCCATAACCCATTTTACAGGCATTGCCCAAAACTCTGGCAATAGCCATCCATCACTATAGCATGCTGTCTCTTTAATTCTGCCTTGTTCCATTTGGACTGTGCTCGTGTTTCTGAAATTCTGTTAAGGGGGAATGAGTCTACGAGAGTGCAGAGATGGTCCTACTCGTCATAGAAATTCAAAGGACATGCCCTCATGTGGGTTCTGAGGTCCTGCTTCCCCTTTCTCCCAAGCTAAGGGAATGGCTTACCTTGTATCTTTAGAATCAGGCAAACTGAAGGAAGCTTAAATGATGGGTTTCTGTATCACAGCCCTCAAATCAGCATGTGTACTGGTATGTTTACAAATAACATAATCCTCACCTAAAAGTCTGGAGGTCTTGATGTGAAATCTCTATGACTTCTTTAAATATACACGATCAGAAATAGTTACCGAAATGCAAGTTTCCTGACTTCTTACCAGAATACCGTTCTAACATCACGAGTCATCTTTCATGCTTGCCTACCAGGGTCCAAGACACAACATTAGAATAAGCTGTTATGGAAATGCATGCTTATTTATTATTTTCTTCATTTCTCGTTTTAAAAAGTTGAGCCTGGGAACCATAAATACTGTTCTCCTTGAGAAGCAGGAAGCTCATGAAATAAAGAGTCATGACCAGGGTTAAAAGGTCCAGCCTCACCTCAAAACCCATCATTAGAGCACCTGTTACTATATATTCAACAAGAGCAATGCTGACAACAACAAAATCCGACATTGTGAGCAGAGAGCAAGAGAAAGACCTTAGGGAAATAAATTCTGCTATATTCCTCTTGATATCATTTGGTGGTCAGAACTTTAAACAAGTATGAAGACTTGTGAAATGGGAAACAGAATAAAGGGCATATTAAGGGGCTGTTCTCCAACATGGGCTCCCCCAAACTCCCACTCCCACTAATGGGAACACTGCACACACAGTCACTCCATATCAGACCTCCTAAGCAGAGCTTTTTTTTTTTTTTTTTTTCTTGGAGATTTTTCTCATTTGGACTTTAATTAAGCTCCTGCCAGGCTTGCAAGCTTTTTAATTTTACCTTTCTTTCTTCTTCCTTTCTTTTTCCTCCTTAAATCAGCCTGCTTGCCAGGAAATTTTTTCTAAGCTGTCACAATTATAGTAAGTGTACCCTAAGATACTAAATTTAGATGTACTAGTAGTAGCTTCTGGAAGCATCAATAGCAAAAGTTTCCTTGCACGTCGAAAGATTTTTATTCATTCACTCATTCATTTACTGATTTTTACTTAAGTGTGTGTGTTCTGAATGCAAAAACAATAGAAAAGGAAGCTTCCTGGAGTGAGTGTCCAATGACTACTGGTTAGTATGTGATATAATTCAACCTCCCACAAAGTCACCAGTTTAGCCAAAGAAAGCTGCCATTATTTAATTGAATATGACACCGTTCATAAGCAAACTGTAGCTATTTACTAGTACTGGGGGGTGATGGGTGAGGGAACCTCGAGAAGGTGATGCCCGAGCTGATGATTTAACACCTCTAATGAAACGAAACAAAATCAAAGTCACTTAAGTTCTTTTTCAAGACCTCTTTGTACTCAAACTCCTTGAAACTCCAAAGGTAAGCACTGAGTTGCCAAAGGCCATCCCTTTAAAACAGATTCCAGAAGCTAATTTCATTTGAGGAGGGTTCATTGAAAACTGACCACTCTTAATAGGTTACCCTGTTCTTTTTTTAAACCAAAAACCAAAAAAACAAAAAACAAAAAGCAAACAAACAAAACAAAACTCAGAAAATATTGCAGGGCCAGAAAGACAAATAAGCCATCAAAAACACAAAATAAAAATGAACCATGGGGAGCGTTGGGGGGCATTATCGTCTACGCCATTGCTAGTCTTGTCATTCTTTGTTTACTTAACAACTCCACGCCACTAGGTTCCTCCACCAAGCACTCCTGTCTGTGAGGGTACTTACTGATCGCTTCCACAAACCGCTCAAAGAAGCTGTAAGGGAAGAGCGGCTCAGGCAGCTCCCGGAAAAACATCTTCAGTGCTCCGGTGACAACGTGGATGTCCTCCCACTGGCTGTCGTCCAAATTCAGCTTCTCTTCTGGGAAAACACGAGGAGAAATGGAACAACTGGTTTTAATGAAACAATTACAAGACACTAATTATTATGTTAATGTTTGCCTACTATCATCAGCAACCGTTAACAGCCTTCTGCACCTAGAGGTTTGGTGCTGTGCGTGTTTTTTTTTTTTTTTTTTTTTTTTTCCCTTTTTCCGTAGGAAGGGAACATTTTCAATGGAATACCATCTGTAGGAATGCAGCTAACAAAAAAACAAGAGACACAAAGAGACAGTGCCATTGACACAGTATGTCAGATACATTTATTCCCATAATGCATCAGTATGAAAATTAGCATCACAGCTCAACATGATTCAAAGCTATTTGGTTTTGAGGCCGAGGGGCTAAGAGTTGCCAATGATGGCCGGCTCAAGGGACCGGCCTAAAGGCCTTGCTGAGCCAACAGGAGACATATGCTAAACATGGCAATAGAAAATGAGTTATTGCTTTACATGTGTTAGCCTTGCTATGTACAAGGGAATAATGGGTAACACTTTTTTTTGCTTTTTTTGCTGAATATAAAGTCAGCAAGGAATAGAATACTGAGTGAGAAAGGATATTAATTCCTTCTTACTGCTTCAAAAATATATTATTTTTTTTTTTTTTTTTTTTTTTTTTTTTTTTTTTAGTTTTCATCTCAGCGAGGAAAATGTGCCCAGCAACAATATTAGACAGACCCCTGTTGGCCTACGGAGGCTATGCAAAGCTGTCAAAAATGATAACACACTAAAGACAAACCACAAGTGCTTACCAACTCCGCCTAGAAACAACAGACATGTTTGCTTGGGAAGCTTGACTGAGTTGAGACATTTAAATATTAAATAACATAAATGCCAAAATGAAGTTTTTAGAAGACATAAGGGGATGCTGGACAATTATTTTTTTCTCGTTCGCCCTTAAAAGGAAAGTCTTGAATCCTTCTCCCCCCAAAAGTGGATGTTGCAGGGTCTGAAAGGGACAGCTTTACATACTGCTAAAAGGAAGCGCAGCAGAAAAGCATCGGGGCTGATCTGTAGTGTTTGTCTTTGTAAGCTTGCAACGTGAAAGAGATGTTGAATTCTGGGCCAACAACAACAAAAACAAAAAAAACCTAAAGCTAATCATTGTTAACAACCTGGGAGGGGGTGGTTAAGTGAAAAGCCTGGTATCCTGGCCAGAACTTAACAGGTATTCGGTCAACTGGAATTTTGTTCCTCTCCCGATGTCTTGGGTTCGCATTCGCGTGCCCCCTTGGTGTCAGTTTTATGAAGCAGAGGAAAATCTGCACCAAAAATGTGAGAAAAGCTGAGAATTGTCACTGTGGGGAATCTCGGCATGGGCTGCTTTGCTAATAGTGTTCATGTCCTTTTAAAATCTTAGCCGAAATCTTTATCAGATCTCTTTTTCTAAATGGACTATTATCTCCAGGGCTGGTGAGTGACTGCTCCTGTTCAATAAGGTGTTTGCAAAGAGAAGGAAGGAAGGTGGATCTGTTTCTTTCCAATGGGCTATTTTCTTCCCTTTCAGTCTTCGTTCTTACCTCAGTCATACACGATAATATGATCCACAACAAAATCAGTGGAGGAGACCTTCTTTCTGCCCTGCAATCATCTTTGATTGATTGTATTTCAACAATTAGTCTTTTCTTTGGCTACGTACTATTGAAATAGGCCGACAGCAACTTAGCAGGCCAGCTTTAAACAGTCAACTGTTAACAATAGCATCAAAAAGGGAGACCTGATGGGGTTTACTGTCACTTTAAAGAACAGGGTTTTCACATTGTTGAAATCTGTCAGATATTTTGAAATGTCCCTCTCACTATGGTGCCACACCCCCTGCGTGCCCTTATAATAAAATTGGTTTTACTCCTGATTAAATCATTTTCTCCCTACCCACTACCATACTTCTCATAATGGACCTGTGCGCTCTACAGCTGGTGTTCTTCCCATGGTACCAATTCTTACTTTATCTTTTAAGCACTTTGCTGCTAAGATCTCATGCAGAGTGCTTATGTTTTGTTAAGAGCTTCATTCTTAGAGAAATAGCTTAACACATGTTCTAAAAATGTTGTACAACTTATTGCTTAAAACACATTTAGAAAATGTATAAGTACTGTAGCTTTGGCACTGAACTTTAAGTGGAAACCTAAACACACACACACACACACACACACACACACACACACACGTGCTCTCACACACACAACTATCTTAACCAACTATTTATCAGAAAAGTCCAAGACAAAATGCCAATCTGGTGCACAGGTTCAAGATTGCCAAAGGAAAGTGTTCCGTAGATAAGAAAAAGAGAAAGGTTTTATCTGGAGCAAGAAAACAACAAGAACAAACAATTGCTTGACCATTGATATTTGTCCTCTCTGAATAAACATCAGTTAATTCAAATGATTGTAAAAACGGGATAGTTCAATATATGTAAAAAAGAAAATTTGCTACCAATAAATACCATTTGATGATATCCACTTGAAATGACATATAATAAGAAGAATGGCTTGTGTTACTTAAGCCAGCATTCCCACTATGTGGTCTTCATTTAAAGAAAACAAAGCAAAACAATGTGTAGCCCTCTACAAGTAGCTTAAACAAATAGTATGACAAGCAGTTGGAAAGAATCTTTTGAAATATAAAATCTAATTTTTATATTAAGTTTTTTCCTAACCGACCAAGTTTAAGATTACTTGTAAGCCGGAGGGCTTTAAGGAGTATTTTCCAAGGCCATTGTGACTTATCTAAACATGCAGTTATGTCCATATACAAAATGAACTGACCATAATTGTATCTTGGTTTTAACAGGTATCATTATAAACACATTTGTATTATTTGATAGACACTTTCTAACTAATCTGTTAGCAGTGGTGATGTCTTGTGCTTCTCTCTTTTTTCAATAGCGTAGGATTTCTTAACAGTAAAGCACTATTAACATTTGGAATTAGATAATCCTTTGTTGTAGGAGCTGTGCTGTGTATACTGGGGTGTAGGAGCATCGCTGGTCCTGACCCACTAGATGCCAGTGGCACTTCCCAGTGGTGACGATAAAACAATCCCAGATAGTGTCAACCGTCTCCCGGTGACGCAAAGTTATCCCCAACTGAGAACCACTGTAACGAGCTGTAAGAATCTATAGAAGTTACCCAAAGAATATTGATTTTTGAACATTACCTGAGGTAGGCGAAGAAGTACAAAACTAGGTAACACTCACACTGAGATTTCCTTGCTATGAACTTAAGAATTGGTCATTATAATGGACAAAATCAAAACCTTTTACAGAATAAGATCCAAGTGACCACATTCCAGGGTGCTTTGCAACAAAAACAGTCACCAACCGTAGTGCTTACTCAATACTTGGGACTTATGCTATACACTTCAGATTCATTATCCAAAGTAATGGTCTCAAGATGAGTGTGAGAACCATGCTATTGCTATCATCATCTCCATTTTACAGACAGGGAAAATGATGCATGGGTAGGTTAAGTAGCTCTTCCATCACTGACAAGGGATGAGTCCAGAGTAAGAAGCCAGCAAACTCATCCACCCCTCAAAAGCACTATGTTCACACTTGATCTTGGCTGGCAGAAGCTTAAAGGGAAGAGGTAAGTTAAGTGGTCATTGCAAGGGGTCATTGCAAGGGTAGACTATTACTTCAGGATAGAACTTTTACATTTTATCCCTAAATGTCTACTTGAGGCTATGCTTTTATCTATAAACCAACTCTGATCTTTTGTAATTACTAATTCATAGGAGGAAGAGATTCTACTAGAAACAGATATAAAGCAAACTGGCAATAAAAAGGAACTGCATTAGGAAGGGGGCAGGGCACAGAGCAAGCTGCCATGTGAAGAGGTGAAGAGGACATATGATAGAGTAGGAAAGAGATTATACAGAACACCAGGCCTGGATTCACCACTAATTCACCATATATCTGTTTACTTTCTTAGAAATGAAGACAGGCAGAAGGATAGTTTTTTAAAACATCTAGAAAGCACAAGGAAACAAACATAGCTGATTCTACTATGACAAGAAAGGTCAATAAAGGCCAAAAAGGCAAAAAAAATCAGGGATTTAGGCAATCAGCATCAACCATCCTGTTGTTTTAGGGGATTTACCTCAGTGTGATGTAGTGTGTGACATGACATCAATAGAGATGTGACATGCTGGAGTCCAATACTGGGAAGAAGCCTGACTGAATCATGATATCTCACAATCCTTACTCTATTAATTGTGCTGATTTCTCCTGGTCCTCTAATTAGGTTTTCTTAAATTCACTTTGGTCATGGCTTTTGGCTTAAAGCACTTATACAGAACTGAAGATAGTACAAGCTCTAGAATCCAAACACTATGTGACTTTCATGAGATTGCCAAGACATATCTACATGTTGTACCTCAATAAGGCCATCTTGAAATGTCCTTTCTTGCAGGGTCTTTTGTGTATTTTATTTATTTTAAGAAAACAAAAACATCTATATCAAGCTACTTATATTTGAAAGAAAAAATAGATAACAACTATTAGGGACAATCTTTCTTAAAATGGAGAATTGAAAGATGGACCTTTGGTAGTGACAGCAAATCCTGGTAATTTCCTCTGGAAAAGGGCATGTTTATTAGCTCAAACGCCACTTTCCTCATACATTGCTCTATAGATTGGTAGAACCAGAAGTTACAAAATCTGCTCTGATTTTAACTAAACTCACTGCGCTGACTGAAATGTGACTTCAGATAACTTGAACTATCCAGAAGCAAGTAGTGACGTCAGAGTAGAGAGGTACATCTTTGTGTATTGAAGAGCAAGTGCGTGTTTACCTGGTAGTTTTTTCCAGGCCCTTTCTAAGCTTCTTTCCAACTTTCTTTTACTGTTGTAATAAAAAGGAGGAAAAGACACCCCAACTTTCCCCAGGATATGAGGAGAAGAGCTCAGATTTCATTAATATAGTGACAAGAACCTATTACATTGTAAAACTCTCATAAAGGATGTGGTATCTGCTTCCAGGGCAGATGACCATTTGGAAACCTTATCTGAAAGTCCCACTGGGTACATGAAAGCCAGAGCCCACATGAAAGAGATGCCAGAGGGACTACTGATCTGAAAAAGAATAATACATTGGGCCATAAAATCAAACTGGAAGATTAGTTATTAAAGTGGATAAGACAAACTGTTTATTGATAAGGACATAGCTGATTTTTAGTTTAACACTTTTTTTAAAAGATTTTGTTTATTTATTTGACAGAGAAAGATCACAAGTAGGCAGAGAGGCAGGCAGAGAGACGGGGTGGGGGCAGGGGGGAAGCAGGCTCCATGCTGAACAAGGAGCCCAATACGGGGCTTGATCCCAGGACCCTGAGATCATGACCTGAGCTGAAGGCAGAGCCTTAACCCACTGAGCCACCCAGGCGCCCCTGATTTTTAGTTTAACACTTAAAGGGGTGGATCAAAAGGGAGTTGGTTGAATCATCTGACTAGCTCAACCTTTTCTGTTGTTTTGGCCCCTTAAAGTGACAGTTCAGTGTGATTTCCAGTATATTAGAGAGCTTCCAATTTCTCAAACACAGTGATATAAACCTTGTGTCAAAGTAACACCCTTCCATGCTGCACTCATTCCAGCCCTTTCTAGAGCATCTTGGGGCTAACATGAGACTTTGATGAGGACATTATTTTAGATAACTTGACAAAACGTCCAGTTAATTTGTTAGTTCACTTGATTTGTATTACATAACCATAGAATACAGACAACATACTGGGGGTGTATTTTGTGCTTTTCAAAGCCACAACTGTTGAGGTTATTTTATATTCCTCAAAGGAGACGGTTCCACCAAGTGCTCAGAAATATTATTCAAGTAAATATAGACTAAGTTCTAGACATTTTACATCTTACGTCTGTTCCCTAGAATGAGACCCTGTTGACTTTGCAGACAAGCAAGAACAAACTCCAAGAATAAACCTATCACCCCCAACAATGTGCAGTGTGACCTTTATGGGCTCACTTGTGTCACCCTCAATTCATACCTTGAAGTCCTTAACACCCAGTAACTTAGCATGTGACTGTATTTGGAAATGGGTGTTTTAAAGAGGTAATTAAGGTAAAGTGAAATCATATTGGGTGGGCCTTAATCTAATGTGACTGACATCCTTGTTCAAAGAGAAGATTAGGATATGGACATGTAATGAAGGGAAGACTGTGTGAAGAAACAGGAAAAAGACGGCCGGCCCTCTACAAGCCAAGCAGAGAGACCTCAAAGGAAAGCAACCCTGCTAACACCTTGATCCTGGACTTCTTGCAAATATTTTGTTGTTTGATCCCACCCAACTCCCCGTCTATGGAACTTTGTTATGGCAGCCCTAAGAAATAAATATAATGGCCAAAAGTTTATGTTGGAAAAGATATCCTGTTCCTTGGGATCACATCTAAACATTTTCTTAACACATGAGGAATGCCACACTTAGGAAACATAAGAGAAATAGAAATATAATAGAAATGACAGAAAGCTATTAGGTTATTACAGATGAATAAAACAATTATCTAGATTCAGAGAACAGGTTTGAAGCTGGAATTAGTTGGATAGTAGCTTGTTTACTTAGACTCAACCCAACAATTTCAAATGATTTGCTCTAAGAATATGCAGGATGCTCTCTATCTTGGCCTCTAGACAAAGAATAAAATTATGATTGCCGTTTTCTTACTCATTCTTTTTTTCCAGCTACTACTTCTAAAGTGCACACATTTCATTGCTGTTATAACCTCAGACACAAAATACTAGGGAATATTTAAAATGTTCCCAGGAAACACTCAATGCAAGCTAAATCAAATATCTATGGCCATGGTATCTATCAAAGAAGGAGGAAAATGGGTTTAAAAATGAAGCTTTGTATTCCAAAACCAAAGAGATTTGGTCCTTAAATTTATCATAGTAACTTCCAGGAAGCAATGAACAGGCCTACATTTAAAAATGGGTACTTTACTGTGAGAGAACGTAGTTGGATCTGGGTGGTTTTGCCACTTGACCTACAAAATATAGTTTTGTGTGGCCATCGTAAGAAGAAAGAGGGAGGAACAAAGGAAATAACCAGAAACTCTCTGAGATACTAAAACTAAGAACAAAACAAAACAAGACAAAAAAGAACAAGCTTTCATTTCTTAATGGGATGTTTTAGCATGCCATGTTGGCTTGCTTTTTATGTATTTTGTGTAGTGTATATTCCTTTGCAAGTCACTCAGGAAGCCCAAGGCATGTAAATAATGTCACAGGCTAATATAAAATATCTTTAGTTACTCACTTTGAAGGAAGCAGAACAGCCTTCTACTATATCCAGGCTAGTTACTGGGTCAGGAATGAGAATGTCTTATTTTAATTTTTCCTCAGATTTCATTTGAATGTAAATAATAACATAATAAATAGGTAGAACTGAAACTTGTAAAGCAAGCACCACAGATGGAAAGTATAACAAATGTGTCATTGCTTTGTGCATCTTTAATTTATAATGGCGTACCATAAAACATCGCCCCTTCATCATAACTCCATGTATAATGCCACCTTACAAAATGATGTTATTGACATTATGCTTCTCTCCAGGTTTTTAGATATTTTTCATCTAGGGATCTGAGGAGAGGTAGCCCTGTTCGGAGTCTAACAACACCGTCACCACTCACAAAAATAAATTGACTTTATTTGTGAGGATCATACATTTAAAAAGAGGATATATTTCATGGTACCAATATATATTTCTTTAATTCCTTTCATACTCAGAGCTTCCAACACTGCTCTTATTTCCATTCAGTCAAAGGCTTTTTGTGCTCTGCAGACACCATACACAATGGCTCATTTTATTTGACCGTCTTCACCAAACAGATTCTGAATTTGTTTGAATTCCATGGACGATTTCATACGTTACGTATTCCAAAGGGTAGAGAATCCGTAGGATTACATTTCAACAAAGTCATTTTGAAGTTTCCTTCGTTATCGGCTCTAAATTTCAACACCACTGCTATTTGTTCCCTCAAAGTTATATTACATTTGTAAATATCAAGCAGGAAGTCAGGTCAAAAGATATCCCATAATGGTATCTAGGAAATAAATACAATTCAATTCTATAAATGCCCACCTACAGATGACATTTCTATTGCAGGTATATGCACATGCATCCGTGTCCATCTTATTTAAAGTGCTGGCTTCCTCACTGTCCAATGAGAACTGTCAGCTCTCCCTCCTAATTTTGTGTGAATTAAGTGAAGTAATGGATGTAAACGATTTAGTATAGGCTTGTTATAATGTTATTAGAAAATTTATTTGGACATTATCTTCTTGGTCGGCCAGACTTCGGCAAATGTTCCTAGAATCTAATATAATTTCTAGCTTTTATTATTCCCTTTACTACATGGTTGGTGTTTGTGGGGTTAGAAATTGTATCATTTAGCAACAAGGACTGGGCTCTTTCCTAGTTTAGAAGTCTCCCGTCTGGAAATATTTCATCAGGAAAATAGAAATAAAAGGTAAAAAATTGGTAGACTAAGATGGTGCTACTCTCATTCATCAAAACTATTTTATTCCTAGATATCAGTTAAAGATAACAAAAATGAAGAGAATGTTTTGGCAATCATTGAAGATCATTTTTCCCCTAAATTATCTTGATTAATTGATTCATGGAAGTAGTTAAATAAATTTTCTATTTCGTATCACAAGAGCTGCCAGAATTCTTCAAAGGCATATGAAATCAGAATTGGGAGATCTGTAAGTTTTACAACTGTTTGCATAAACATAGACAGAATAGCTAGAGCTCCATGCATTAGTTTCTTTGTGAAAACATTGACTAACACGATCTTCTTAATTCTGTATCTGTGCAATATTTTTAGTCCAGAAGAGTGATACAGATTTTTTCATGAATCTATTATCGATAACTGGTTATTTTGTTTTTGTAAATGAAAAACTTTAGAGACTTTTTTTTTCCCCACCTCAAAGGAGAGTCTGCTTGTCTGGCTCCTCCAGGGTCCTCCAGCTTTCAAAGATATGGACCATAAAATCACCCTTTCGTCCCTTTCTTCCATAACTTTGGAGAATCATAATTCATACAAATAATTCACAATGTGGGCTGTTTTTATTACAAAGGAGCTATAAAAGTAGTTGATAAAAATTGTCAAATCACCTGATAACATACTTGAAAACCCACATTGTTTAACACGAAGAGTGTGGTGCTTATTGTAATTTAAAATTTTTTTTCTATTTTATTTTGAAAATGAAAATGTATTCATACAATTTAAGATTTAAAATACATACTGCAGAAGTCTCTTTCTAGTCTATCCCTAGCTAGCCAGTTCACCTTCCCTAGAGAAAACCCATATTATCAATTTCCTATGTATCCTTTTAAAGCCCATTCTGTATACTCAAGCAATATTACCCTCCACCACCACTTAAAACATAAACAGCGATATAATCTATGTACTGTTCTGCATCTTGATTCTCTTCCCTTGACAATATATCATACATATTATTCAAAATCAGGACATAAAGAGCTTCCTTGTTCTTTTTTAAAAGCTGCATATTTAATTTTATGGATGTACAGTAATTTACTTAATCAGTTTTCAATTGTCGAATGTTTTGCATAGTACTAGTGTAAGTTATCATGTTCTTAGACCATTTATATCTAAGTATAAGTATGTACTATGTGAACAGAACAAATTCTTAGACCTGGAGTTTCTAGATCAAACATTGTGTTTATATCTAAAATACTGATAGACCTTGCCAAATTGCCCTCATAGCTAACGCACCAATTATGTTACCATCACAATATTTGAAGACTATGATTCATTGGGAATATGTATTCATTATTGCCTATCACTCTTCTCAGATGTCTGTAAATTGTGCCTTTAATAGTATAGCTGAAAAAAATACTAAATAAAGAATAAAATGAGGAGAAGCATAGAGACTTAAACTAAAAATACACATAAAAACCTTGGTTAATGAAGTGAAAAAGTTTGAATCTTTAAATGACAATAACTGGTAAACCATTGATATTTAACAAACGTGTAACAACAATAACAACAAATAAGAAAATAAGCCCCAATAACAATAACTATTTTCTGTAAGATGAAATCGGAGAAGGAGACAAACCATAAGACACTCTTAATCATAAGAAACAAACTGAAGTTCAGTGGAGGGGACGGGAGCAGGAGGATGGGGTAACTGGGTGATGGACATTAAAGAGGGCCCATGATGTAATGAGCACTGGGTATTACATAAGACTGATAAATCACTGAACTCTACCTCTGAAACTAATAATACACTGTATGTTAATTAATTGAATTTAAATTAAAAAATAGTAAAAAAAAAACAACAGTAACCATATTCTGATGAAATAAGATAAGAAGAAACAGAAAGAAAAGTTAAATAAAAAAATGGGTGGGTATGCCAAAAATAAATGAATGAATTCTACCACTTATGTCAATTTCAGCAATTAGTAGTATACAGTTAAACAAATTAAGTATTGATCAAGTTAATTAACATATTCATTCATTAAAACAATTTATGAGACACCTACTAGATGTCAATGCTGTGTTAAATGCAAGAAATGTAAGAAGAAAGGCAATTCTAAGGACAGAATGAGGATTGCAAGATGTTTCAAAAATGGTATAAAAAAACTCTTGAAGTCCTGACAATTCTCGAGTTCTCCTTAACATCATTGCTAAGATTGTGCTATTTTTAGGGAAGAAGCTAACCCTTATAACTTTCTCTTTGCTTCAATACAAAGAAATGCTCAATTAGTTGCTTCATAAGTACCTCTTTAATAAAGATCGTGATGATGATGATGATGATGATGATGATGATGATGATGATGATGATAGCTATGTAACACTCCTAAGTCTAAGGGTTTTCTGCAGTTCTTCTTGTCGAAAGATAGGAAGACATCATTTGCTATGATCTCAGGTGACCTGTTAGTACTGAGACACGTTTCCAAGCAAGTAGCCCAGGAAGTTCTGGCCTATAGGAAATTCTCTTTTTAGAAAAGAGAATAGAGATGCACTTGGGTTAACCTCACCATACACCTTCCCTCATTAGACAGCACACAAAAGTTAGTGGAGGAAGCTGGAGTGATGGATATAGGAAGACGAAGTCTTCTGTGATGAGGTACTCTGCCCCTTGCTTCTCTTCCAGTCAACACTAAGCAAATCTGGCACTAACTCTCAGGTCTCTGCCTCTGTTTCCTGATGTTACTTAAATACCTATACTGCTAATCTTGACTATGGCCTACATTTGGCTTCATTTCAGATCCTGCTTCCTATGTTTCTAATCCTCCCTGATAATCCTGTCCCTCCTTGGCACACCCTAAATAATTTAACTCTACTGGTTTAACCCAAAAGTTTCTTTGGTATCCCTCCTCCAAAAAAGTTTGTTCATATTAATCTTTGTATCCCAAGTGCTTAGCCTGGTGTCTCATGGCTGGTGAGCTCCCTTTTACTATTTATGGATAAAATTGTCCGATTTTAACCACCTTTGATAGTAGAGGTTATTTAATGGCATAGCAATAATGGTGATAACAGCAGGTCTGCATACACGCACATATGCAGCACAATTTTGTGTTCTCTTTGTTCATTTTCCTCTTTCAAAACACTTAGTACTGAAGATATGAGTAGGTTGTTCAGTCACTCATTCATTCATTTATCAAATATTCATTGAACTCCCATTTTCTCCTGGATGTGTTATAGCTGCTGGGATGAAACAATACATAATGAAGACCTGGTTCCTAAGCTTGAAGAACTTGCAGGATATAGGGGAAAAATTACAATAGAACATGGAAAATGTTACTATATAACTTAGTGTGGATGGCTATGGAACATAGAAGATGCATGTCTAGTGTCCTCTGGAAGGTGGTCAAAGGAGGCTTCCCAGATGAGGAGTCACATGGCAATTACCTCAGTTTATGAGCAGCCATGTGGACAATGGCCGGGTAGAGGATGAGGGAGAAGGCGGAAGAGGGATACAGAGAACAAGAGAAGTAACAGTCATGCCAACATCTGAGGAACATGCATTTGTGGAACTACAAGTTGCTGGAGGGCATGGATGTATAGGTTCCTTGTCTCAGATGGCTGAGGATGAAAAGGAAGACACAGGTCAGAGGAAGAGGACCTTACAATTGAAGTGGGCTGGATGACAGCAGCAGGACAGTGACATTCTGGCGAGGTGCTCTGGCAGGTATGAGTGGAATGGATCAGAGTGAGTGAACGCACGAGAGGCGGTGTGTCCAAGAGGCACCGGAGCAAGGAGCTCAGTTAAGAGGCTCTGTTGTGTTAAAATACAGCATATTCATTGTGGAAAAATTATTTAAAAGGAAGCAAGGAAATAAGAGACCCTCAGGTGCATTGATGAAGTTGTTACATAGGAGAGAAAGAAGTCTAGAAAACTGATGGTTAGGCATTAAAGTTCACAGACCAATTATTGTGTATCACATTTATCATAGGTTCAGGGAAGTCAAAATATTCTATTTTCCTAAAGTTTAGAAAGACCTGCTGGTAGTTGGAAATGTGAATCTATTTGGATTATCTGACCAGAGATAAGACTTCAATGGTGTTTCAATATCATGCACTACTTTACTGACTCTACAAAAGGGAATTACAATTAATTGGATTATGCTGGTCTCCACACGCTGATTGTTAGAAAAGAAAGTATGAAAGTGTAACTATTGCTCACAGGTCATATCTATCATCAACCAGGGGATTTGCTTTTTTACTTACCAATAAGATTAATTTCTTCTTTACAATCTTTCAATTTGAAGTCATTTTAATTATAGAGTTTAGAAAATTCAAAGGAAAAAGCAAACCTACTTTCAATGTATTATTAATAATTGGCTTCATTTTTTTTCACCTTTATGATGGGGGAAAAAGAAATGATGGCTTGTTTATTGTTTTCTAGAAGATTTCACTTACTTAAGATCCCTTTGTAAACTTCCTCAATTTTGATTTAATTGAAAAGTATTTTATACTGCATACCTGTAAAGTGTTAAGCCCAAGGCTATGTTTCTGGGATACACAAAGATGTGGTCTCTATTTTCAGGGAGCTTAGTGTCTAAAAAAGGACTTAGGTCTGCGAACCCCAAACATTATATGGCTAAGTGAAGTGTTAGATTAAAGAGATAAACTACTAGGTAACATAATACAGTTGAGCATTTCCCTGGCCCTATTGTGAGTGCTTCACATGTATTAATTCATTTTATCCTCACACCAACATATGCTATAGGAACTATTATTAGTTCAATTTTAGTGGCTGGAAAGTGAAGGTCCAGAGATTAAACAACTTGGCCAAGTTCACTCACGTATTTAGGTACAGTCCAGTCCATCTGACTATGAGCCTGAAACCTCAGTCACTCTGTCATCACAGAATATGGACTAGTTCATTCTGACTGAGGTGGCAGGGGGGATTTCTCCCAGCAAGGGAGTCATAGAATGTTGATGACCGAGGTGGGGGGAGAAAGCATGTTGTAGGCCAAGGTTCTACAAGTGTGATCCCAGGACTAGCCATTTCAGTATCACATTGGACATTATTAGAAATGCAAATTACCACATTACACCCCAGACTTACTGAATCAGAATTTCTGGAGTGCAGCTGGCTATCTGTGATTTAACAAGTCTTTCAGGTGATTCTGATGCATGCTAATGTCTCAGAGTCAATGTTCTAGCAAACAGAGACGATATGGATAAAAGTTTGATTATTGGCAAGCAGCCTCTTGATGGGTAGTGCAAAGGTGGGTTTTGAAATGTGAGAACTCAGCTTGGAAGTTGGTGGAATTCCTTAACTGCCAGGCTGAGAGATTAACTGTTTAAACGTTCTCCCCTAGTCAAGAGAGAACCGCCAAAATTTGAATGGAGAATCATTCGGAGGATAGTTTATGGAGATGAGTCTTTTGGGAATATAATGATGCATTTGAGAGGTGAGAAAGTAGGAAGATGCAAATTAGTTATGAAGCTATTGTAGTAGTCCAAGGTGTCAGGAAGGCCAGAACTAAGTGGTGTTTGTAGAAATGAAAAAAGAGGCTATGTGACACCTTGAAATTTAATAAAGTAGTGGCGATAAAAGGAAAAGAGAATCAAGTACAACTCTTATTTCTAGCTAAAAGGATGTTGATGTGCTGATGCAGTTGTCTTATGTCAGACACCTGAGAAAGAGTAGCTAGGGTTTTTTTCATTCATTCAGTTTGTTCTTGGCAATAAGATGCCAGGGAGTTTGGTTTGGGTATGCTCTTGACATTTTCATGTGCCACTGTCCGGTAGACATTTGAATATTTGACTACGAGCTTAGTAAAGGGAGAGAAAAATTGGATAGTTCAATTTGAGAATTAACCAATAGAAGTAAAAGTTTAATAATAATAACAATGATGACAAAAGCCATGAACCTAGCGCTTGCCATGTGCTAATCACTGTGACAGGTGGTTTGGTTTGCTTTGTTTTTTTAAGATTTTATTTGAGACAGAGACTGACAGGAGAGAGAATGAAGGGGGAAGGGGGAGCAGGGAGCCTGATGTGGGGAGAGGGGATCCTAAGACAGGGAGAGGGGAGCCTGAGCTGGGCTCAGTCCTGGGACTCCAGGGTCATGACCTGAGCCAAAGGCGGAGGCTCAGGGTACCTGAGCCACCCAGGTGTCCCACGACAGGCAGTTTGAACACATGATCTTACTTACCTTCCATAGCAACAAAGCAAAGAAGTATTATCCATACTTAACATGTAAAGATCTAAGGACCAGAGAATTTAAATAATTTGCTCAAGTTCCACAGGAAGTTAATGCCATAGCTGCTTCTAACACTGTTGCCGCAGTCACAAACTATTTTGCTAGACTACCTAAAATAATAAGGGAGGAAAATGGTCATAGAGAAATAGAAAGAGCAAGAAGTGAAGAGTGCCATTCAAATTTATGTCCTGGAAGTGAGAATATAATTATTTTTACACAAGGGTATAAACAAACAGCTCCACACTATGATGTGAAAGAAATATCCAACCAACAACATGGATTCTGGTGTTAAGGGTTGATCCCCAATGATCAGCCTCTATACAAATCAGCACGTTTGACAACGCAAATTCTACTGCAGTCACAAAGTCATACTTTGTGATTCAGGTCACCTCTGCTGAAGAACACCTATCAGTGCAAACCCAATGCTCTTTGATGTGTTACTGGTTAGTAACAAAGACTATGGCATAAACTTTAGAGGGCAAAATTCATGTAAAGTTGAGAGGAATGAAACACATGGAATGATAGGTGTTTTCCACGTTCCGTAGTTGTATCTCTACAAACAACAAGTCAATAGTTTGTGATCATATTGGAAACTTGTTTGGTCAAGTACAGATAAACTGTCAGATTTATAACTCTCCATCTTAGTCTAAAATATTTCGGAGAACAGTACTAAATGATGAATGTTGGTTAAAGACATAAGATGGTTTTAGGAAGATTATCTTCTGAAAATCTAGGTTACATTTCCTTTAATGAACAGAGCTATTTTTAGTGATAAAACAGCCATACGTTAATTTGAATGTGTGATAAGGCTCTTGAATAAATTTCCACAATGCATATAATTTGCAGATTGTATTTATATACTGAACACACCTTTGTCATGTATTTTAAAGACTAGGATTCTTGGGGCTCCTGGGTGGCTCAGTCAGTTAAACATTCAACTCTTGATTTAGGCTTAGGTCACAGTCTCAGGGTCCTGAGATGGAGACCATAGTTGGGCTCTTTGCTCAGTGGGGAGTCTGCTTGAGATTCTCTCCTTCTCTCTCTCCCCTTCCCCCTGCTTGCACACCCTGTCTCTCTAAAATAAATTTTAAAAATCTTTTTAAAAAAATACTAAGATTTCTTTTTCCATTCATTCAAGGATTCTATAATACAGCACTTAATCTTAACTTTTCACTTCACTAAGACCTCGATCATCTGTTTCCCTTAAACTGGTGTACCTGCTATTCCCAAGTAAGAATTGCACACTATAACCTCTCCACTTTGGTTCTTGCTCCTTCTTGACCAACTTTAAAACTGACCCCTTCCTTCTACCCCATCCTACCCATTCTTTAAAGCCCAAAGAAAGCCTTCACATCTCCAGAAATCTTGCCTAGAGCCATCCAATTTTCCTTGATCTCACTCTGCTTTGAAAAGCTGAGTATTTGTTGCCTCTAACTCTAGTTTGGGGATTAAGCATTGACAATCACAGCATTCTCGCACTGTGTCCTCCTGCCCTCTGCTCTCTTGCAGATACCTCCTATTCGCCCAATCTAGTTGGAAACCTTTTGGCAAGGGGACCTTGCAGGTCAGATCCTGGGTACTAAACAAGATAGTGAAGACTGGAGAACAGATGGGGGCGGAGGGAAGGGAGGAGAAAATAATAAGCAGATCAATCCAATCTAATGGATCTAATGGTCCGTCACTTGAAATATGGAAGTCCTACTGCTCAGAGAAATATTTCAGAATCTCAAAATAGTATAACTTGGTTTTGTAGAAACTTTATGGGTGGGGACAAAATCTTTTGTGTAAGGACATCCCTAACATCCTTAATCCCATAAAGAAACACATGTACATGCACTTATTTCAATGTATAATTATTGACATAAACACAGCTGCTCTCTATGTTAAAGGAACATTAAGCTCACAAAAGCATAGAAATTCCTACTTAGAGTGCCTACTCCATCCTTAACATGCCTTGTTGTGCCCAGATGCTACATGTATTTTTGTACCATTTAAAAGGTTGATGTACAAAAGCAAAAAGGTGGTAGAAAAATTAACTGGAGAAAGAACCAAGCCATACAGAATTGTCCTATTCTTACATTTTATTATGCTCTAATCTCCATAATGCCTAGGCACAATAAAACAAATTAAGAATTAAAGAAGAGATAATTTGTGGATTTTTGGATTTGGGGGCAGGAAAGCTATACATGTGAAGATACACAAGACATGTAAAGCCAAAACAGAAGAATACTGAAATTGTGTAGTTTATGTTAAACTTAAAATAAATAGAGATTTACACTTCCTTTTAGATCCAGAAATACACAAAAAGTTGCAAGGCAGCCCACAACAAAGCAATTGACAAGAAAGATAGCATCTGCTTTTCTGTCTATTCAAGCTGAAGTTTTTTCATTCTAAATGCAAGCAATGCTTCCCAAGTTAACATAATTAACTCATGACAATCCTGAAACATCATAATATAAGATACAGATGGAAATTCAAAGCTTTAAAAATGTCAGCTAACTGCATCAGGATTATCCCTTTTTTTAAAGTGAACGAACCATAATGCTAATTAAAACAGGTGTTTTTATTTCAAACCCCTTTGCATGTTATGAAATTACAACCAGGGTTATTTATTTATTAGTTGGCTGTGAAACATACATCTTAGAAAAAGGGGATCTGTGAAAACAACAAAGTAAAAAGATAAAAAGGATGACACTCAGCATTGCTTTCTGACACAATAGAGGACCAGTCCTTCAATTAGTTAGTAATTTCTGTGACTACTTGACAGAATTTACTAATTGTTCATCTTCCACTAACTATTGCTTTACATAATTAATTATATTCAAATAAAAACAACAAAGACATGTGGGCCAGTTGCCCTTTTGAGAATTTTTTTTTCACAAACTGGTTCTGCTTACTGACAATATTTCCAGTATGAAAAGATATTAATCTCACATTGAAGTCTTAGCACACTCTTTCACCTTGCTTACAGAACGTGAACCCAGCCCCCCCAACCCTCTACCACCAAGGACATGACAACAAAAAACCCCCTAAAGCTACAGACTGCTTTGCACAAATTTATCCTTGAAGCAATTCCTAACAGCCGAAGTCCTTTGAGTTGGGATCTTTCATATTAATTTGGCATTGCATAAAATTCAGAGTAACCCGTCCAGAGGTCAAGCATCATTCATCATTAGTTGAAGTGACATTTTCAACCCTTCATACTGCAGCTGCTAAGTTGGGGGGAAAAGGTATTCTTTGGGAGGAAAAAAACAAGACACAGAACACAATCCTTGCTCTATCCACAGAAGAGAAAACAAGGTGCCTCTATGTCAGCATGATAATATGCTTAAATTTGGTGATGTCATTTTTCCCTAACCCCAGAGTCACTAAGCACATGGCAGCTGCATTCCTCCACTTAGGAGTTCTAGTGGAGATCAGTATTAACCATTTTAGATGTAAATGAAGTCCTTTAGTGGGGTGGAGAACATAGCTTTGTGAGTTGAAATGATGATTTATATCCGAATCCTATCTTGTTTTTGAGAGATTGCAACTTGTTAACAAGGCTGTCCTTGTTCCTGTGGCATCCTCTGTGCATAAAAAATTCTGGGAAGCTGAGTGTGATCACTTTTGAAATTGCAAAACAGCATTCCAGGGCTGTGCAGCGAAAGCACTGGCCAAATTAGGACCTATGAAGCTTTGTAGTTCACAGTGAAAGATCACTCTCTTTCTTTCTTCTGTGAGTTGCCTTCCTTTCTCTGAAACATTAAGGTCCAGACAGGAAACGGGAGTAATTAAAATGAAAAAGCAATCAGAAAAAAATAGATAGCTGCTATTTAACTGACGTAATTCACAGGGCTTTTGATAACGCATACATGTTTGCAAAATTATGAGACATCTTGCGGTTCTAAAATATCAGAATATCTGCTCCAGGAAGCAAAGTTCCTCTGGCAAATATTCCCAGTCCAAAGACAAGTATTATGAAAAATACCAATAAAAGAAGTAAAATCTGGAGGTTTCTGTTAAGGCTCTGGTGACTCTTTGACTCTGCCCCTCATGGTAGAATTTTGAAAACACAGTAGAATTTAAAAAAAAAAAAAAAAAAAAAGACATAGTAGAATTTTGGTGTTAATTCTCTTCCCCAGTTAGAGGAGTGTGACTGAAAGATATCTGTAGTAATTGCTTATATGGGTAAGAAAACCATTTTCCAAATGTTGCAAAAATCAAAACTAAAAATGACTGACATTTCAGTGGGGAGAAGAAGTAATTGCAAGGAATCCTCCACATTGATGGCTTATATTTGAATTATGTATGTAGTTATAATTCTGTTGCATTATGTCAAAATTCGTATAATTTAGTATTTTCATCTGAAATAACTTTCCTACTATTATTTAACCTTCTCATCCACTATGTTTGGCCAAGATCACACCTGTTCAAAAGAGGCCAGTGGAGTAAATAATGGCGTATGAATGAGGCAGGTGAGATCATAGGTCCTTTGGATCCTTACACATGTGGTCAGAGCCGGCAGTGGTCCAATTTTTAGACTTGACCCTGAGGGAAATGTACACCTTTTACTTACATCAAAACCATATGGGATTTCTGGCATTAAAAACTTCTTTACAACGTAGGCTTTAAGTTTGGATATGGATGTCTTATACACAAGCTAAGCAAAAGTAGAGGCTGTCCCTACACAGTGGTTCAAGAACTTTGCAAATTCTAAATACTTTTCCCATTTCACTGTTAATTAATTACCTGATACGGGCTAATCTGAGTAGCACACAAAGATCGAATTGGGTGCTAAAGAGGTAATTATCTTGATAGTTTAAGAAATTATTTTTACTAAGCCAATTGAAGCAAAATATAATAAGAATTGTGTTTATATTGTGCATGACAGATAAAACACTCTCACAATCAGTATCTCATTTAATAATCACAACAATCTAGGAAAAAGTTATTAGCTGGCATTCCTTGCATTTTAGAGGACAGTCAATGGAAGTTCAGTGAGATAATGACACGAACCTTATAAATAGGGGCACCAGAATTTGAACCAAATCTGAGTCAAACACCCGTTTTCTTGCACCATTATAGCATCATTGCTGCTATTTAAATCAGCTTTCCATTTTAATTGTCATGCTGTATCTAGGTTGAATTATAAAGGAAACATCCAGGGATAAAAATAGTAACATCATTCAAATTCAAAGCACAAGTATTTTGAAAGACACTGATGAATGATTTTAAGGTAGGTCTCAGTAACCTTCCTGAAGTCCATCAGTTTCAGCGTCCTGACATTAAATGCCCTGAATCTGCCTCATAGCAGTAGAAGATGGCATAACTGTTATTTTGGGATCATTTATCGTTTTCTTCCTCAGGAACAGCCGTATTTCCAACCCTCGATTCCAAACACCTTAACACTTCTTAGAGTGCCTGGTTTCTGTGCAGTCGGGAAGTTTTATATTCTTCCCTCAGGACTTCTTCTTTACGTGGATGTACAGCTGAAAATGCAAATTAGATGCCAGTCCTACTGGAAGAGAATGCCAAATGGAAAATGCTTTTCACGGGAGAGCCCAGGGATGGAGCGAAGGTGAAAAGAGCAGCAAGGAGCCAGGTCAGAACTCCTACTCCAGATCATGGCTCCGTTTCTTAATCTCTTAGTTTCAGTTGCTGGAGTGTTATGAGCATTTATTAAAGAAAATGTATCCAGAAACCACCTACAAAACTGCAGAATAGCTCTCGAGGCATTATCATTGGTCCAAATTTTTCCTCACCAGAATAGAGATGCTCAAGAGGGTAGAACATTTAAGAGAAAGCACAGAGGAAGAACTTCCAGGATGTTCCATGTATTTGAGAATTAAAGTCATCTGAATGTCACTATGCAGTTGCAGCAAATGGAATTATGTATCTTTTCATTTTCGTAGGAGCCTATAACCTCTACGTATTGAATGAATCGCATCGGGGTCTTCAGGATCATGTTCTGGAGCCTCATCTGGATGGATTTGTTAGGGACCATCTCAGTTGCTACCTGGATGCAATACTTTCTCTGAAAAGGCATTTTGTATAAATAAATTCATATTGTCAAAATGCTAATAATCCAAATTTTGAATTTTGGAACCCCATGATGTTTAACTGAGCTAGCATGGGAGCTCCATAGAGATTGGAAAGCTGAGCAGAGAGCGCTGTCCATGATAGCTGTTGCCATCTCCTGCTTCAGATGTTTGAAGAACAGAGGAGATGCACAGTGGTAGCCACATCTGTCCACACAATTCCATCCCAATTTTCTTGCAAGTGTCCAGATGCAAAACCTTGGAAAATTTCAATCCTACATTCCAAGCTGAATTTTCAATTAAAGAAACAAAAATGAGGAACAACGAGGCTCCAAAGTGTTGGTCTTTCCAACTGCTGGAATACAACACTGCATTTGAAACTATCTGTGGCTGTCTTCAGCCTAACCTTGCACGTCAAATCTTATAAGCAATGTAACCACTGCTTTGAGAGATTATTTTGTAGTCTAATGGATCTCATTGTCAGGAAATGGGTTTTGATAATCAGCCAAAATCAAGCTTTCCAGAAACAAGTTTTATTTGCGCATTTCCCTCCTTTAATATTTATGGCTAATGTAGATATTTCATTTATGGGCTTCTTTTTCGAAACTTTAAATTGGTAGATGCGGAAGGGAAGAAGACAAGTTTATCCTTTCTCTTTCAGAATTTTTTCCTTCTTATCTGCAACAAACTCAACTGCTAATACGGATGACTACTTTTCCGCTGAGAACATGATAAATCTTTACAAGGAGAAGCAGCACAGATAGGTGGGAATATTTGAACAGTACCTTTGCAAGAGCTGCTGCTGGAAGTTTACCAAACAAACTAAATCTGTAAGAAGGCTACTTCAACTTCAACAGCTTTAAGATTCTTTGTATTGCCATCATTCATTGGTAACTGGGGAGTTTTTACAGCCTTTCAAATCCTAGAGTCCTTTCAATCATTAGATGCCTTAAAGGGACAGAAGGCCTTAAAATGTGCTCCCGATCTCCCTAGTTGAACAAGATACATAGACAGAGGGGGGAAAAGTCAAACAACAATACAAAAAGCATTAATGCAAAAAACAGTGGGGTCTCTCCCTAATTTGACTTTCTCTACAGGTGGCCTGCAGCTGCGTGCAAACAGGTTACCCCCATCGCCTTCCCATGAGCATGACAACAAAGTGCTATCTGTATTCACAAGAATACATTTAGTGGCAAAGACTGATTCAGGTCTAAAAATAAGAAGAAAGCATTTTTCCTGCATAGCCTGAGGTGACTCTGTGTACCAGCAGAAGACAGTAGCGCTCTTGTCTCCCTGGCTGTGCCTGAACATAAAGGAATCAGAAACCTACTTCACATGACTCAAGGAGGCCCAGGGCCAGCAAGGAGTTGATTCATTCTATTTACATCCGTGTGAGTGCCATTGACTACATAAGGCAGCTGGGCAGGCAAAATCAATAAGAAATATTCTGTTTTCAATTGACTTCAAGGTAAAAAAAATATTTTATATATACATATATATGAAATTGATATGCCTTTTTAAATAAGTTTTCTGTCAAGCTAGCCAACATGATGCTGATAGGTGAAATTAGGGAATGCCTATTTGGTTTGGCTTAAAAATAATTGATCAGATCACCTTTACTAATCTCATTTAAGAAGAGACATACACCCTGCCCATGTGGTTACTTGGCGGTAAAAACAAGTGGAAGGAAAACCAGAAAAATGCTTATGTTGGATGGACAACCTTCCTAAATTCAAGTTATAATTTGTGTATTAGTATTTATTTATTTATTTATTTTTAAAAGATTTACATATTTATTTTAGGGAGAGAAATGAGAGAGAGCAGGGGTGAGGCAGAGGGAGAGAGAATCTCGAGCAGACTTTACACTGAGTGTGGAGCTGAGGCAGAGTTCCGTCTCACCCCCCCTGAGGTCCTGATCTGAGCTGAAATCAAGAGCTTATCCTGTTGAGCCATCCAGGTGCCCCTAATTTGTGGTCTAATATTTAAGTAATATATTTTGAAATGACTTTCTGATAACATCACTTCTTGTAATTAACATCCACATGTGAGAAAGTTCAGGTTATTTCTGGGGAATTCCCTCCCCCCTGCCTGCCTGCCTGCCTGCCTGCCTTCCTTACATTTCCCCTCTTATCTCTAAAGCATGTATTCGTATTTTTTCTTTCATGGAATCCCTTTCCCATTCATCAGGCTGATTTAGGAGCAAATCAGTAAGGGGTGCTCTCCCTACACTCACTTACTTACACTGCCGAAAAATTAAAAAAAAAAAAAAAATCTGCCCCTCCTGTCTTCATTGGAACACAGTTGTACTTCCATTCCCACAGCCAGGCCGATCTGCCCTGAGATATGTTTAATCCCTACTGACCTGAGAAGTGTGAATCTCAACTCTCCTTCTAAGTATAGGTCTTATGAATAATATATTTGTTGAATCGTTACACTCTAGAACTGTCTTCTTTTTAAACTTTTTTATAGCGGCGATTTCCTATCCTGTTAGCAAACCATACAATGTTACTTTTGTAATGTGTACATGACAACCATTTGCAAAAACTTTTCTCTACTTTGGATATCCAGATGGTTCCAATTTCTTTCCTTATTTTTCTTCAAACCTCCACCTATATTGTTTTATGAAGATGTATTATTTTTGAATACCTCATAATAACATACTTTTGCTGATGCATGCCAAAAAAAAAAAAAAAAAGACTAGCTGATTTGCCTTTAGAATTCAATAAAGAGGAAGAGAAGAATGGATTTAATAATGATTAATGAATGCCTTACTGTTTTATGTTATATGAAAAAAAAAAAAGAAAGAAAGAAAGAAAGAAAACCTGAAAAATGTATCTTGTAAAGGGTTAGGATAAAGTGTCCAGTAGTCAATGTTCATTGCTAAGTGAAGGCACATAAATGAGACTGGAGTAAGATTAACAAATCATTCCTAAGAAAGTCACAAACAATTGAGTGGATATACAAAAGAAAAAAATCCAGGCAAGCTATATACTACTTTTCTTATTTTAAGTAAGACACACTTAATAGAATGCTGCTTGAAATAAGGCTTTTAAGAATTAGGAGGGAAAACTTCAAATCCTAATCATAAAAAATTTTCAATACCAGAGGAAGTAAAAATGTTCAATTATATTCTCGTGTTTGGGATATGAAAAATAAATGGTTTACTGAGGAAAATTGAGAGTCTCCAACACACTTTGACAGAACAATCACAGAGCGCAGGTTTTAAATGGTCAAGCTTATGGTAAGGCTGCCTCCTCCCTTTTGTTTGCAACCAGTGACATTTGCTTGATTTCTGACTGATGCAAATTTTTAAAGTGTGTGAATACTAACTGTATCAGAGAAAACAGCATTTAGTTTTTAAGTTTCTTCTATTGCCTTTGACTACTTATCATGTCTCCTCTAACTTCCCCAGCAAGAAACCTTCCAAGATTAAGAAAAGTAAAGCTTTTGAAGAGACACCAGTACAGGCTGTCAACAAAACATTATAAACACATGAAATCAAAACATATATAGAGACCACCACGTTGTAAAATTGTAAAATAAATATTAAAGGTATAAGGAGAAACTGAATCGGGTTTGGAGAATAAGTCAACTTAAGTTGTTGAAGTTCCTCCAAACTCCAATTCTGTTATTCAAACCTGAGAATACTAATCCAGGGATTTTCATGGCCACTAATATTCTCCAGCCAAACTTTCAGAACTACTGTGTAACTAGTATCAAGATGGGCAAACCATGGCCCATGGGCCAAATTTACCTTATGGCATAGGTCATTTACTTTAGAAATAGGTCATGTTTTTAATATGACCTGTTTCAAGATATGCCATTCATATAGGTGATATTTCTTAAAATACTATTTTAGCTGCATTTGCTTAATTCTCAAAAAGTTAACCCTTTGGAATAAAAAGGAATATAATATAATAAAAAATAAATGTACATCTATACGCGTGAATCTTTTACCCAAGATCACTTGTCAATTTGCCAAAAGCATCAAAAATATTGCATTAGTTGGCACAATTTACCTAACTACTCACAAACACTTTAAAGGTACTTCTTTTTTTTTTTTTTTTTTTTTAAAGGTACTTCTTCTAACAGTTGGTTTAATCTACTTCATAGGACTCAAAGCTCCTTCAAGACGGCAGGCAATTTCAGACAGTCATTAAATGAATGAGGTTTATAAGAGCAATGAAAAACAGTGAAAAACTGTGTAAAGTGGTAGTTGTGATTGTGATCCTAGTGGTAGGAGCTGGTGTTTAATAAATATTTTTTGGATAGGTTAAATGTTGGCTCCATTCTAAACTATGATTTTTAAGAGCTTTAACTGCTAAAAAGAATATCATGCGGATAAAATGTCTATTACGGATTTGAAAGTCTACTGAGTAACATGGAATATGAATACTCTTCTGGTTATGCAATGCTTGGAATTCCAAGTAGGAGTTTTACTCATGGAAGAAATACAGTACGTGGCCCTGTGACTAAAAGATAATAGGAACTATTGAAGATGGAGATTTTTCCACTTGGTCCTGGGCACGGAATCAAAATCTAAGTTTAACTCGGTGATATTTAAAAATGCATAACATGCAAAAGTCTGCAATCATTCTGTTTCTCAGCTAGTGAAAATAGAAGTCTACAGCATAGTATGTGTCAATTTTGAAAATATAGCCAAATCAGGCCGACAAGAAAAATCTTAGTAAATAACTTCATCCATGTGTTTAGTACCATCCATGACTCTATGCCAAATTCACTTCAAGTTCCCTTCTTCAGCAACTTCTTTTATAACATGTGCCTGCAGCTATTAACTATCTGAAGTGTTGATGAGGATAGGAAAGAAATGACTTTTCATGGTTATGTTTTAGGGGGACATTTGGAATTCAACAGTATGTGAGAGGACCAGCATCAGCTTGAAATAATCTGCTAAGAAAAACACCTGAATTCTAAGCAAACAGTTTAGCCACTTAAAAATCATTGAGGCAGATACACAGGATAGGAAATAGCAAAATTAAAAAAAAAAAAATCAGAGAAAAGTGACCCATGTCTACCAGAGGCAATGGAAAGAACCTAAAATAGGTTAGACTGAAAATATATCATGAATTTTGTATGAAAATATCAGATATTTGATTTTGGATTGAAAATATCTTCTGGTCTCTAAGGTAGATTTTTCTGGTTAGGTAATGATGCCTTTTTTTCGTTTCTTTATAGTTTATTGTTTCTGATTGACAATTTTTAAGTTGTATTTTTGCTATGACAAAGGTCATTTTTTGCCCTCCTAAATAGGAAATATTCAGGTGGCTCATGCTCAAATTTATTTTTGAAAGAAATGTGCATTAATAGGAACTTACAGATGTGCACATTTCTCAAAGTATGCTGTTCTCTGCTGATAGAAAAATTAGATAGTCTATATCATCTCTGAGCAGCAACACCACTATTCAAATATCCATGTTTATTAAATGGTTTGTTGCTGTTCTTCCAAGTGGAAGCATTCTGTGAAACACAAATACATATTTTTCTTAATAGCTAACATTTCTACATTGCTTCTGTTCCTGTTTGCTGTTGTTTGTTTTAAAGGAAGTGCGTAGATCTCTTTCTCTTGAAGACTCTCAAGTTTGCTTTTCAACAGCGAGAAATATACCCCTACCTGTCTTACATTTCTTAAGAGTCCTGTCTTCCATAGGCTGGTCGTACACTTTCTATCCTCAACAAAAATACACTAAAGACTTCTTTTCAAAGGGTGGAATGTTCACTGCTGTGCAGAAGATGCAGAGAGTGATAAAGGAGACCTACAAGATGTGGGCCAATCTGATCCGGTGGTTAATTCAACCCAGCTCTTACTCTCTTTCCCCACAGCCCCCATCCCCTAGTGGTGGCTGTGTACAAAGCACAGTGGCCTAGAAATTTTAACATGTGTATTTCACTTACTACAATCAAATCTTTACATCCCTCCAGAGTTAATGAAGAACTTGAAAGTCTTTACCTTTGTGCTCTCTGCTGCCCACTTTATATACTATTTTTGATCAAGATTTTATCCCTACTTAGATTTTTGCTTTACACGCCACAAATTTCTCTGCTTTATACAGTTTCTTTAGATTGGCCCAAGAGTTTAGATGTTCTTTGCTAAACCTTTCTTGCATTTCAGGTATTTGTTCTGGGATAACTTAACTTTTCTTCCTGATTACATCCTTATAATATCTTTTCTAGAGATTCTATTGATACTAAACTCTCATATTTGTTTGTTTGAGAATGGGAGGTATTTGTTTTGTTTTTGCCATAGATCTTTAAAAACGGTTATGCACTGTTAGCTGTCATTTTCTCATGCATGCAAATGCTACTTACTTATCAAATGTCTTTCTCCATCTTTCTGTATTAATTTCGTGCCATTTTTTAAACTGTATACCTTTCGATTTTAAAGTCTCTCTTTCTCTCAAATTGCATTTGAGAAGGGAATGATAGGAGGGAATTATTGGGCTGATGAAATGCTCCTTCTTGTCAACCTGGTGACTAATATTTTAAAGGGATCACTATGCTGGGTGGTTTCCTCCTGTTCTCTTTTAGAAAGGCCACATCAGAGCATTTCCTTATAAACTGGATTAAAAGTAGACTTTTTGCCTACATCTGCACCTGTATTAAGATCTAGAGGCTTATATGTGTTATATATAAAATACACACCATAAATTTGAATTTTAACATAATCTTAGAAAAGAATGACAGTTTTATACTTGCATCTCTTTATTATCATATTTTTTATTTAAACAAATTAACAGTGATAATTAGATAAGAGAAGCCATGGATTCTGCCATGTTTTCTGAATTGTAAATTAATTCTCAAAAATTCTTTTCCATTTCATATATTTATGTTTTCAGTGGTTTAAAGATGTGTATCACTGTAGGGAGAAGGTAGTGGCTGGAGAGAGGGGTGGGGAGAGGATAAGAAAAGGAGAGGTCAGGTTAAATTAGTGAGAAATAAAATTATAGTCAACTTTGAGATCATTTCAAATAGCATCCTTATGTATTATTAAAGATAATAAATGGTTGTTAGTAGAATTCCTTAGAGGATCTGAGTTAATGCTTTGTTATAAGGGTTTTATAGTTAGAATACCACTTTTGTGAAGACAAACAGATATCTCTAAAAATAATTAAGAATGCGTAAGAATGTTCCTAGAATTTTGGATGTATTTTCTCTGAAGACTTTTTGCATAACAAACAGGTAAACAACCCATTCTATTTCAAGTATCTATGAATCATTAATTAGTGCAACTTAAATTATTTGGAAGGAGGATACAGAATATTCTAAAGCACTGGCTTAATGATTCTAAATGAAAATAACAGTTTTGGGTAAGGGTTAACACAAATGCTAGTTTCTGTGTAAGTAATTTATTTTCAGAAGTAATCATTTTAGGCATTTGGGTACATTTAGAAATAGTGGGTTTTATTCAAATAATTATTGTGTCTCTCTTCCAAATGATCTGATTCCCTCAACCCCATTTCTCTGGGGTTGTTATGATGTGATTTGAAAGTTTTAGCATTCTTCAAACTGTAAAAAAATTAAAACAACAACAACGACAAAAACCCTTGCTTGTTTCTACCTTCGGTAGAAAGTTGTGTTCCACACAGGAAATGACAATATAGGTTGAAAAGGCTCTGCTCAGATATCGCAATCTACATGCTACTCTTCATATTGACTCAAGTTAAAAATTTCATTTTAATGTGCATTAGACCATAGCGTTTTTCTTTAGCAAACCATATTTCCATTCTAGGGACTGTGCTTTAATTCCTGGTACAACCTAGATGACATATAATCCAGGAGAGTAGAGTCAATGTGACCTCTTCTTTTGGCACACAGTAGGCTTAGGCAAAAATTGAGATGGTCTCTCTCTTTTTTTTTTTAACTTTTCTTTTTTTTAAGATTTTATTTATTTCACAGACAGAGATCACAAGCAGGCAGAGAGGCAGGCAGAGAGAGAGAGGGGAAAGCGAGATCGTCTCTCTTATTAAAGAAAATCAGAATGTTACCTTCACCTTAAATATCTTTCTGTACATAAAAAATAATGCTTGAAATCCCCAAATTAAGATTCAATCTTTGTTTAAGAGATAAAACTTGGTTAGAGTAGAAATTCCCCTGGAAAAGACAATGTTTTTAACGATTCTTTATATCTCAATATTTGTGAGCATCACATACTTTCTTGAGAGTGGGTTTTTGTTAAATTTTTTAAAAGATTTTATTTATTTATTTGATAGAGAGAGATCACAAGCAGGCAGAAAGGCAGGCAGAGAGAGGGGGAAGCAGTTTCCCTGCTGAGCAGAGAGCCAGGTGCAGATCTGGTTTCCAGGATCCTGAGATCATGACCTAAGCCTAAGGCAGAGGCTTAACCCACTGAGCCACCCAAGCTCCCCAAGAGTGGGTTTTAGGAAAAAACAAAAACAAAAACAAAAGACAAAAATGTATGGGAAATACACATCTTAGAGGCTTTAGGAGAGGACACTGCCAAGGAAGGACTACTGGGCAAAATGTTGAAGCAAATTTCTCCTTCATCACTATCTTATCAAGAGCTGCTCCAATATTTGCACACATACTCATTCATTCTATTAGCTTTAGTTTGGAATCTACTATGTTCCAGGCAGTTGTGGACCTTCGGGTGTAAAAATGAACACAGTACATTTTCTGGTTTTAGGAATCTTATTCTAGTGGAGGAGCTGGAAACCAACAACCAATAAATAGAGTGACAAATGTGTAAGAGACGACTGTAAGAGATTCCACTGGAGGATTATGTAAATAGAGGGACTCCGTTTATCCATAAACTATTTTTGAAGTTGGAATCTTTATTCATAAGAATATGAGAAGACACTTATTTAGTATAGTGTACATTGAATCCAGTCAACCATTGCTGGCCTGATATTACCACCTCTGAGAATGCGTCACTACATTTCTTCTCTGAAGACCTGGTGCCAGTAAAGCTTCAAATATTTTAATATCTGGTCAACTCAGCTGCTCTGACAGCAATTGATTTGCTGAATGTCAAATCTGTTCACTCCGGAATTTAATGGGTTTTAATAAGGTTGGGGATGGGATAAATCTAAATAATGTTTGAATAAGTATTTACCAATTTAACTTTTTATATTTTGGTTGAATAGAAGGCATTTATATCTCTAAATACAGATTTACATCATGGGCATGAAGGCAGCACCACTATTCATTTTATGGATTATAATATATCTTGACATAATCCAGGGAATTTGAAGGTAGACTCGACACTCCATCATTTGCTTGCGCAGTTGTGTCTTTTCCTAAAACTGAACAACTTAAGCAGGGGGTGATTATAGATGTTAACTTTGACGCTGCTGACATTTGTCCCCACATGTCATAACCTTAACATTATTTAAGCATATTTATGGAAGGGTTTCCTGATTGTTCAAAGCACAACCTAGAAAGTGAAATGTACAGGCTCGTAACATTTGTTTCATTAGCAATCAACGCAACAGCTTTTCTTCGAGAGGTGAATATTACATGTCATGTTCTATAGGGGAAAAAAGTAAGAACTGCTATGATATGATTTTTGATATTTTTCCGTATTTTTCCTTTGTTGTAGAGGTTACATCAGAAATGAAATAGGCTGTGAATTTCTCTTTGTCCTTCATCAATCAAAGCTGATCAATTATAAGACCAGCAAAACTGGATCGCAACTCCAAGCTACATGGTCCTATTACACTCATATTACTAAAAGCCACATCTATATTCCAAACTGGGATACTATAACCCCTTTGTCATTTTCCAATAAAAAGACCATACCAAATAGGCCGAGCACACCGTAATTAGCAGCTGGCAGAGAAAGCTGTAAATCTGTATGAGTTCTGAACGATTTGCTTACATTGTTGCTTTGTTGACAAATGATGCTGTACATGTTAATGTTCCTGAAATGTCCCCATTGCACCTGACGTGCCAATAAATGCCAGCCAGCTGTATGAATTATGGAAATAAGATTTTTGTTTATGAAGGTATCCCAGACATTTATTTTACAGCATTCCTCTCGACAGATTTAATGTCTGGAGTTACATTGAGAAGATATTTGCTACCTGACATAATGGATAATGGAAACTTTAAAGGCTCTTTTTTCCTCCTTTTAATGATGAGATTAATATATCCGCACACGCACACATGTGCGCACACACACACACACACACACACACATATATATATATATATATATATATATCTTAACATTTACCTTCTGACTTCATAATTTCCTCTTAATTTTTAAACACCACACATTCTTGCTCAAGAGTTAAATAAGATACTGATTTCTAATTAAGACTATTAGGGGTGAAAATGTAGAATTATATACTAGTAATTTTAATTTCCACTCCAGTCATTCTTTCAGTGTGTACCTAAATAGCACAAAAATATTTTGTATGAATTATATTATTTTGCATTTGTTGATCTATTAACTTTATTGTTGGTCTAAGAGAGTTTTAGTTGTGGGTATTTTATACGTTCCAAGAGTTAGTACTCAAATAAATATCTTTATCTCAATATACCTTAAAATAATAAAGTCTGTGACTAGAATCCCACAAACTTTGCCTCATTGCCTGCTACACCTTTGAAACCCTTGGTTCAGATAAGAGATTTAATTAATACGGTATTATTAAAGAGCTCTCACATGAGATAAAAATTACCTGATTTTACAATAATCATAAAATAACCACTGGTTCTGAATCCTATAAACATAGCAATAAAATAAATTAAGCCATACTGATGTAAAAGCTTTTTATTCTCACAACAGAATGAAATTTATAATTCCCAGATGTGAATGCCAATCTTCTCAAGTTTTAATCTTCAAAACATTTGTGTCATAGAAGCTCCCTATTGCCTTTGAATTATTCTCCTTTTCCATAGGTCATAGGAGCCTAGAAGATTTCTGGGCTCTAATTATAATTTTGTTTTCTGCTTCAGTGCTAAGGAATGGATCGAAATAGGACCTAAAACAGCTGATCATATGTGGCCAATAAGATATTGATTTTGATCACTGAAATCCAAATAATTTGCCATATCACATGGCTCGTGATTTAGGAAAGAGGCCAATGAGTAGAGGTGATTTGGCCCTCTCTGAGTGACTGGCTGCATGATATATATCTTTTTTTTCTTTACCTTGGTTAAGTTGTTTGGTTGATTTTTACATATATATGGCCAATGTACTTTTTCCACAGAAATGTTTGATATACTTTCCACATAGTCTTCAAGATCTTCCTGCTACCTAAAGTCTAGAGCCACAGTGGGAAAAGGAAAAAAAAAAAAAAAGCCTCTTTATGGAACTTCGAACAATGGCGCCTTAAGGATGATGAACATATAAATAGGGAGGAAAGTCAAATCACCTTTGTGACCAAAGGCAATTCCCCTCAAATATTTCTTTCTCCACAAAAGAATCCAGATGGCAAAAATGATGCTTAAATAAATGCTGGCTATGGCTCAATTCTTCTGGTTTACATTGGCTACAATAGACACATTTGTATATTAACTATTTCACAGATTTTGTGCAAAGAGAAAACTACATGTCCATAGGCCTATTGTGTTCAAAGAGTTAAGTCTCCAATTCTTGGCATGGCTTCTCTAGTCTGTATTTGCTCAAAGGAGGATTAAGGGTAATGTGTGGCAGAGGAACAATGTAAGGAGACCTGGACTATATCTCTCCTCAATATACCTGCACAACGGGAAGCACAGGGCTCCAGACCCCACTCTCCGTGTTCTCTCTCACGTGCATGGAATTCATTGAAACTAATGGGAAGGAAATTATAGTCGTCTCGCAGGTCTCCTAACTACAGGTTTCTGTGTGGATAAATTTAACTTGTCAAGGTTTCTTACAGAATGACACAACGAAAGTCAAATAGTCAACTAAGAATAGCAGAAAAATCTAAAAGTATTCAATTCCCCCATTTCGGTTAAATAAAACCAGATACATCATAGGCAAAGATCAGAGTTTGACTGGAGATTTTCCAAAACGATACAGTAATTTTTTACTAAGTTTTGAAGTTAAACACACACCAAGTAATAAATATCTAGAAAAATAAAGGTAGTTCACCTAATTATATCAGTCTAATATTAAAAAATAAATTATTTATTAAAAATTTTTTTTCATATATGATCCTAAGAAATACTAGGATTCACTTTAGGAAAAAAAATTAGAAGAGGAAATTATTGAATGGTATTAGACTATCATTCAGAATGAGGATATCATCCCGGAAATATATAACAATAAATAACATTTGAAATGGACAGATGGACTGTGCTGCTTTATTTGGGCAAATTGGTAAAAGGAAGTTTCTTCAAACACAAGTCTTTTCCAAAATAGTTACAAGACATTTTATCCCAGCAATACTTGCAGAATAATAATAAAAATAATAATAACCATTTACCTCATTTGCCTTTTATATCACAACTTCACGAAGTAGGAAGTATTATTAACTTTTTGGTTTGGAGGAAGCGAGTCTTGACAAGTTTTCATCTATTCAAAGCTGTGCCACTTTTACACAGCAAGGCTCAAATTTGTCCCAAGGCACTGTGATTCCAGAACCCACATTTTAAAGCACACATTATTTTGTGCCTAGAACGTAAACGTGCTGATTGTCACAATCTAATTTTGGGAGTTATTGGATGTATTTTGGAAACTTTATTGAAAACTGGAAACAAAGTCAAGTGGACTGGGGAAGAGGATCCTCTGAATGGAATAGAAGTTGGCGGGAAAGACTTATAGCAAATACAGTTAATAAAGTAATTGTACACAGTGAGGTGAATGTGGTATACCAAAGGGTGGCTTTTGGAAATTTTTTAAAAAATATTTTATTAATTTATTTGACTGAGAGAGAGCGATCACAAGGAGGCAGAGAGGCAGGCAGAGAAGGAAGGGGAAGCAGGCTACCTGCTGAGCAGAGAGCCTGATGCAGGGCTCGATCCCAAGACCCTAAGACCATGACCTGAGCCGAAGGCAGAGGCTTAACCCACTGAGCCACCCAGGCACCCCTGGAAATTTATAAGAACAGTTTTTTTCCAGTTCCTGAATATACACAATACCCCAACCCCAGATAAGCATCACTAGGAGGACAAAGCCTAATTTTTATGAACAAACAGCTCATCAGTAGAACATATATTAAAAAATGAAACCTTATATTCCCCAGATGAGATTATCATCTATAATAGGTACTATGTCAAGGGAGAGAAAAGACTTACGTATTATCTACCAAGAATTAATTTTTGAAATAGCAACAATAATACTCACCAACTCACGAAGAAAAAATGCCCCCTCTCCCAGAATTTTAGTGTCTCTGATTTCACTAGCTCCCAAAGCCTTCTGGACAAAGACCACATCTTATTCATCTTTATATTTTGTTGCCTAATTCCTGGGACACAATGACATTTCAATTTATGTTTGTTGAAAGGACAGTGACTGCAGAGTCAAGAAACCCACCCTAGACTTACGGAGAGAAAACTGAAGACATGGTGACTGAGAGCACATTGACTTTAGAGTCCATCAGTCCCAGGTTCGTTCCTGGCTCTGTCACATATGAGCTGTGGCCCTTGCACAAATTAACCTCACTAAGCTTTAGCTTCCTTATCGGCACAACTGAGGGGGTAATGTCCAACACTTTGTGTTCTGTGATTATTAGATAAAATAATAGGTGTGAAGCATACCATGGCATGTAGTACATAATAAATGTTCAATAAATGTTAAGGCTATAGTGGTGGAGATAGTCACAAAACAAATATTGGGAATGACTCAAACTTGTCATCTTAGGATAGTAAGAGCAGTTGACTTTTGTAGGCAGTGGAGTGTACACAAAAGGGGTGGATTTCTTGGAACAGAGATAAGCTGCTCTATTTTTCCAGTCATTAGTGACCACCTAGGTGGAGATATATTTGTAAGCAATGAAAATCACCCTTCTAATGATATGTTGAAAGATGGAAACTAAATGATAGAAATGTATGTTTGAGAATAATTTGAGTGCAAGTGACATTTGAACTGCAAGTTCTCTGAGGAAGGAATAGGTAGAGAAAATGGCCCAGAGGTGGGCTTTTTCAAGTCTAGGTCAATAGGTGAAATGAAGAGAAACCAGCAAAAGATACCCTTAAGTCCTTTTTAAAGTCTTGACTCAGTGTCTTTAATCAAAAAGTAAGTAGAAAAGGCCACAGAAGATGACAGATGGTTGGAAAGGACAAACATGAATGTAACTCAGAGAGCATAGAGAACTTATCCAAGCCAGGAAGCAGATGAATTAAATTCAGCAGGAAAGAGCAAGTTCTAGAATCATTTATTGCTCCACACAGTGTAGTTGGTTTGTGAGAGAATTTCTGATGGGGTGCCTAATCTAACTGGCTTGGAATCTATATCATTCTCTTCTGCCCATAAAAGCAAACTGAGGTGCAATGGAATGTGACTTTTTATGGAAATCTTGACTTTTCTCCAATTTATTTAGAAAAGGGAAACTATTTGAAAACATAAGTACTTAGAGCAATTGAGATGGCTGCTCTAGAATGTCATAAAAGGTAAAGAGCCAAATGGAGAGGCTGGCCAGTAGGTACTATTGGTGTCCCAGAGCATCTGCCCAAAGAGGACTTTAAAACATCACTTACAACATAATGAACAGGGAGAATTTATTTTACTAGAACTTGTCTTAGGAAAAGAATTACATATGGTTCTTTGATACACTATTTCAGAAGGAAGAGAGGATCTAAAATCACAAGTGGTAACGCTTAAGTAAAAACAAGATATCATTCAATAGTCTTCTAAGGAGAGTGAGCAGAGTTGAAGGAAAGGCTTCTGATTTGTTAAATGGGGCTTGCAAGTGGACATGCTAACAATAGTAGACTTCTTGTTTGCTCTTCCATTATCCCATACTTGAGTTTGTATCTAAAAGTATGTTTAATAAATATTTATATCATTTTAATGAAGTGACAAATTGTTGGCTTGCGCTAGAGGTCAATAATAAGTCTGATCAGCATGCAAGGTTATTAGCCCACCAAGGGTGTGTTCGTATGTCTCCATTCAGTTCTGTTGGAGGGGCTGGCATTCCAGAAACTATTATAAAAGAGAAGATGAAAGAAAGGAAAGTTTTATCCTTCATTTTTGGAGGGATAAAGTCAACTAAAGCAAAAAGGAAATTGAAAAAGGGTACAGATCTTCCTCCACTTATGATGGGTTAACCCGTCTAATATGCCTAACCTGCCAACCATCATAGCTTAGCCTAGCCTAACTTAAACATGCCCAGGACACTTGCATTAGCCTACACTTCGACAAACTCAACTAACACAAAGCCCATGTTATCATAACGGGCTGGATATCTCCTGTAGTTTATCGAATATTGTGCTTAAAGTAAAAAACAGTCTTATTTTATGGGTATGAAATGGTTTTAAGTGTATTGGTTTTTTAACCTCATGATTGCATAGCTGACTGGGAGTGGTGGTTCACTGCTGCTGCCCTACATCAAGAAAGAAAATACAGAACATTGTTAGCTTTAGAAAAGAACAAAATTCAAAAATCAAAGTACGGTCTCTACTAAACGCATATTGCTTTTGCTCCATTGTAAAGTCAAAAATTTGTAAGTGGTACTATTGACTGTAAGTTGGGACCATCTGTAATATACTTGAGTTGTTTAAATTAATTCATTAGAAAGGAAAAGTTTTTTTTTTTTTTTTTTTTTTTTTTTTCAGGAGTACTGGAAGTAAGATCAAAACAAAATGACACAAACTTTACAAGTCCAGAGGAGCTGGGTTCTAGATTATTTCCTTTAAAAAGCATCTGAATTGAGTGTCTTGAAAGCACACCAAAAACAATAAAGACTGAAAAATAGGGAGCTATAACACCACAAGAAGCAAAAACCCTCAGTGGTCAATAAAACAAAAATAGCCATAGCCTCAAACCATAAACAGTCATGTGTACTGTGAAATGCTGTGGCGTCTGTACCAAAATGAGGAGAGAATCTGAGCCAGTACAAACTTCAGACATGGAAGAGGAGAGAGATTTCCTTAAAAGGGTCATAGTCTTGACAGTGATATCTGATTATTTGATTAGAGTATCAGGCCATGAGAATGGGTGCATCCTGTGAGCAGGAAAATATACTAGTAATTTTATGCCACAGAAAGTCAAGGAAGAGGGCATAGAAGACAAGACTGTTTTATTGTTTACTCCCCAGACATCTAGCTTGGGAAGGGCTTCAGACATGAAACTGCATGAAGAAAGGATAAGAGACAGAAACTGCTAGATTCCAATACACAGAGCTGTGTTGCTGATAGCGACAGAGATGATAGATAGATAGATAGATAGATAATAGATAGATGACAGATAGATGGTAATGGTCCTATTCAAGGATTAGTTGTCAGGAAAAATAAGTAAGGATTATAGAAGCACCATAAGATCGTTGATTAGACAAGAATAAAAGGAAAGAAGAATATAAATCACAAGAAATCACAAGAGGAATTATTCAAGAATTCTGATAAATAGCTCCAAAAAATTATTTACATATAATGTATCAGAAAGAGTTTTTAAAAAGTGCTATAAATATTCAAAGCAAGTTGATAGAGCTCAAAAAATAAGTGCAATTCAAAAAACACAACCAACGTCAAAGTAGAAGTAAAACAATATATATATATATAGGTGTGTGTGTGTACATATATGTGTGTGTGTGTATATATATATATAATGATATTATACAAAATGAAAAGGAAAATATTAAAAAAGACATAAAACACACCAATGAATAATTTTATATATATGGATAAAGGAGACTATAGCACAGAAGACAAGACTCTTAAGATTAAAACCTAGTGGAACAGAAGCAAAAAGCAGAGATGTAATAGAAAAAGTTTTGGGCCATAGAAAAGGATTCATATTTGCTTACTGAAAGGAAAAAAAGATAAAATTTTTCCCAGGAAAAATTGGTAAAGAACAATTCATCTAACATATCCTAATAGAGCTACTGAGGTTTAAGGATAAAGAAAAAGCCATCTAGTTTTTAAAGCAGCAAAGGTAAATCATATCACAAGGAACATTCACAGTAGCAGTCAGCACCAGATGCAAAGATGTGCAAAATTCAGAGATATTTGTTCAGAAAAGTTAGGGAAACCTGCTCATGATCCTTTCTTGGAAAAGGAACTAGAAGATGAAATATAATAAACAGAAAATAAACATGAATATGTTTTGAAATTTTGAACATTAAACATGGAGAAAACTTGGCAAAATGAGTAGGTATGAGCTTTTTCTCCTCAGCATAGAACAGAGTCTCAACAACATTGGGGATAATGATTACAAATATCAATCTCAAGGATCATAAAATCCTAAATAAACAGGAAGATCATCTTGAAAGGAAGCATACCTGCACTAATTTCCTCATAGACAAAGAACAAGATATTTCGTCAAAAATGGAAATAATTTTATGGGTTTCAATTTCTTAATGTTTTTCTTAAGGTTATTTTTAAAGAATTGATATTTTTTCAAGGCAAATAGATATTTATTTGAAGTTTAACCATTCTTTCAAGCTCATTTAAATTTCTCTTTCTTCTTAAAATTCAATTAAAGCCAGACATAAAACCTTTTATTAAGGAATAACCACTATGGCAGAATCATATTTTTTATCTGTCTGTTATATCAATAAATTTGGAAAGGGTCATCTAGAATGAGATTTATTAATGCATTTATTTATGTATATATGTAGGTGTGTATTTATGGAATGACCAAGTGACAATATTTTTCTTTGTCCCTTTTTATTGTTTGAGTTTTTGTAACAGTTTCTTAGTATTTTAATATAAAAAAGAATATTTAAAAATACTCTTTTTATAGCAACACAGCTGCATAAGATCAAGGATGGGGTGATTTTATCGTTCAATGTCGGTCAATACACAATTATACAGAAAAGTTATGGAGCTAAGCAAGTGTCTGCATTCTTTGAGTTTAGTAATCCATGGAATGAGGAACCTTCTGTAGGTTTTATCTTGCATTTGTCTAAATTTAGAAAGAACATTTTATATCTCAGGCTGATTTCTTAACACCCAGTAGATTTCTGATCCATCTTCCTAAGCCTTTATCAATACACTTAGAAAATGTAAAATTGTTTTCAAAGCAAAAAGTAAAATACAAGCACAAATATATTTGTAAGCTTTTCCAAGGCACATATAAACTTTTTGGGACTATTTAAAAGTACAGACTTCACCATCCAGCGGTTCTGATCTGATCATGTTTCATTTTCAGAATTATTCAAGTACGTAGATTTAAAATCTTGCAACTTAGAATAAAAGATGTAGGATTTAAATTATTTACGTGGATAAAGGTTATTTTGCTGAATTATAGCTTGGCTTTAATTGGCTTTGATAGATATGCGCTAAGTGTTTATATGGTGGGAATTTAACTCTGTATCCAGATTTTATTGCAATAGTGTTGCTATTCTCTTCTAGAGTTTTAATTTTACCAGGATGAGGCAAACAAATTTGATTGTGAATATTTACCTACCTGATATCCAGAAGACTTGGAATCTATTGCTAATTCCTGGGAATCAGTATTGCTGCTTTGCATGAACCCTCTCGGGAAAGGTTTACTCAAATACGTTGGAACATTTACTCTCATGACACTCCTCAAATATCTGACTTCAATAGAATACACATGGAACAGTTCAAAAAATGGTAATGGCGGCTGTTGGGTGGTATTTTTCCATACTGCATTCATTTAACCCATCAGTTAATGGAGAATATCACTTATTTCAGTTTTTAAAACTTCAAGCATACCTAGAAAAATCCCACTTCATGTAAGTAAAAACTAAAATATAGTCGAAATTATGAAGTTGAAATTATGAAGAATGACAGGAGGAACTAGTTTCCTTAACCAATAAAATGCCTAAAATTAGTAACAGACATTTTAACTAAGTAAATAAAATTAGTATTTTGTAGTTCCCAGTTCGAAAAAAGAAAAAAAAAACAACCCTGGGTAACTCTTATTCATAAATAGTTCTAAATATAAGAATTGTTAGTTTATCTTTGCTCGTAAGAGGTCTTCCAGTCTCACCTTTAGCTTGGTCTCCATGTTTAAATAAACTCAAACAAAATCTTAGAAATATCCCTCACAGAACTTAACTCCCTACATTAATTTTCGATTGTCCAAGAATTAAGAAATGCTGATGTAAGCAGATTCTGTTAAGTAAATCCATGCCACCTCCCTTTCTGACCCTTTCTTTTTTTTTTTTCTTCTTTTTATTTATTTATTTTTTTGGATGAATGCAAGTACCATCCATCATGAGTAACTTGACTTTCTATAAAAGTAACAGTTCATAAAAATCTGTGAAACTACTACTGGGAACAACCAAATTAAACAAATGACAATCTAATATAATAAAACTGCTGTTGTCCTTCTCTGGTGGAAGAATTGCTTCTTCTATGGGACTAATACATCTTGCAGAAACAATTTTAAATAATATGTAACATATGGATTCAGCTTTTATTATTCTTCTAAAAGAAGACAATTATATTTATGTGATAAACTGTTCAGTGTTAGTAGCATGATGTTTACATTGCTGGCCACTTAAATAATATTTGACATGCTCCTATGCGAATCAGCAGCTTGCTTCTCTTGAAAGCCCTCTTACAACTGAAGTCCTGTCTCTTTATAATAGTACTCGTGTGCCCTTCAGCAACACCAGGAGGGCAGCAAATTTCTACACCAGACCAGCGAAGAGACGATTCTCTTGCAGTAGATATGACCAACACACACTTGTTTCCTCTCCCTTTCCACACATCTTCCGTCTGGATTCTCCCCTATCCCTGAAGAAAAAGTTGGGACTTGACCCCAGTCAGCGTTTGGTGGAATAAAAGGGAAGCAGCTTTTGTGAAAGGAGTCACCAAATTGCTGTTACTTGTGGGAAGTTTCTGAAGTATTATCCTCACCTTACTCATTGGCAAGCTGGTATGAGACCTACATTATATTATTAAAGAAAAAAAAAATAACTTTGGAAGAGAAGAGAGACACCTGTAAACATCCGCTGAGTTGCCTTCCACAGTGCAGCGAAAAAGGCTTCATAAAAGCAGAAAGAAGTTTGTCTCCACATCTTTCAGTCTGACTGCCCCCCTCACTGACATAGGCATTTCTGAAGGAGAGAAATGAATTTCCAAATTGTCACTTTGGCTCACTCATCGGCTGCTGCTGTGTGTTTAGATAACACTTGTTAAAGAGTGATGGAGTTTGTTCTGCTGCCTTGGGCTTCTTTAACGAATGTCTTACAGAATATCGGTGGGGGGAGTATTTACCAATGCCCCTCCTCACTGCCCCACTGAGTGAGTTGAATAATTCTAATAATCAAAGGCACAGAGTCTGCATCTAGTTTGGAAATGAAACCATGGGTAATTTTCAAACGTGGTGCCCTCAATTTTTGATGAACTGTCACAGAAACAGAAATTACCACAATTCAAAAATCCCATCCACTAACGTACAGAGATCAGCATCTGTGGATGATTTCTTCTAACCCACTACCCTCAAATTTCCTTCCCGCACCCCCCCAATAAAAATACCCCTTTGCCTCATGCTTCCAATTTAGTGCAATCATGCCTCTTACTGGCCATTGCTTTGCAGGACACCAGCTGTCAAACACATAGATGCAAGGTACAGAGGTTTGAAATATAAAGCCTTATAATGTAAAAGACATGCACATCTTCTATCAAGTCCAATATTAGACTCTAATGGGCCTGCTCAGCACGGAGAAACAGGAGCTCTATTGTATCAGAAACATTTGAAATGAAGGACCGCTAAATGGCAGTTACCACTTTCCAGTCTTTAGAAATGTAACCTAACTTTACCTAAACTAACCTAACCTAGTCTAACCTAATCTAGTGTCACTCAGGCAAGAAATGGCCCTGCTCCGTATCTTCCAACCCCCTTGCCATCAACGAAGGAATTGTGAAAGCAGCTCCAATCCTTAGACTGTTTTAAGGAATCGTTTTTGAAGAGGAGAGTTGGGCTTTTCTAACGATTCTGAGAATGTGATCTTGGGGGAGATGCCTAGGGGCCAGAAGGTGCCATTTTTGAAGTTGGAACTGCTAATTTCATTCACAAACTGCATTTTTTCTTTTCGCAAGGACTCACGTAAGACCCAATTAGCCACATCACTTCCGCACTCATGCTCACGTCAGGTAGCAGAGGCAAGGGGAAGACAGGATACTTGCCCATAGGAATTCCGGCTCTTCAAGGGAGAAGGTGGGGAGAGCCAAATAAATAAGTAGATGACTACACTATACGATAAAAGCATGGATAAAAGGGAGGAAGTCCCAGGGAGGGAGGTAGAGGTCACCTCTGTCTGAGGGATTTAAGAACAGTTTCAGAAAGACAGTGACATTTGCAGGATGAGCAGCGATTTGCAGGTGTTTGTGGGGCTATGAGGTGAGAGTGTATTTCAGCATGGGACAAGAAGGTGTGCAGGGGGGCACAGCTATGCTCTAGCAAGCTTAGCAAGGTTCTGGATTGACACCATGAACACAGCTCTTTGTGAAGTGAAGTTACAGATAATTTTACAGTACATTGTTGTTTAACCTTTACAGTACATTGAAATAGATGTGGCTTGGTTCCTGCATCTTTTGGCTTTTCATGTGGGTTAAATCATTGATCATCTATGCTTGAAAACACAGGTGCTTTTTAAGCATATCTGGGTAAATACCTAGCACATAGTGAGCATTCCATAAACATTAGTAGTCATTATCATCATCATTATAAGGCAACCATTATGTCATGATTACTTTTCTGGGCACTTTGAGGGCAGAAACTGTAAAATAAAATATGATCTTATCCATGAGGATCTAGATGGTTTTCATTGGGGACACAAGACATAAGCGACATATATTAGTTGGAATTATGTAGCAATGTATATGCAGTGATACAAGAAATTAAAACTACATCAAGGTATTTTAATGCATTAATTATTATAACACACATAAGAGTGTAAAAGGAAGCATAAGGAAATAAACTGAATTCATTAAAGGAATTTGGAACTTGAGTTTTGAGAAATGGGTTAAGCCAGGGAATATCAGGAAAACAAAGCCCCAGAACATGGAATCTGTTGGCACCAGCAAGTCATGGAGGTGGACATAAATATACCATTTTCTGAGTGTAACAATAACATTCGTTCCCAAGAGCATAAGATTCACGTTGGGTGTAGGTTGAAAATAATTGGATGTGGTCAGCTTCTGGAGAAAGTGATGAACTCGAGAAATTTATCTGGTTTTGGTACTAACAGAAACAGGAAATCTTTAAATTGTCTTTTCATTTTCTGTTTAATTGCAATGGCACAAGTCTCTGAACGAATTGACATATTGAATATTCTGAATTGGGACAATTTCTCTTACTGATCTATCTTGGGCCCCCAATTAAGTCACTACTAAATGGAAATGAAATAGAAAAAAATTGCAAGAGTTTCTCCTCTAATTTTAGAATATGCCATAAACTTAGTCTGTTGGCCCTATTTTCAGATCATTGAAAATTTAAGCAAGATCAGAAATAAAAAGCTTTTTGTGAGCTCCCGATGTTCTTTCTTAATAAAACAAACAAACGTTTTTCCAGCGCTGATAATGGAGGAAGAAATTCCGTGTGGGGACAGCTGGGCAAAGCTCAAGATCTTAATTTTTTTCTCACTTAAAACTGCGCTCCGCCAAAACATGTATTAACGAGAAATCAAGCTTCATGCTCTATTTAAAAAGTTGCCTTCTAACACTGGCCTCTCTTGACCAAAAATCTGGCTGATTTACTTTATGTGGGGGTATGTCCTTTGAACAGTCTTTCTGGAAATGGAGATGGATCTGTGTCACTTCATATAGTCTGTCTGGGTGAGTCTCCCTCATGATCATGAACATACATTTCTGAGAATGCTGCTCCGAGTTAAGGGCATAGTCTATATCCGTGGACTACAGGGCGTCAGACTGACCCACACAGAGACTTGAAGTACTGTATCCTAACTCAACTAACTAAATACTATCAGAATTTTGTCAAGGAAAAAATGATACTTGTAGATCAGTTTCGAATCAGATTCAGATTTGCTGAGACAATGTTTATGATCGGAGTCAGCTACAGGTAGGTCCTCTTCCAGCTAACTTGTGTTTGAATGAGTTTGCCATTCGATAACAAATATTAATTGCAACTTTACACCCTCTTGATTGAACCATCCCTGAGAAGTCAATGTACTTAAATGCCTCCTATCATATTTTAAATGCTCTCTTAAATATTCAAATTATATAATTATGCCTAATTATGCAATACATTGTATTTGAATACAAAATCATAATACAGTTTTGGCATCATTGTCATCTTACAGCATTTGCCTTATTATGCTGTGGCATTTTGAGTATTTTTGATCAAACAGTATAAATGGAACAGGTTTTGCATACTGAGCATCTTAAAACCCACTTTAAAGAGATTTACTATCAATGCACATTTTCTGTTTGGCTGGAAAAAATAAGAACTTTGTAGTGTGTATTATGAAATGTTAAATATTAATACTATTTAAAGTTAATGGTATGCCAGGGAAAATGGCTAATAATACATTATACAATTAAATGCCTATCATATTAGCTCATCTATTAACAAAATAAAATAGATTTAAACAGAAGGGTTCTGATTTGTATTTTTTTTAGCAAGGGTTGCCCATGTGTAAAAGCTAAATTATTTATTCAGTTTTTAAACTGCTGGATGCATCGGTTTGCAGTTATTTGCATTATATTTGAATGCTTTGTCATGTGTTCTTGATACAACAAAAACAGTTTTTTTCTTATTGTATGGAGGCATTTTCTTCTGCACAGATGCCACTGACAATGACCAAAAACAACAACAACAAACAAAATCAACCACAAAATACCTTCCTCCATGTCTGAGAATCACTGAAGTTTTCTGGGCACCCTGCAGGCAATAAAGATCTCAACACTACTGTGTCAGAACCTTTGCTAAAGTACATTTGTTATCACATCTTAAACTGGTTCCCAGGTACATAGTTCTACATCATTGCCCTGACCTTTCCAATATTTATCTTTACTGGTCCAAGGTTAACTACCTTCTATTTCATAATCTATGTTGTAATTTTATATATCTTGGTCCATGGATGCTTGTATACCCTCATGTGCTTGGCGTTAAGGATAGTTTTTCTTTTCTTTTCTTTTCAGTGTCAGTAGCTTAAAATACCTTGAAAGCATGTGGGTTTTGCTTCTAAAACATTTCAAAGATTATATATTAATAGAATGCTGAGCACATGTGAGGGCCCATGCTTGTGCCTGAGCAAGCTAACCAACTTAATTGGGAAGCAATTACCCCCTTCCTGAACCTCTCAATGACAGCACACTTTGTGTACATCATCTCCCAAACCAATTACTGTTAGAAAAAAGAAAAGCCCCCAAACCTCATGAAATGAATTTACTTAAAGAGTTTGAAGCATGTTTGGGGACTGTTTGAAAGTAAGATCATTGCTAGAGTAATGCCTGACATCTCTTCCACACACCAGTCTCCATGGCCTGGGACTCATTGTTCCAACTGTTAAAGTTCATGTAATCCTTTGACAGAACATCTTATTTCCAGACACAGTGCACTAAGTTCTCACAGGGGAGCATCTTCCTTCTCATCTCCGTCCACGTGCACGGGGTGGGACTCTACCTACCCCTCCAAGTATGAGCATGTGACCTTCCTCTCAGTCAATCAGCACATTCTATTCCCTCAGCCAGAGTGGCTGAGTCAGGAATATTGGTAATGACTCAACTTCGGTCACGAGTAGTCAAGCCTGTCAGAAAAGAGATTCCTGATGAATTAGAAACAAGGACCATGCTGAGCCAGTGATGTTGCAGTCATTTTACACTATGTGAGGACTAAGAATGACGTTAACATGGAGGATGGCAGAACTGAGAGATCAAGAGAAGCTAGGTCCTAATGAGGCTGTCTAGATCCCGGAATTTAGAGAGGCTTAAATCTTCGGTGCTTCCTGAATTTTCCAGGTACAGAAAAAAAAAAAAAAAAAAAATCCAAAGACAGTTTGGATTGGCCTTCTGGCTCTTGAAATCAAGGGTCGTAACTGATTTACTTATACTTTTTATTTACTATTTTATTTCCTGAATGGTGCCGAGATTTCCAAGCACTACATTTTTGTATATCGAAAGACCAAATATGTCAATTGATGAGAAAGTCAACCTTTATATTCTGTGATGAAGGGTATTTTAGCTGATATAAGGAATGGACTGATGATATATTAAAAGCCAAGAGACAACTCGAATACCAAGATCAGGCGCAGATGGTGTGTTTCCTCTTTTTTTTTTTTCCCCCCAAAATTTGTCTTAATAAAAATAAATCTTTCCAATCTGAGCCCAAACTAAATGAAAGTAAAGTGGGAAGACTGTGGTTAGACAAATCATTTTAGTTTTTCTCTATTTCAAGGGATTTGTTTTTCTCTCAGTGAGTTAGTTCTATGCACAGCTAGACAATAACTTTATGGACAGAAAGATGGTGTTTATGGTCATTGGCTGAAGTCATTATCTGGAATGGGACATTATTTAGAGAAGCTAATTTTAGACTTCCTGTCATTCCAATGGGAATCAACTCAATAATATATGAGTCACATAGTTAATAAGATTTAACAAAAATAGTCCAGTCATACCTTACACCAAGGGAAGGATTTAACAAGTGGATAAACAGGACTAGTCTTGGTAAAATTGTTAAGCAAAATAATGGTTTTTAAAAATCTAACTCATTATTTGAGTCCATTTTTTTTTTCCTCTTAAACTTCCTAAGATTTCTTCTGAGTTTTTCTTTGTTTAGAATATACTCCTTTCCTCTTCTGACTCTTTCAAGATTCCCTATGCTTTGATGCAGTCCCTTGGAGGTATGCTAGGTTGTATGTTATTCTTCCTGATAAACAGATTTGTGTTCATGGTATTTTCTTAATGTGGAAACCTCATGTGATACATACATTCTTTTTTTTTTTTTTTTTTAAGATTTTATTCATTTGAGAGAGAGAGAGAGAGCAAGTGAACAAGGAGAGGGAACCTGAAGCAGACTCTGCACTGAGCCCAGAGTCTCATGCCGCCTCGGTCCACTTCCAAGAGACCATGACCAGAGCCGGAGCCAAGAGCTGAACTTTAACCGACTAAGCCACCCAGGCACCCCTGATACTTCCATTCTAATCGTCAAATTTTATTAATTTAAAACCATAATGCAGAAGCAGAAAGTATGTGGCACGCATATTGAGGCTTTCTCTTTCCTCCCAAATAGTGCCTGTGCCATACCTCATTAATGGATGAGAGAACTCACTCTCACTTCTTTAGGATAATGTTTCAGTATCCTTCTTAGCATAACTATCTAACCAGCTACCAGCAATCAACCATATTTAGTGTAAGAGGTGGAATGACTTGCCTTTCCTGCCTTAGCCAGATAAATGGATTCCCTAATTGTGGCGTTGCAGGCGTAGTGGAGTGATGGTGGGAAATTATTTTGTATGTAAAGAATTTCCTTCATCAGCACATAAGCACCCACCCACACTGCCATCAAATCAGGTTTGTCCATGAGTATTTTAAACATAGTTAAATAAGAGATATAGATTCGGGTGTTACTGAGCAGTGCTTTTTATATTGTCATTTGAATATGGATGTACTCGGTGACCTAAGTGAGTTTATGTTCCACCTCCTCCAGTTTAGATTATTTATAAAATAATTCAGGGCACTTCTTTGTCAAAATAACACATTCCATCTAGAGAAGGCTAAATCAAGTCCTCCAGTCCCTGCTTCCTTTTCCTCCCCCTTTGCCCCCAGAATAAGATTATTCATATGGAAAACAAAATACAGGCGCTATTAGCACGGTATCATCTCTTATTTACTTCACAAAACAGAATACAATATGGGTTGCTGTGAAGTACAAATGAACTGTAATCCTCATCAGGTTTGGAAATAATGGATTCAGGCTAACATTTCCAGAAGAAATATGAAGGCAGTATTCTAAATTTCCTATTCTTTCCCAAATGAGTTTGCACAAAATGTGTCGCTAAGAAGAGTAATGTGCCCATCACATAGTGAAATTTCCCACTTGCAAAATGAAAATGAAAAGTCTGCATTTTAGGATGGCGTATTTAAACACATGCACCATGCTGTTTGTACAGTGGGGACAAGAAAGCTCCCCCTACTGGAGCATAAAAAAGCCTCATCTCTTTCCTGCACCCCATGGCTCCGTCATATGCAGGAAGGCACGGAAACATATAGTCTTCCCATTATCCCGCACAGAATCCTGGTTCTCTCATCAAAACATTACATTTTCCTCACTTCAGTTAATTAAAGGACAGCTGGACATTTCGTTACTGCACCAGTCTCTGCTGTCTAGTTGAAATGGGGCATGCAAAGGTCTTGGTCCCAAAGACACTTTCACCCGAAACAAACGGTTTTACAATCCATGCCTCTGAAGAAGAAATTTGAAAAAGAAGCAAAAATCATCTTTGAAGTGTGTATCTCTGTGTAACTGGATCTGATTTTCACAACACAGAAGTACACAGACAGGAAAAGTGAAACATGCATGGAAGAATTTTAATATACCCATATCTATATCTATATCCATCTCCACATCTATATGTGTGTATATAAGTATGTTTATACAGGAAGAGAGGGAATGCAGGTACACTCAGGTACACACTCCAAGAGTTATTTTCATATCTTTTTCATATATTTTATATATATCTTATACCTTATACCTATGTAGGAAGGAATAAAAAAGTTGTCACGTGATTAGTGAGTTGTTATTAATGGTTGGATATTAGCATTTATTGGCAAATCTCTAGACATATGAAACTCAATATATATCTATTTTACTCTGTAAGCATAAAAAGCTAATGTAAATGTGAGAGGTTTAGAGATTTAGAGGCATAGCCAAATTAAAGATAAAAATAATTTCCCCATGCCAATATATGAGGCAATGTGTTTTATCAAGAGGGCAAAAGGGTTTCCACTGAAAAAGACTCTCATGAAAATTTTCTTCAGAAGAATTTCTAGGCTTTCATAATTGAAGCATTTGCTGTCTATGGGAAAAAAAATCTGCAGTTAACTAAAGTTACAGATATTTCTCCAAATTCTGGAAGGATGGGGCGTGGAGGAGGGGGACATTAAGCGTGTCCCATGTATCTTTTCAGGGTTTTAATGTTACTCACATGAGACACTCTGGGGACTCTCCACTCTCCTCACAATCAGGTGGGCAGCCTTTAGCAGCAGAGAGATAACAGACAGTTGGAACAATCTGTGCCTTTGAAATAGGTTCAATTATAGTTCATAACCATTTTCAAGATGAGCTTCATATTTTCATTCTTTTTCTTTTTTGAACTAAAAACTGGGGAGGGCATCCCTTTCAGAATCAACAGATAAATCATGTACCTGAACACCAGGTACATGGTGTTTCTAGTCTTCCTCGATGTGCAGGGCAAGGCAAATGTTCTGCTTCTAGAGCAACGTTAGACTCTCAGTAATAAAGAAGCTCTCTGGATTCTGGAAGCCACTTCTCAGAAATCTGAGGCATGACACTCATACTGTTTTGAAAACCTATGCACTGAATGAATTTTTGAGCAGATGATTCCAAACTCTAAGGCATTTATGAGCTGAGGGGCAAGTCTGTGCGTGTGCATGTGGAAATGCACAAAGGAAGAGATGGTGCCTCGAAGATGTTCTTTGCCCCTTTCCTGGTATCCTTTTATGTGTTTGGGTGTAACAATTTTCAGAAAATGGTGTTTAAGGTACAGCCAGGTAGTCCAGAGACCATCCTGGGCCAGGACCTCCATTATACACATTTTCAAGAAAATACAGTCACAGACTGAGAACAACCCAGACTTCCCCCCCCCCTTTCCATCTTGATTTTAGAATACATAAAATAGAAGAGATGCAACTTTTTCTAGAAGGGGACAAAATATGATTATGACCTGCAGTGAATGGGAGAAATATACAAATCAGATTGGTCACTTGTTTCCAACCTAGAACTGGGTTACCTCTTAGAAAGGGAGAGTGCACCTCTGCACCCACTATACTAGGTATGTGGGAACCCATAAAATTTCCAATTACTGCTTCAGAATTTATTGTGCACATATGGAAAATAATACTTGTAAAACAGAAAGGGGTTTGTGCCTTGTGCTGTCAATACTGTGAAGGATGAGGTGATTATAAAGCACATTAACAATACTTTTAAATGTGCATTCACTTATCTTTCCAATTAAATCCTTGTTAAACAACTGCACAGACAGTAATGGCGCTTCTGCAAAGCACTGATCAAGACAGTTTTATTGTAATTTTTACTCTGCAACAATTAATCAAGTAGGCATTTTCTTTATTATTAAATTATTTAGTTAATAAATATTCTCAATTGGCTAACATATTTGTAGTTTCCACGTTATTTTTGATTTTCCTACAGTAGAACATATTTGGGAATATTTCCATTTTCTAGCAAAGGGACCATTAAGGCATGTGATTTTATAAATTTCTTCTCTTTACAAGAATAACTGTGAACAAGAGAAGTCCTGGAAACTTTAAACCATCCAAAAACCCTATTTCAACCATTTTATTTTGTAAGGGATGCAAACACATTGCTTTTAGCAGATAAGAAATGAGAGATTTTGCTTTAAGGCGTCTTTTGTTGGGATAAGCAGGAAAATTAGCATTTTAAAAGTTCATTAATACCAGTTACAGACTTTTGAGTCATGAAGCTGCACTGTAGTTAGCATTTTCTGTTCATATCCTAATGAAGTGAATCCTACCTGAATGTTATTCTTCTATAAACACACAAGGTGGTATAAAGAAACAGATAAAGGTAACTAGAAGTAATTTTTTCCACTTTTGAATTTCCGTTTTTGTAATTTGGAGGTTTGAATTTAATGTAGCTAGTATACTTCACTTTTAAAGTGTTTCGATGGTGCTTCAAACATTCTTTTGCGTTTTGTATCTTTTAAAAATTTTTAATTAGGAGGAATTCCTAGGTAACCAGATCAGTAATGAGGGCAATGATCTCAGACAACTGGCTTTAGGACTTAGGAGGGCTGCATTAATTCAGAAGTAAGAATAAACATAGAAGAGATACGACATTTTCTTGAGCCATAAAAATAAAATTTCAGGCAAGGCTAGCTTTATAGTTAGACCAGTGGTTCGATTTGAGCTGGATCAATACTACTTTTTGAAATGCCTGATGGACAAACTTGATATCCTCACTATTGTTCTGATTATAGGAGATCCCTTACCTTATGCTTCTTGGGACTAGCAGAGAGCCTGACCTAGACCCTTCAGATTAACAGACTTGTCACCTTGGGAGCAGACTCTTGGCAGATGGGGATGGTGAAGTTCAGTAAGGGGTAAGAGAAAAGGAAGAAAGAGGGAAGGAATGGAGGAGATGGGGGCTTTGGGTAGGAGTATGGAGAAATTGGGCTTATTAAAACTCGACTTCTTGAAGGAGTCAGGCGTGAGGGTAGAGTGACCAGAGAGGCTTCTGAAGTACACTTTGATTGATGACTGGGCCCAGTTTCTAGTCAGTTAGATCTCTGGGGCTAAAACTGCAATAGTGATTCCAAGGCATGTGTTTCTCCTGACTGAAATGACAAGGCCTATAAGGCCTCTAAGGCATTTGGCACACGATGGGCATGATGGGGAATTCAGAGGTCACTGTGAGGTACATCTCACCCTCCAGCATTCACAGTTGGGAAAGGGAGAGAGATTTGATGCAAAATAGATGAAAACCAGTATTAACACAGGCCTAAAATGCTAGGGGAAGGGAGTAGAAAAGAAGCTAATTTCTACTGAGATTTATTCCAGAAATCATGAGATTTGTCTTAAGGAGGTGAGTTCATCAGTCAGCAAGTCCGGTGATGGTGTGCCTCTTGCTCAGAAAGACAGATATGTTGCTCCTTCTGTTGCAACCAATCAAACAGTAATGTACATACATATTCCAGTCTCTTTCACTGATGGGACTGTGAATCCCAACAGACTTAAGAGGAAGAGCAGAGAAAAGTAAGTGAATCCTTGACGGCTGTCAGAACACAGAAGGAACAGATTAATAAGAAGGGACAGCAGGGTACTCACTGAGGAAAAATGTAGCAGGGAGTGAGGAGGCCACAAAAAGACAAACAATCTGGAGGAATGTAAAATATGAGATGATATGGTGTAACACAGAGAAAGACTGTTACTTAAGCAAAATGATTCCAGTGGGCCCCTTAGAGTCTTCCAGACATTATCTTGAGTAGACTATTGGATATCCTGCTCACCCTGAGTGCCTCAGAGATGGAGACCAGACGTCAGAAGACCATAGCGAGACTTTCATTCCAGTTCTCTCTAGAGTACCAAGAGACACATATTGCCTTCTAGAAAGATACACTGAATAAACGAATGCAACTTGAAGCAATTCAGTTAAACTCATAGGGACTTTTATTCATCTGTGAAGTGGATAGACTTCTTCTAAAGATCTAGTGAGTCAGCATTTAGAAGTGTTTTGGACAACTTGATATACCGACATTCTCTTGGTATGGTCTAAGGAGTAAACTCCGTTCTCTTAAAGAAGATTCACCTAATTCTTCAAACTAAATCTCCTTTCAAAAGATATATGTGCTAAAGAAAAAAAAATGCTAATTTGTAGAAAATTAAAGAATAGTTTGGAAAAAAGAAGATAATAAAAATCACCAACACTTCTTAACATTTTATACAGGTCTTGCCATTGTTTCAGAAACAGAGTTCAGCAGTACACAGTAAAATAGTCCTTTTGAGCCTCACCTTCTTGAGGCTTGAGGAAATGACCTAACCCTGGGTCTAATCAATAAATTAATTAAAATGTGTCAAGATTCTATTGGGTGCAAGATATTCTTTGAGGTGAAGTAGGACAGATAGACTTAAATAAAAACAGAAGCTCTCTTCTTTAGCAGTCCAGTGTGTTGAGGAGATATGATATGTACATGATTTAATGATATATGACACACCTATACAATAATCATAATATTAATGAAAATAATTACATATGTTAATTACATATTAATATATATTAAGTATGTAATAATAATAAGTGATTATGGTATATTAAGTAGTTGAAAGTGCAAGCATAGGATTTGAAAGAGTTCCTATGGGTTGGTGTAATCCAGGGAAAATGTGAGAGATATTTAAATAATCTAAGAAGAATATAAGATGAGCCCTTCATCAAATATTCTTTCCTTTAAAAAACAATATACCTCATTTGGTTATAATAGATGTCTCCATTAGGATGATTGTGAAGGACACATTTCAATAAAACTTCCATTTCTATATGGTGTATCATTTTCCAGTGTAATGTATTTATTATCTCATGTTGACTGACTCATCTCAAGAGAATGGATAGTCTTCCCTTAAAGATAAGAAAATTACTCTGGGAAGGGCAAGTGACTTCTTGGGCACAGTATCACAGTTAGTAAGGGGTCTTATGGAAACTGACCTGGGGTTTCTAGTGTTCTCATTGCACTTTGTTTAAAAAGAAAGAGAAAAAGAAAGAAAGAAAGAAAGAAAGAAAGAAAGAAAGAAAGAAAGAAAGAAAGAAAGAAAGAAAGAAAGAAAGAAAGATTGGTTCAAAAGGCACATGGAAAATGAGACAAATTGGAATATGGAGTTTATCTCATAGAAATCCGTTACCATTATTATATCTTAATTGAACTGTTGTAACAGCTTCCTAACTGTTCTGCTTCTACTCTTGCCCTGTAAAATTTATTCTTTTCATAGCAGCCAGAATGATTTTTTAAAAAAACAAAATCCACATAAATAGTATCAGATCACTTCCTGATTAACTACCCCTCCCACACTGCAGTGCCTTAGAATGAGAGACAAAACTTCTTATCTTGATTTACAAGGGCCTCACTGGACAAGCTTTGCCCATCTCTCTGACCTGTGTTCTGATCTCATACAACCTGCATTCCCTGGGACTCGTTTCCCGCTGCCTGCTTTGCTCTCTTCCCACATTTCCGCATCCCTCTCTCCTTCCTATCAGATCAGGTTTCCACTCAGATGGCTCCTCTTCACAGAGACCTTCCCAGACCATCCAATCTAAGGACATTTCCTCCTAACCTCATCAGTTATTCTCTCTTACATCACTATTTTGATTCTGGCCATGACTTGTAAGGATCTTATATATTTGCTTATTATCAATCTCTTGACACAGAAGAATACTCCACCACAGCCTGATTCCCCCAGGTTCTTCTCAGTACCTAGAAGAGAGCTCATAGGAAGTGTTCTTTTCTTTTCTTGTTTTTTAAAGATTTTAAAGACACGGCGAGAGAGGGAACACAAGCAGGAGGAGTGAGAGAGGGAGAAGTAGGCTTCCTGCTGAGCGGGAGCCCAATGTGGGGCTTGATCCCAGGACCCTGGGATTATGACCTGAGCCAAAGGCAGACACTTAACTGAGCCACTCAGGTGCCCTTCATAGGAAGTTTCAACAAATAATTGTGAATGATTAAATCCCCATATGAAGTTTTCTTTAGGCAAATTAAAGCTGTATTTTATTCTTTAAGCTCATTTTGCTCCTTTCCTGATTCTTCTCATACACTTTGCAGTTTGTATTATTTTATTTGAACCATGGCAAGTCTAGGACAGTCACTCGCAATTTGAGCCCAAGGTGTCCTTTATCAGACTGCTACGGGTTTGACAGAGCCTTGGCAACATGCAATGACACTGAGAGGGATCACACTTGGAATTCACATAAGCAGGGGACAGTCCTTAGTGTGATCTTTGTACCACCTGGGTTGGGAGTCATCCATTGCTCACTCAGACAGTCTTTCTTGGCCTAAAGGGCCAGGCTTTTAGAGCTGGCTCAGGTCTCTCAGCTTGACAGCTGCCTCCTCTTTTCTCCACACCGCTCCTGTGTGGTCCATGCTGAACAGATTGTGACTTCAGGTGGAGGTGGATATGGGGACAAGTATATATGGCTCTTTGGACTGGTTACATAGAGACTCTCAAATTCTGAAGATTTTCATCTAACCATCACTGATCATCTAACATTATTCATTAATCATTCACTTATTGAATCCATTCATATTCAGCAAATATTTATGTAAAAAGAATTATCTGCTAGGTACCCTAAGAGCTGGGTGACCAAAATAGGTAACGTCTTGCTCGCATAGAGGAGGAGGGGTGGCACTGAAGCCACAGACAAAGAAACAAGCCAGTTCCAGAGAAGATGTGTTTGGAAGCAAAGAAGATACTGGGATGGCGAGTGACTGAATGGGTAGGATGGAAGCCCATGTTCCAGATGTCTTAGTCTTGCTGAGAAGATGACTTGAATGTTGGAAAGAAAATCTTGTCAGGGTCTGAAGGAAGCACATTTTAGGTAGACAGGAGCAAAAGTCAAGGTCCTGGTAAACAAAAGAACTTGATGGGTCTGAGGAAGGAAACCCAGGTGGATAGAAAATAATGAGATGAAAGAGAGGGTCATGGTGATATCAGAGAGCTGAGAAGAAGGAAGAATCTGTGAAGACTGAAGATACTAGAATCTTCTCGTCAATTTACACCAAATAGATCACCAGTCTTTTTGGCTATTGGATTGGAAATAACCATGGAAATACAGGCTCTATGTCCCTGAGAATGCCATGTGCTGTATTTGTTGTTGTTCCAGCATCCTGCATGTTGTCTGGCACATGGTAAAAGCTTTGGAAGTGTCTGTCAATGAATGAATAATGGAAAAGCTAAAATCACATTTTACGGAGCTCACCTCCGATCCTGATGTTCTGGGACCCTCAGAAAGGAAGAAAGCTGACAGGGATACCTGCATTTCTTTCCAGTGGGCCCATGAATATGAGGGCATAAAAAAGAACGGGTTTTGTCTAAGTCATTCAGATTTTCACTTGAGCATTACTTCTGTCCCCCATATTTGTAAATTCTGGACACTTTATCTTGAGGGTTTGCATAGAAACCTGAAAAAAATTCTTCATAGCCTTGCACCTGTTACTTTTTCTTTTTAGAAGCAGCTTTGAGGTAATGAGAATACTTATTTTTCCATAGCACACTTTTGTTAGAAAATGCTTCTAAATTACATGGAACACTTAGAAAAAAGGTGCTAGATAAATAAATGTGAGTTACAGAAGCCAAAATTACCAGCAACAGGGACTTCCTGTGTGAAAACAAAAACAAAGCATTCTTTCAAAATTAAAAAATTCAGTATATGGGGTTAATAAGAACAATAGTTTTATTGCTATTATCCAATACAGATTTTCTGTCTACGTGGTCATGCCCAACGTTTTGGAGAGCCGAGATGGCAAGCTGAGTTATATCACTGCTCCCAATTTCATTTCCGACTTGTCTAATTGCTAATATCATACTTTGTGAAGGAATAGTGAGCCGTATGTCCTCAAACTTTGTCATATGAAGGCAGAAAATGGGGATACATGGTTCTTCCCTCTTCATTTCTGTCCTTTGATTCTTTTATCCAATCTAAAATTAAATGCTTGTTTATAAGAGTCTGGGAGAAAACATAATGCAAAATAGAGCTTGAGTTTTCTTTACTGAGATACCCAAGAAATGGAACATAACACAACATATCAATGAATATTGACATGGGATTGGTTTGTATTGAAAGTTCATCAATTTATTATGCAGGAATAAATCTTTATTCAGTCCATATACAGTATCAAGCACTTTGCTATATTGGGGATACAGTGATGAATCAAACTTCCTATGAAGTCACAAGCAGTTAGGAGTTACTCATTAAAAGGATCCTTTAAGGGCCACCTGGGTGGCTCAGTCATTGGGCATCTGCCTTTGGCTCAGGTCATGATCCCAGTGTCCTGGGATTGAGCCCCGCATTGGGCTCCCTACTTGCGAGAAGCTTGCTTCTCATTCTCCCTCTCCCTCTCCCCCTCCCCCTGATTGAGTTCCCTCTCTAACTGTGTCTCTCACTGTCAAATAAATAAATAAAATCTCTAAAAAAAAAAAAAAGGATCCTTTAAATGAAGTTTTCTCTTATAATAGGGTCCCATGGACTGGACACCAAGAAAGTATAGTATTATAACAAGAATAAGTGGTTTGGATTCTTTGATGTTAAAAAGAAGAACACGTCTTCCTGCCCCTTCCCCCATGGTCAATTGAATCAAGCACTCAGCAATATATTCTTTGGAGTAAGTTTAAAATGGATTCACTGTCTGGCTTCAAAACACATTAATATTGCAGCATTAAAAAAGTTACTTAATCTTTCTGAACCACGATTTTCTTGTATGAATAATGTGGATCAAAAAGTTTATCTACCTTGCAAACTTTTATGAGTGTGAAAGCAAAGTCTAATTTTCTATTCCTGCCATGCAGTAGCTTCTCAATTAAATGCTAGCTAGTATCAGCATCAGCAACATTCTGTTACATTTTAAAATATTATTTGTTCCTTAGCTCTTTGAAGCAAATCTTTAGGTAAAACATCTTTTTTTAAAAAATTATTCTAGAATCTACATTGGAAAAAGATTGTGGTTACAAAAAAAATCTATGATTTTCATCATACTATTAACATACATGTTATATCCATGGCATTTTTTTAGTTCTACTCCAACTTATGACACAGAGTTCATAAAAAATAGTGAGCATGACTACATCAATCAATACTCAAAGAGAAAACCTCTCATCACCAGAAATTGTATCAAAGAAAGGAGTTCATAGTCTATTTGACCTTACCCAAATACAAACCTTGTATATTTTATGGCTTGTAGGTCATGTGCGGGTTCACAGGGCTCGTGATGTACTTGACTCACTTGGGGAGTTTTTCTTTTAAAATACATGCATATAGATCCAACACCAGACTTTCTGCATCTGAATTTTTATGACTGGCCTCCAACATCTTTATTTTTTTTTTTAATTTTTTTTTAAAGATTTTATTTATTTATTTGACAGAGAGAGATCACAAGCAGGCAGAGAGAGAGAGAGGAGGAAGCAGGCTCCCTGCTGAGCAGAGAGCCCGATGCGGGACTCGATCCCAGGACCCTGAGATCATGACCTGAGCCGAAGGCAGCGGCTTAACCCACTGAGCCACCCAGGCGCCCCCAACATCTTTATTTTTAAAAGCTCTCAACTTGATTCTTGGGGAAGATGGACTTTAACATGATCCTAAATTATCCCCTGCTCCTTGTGTTTATGCCTTATATTATCCCCTCCTCTGGGGTATGATGGGTAGGAACCGTGACTTGATTCTAACCTTTAGAAAGCACCAAAGGTGATGAGGTATACCCTTTTTGGTTATCTTACATAAGATTCTAACTTCTGCTTTAGATACTAGTTTCTCTCCCTTGCTGTTTTGATGGAACAAGCAGTCTATGGAGAGGTCCACAAGGCCAGTAATGTTGAGGTCTTGAGTCCAACAAACCACAAAGAACTAAATCCTAATAATCATGTGAGCAGACCTGTCTCCAACTGAGCCTCCTGATGAGGACTCACCCCTGGCCAACATCTTGATAATAACTTTATGTGGAATCCAGCTAATCCATGCCCAGCTTCTAAGCCACAAAGACTGAGAGATAATAAATGTGTGTTGCTCTAAATAGTTAAGCTGGAAATAATATTGTTATGCAGCAGTAGATAACTGACACAGTCCTGAAATGTAGTCAGTGCCCACACCAGTGACACCAAGCAGAGTTAAGAGCAGAGGTAAACTTGGTATGTTTTCCCACTAATTTTTAATTTTTATTACTTAATTCTGTTGGTGATGATGATGAATTATAATGATGATCAATTGTTATAAATATCCTTGGGGGTTTCCTTGGGGATTGGCGGTTGCATAACTGACTGATTTAATTTCTGGGCTCAACAGTCAAGTCTACATGAAAAGCCATAAATGAATTAAGACTTGAAATTTCAGTAGATTTTACTTACCCTCTCCTGTGAACATGGATGGGGCTATTCTTTCGGAATTGGTAAATTCTCAAAAGCCTATTGATAAAATAAAACTAAATTTCTCCTTTATGTTCAGGAACCCCCAAATCCTATGAATTTGACTAGTGAAACAAATCATTGAATAGCAGGGATTCTCCAAAGCTTTCCCATACATGATATTTCTTCTTAGAAAAGGAATCTCAATATCATCAAAGAAAACTCAATCACATGGAAGCCCCAAACCATACTTGATTATTAATATTTAGTATTATGATTGTATAAAGAAAACTAAGTTGTATTGTTCTGATTTCATCTAACATCTTAAAGTTTGTACTTTATCATTTGACTGATTCAAAGTTTTTAAAGTCCTCACATTTTCTTTCTCATTCCCATTTTGGAAATAAAAAGTCTGAGATTCAAAGGAGTTAAAATTGTTTCCATCAGACTAACAAATAGGTCAGAAGCAAAATAAAGAGGCAGGTCCATCCACTGGACTCCCATCCAGTGCTCTCTCTTCACTGGATGGTCTCTGCCTTTGTTTTCACCACCGCGTCAGGTAGGCTCCTTATTGCTTGGCATGTAAAAATTAAAAGTATAACTCACCATAAATGTATGATATAATTTTGCTTTAAAATAAGTGGCCAGAAAAAAAAAAAAAGAAAAAAAAGAAAAAAAAAGTGGCCAGAATTTGTGCATTTTAGATACTAGAAGTATTCATAAAGTTGTTAATAGAATATTGTGTAAAACCTGGGGCTCTTGGCTGTCTTAGTCAGTAGAGCATGTGACTCTTGATCTAGGGGTCGTGAGTTTGAGCCTCACACTGGGTATTGAAATTGCTTAAAAATAAAATCTTTTAAAAAAGGAATATTGTGTAAAAACTAAAGACTATAAAAATGTGAATGAATGGGAAGAGCTTGTTGTTTTGGCTTTCCTTCAGAATTATTTACAAATGACAATACATTTTCTTAAGCAGCTAGAAAGCAATAGAAGCTTTGCCATCAATAGTCTTTGAGCTCCTTGACTCAATGTAGCTGAAAAATGAGGTCTACAGAAGTTTACAAAACCCTGAATGATGTTAGAGTCTGGCCCTTTTATGATCAAGTGATCTTTTTGGCTTTAATGGGAAAAATAAATCATTGTTAAAAGATAATCTTGTCACATGGAAACCAAAAAGGTGCAATATCAATGATGCAACTTACCAAAAAACCGCCCTGCGGGATGGGGTAAAGCAAATAACAGTTTGTTTTGTTGTCGCTGTGGTTGGCAGTCAGAGTGAAATAGGCTTAAGAAAATACCTTGTTTTAAAAATAATAAGAGGGCACTATAATATTTAGCGCACTATATTAAGTGCACTATATGCACTTAATAGAAAAGTGAATGGACTTGATACAAGGGCTATTTTATAAGAACTGAACTGCCAGTTGCTCACATTCTTTCTCTCCTTCCTCTTTTATTCAATTTTTGATGCTGCAAATAATATGAAAAGCATGGGGGTAGCTCTAACATTAATGCTTTGCTTGGCATTGTGGCACAAATCTATATAAAAGTAGTTTAGATATAGTTGGTAACATGAAATTGTTTCTCTAATAGTTTATTTTCAATGGAGCTTATTCTTAGCATGTTCAAAATAAGCAAATTCATCTCTTTAAGCCAATGTTTAATTTGGATTATTATGCCAATAAGATCTGGGTGAATAAAGATATGCAAAGTGCAAGACTGTAAATTAATGGGAAAAAAACCCCTCTCCCATTTAAAACAACACACACGCAAAATCATATGCACACACACACACATACACACGCCCACACACCCACATACCCAATTAAGATTCTTGGCCACGTAGATTACAGCATTTATATATTTTGTTCCTCCGGGTGTGAAAAAGTGAAGGAGGGTGTCCCTAAGATTCTTCCTTTAAATTTTTTTCCTATATATGGAAAATATGTCTAAAATCCTGGTGGGAAGTAACTTCCTCCAGTTCAGAGAAATGGTTAGAGGGAATACTTGTTACTGTGTACTAAGAAATACCAGTCTGGAAAATTCCCACTCAGTTCTTGCCCCAGTGCTTCATAGTTCTCCCACTGGCTCACAGGCTTGGGAAGCTTCAAAGACATTTTCCAAAAAGGATGCCAGTCTTTCTTATCCCTTTTTTAAAGGGTGAAAGAGAACATCTAAGCAGTACCAAAGAGAGTCTGAACTGAATTTGGAGTTTGGGCAACAAGCCTAGATGGGCAGCTGAAACCAGAATGTTGATGTCAGAAGGAGGGGAACTCAACCTAATGGGATTTCCAAGACCCACTGTCAAAAGTTCTCAAGACAGTTAGGCAGCATCTCACTGCTGAAGTCGGTCATTTGCAGAAGGACCCCCAAGCAAGAAAACCATCAGGTCACAGATCATTCCGAAGAATCAACACAGTGTCATAGGCTGTTGACAGGTTGACATCTAAGGTCATGGACCAGTTTTCTTTGGGGGATGCCCTCATAGAGTGGAAAAGTTGCATCAGCAAAATGTCACTGAAAGCTGTCACCAAATACAGTAAACAAGGGAGAGCACTGCTTATTCATGCACTGATGGCCCAGGAAATCAAGAGCTCTCAATGACTGCTGAAGGCTGCAATAGGATATTTTATGAAAGTAGTTTCTTGGTCCAAACACAGATACATAAAGCCCTACAGAGAATGGCAATGCCAGACTTCTTCATAACTGGGATGCTTGACATTTTCCTACACATTTTTCTTTCTTGACCTGTTTTAGTGAAACTGCTATGGCAGTACCTGTCACTTACAAACACTGGAAAGCCTGCGTAGACATAGAGTGAATACCAAGTGTGTATAGCATGAAAGACATACTCACTTTTGTAAGAAGGTAATCAACAATTAAGGAATGGGAAATGCCCAATGGCAATAGTGGCTTTCAGCAAATGCTCTGAGTCAGAAGGATGATGATCTGGTCCTTTTTCACTTACTTGAAATATGACCTCAGGATATTATTTAACATCTCTGAACCTCAGTTTCCTCACCTTTAAAATGGGAACAATGATAGTGCCTATTCTATGGGAAGGTAGATAGCACTAAATTAAATGATATAAGTAAACCACTTAGTACAGTGCCTGGCACATAGTAAGTTATGAAAATATGTTAGCTACTTTTACAATAATAATAATTATTATTATTATCATCATTACTAGTTATAATTAGAACATGCTTTTCAAAAGTGATCACTTTGAATTTAACTTGTATGTCATCTGATCTGGAAGTATAATGAGGGTATCCAATTCCTACTGATTTAGTGAGTCAAACAGAAAACCAAAACAAATTGAATCATTCAACTGGTGTATTTAGAATTGCTGATGATTATAGCATTCAAGAAAGTTAGTGAAATACATAAATTGCAATTGAACTGTTCTTGAAAATCCCCCAAATCAGTTTTCATTTGTCTAGCCTAATGGTGGGTAGGACTTGTTCATTTTTAAAATGTATATTTAGAACGCACTAAAAGGGATACATTGTGGAATGTGAACAGGAAGAAGACAAAAGGTGTTAATACAAAGGGAGTGTGCCCAAATCATGTATGTTCCATCTTTGAAAACAAACAAACAAAAGAATGTATTGCATTTCACATATCGCTTTATGCTTTTCATGGAATTATCTATCACTCACTGCCACCTTTTTTTCATTGCACACACACAGGCACATGCACGAAGGGGAGGCTACAATTTACACAGTCAGCCTCTTTGTATCCAGCACTGATTCTCTTCTAAGTCAGCTCTGTTGTTCAAGACCAGTGTGCAGATGGAGGGGAAGGTATGGCGTTAGCACCAAAAATTATGGGTCCACTCCAGAGATTTCATTCAGAGGATAATCTGATTAGCAAAATTTGAGACAGGCTGGTGTAGGCATTCTTTTATCATCTAATTCAAAAAACTCCACAACACAACTTGGACGAGATCACCAGTATCAAAGGTCCTAATGTAGCATAATTTGTGTTGAGCATGCTGCATTGTGACAGTGCTATAAACCAGGGAGACAGTTTACTGACAATTCTGTGCTACCAGATACCAACTCAGGCCTCTGTCCAGCTTTACATTGTCAACTCTCGTGGAAACATGAGCAGTTACACAGCCTCACAGGATGGGGAAGTCTGGATTGCAAAAGAGGAGATGGACAGATTTCATATTTTCATTGCAGATTTTTTTTTTTTTTTGCCTTTTCAAACTGCTGAGCATAATTTTTTTTTTTTAAAGGCAGGAAATGCAACTAGTGTTTGTTTCTAGCATGGCTTCTGTTTTGAGATTTCTTCTTTGTAGAAGAAATGTGTTGCCCAGCTGTCTAGAATCCCAATCAGGATATGGCTTCAGTATGAAATATATTAAAAGAACGATTTTAGCTGGTTATAAGCAGGAACGAAAATGAGGCTGGGCCTATTTTATCCAATTTTTCCTCATAGAGGGGGCATTCTGGTTCAGTCCAAAAGGGGCCAATATGAATAAATGAGGTAAAGCTGAGTTCTGGGGTGTTTTGTTTTGTTTTGTTGTTATTTTGTTTGTTTGTTTTTGTTCCTCTTTTTGCCTTGGAAGGAGAGTTAATTGTGAAACATAAAGGTTCATATTAGTGAGCAAACAGAGCTAAGGAGATTCGCACTTATAAAGATTCTCAGAAATAAAAATCATGTGTCCGCTGGCCAGAAGTATTGCAGTCAACATTTAAAAGAGTGGTTCAACTCAAATTAAACTGTTGGAGGATTTAATGCTTCTCAGTATTAATATTTCTCTTATTTGCAACACACATACACACATTATTCAACAAATATTAATTAAAACCTCCCTTTATGCACACCCTAGGGCTACTCTTGGTTAATGGGGGAGGTGACAAAGATGATCCCAGTCCTACCTTTTAAGATGTACAGAGATTTTTTTGGAGAGACAGCTATTTCAACCAGGCTTCTAAACTTAACCAACTTAAGATGTTTTAGCCTGCTTCTAGAACATTTCTTATTTTTTGTTTTTATTTTTTAAAATTCTTCGTTTTTTAAAGAGAAGTTTCAGGTTTACAGGAAAATTGAAGGGAAAAGATAGAGTTCCCATACACCACCACTACCCTGTACCTCAACACACAATTCCCCTATTTTTAGCATTTTTTATTAGTGCAGTACATTTGTTACAATTGATGAAGCAATATTGATACATTATCATTAACTAAAGCTCATAGTTTAAGTTTCACTCTCAGTGTTGTATATTATATAGATTTGACAAATGGATACTGACATTTATCCACCATTATAATATCAAACAGAATAGCTACCCGGCCCTAAAAATTTCCTGTGCTCATTGTTTCATTCCCATCTCCCCCCAGATCCTTTGCTACCACTGATCTTTTATTGTCTCCATAGTTTTCCCTTTTCCAGATTGTCATAGAATTGGAATAATGCCATACAAAACCTTTTCAAGCTGCCTTCTTTCCCTTAGCAATATGCCTTTAAGGGTCCTCCAAGTCTTTTGGTGACTTGATAGCTCATTTCTTTTTATCACTGAATAATATTCCATTATATGTATGTGCTACAGTTTGTTTACCCATTTACCTATTGATGGACATCTTTGTGACTTTCAAGTATTATCAGTTATGAATAAAGCTGCTGGAAATATTGGTGCACAGGTTTTTGTGTGAACACAAGTTCTGAAATCATTTGGGTCAATATCAAGGAGCACAACTGCTGGATAGTATGATATGAATATGTTTTCACATGAACCTACCAAACTATCTTTCAAAGTTCCCATACCATTCTGTATTTCAGCCAGCAGTGAATGTAAATCCCTGTTGCTCCACACCCTTGTCAACATTTGGTGCTGCTGGTGGCTTAGCTTTGGGCTATCCTAACAGATGGTTAGTAGTATTGCATTATTGTTTTAATTTGTAATTCTTTGATGATATATGCATTTCCTAATTTTTAATTCTCTTACTCACCTATTACATATTTTTCTAACATCTATGATTTTGACCTTTATGCTTTCATCATTCATTTATTCAATTATTTATCCACATACAGTCAGTGTCTATTATATGCCAGGAACAATTTTTCAAAGCTAGGCAATTTTTCTTTCTTTTACCCTCTTGTTAGTCTTTTTTCATTTTCAGTTTGTCATATTCCACTAATTATTTATTTCACATAAACTCTTAGTTGGTTTTTCTCTCTGGTCTATTAATCTCCAAGTAAACTGGCTATCTCTTATTTCTCTGGTGATAATTGTTTCATTTCTTCAAATTTCTCTTTCTCCTTTCAAAACTTTAATCATTATAGATTCATAATACAAACAGCACAAAGTCTGAAATATTGGTAGAGATGAAACTACTGAAAAAAATGAAGAGAAGAAATCACTTACCTTGGTTGACAATAAATCTTAACTTCTGTATTGTTGCCAGATTGCCACTAACTCGGTATATTCCATCAACATCTAGACCTGAAAATAAAAGGGCATGTTTTATATTTGCTCATAAAAGAACTGAGATGGTAAAAGAAAAAAAAAATGTGGGAAGGAAGGTAGTAGTAAATCAACACCAAATATCCCTTCCTCACAGAGAAGACAAATTTCTCTAAACCAAGCAATCTTCAATAATTCAAATTCAACAAACTAATAATAAAATTCAGTCACAGCCAATCATCAACAAATTTGAATCTAGTTGAATCATAGAAGAGTAATAGATAGCATTGGATTTTACACTATAGTTATGTTACTCATATAGTTAAGATTCAGTTCTAAGGAAAACACAGGAATTAAACTGGTGGTAGGTAGGAGAAGAACCTTCAGATATAAATGATTGCCCCTTCCTGGACAGAAAATAACCCAAGTGATTTAAAGAATCTTCCTTCCTTTTTTCCTCCTTCCCTCCCCACCTTCCTTATTCTATTCTATTCTATTCTATTCTATTCTATTCTATTCCATTCTACTCTGTCCTATCCTGTGCCATCCCCTCGCATTCAGTTCCATTCCCTTTTTCTTATAATCCTATAGCATAACATGCATTGGTCAAACTATTTTAAATTACAGAAGAAAATTCTATTCCAGTTGTATGTAACTAGTTTAATAATCTCTGGGATATTACAGGTAATGGGGGTACTCTATTATGGAGGGATAATAAAGGAAAAAACCTTTGACAAAATGCTGAAATTAGTTTCAGAGTATTTTAAAACCAGTCATCTATAATTCCGAATAACATATCCTGGCAGTGGATTTGGATACTCAACATTTGTTTTCCACACATTTATTTATAGCATCTAGTTATTTCCATGACCAAATTATCGAAAAATGAGGAAACAGGAAAATAGAAAGAGAAACACTTACTGAAACACTGTTATTGTCCTTAAGGTATGTGAATAACATAATTTTAATGTCAAGAGTGTATGTTTCTTGATGTTTCCAGGCCCTCAGAGAGCCCGGGGATGAGGCTACCACCCAACTATCTTAGCTGTTTCTCTTGGGAAATGGCATAGAACCATCATTAAACATTGTAATTCTCAGTCATAAGTGTTAAATAAGACGGTAGAAATTATTGCCATAATATAATGAAATAAGGGCTTTGTAAAGCTCTTTACTGACATGAAATGATCTCTTTTTATAGTAGGAACATTTCTGCCATCGTGCAAAATATTTCATCAATAGTTTAGGGTAGAATAACATAACTTGCAACATTGGCACTGATGATAAAAGTCAAAACAATCATTCACTGTTTTTTAATACTCTTTTAAAGAGCATTTTTTAGTTTATAGCAAAATTGAAGGGAAGGTACAGAGATTTCCCATATACTTCCTGTCCCTCACAGATGCATAGCTTTCCCAATTATCAGCACGACCCGCTAGAGTGATACATTTTTACAATTGAGGAGCCTACACTGATACATCATAATCAATGTTTATTGTTGCATTATGGTCCATCTTGGTGTTGTACATTCTATGGTTTTGGACAAACGCATAATGACATATATCCATCATTATAGAATGATACAAAGTATTTCCCCTTTGCTATAAATCTCTCTGCCCACTTATTCATCTTCATGATTATTACCCTTCCATGTGAAAAACTATAGAGAAATTTGGAATAATATCAATAAAAGGGAAGAGTTGTTAGCAAATGTTAATTGGTTTAAGTTTTGTAGTTCTAAAATAATCTAACAATAAACCACTCTCTCTGTCCCTTCATGAGAATTATGAATTTATGAGGAATTAGGATGGGGTTGGACAACATGTGTGTATAAGACACATTTATAAAAATCACATATATTATTTCTTCCTAATGCACAAAATAGCTCCATTAATCAGAAGTTACCCCAGTGTGTTTGCTTGTAAGTACAATGTGCACTTGACAACTGAAATATAACAATAACCCTAATTAAAAATTTTTTTAACATTTAACTCCTAGTTTTAGTATGTGACTATTTTGGTCTTCAGTTTATACAAATATACCCAATGTTACTCATTGCTTTCTTTGCTTTGTCATTAGCTAGTGTTTAGTAGGTAGATTTAACCTGTAAAATTTTAAATAATTTAAAATTTAAAATAAATAGATTTTATTTAAATAAAATAGATTTAATTTAATTTTATTTTATTTAAATAAAATAGATTTTATTTAAATAAAATAAAATAGATTTTATTTAAAATAAAATAGATTTATTTAAAATATATTTAAAATAAATAGATTTTAAAAATATTAACGCTTTCAACTAATTATGTCCCTTTCAAAGTACTCCCTCTTGGGGTTATATTTAAATTTTTTTGAACATGTAGCTCTTAGAAAAAATATTTTGGGGGAATTCTTTAAAATTACCTTCAGTGGCTCTCCTTATTATCTGCACAAAAATTTTTCTGGTGGCAAGTTTGGGGCGTTTGGTAATAATTTTGGAATTGGAACTGGACAAAGGTCATTCAAAACCATAATTGGTGAATAATGTCATCTTGCTTGCCACCACAAACAGACAAAATTTCACGAGTTGAAAGAGGTCTGGTATTTTCCCATGAGTTATCAATTTCTTTGAAAGAATTTAAGAAAAAGAATATTTTAGTAAATAGAAACATTGATGCACTAGGCAGACCAACATTCCCCAAGTGAGAAATCTTCATAAGCTATTTATAGAATTGGTTAAAGTAGCCCAATTTAAAATAACAATTCAAGGTGGAATGTTGCTTATAATCTATTACAATATAAACAAGAAAATTTACTATATAATTCTTTTTAGGATCAATTTTTGTTTTGCTAATTAGTTAGACACTTATCAGAGGTGAATAGTAAATGATGTTTCTTGGATGTCGATGAATTTTTGTTGCAAATAAGGACCTTACTTAAGTTTTACTTTATCTGCACAGCTCTTTATTTAAGGTAGAAAATCAAGCACACTTCTATTTTGAACCTGGGACTTTTTCCTAATTATTTTATATGTTATTGGAAATGCATAGGTTGTCTAGAGCTGTAAAATGAATTTTAATTACTGAAATTACTCAGGGTCCACAAGATTTTTTTTCCTTTTCTAGAAATTTAAAGTTACAACATGAGAAGTAACCCCCCCTTGGTGTTTCATAAATTTCAGTAGAGGGTTTTTTTTTTTTTTTCTTTCTTTCTTTCTTTTTTTTTAAGTTGGGTAATCAAAAACATTTGAAAGAGCAGTATGGGCTGGATATATTACGCTTGAGCAATTGGAAAACACTATACTGTTTAAACAAAGCGGCCTCATCCTAAATTAATAACCCAATTTTCTTCTGGGATAAAAGGAGGGAGGGCTGGGGATGGAGACAGGGAGTGTAACTCAGACCAGTGCCACCACTGTGGTTATAGAACTAAGTCACAGCAGAGAAACTGCTTTGTGGCTTAAGATAGAAACCAGAAAGTAAGAGGGAGTAAAGCAAAACATATTAGATGCAATTTGAATCTAACTTGACACAACTTCCAAGCCCTTTAGATTCAGAGATATCAACACCATATATCTTGTGAAGGATAACCGTCCCTGGCATTAGTGGCTCCTGCTTCAAACGGCTCATGCTCCCCTGCTATCATACTTTTTAAATTACATAAATAGAGTGAAAATGACAAAGTACATATTAAAAAGGAGGGTATTACATTTTGCAAAATAATCTGGAACATATCAGGGAATCTTAGCAGTGATAAATTATATAGGTACAGTCTTGAAGTTGATTAGTTTTCCCCCGAATGCCTCACAGAGTGGCAAACCCAAAGTCCTAGGAATTATGACCTAAATTGCAGTGATTCACGTGCCATCCTCTCTTTGCTCCAAGAACTTTGAAAGTTATGCCAAGCCAAACCAATGTAAATTGGTGGATTTGGACATCCTTTTCATGACCACATTATCCTTGCTGGATTGGAAACTACTTATTTGGGAAATATAATTAGACCTCGTATGATTTTTAAATGTGCAATGTCTTCAAGGTACCCATGTTGTGCTTTGGTGAAGTTTGGAGAGAAATCACTTTGAAAGGTACTTTTTTCAAGAAAATACCATGACTGGATGCTGACAAGAACTTTTCTTGTTATGCTAAAAATAATTTGGGAACATGGTGAAACTGAAACTGTCATTCTCTTTTTTTTTTTTTTTTTTTCAATCAAACTGGCATTAATGGCAGTAATGAAAAATTCTCTGAAGAAATCCATGTTCACTGAAAGGTCATTTATTTGTTCATCATCAATTGACCTTCTTAGGTTTCAAAATAGTGTTTACCATTGACAGAAATCACTGGGTATTGCTATAGGAAACTCACAGAAGTCTCTCTCCCCTACTCTACCCACCCCCCCCCACCACCTTTTCTTCTGAAGAAGCTTAGAGTAGGATAGGCACACAATTAGGAGTTATTAGACCAAATGGTGGTCTAAACCCAGTGGAAAGAATGCAGCTGTCATGAGTAATTCCCACTATAAATCTTAGACACTTTCCAAAAAGAAATCTAAGAGACCAGCACTGTTTCCAGAGTTGACTGGCTTATCTGCCAAAATACAGGCAGTTTTTAACAATGCAGATGAGCCTGTTAAAAATAGTTGCAAACTGCGTATTAGGTAGCATTTTTGGTAGCTTGAATGATGGGCAAACCACGAAGATGGAGAATTTGAGCCTGGTTGAGAGGTGTGCTCCAAAAGCTCACTTGTTTTTCTGGAACATAACAAATGCATCTGAACCCCTGGAGTCTGAATTGTGGGCTGGGAATTTTATGCAAACAGCCCCTCTCCTGAGATTTATGGCACTTCCTAATTCCTGGGAGGCCAGAGCTACCGCAAGAAGAGTCATTCTCGCAATTCTTCGGTCTTCTGGCTTTCCCCTCTGGCCAAAACCGATGAGCATGGGAACACCCAGTATGCACCCAAAGAGCTGCACATTTCTTTCTCAGTCTTTCTGAAGGTCCTACTCAAGTTCAGAGCTGAACATGAGGGGAAGTTAGTGCGCCTTTCTGACCTATTCCTCCGCCCCTATATTATCTCCAACCTTCTATCGCCAACTTATTTGTTCTCACACTTTAAATTCAATGACTGAGAGAATAGGATATAATCTGAAACTCTAAATTTAATTCTTGCTCTGTCTCAATGGCTGGTATTTATGCTGCATCTATTTACCGGCTTTATTTGACTATTAATAACTTCTTGTGAGATGTCCATCCTTCAAGAATGATTAACTTAGGAAATAGTTGACACAATTCTGATTGTCAAACAATAATATTTTTCTACATGTTAACTTTATGATTTTATAATAGCCATTATGAGTAGATTTTTTTCACTATAGAGGCAAATATACTTCTCAGGCAAAATTGAAAATTAAAGCACACAAAATATACAAAAATATTATATCTACCCCATTCTGCTATCCAAAGATAGTTATTGCTAACAACTCAGTTTTAGTTCTTTTTGTTGTTACTCCTTTTCTGTTAATGTGTCATATTTCTGTTTATTAATTTAACTTTGAGTGGTATTTCTTGACTCCCTATTATAAAAGACAATGAGTCTAGTGCATAGTTTTTATGTAATCTCTCTGGACTGGCCTATTTCTATTTCTTAGATCAAATTACCACTGTGCTATAGAAAAATAAGAAACTTAGTGCATTTCCCCTTCCTTCCCCTTCTCTCCCTCATGGTCCCAAATTTACCCTTACTTTATTGCTTGTATTCTCAGAGTTTAGATTATTTTATTTTATTATCTATATTTTGTGACTTACCTATAATTCGGTATTAACTACCACTAAAAGAAGAAGAAGAAGAAGAAGAAGAAGAAGAAGAAGAAGAAGAAGAAGAAGAGGAGGAGGAGGAAGAGTAATTGGGTTCAACACTAAAATTTTGCTTCACAAAGTTGTTCTCCCAAAAGGCCTGATATGTACTTTTTTTTTGCAAGTTCCTTCCTTTCCTCAAATTAAGCAGTGCCCAAAAGAACTTTCTGCGACAATGGAAATATTCCCTCTACCTGTTTTATCTACATGTCCAAACCAGTTGCCACTGACCACATTTGGCTGACTACTGAGTGCTTGAAATGTGTTTAGTACAATTGAATTTTTGTTTTACTTAATTTTAAATAATGTAACTTTGTGACTACCAAATTGGATAGTGCAGCTTGAGGTCCCAGGGAACTATTTGTGTTCCACTATTACTTTCTCTTGGATTTCATAAACTTGGAGATTTATAAACTTTTACTTTTCTAACTTCAAAAAAAAAACCTTTCATTATCTTCTAGTATCTCTGCTGTTATGTTTTTTATTAAATTGATCATTGATGCTTTGTAGGTCAATTGCTTTGCCTTTCAAGATTTTTTTTTTTAAAGATTTTTCTCTTTAAACTTATACAAGTAAAATTTTACTCTGATGTGTCTACATCTAGGCCCTTTCAGTCAGAAAATTTTTTATATTGTTTTCTTGATTGATCCTTTACTCTATTATTTCTTTTCCATCTAAAACTACTTTAAGATGAATGCTGTTCCAATATCAGATTGCCCTTAAGATTGAAAGAGCAAATTAATTACAATATATGGTGGGTTGTGGGTATTTTTTGTTTGCTCACATCTCTTTTCTCCTCCATTGGCTTCAATCTCACATGGGCAGACTGAATGAAGGTTTCCTGTAGAACGAAGGGGTGAGTAGAAGTAAGCTACTAGTTCTTCAGCTACCAAGGGAGGGAGGACCTTATTTTGGATAAGGATACTTGCGCCGTTTTGTTCCTGGGCAAAGCTCTCTAACTCTGTGTCTATTATATAGAGAGGACTTGAGTTACCTTATTCTCCATGGCCGCCTTTCTTTCTTATCTCTCCTCTGTCCTTGTAGAACTTATTCTCAGGCTCCGGCAGCTGCTGCCGGTGATTGCTTGGTCGAGGATACAGGGAGAGGGGCCCAGGTCTCCCAGATATTAGGTCTGATGTTGACTGAATTATTTATTTATTATCCTCTTGCCAGTTTCTATTCTTTTTATTCAACTCCAAGTTTGGATATTCTCTAGAACATCCCTGGAAAGAATTGTGCCTAATTACTCTGTCTGGGAATGGTGTTTCTTCTGGTGTAATTTCTCCACTTGTTTGATCCCATCTGCTTTCTGTCTTCCTGGAATTTCTATTTCTGGTTGGCTGGTGGCACCTTTTCTGTTTTCAGCACCATTATTATTTTCTTTCTTTTTCAGCATATCTTTTCTATTATTTCATCGGGATTTTTTTGAGGAAGAAGAATCAGACTTTTTTTTTTTTTCAGTATGCCAGCTTGAATAGGGCTTTGCATTGTTTTTTGTAAAGATAGACTTTTTAAAGTTGAATACTAAAGTTTCATTTGATTGTGAAAATAACTGCTGTGTAATAATTTTCTCTGTTGGCATATGGGATATAAATGACCTGGGATTACATTATGAACATTTGAAATACTCATGTGTCTCTAATTCTAATGTGGGGAAAACACATTACTATGGGGCCTAGGATAAGTATACCCCTCATTTTCTTTTATTTCTCCAACTCCTGTCCTTTTTCATATTTATTATATTATCACTTACGATTTCTCACAGGTTCCCTTATTACTGTGATTTATTTTTTTCTCTTCCATTTGTTTCATAAGCCCTTTCTTTTACATTTTCATCTCATTTTGATATTTTTTCCTACCCTCCTTGTTATCTCTGCTATAAAATCTTATAGAGACAATTGTCAGAGTAAGTTTTTCTTTTTAATCTGACAAAACATCTACTTTCAATTAGTTTAATTTTGATTATTGAAGTATAGTTGATATATAATGTTGTATTAGTTTCAGGTACCCCACATAGTGATTTGACAATTCTATACATTATCTTTAGCTTTCCTTCACTATATTTGTTTGATTGATTTGGGTAATAGTCTTTTTTCAATGACTTATGTCTGAATGAAATGAGTTTTTCATCTAACAGACATTTTGTGGTAGATTCATAGGGAAAAGAAGAATTTTAGTCCTCTAAAGATATGAAAGAGATACATATTTGTTGCTAAATTTTTTTAAGAAATGGTAGAGTGAAAAAAGAGGTCACTAAGAGAAGGGTGCTTTTTTATTTCTGAGAAAACTGTTTATGACCTGTGATGTTGATAAATGTGACATTATTTCATATTGTTTATATAGCTAGTGTTTTAGATAAGGACTAAATTCCAGATTTAAATTAATGTCTTAAAGTTAAAAGAGCACAGAGTAAATAATATATGGTACTACGGACAAAATGTTATCAAACATAGAATTTTGGAGCAGAAGGAGAGATGTTGGCTTTTCTTCAAGGACTAGTCATTGAACAATTATGTAGTTAGGATCATTATCAAATTCTACTCTCCCATGTCTCCCTCCTCCACCCCCCGTGAAACTCATATCTGTTTAAGGTGTTATAGGAAATAATATTGTTTAGGATGCTAGACAAAAGCAGTTACATGTGTATTTATCATTCATTCATTCATATTTGCTATTTGCCTAGGCCTGACCTCTTAACCAGTTTTGTCCTATTTGAACATCTGAGAAGATAAACTAAAATTGGGAGAGGAAAAGGACAAAATATCCCGTGTTAAGAGCATTACTTCTTGTGTTTCTTGGTGGTCCTGTATTGTACCATTTATATCTTGAAAAGATCTAGGCACTAGTATTTGTGGATGGGGGTGGCAGATGGCTGACTTTCTTAACTTTTAAGTATTCATCTTATTATTTTTGAAGATTTTGCATATGTATGTATGTATTTAGAGAGCACAAGCAGGGTGAGGGGCACAGGGAGAGAGAGACTCTCAAGCCAACCTGGACCTGAGCTCAAAGCCCCACCTCCCACAACCCGAGACCATGACCTGAGCAGAAACCAAGAGTCTGGCACTCAACCAACTGAGCTACCGAGGTGCCCCTACTATTATTAAATATTATTATTATTATTCTTGTATAGAGTTACACTGTTAGAAAAGAATTGGAAAACCCTTTATTGAATCAGTTTCCCATCTCTCTAGTTTCCTTTAAGTCGGACATTGGACACTTTGAGAGGTATAGGAGAATCACACCAAATTCTTTAAATGTTACCAGAGACACAAAAGCCATCCTCCTTAATTTGCAAATCTCCTCAATGTGCGCTGTCCTTTGTCACTCTTAGAATTTTCTCCTTACATTTCTCCTTAGTTCTTATCGTATATTTCACTAACTGTTTCAGAATTGGAGATGCTTATCCATACCATCAGAGTCCAGAAAAGTGAGAGCAGTTTACAAAAAGTCCTGTGAAAACTCGCATCAGTACTGAGGGCTAGCTCCTGGTTTCCACTCACTGTAATTCTTTTTATGTATTAGGCTTATTTTTGCATATGACCTCCATACATTTCATTCAGCTCATATTCCATTTAGACATACCACTGAGCCAATTACCTTTAAAATCATGCTTTTAAATGTACAGACTACTAATTGATAGGCAAATAAGGATAAAAACAAAAGGAAAAGAAGTTACAACATACCAGTGTGATATGGGTGAAAGTCATTTGTATACCCTCCTTAAGACCTGAGTAAAATGAAATGAGAGCCTAAGGATGGCATCCCATGTGTGGCTCCTCATGTCTTAACGATGATCCTTCCATATCTGTCTAAACCCAGCCATGAATTTGAGACCTAACAATATGAAGACTGTAGGATAGTAGACACAAATATGGTTTATAGAATTATATCAATGTTAGACTCATTCTCAAGGTATCTCAAAGTATCTCAAGGTAAAAAGGATCTCTAAGAGACCTTGAATCCGCCTGTGAATAGGAAACCCAATGTCCTTGATTTGACAGGACAAAAGGTAAAGAACTGAAATGAATTCTGCAAAGTGGAAAGTCAAGTACCTGGAAATAGTCTTTGATAAATTCTCTTACATGTTATTTTCTTTTCTTTACTTTCTCTCTCTCTCTTTTCTTAGTCTTACAGACAAATATTGGCCAATGATTCTGATTATGATTAAGTGAGAGCTCTCATCTTGAGGAAAAACTTCATGTATCTGGAAGATATGGAAGTGGAAGGTTGTGTTTGGTTCATTGCATCTCATACTCTGAGTTTCTTTTATGTTTGAGTTCCATTGTTATTGTTCTGCAGTGATTGTGCTGATGTAAATTTGGTATTGTGACTTGTTCAGAGTGTTTCTTTAAAATAAATAGGAGTAATAAGAACAGACTAATTTGGTCAGCCATTATCATCTGGTAGTTTGCAAGCAAATGCATTAGCCTAAGGTGAATTTCAAAGAGCCATGGGTGACCACCACTGTGGGATAGGTAGAGCAGGCTTAATGAAAGAAAACGAGCTTCCTGAATATGCTATTCCTAAGGAAAGCTTGGAGCTTAGGAAGGAATGATTTGTAGACTATGCCCATGCATGCTTTTTCTTTCAACAATTTTAGCTACAAACTTTTCCATAAGTTAGTGGCATGCACTAAAAAGCTTACCAACACAAACAAGAAGAAAACACTGAAAAATGGTTCCTTTGGTGATGAAGTCATCAGAGTTACATAAAATCTAGTCTTTAATCCTATTATACTTGAAATAGATAATTTAAAATTCATATATTTGCTCTCATTCTTTTCAATCCCCCACCTCTTTTTTTTTTTTTTTTTAAACATCTAAACAAAGTGACCTCATTGTTTTCCATTGGACTTTTTTTAAAACATTGGCGGGGATGATTGAGATTCAGGAATGTGGGAAAATGGATTCCCAAACCACGTCCCTCCCCTTTCATTCTGAACTGTAATTTTTGGCTTGGCTTGAATCACAGTCATCGCATTTCAGCCTGAATCTCTCTGTAAAGTGATCTTTCTTAAACATTTCTCTCACTCATCAAGGGATCAGAAACAAAGCTGTTCTAGTCTTTCAGCAAAACACTTACAAGCAGCTTTTACTGAGAAGTTGCAAGAGCTAAATTTCCTCTAAAATTGTTTGAAAAGCGAACATTTTCAGTGCCTCGTTGTCCTTTTTGTGAATCTTGTCATCTGTATGCCATGAGCTCCAGCAGCTATTTTAATCTGTTTTTGTTTGCAATCCATTTGGTGTCCACCCAAGGAAATGCAGGTGATTCTAATTAACTTACTGCTGAAGATGTAGGAAAAAAATATCTCAATTGTGTCGCACAGAATTATACACTTAAAACCTTTCTTCTATTACTTATAACATATTATTAATGAAAATGATTGTATGAATATGTTTACCACCTAATTCATTGCTGTTCACTTTTTTAAATCAATGAGGCTTACGGCACAGAAAAAAGCCACACACATACACAAGTACACAGACACAATACAGACCCCAAGACTGCTTGCCAACTTTTATTTAACAAGAGTAGCAACTTAAAAATAACATTATTTTTACTTTGTGCAACATAGTTTAATATCTGAAATAACCCTGTTCCAATAAAAACCTATTGAAATACTCTCAGCCTAACTCTGCCCTGAAGGTAAAAGTGATTAATTGAAAGATTTTGGCAGATCTCTGCTCACCACCAGGGCAGTTTAATTTAGAACACATTCAACCATTTCTCAGTGTCTCTGTGTTGGTGGAGCATAACTTTTGATCTTCTTTGGGGAGGTGCCTCTAATTCAGACCCTTTAGCTAGCCACTTCCTGGAGGGTTTTGATGGTTTGCTTCTGCTAAGCATTCAGGTGAGAGAGAGCCCTTCTGGCTGCTGCTTCTAAAGTGGGGTAGGGAAGCAGAATTCCAGACACAAAGGCAAAATATACTATAAACGTGTTTGAGTATATCTACTATTGAAGTCCTATTTAGATCACGGACAAACTTGTGAGAAATTCTGGTGCCATTAGACTCCTCTCTACTTAAAGAAGATGCTCCTGGTCGTAAGACTAAAAAGACTAAACTTCCTTTTCTCAGGAAATATAAGATTATCATTTTCTTTTTGCTAATACAGGAGAGAGTATCATGTCGGTATTGTTAATACTTCTGCTAAACAGAGAGATACAGCTAGCACACAATCTTCCCTTTTTGGCCAATGGACCTGTGCTAAATTGTCGTTCAACAGAGGGAAAGGAAAATTCCAATATAGTCTGGATAGAAAGACCTTGAGTTGGTGAACTCCAACTTTGCATACCACTTAACACATTGTCTAAGCACTTATTATACGGCAAAATTGTGGTAGGCACTGGAGTTACAGCAATGGACTGAGTACAGGGTCCAGATATTACAGAGCTATAGTGCTAGTATTGTTCTGAGGCACTAGTGGTAAATCCTGCACAGAGATCGATGAGTTAGTAACAATGGCACTTGCAATCTCTAATATCTTCCCACATGCAACACATCTGAGCAATACACTCAGGTTAGTATGTGCTCTATAGCCAACTTTAAAAGGAAATATATATCAACATTATGATATATATTCAGTTTTCACATTATATCATCAAACAGTTATGCAAAATGTTATATATAATACATATATATTAGGCAGTCCACTATATATAACTATATGGTATATATATTATATATACATTATGCATTACCCTATTAATAGTAATTATCTGTGTATGGTGGGATTATAAAAATGATTCTGGTTTTCTTTATTATTTTATGTATTTCTGACTATTTTGTATGTGTGCATATGTATACATATATGCATATGAAGACTATGTATGTTATATAAACAAAAACAATAATGATAGTTATTTCATTACCAAAATATCATGCCATAGATTACATTTCTTTGTTACAGTATGGGTTTATATTCCTATAACCTCATTTGAAAGAGATTGAGAGATAAAACTATTGAGTATAGTATAGTTATTGAGTATTGTAAATACTCAATAACTATTGAGTATCCTTGAATGCACTATTGCGTATCTCTAATTTATCTGAAACATGCTTTAAGACCCATGATATCAGATTCCAAATCTTTATGAGACACAGTAGAAATTTCAAAATTAAAGTATTTTACAAACTATTCTAGTATTAGACAAATCACACGCAGGTCTGAAAATACAAATACAAGGTTTCTGAGATGGAGCCAAAAAGACATAATCCCTTCCCCTAATTAGAAGCTCTAACTATCGTTGGACAATATGTAGCATTGTAAATTCATGATAGCAGGTCTTGTGCAAAAAGAAATGCAGAGATTAAGACCCAAAGTTAGCACGGGGTTTGGCTTTTTAACTTCAACCATCACTCCGCAAGAAGAGAGGTAAGGCAAGTCCTTTTGGTAGTACAGGAGAGACCTACCTCCTCAGCTTTATTCCTTACTACTTGAGGGCTGTTAACCATCGAGTAAAGCATTGCACACACTCCAGGTACTCAAAACATTACTTGTTGACTTAAAAAAAGACATTCCAATACCAATTGTTTCCTTACTTAAACTCATCTGGTGTAATACAAACCAGATTTCCTGCTTCTGGAGGATTTTGTCACAGGACTCTACATAAAACGTCTTATTGAACTATTTCTGGGTGTGTATGCATATTTAGCATCTATCATTTCTTTCTGATCCGTTGTTACAGAAAGAAGGTATATTAAACTAAGATGTGCTACATATGTTCATGTTCATTAATATAATATTTATTGAGTGTCTATCCCATAGATGTAATTTTCTAAATGGTAAGAAGCCAAGTTACAAATATATCTCATGTTTTCCATTGTATGAAATTTAAATAGTGTCTCAATTTCCCCCATTTTCCCTAAGGGCTGGCAGATTTTGAATCTTAAGAATTTTAGAAAATCCATGATGATTCACTCTAGCTGACTCTTGAAGCGCTGCAGAAGTTAGAAATGAAAGATGTCCATTTGGAGACCTGGACTTTATATCCATCGGTCCCCAAGGTTAGTCTGAACATTAATTACAGAGGCTATATTTATGGTATCTTTTCAGAAGTTTGGGGATAAAAGCTCTGTCCTAAAGTGACAATTTTTATACAATTTTGCTTTTGTCTAAAATTGTGCAATTAGAATTTTATTCCTTTGTCTTCAAATCCCTTGGAAGGATTGCATGTCAAACCTCACTGATCACGTGCACTTTAGTGCAGATTAATCTATTCGGTGTTGTCCTGACAGCAGACTTCAGCTACAGGGAGAGAAAGTACAACAAGACTTCACTTGTGTAGGGTATGGGACAGACAAAGATAGAGGATAAGAGCGCAAGTGTGATACACAACGGGAAAGAAACAGAAAGCGGAAGTGGGTGTCCTCTATTGGTTTCAAGTTAATCCAAGGTAGTTGTCACTATCCAAATGCTTACTCTGCCTGGATTTTCCATTTTCAGATGTATCAGGATACAGGGAAATGGTAAGAAATACCTTACTATATTTAAAGATATCAAAGAGGAAGGTACATTTTTCAGCCTGTCTAAACACATTTTATCCTTAAACATAATTTACTCTTATTAGCACAATTTTCTATCACGTGAAAAGTGTAATAAATTATCTTTCTTCAGACAACTTATACAATGATTTTTTTCACATAGGTGAGTATAATGCTCTAAACTGAGGTTCAGAGCTGAGTTTATATAAATCCATAGGGGGATTTGCTCTACAGTTTGAAACTTTGTGAAGACATACATTGTTTGTCCTTGGAATCATGAGATCTCTGCAAATCAGGCCTTTCTTCTTTCGGCACCATGCCTGCAGAAAACGGTCTTGGAGACTCCTCCCACCGTGTCGTTCTCCTGCACCTGCGCTGTGTGTGGAGCTGCCTGTTTTAGACCACTGGCTCCATCAAAAACCTCTCAACCCTGTAGTGACCTTAAGTCTCCCCCCAAGTAACTCAGCCTAAGACTCATAAGCAGGAGAAAAACTGCCCTGAATGATGACGGCCTCATGAGGTTCCAGATTCCCAGTCTACTCTCAAGTTTTCAAACAAACCCTAACAAAGACTATTAGACCCAGAAACAAATGCACTTCTATTAATTCATGGCTATAATATCAAAAGAAAATAATGACCTTATTTTGCCCAAATTTAGAACAAAGTATGCAACAAGCAAAACATTTAGAGAGGAGGAAGATACTAAGCTTGGGAACTATAGCATGCCTTAAACAGGTGTCAGTATAACTCCCTTTACCTTTCTTTGCCTTATCAAAAAGAACAAAGCAGAATAAAACCCTTCTTCCCTGGTGCTTGGAAAAGATTTTAGTAGGAGACAAAGACATTTAATGCTAAATCGTTGGTACCTCTTAAAACAACCTACTCAAGGTAGCACTCGAAAGAGTTTTAAGGATGTCTGAACTTCAGGTTAAGGGATAAATGATATTCCTGAGGCAGGTTTGCCAGGAGTGTGTTGGAGGTCAGACACAGTGCTCAAGGGGACATTATAGAGTAATGTAACAATCTAGCAAAGAAAAAGAAGGGAGCAAATGAGAACCCAAAATACATTCTGATCTGTCCTGAAGTTGTCCTTGTTCCTACCCATGTTTCTCCCGTGTGACAAATTTCACTCACAGGTTTGTAATTGTCTTTTAATGGTATCAGGATTTCAGACTTCTTCCAACTTTAACTCAACCTATCAACATTAACTATAATATCCTGTTATAAATATGGAACTCAAATTCACTATTTGAAAATGTTTAACAAATAAAAACCATTTCCTCTGCCCACCATGCTGTCAAATGGGACAAAGACAATAAATGATTCAGGATTTTGAGTAGAAAGTTCTGTTTTCATTCTTATATGGCATGAATGTTAGAAATAGTAAACAAGAGGAGACTGCAAATACCTTTAAAGGAAAGTTATTGTTCATAAAACGGCGTATATTTGCCATCTCCAACAGTTTTAGTGCAACACATATACTAATTTTTTCTTTGTTTTGGTAATACAGTTTGTGGCAGTTAATTATAAAAATATGAAATTTTGAGAGTTCTTTTTAACTCACCTTTATACAAAATATTACCCTACCGATTTATCTACAGGGTTAAACGCAATATTATTTTAAATATTAGAGTTTCCCATATTTCATTCTGTAAAGACACAGGAAAATATGGCCAAACTATATTATTTTGACTTGTGATCCTTGTTTTGGATCTATGGTGATTGTTTTTTGCACACGGCACTCTAATTGTTTCTACCAGCTCCTTGGGAATCCAAAGTGTTTCTAGAACTATTTCCAGCTAGGAAGAATTGATTTTTAACATTAGTTTAATTTCTATCCTAATAAATTTCCCCCTTATGTATCTTTTCTAGTAGTTTACCCAGTTAAAATATATATTCTGCTCTTACCCATAAAAAGCTTGCGAAAAAAAAGCCTTTCTGGTGGGAAAAGAATTTGAAAGGAAAACATGTACATACATATATCAGACCAAGAATTAAAAGATGAACATTATATGTGAAGAAACATTATAAGAAGGTTTCACTATATTAGTTTTTCCAAGTCAGTGTTCCAAGCCAGTCTTGGATTATGTGTGAAAAGTAAGAACTCCATACTGTAACAGGTGCTGGCAGGAAACTCCCATTAAAGCTTATGAAAGTTATGCCTGTAAAGTCCTGGCATCTGAGAAAATTCTCGCATAAGAATGCATTATGCATCAGATTTTTCTCACTAGAAAAACAATATGAGGCTGTGACTACTTAACAGTATTCCCAGTCACTATTTTGTTACCGTCATCTCTTGGTGATAACATCTTTGGTGACCTTGTGCTATATGTAAAGTGTATATCAGCCTTCATCTCAACACTTGAGAGCGTGAATTGCCTTCTATACATACCAATAGAGATGTTGGTCTACCATCTGTCCGTCCTAATCAGAGCATAAACCTGAAAGGTTGTTTTTTTTTTTTTTTCTTCCCTCTAGAGTCGAGTCAATAGATTTATACTAATTGATTCATATTTCAAAGATTGGCTTTTCATGTGCAACATGGCAAAAACTTCTGAAATTTTACTGGACTTTGGAATAGTCTATGGAATATCAGGTAGTAAGTAACATGGGTTTTAAGTATATAGTATTGGCTCATGTTGGAAAGTACTAGCATTGTGTGTGGCACATAGTGGGTTTTTACTAAATGTTGTCTTTGTTTTTCTTATGTAAATCACCCATATCTGTATGGCTACATCTTTAAAGACTAATGGTATAATACCTTCAACATAAACTTACTCACTTCGGTGTTGACAAGTTAAAACCTCTTCCTGTGATGAAGCTCACCTTTCTAGCCTATAAATTCTAGAGGTTAAAATATTTCTCTTACTGACATTTGTCTATTGAATACAACTGAATAAAAATTCTCTTTATTCTATAAGTCTAACTTTAAAAGGAATCCGATTTAAACCCAATGGTTTAAATATGGAACTCAAATTCACTATTTGAAAATGTTTAACAAATAATGGGTAATTTGGATCTAAACCATTTATCAAATTAAAAACTAAGATAAAAAGACAGTAGTGAATGTTAGACAAAGACAAAGGAAAATGGTTGTGAGTCTTTATATATTCAGATATATGTATCCATATCTAGGTTTGTAGCTTCACTATGGATTAAATGTTACCAGCTTGTACTTGTATTTGTATATATAGTTTTAAATATGCTTTTCATGTATCAATAAATATATCTTTAGTAAAAAGCCCTCAGTTAGGGTAATATAGTTACCTTTCAGAACATACACACACACACACACACGCACACACACACACACATACACACACACACACACACACCAGCACCAACTCAGCAATCTGCCAAATGTGGTTGCTGTGAAAAAGGTTTTGCTTTAGGGCAATAGCAAACTAGCTCACCACCCCGCTGCCCTGTCCACTCCTCACCACACGGTTCTTTGCTGTATCCTGAACTTCCCCTCCTACGGTGAGAGAACATTTCTTCGGACTGTTTTATTGCCAATATATTTTTACTTTGTATGATGAAATGAAACAGGGGACTGGTTTCATTAGAAAGAGAGGTAAACAGAGCATTAATTAAATTTGCTGATGATACTAAATTGGGAGGAACTGTGGACATCTGTGAAGACAAAAGAATCATACAAATGGACTTAAGGAGTTTAGAAATATGAGCAGGAAATAATAAAAAGAGATTTAGCCTTAAATAATGCAAGCTAATACATTTGGGAAAAGATAATCAGAAACATGGCTATTCAGTGGACGGTAGATGCCTGGAAAGTGGTGATGGTGAAAGAGACCTAGGGGGTGATAATGGGAAAAATTATACACAAACTTACAGGGAAGTAGGCACGATGCCCAGAGGGTTACATATAAAAGAACCTAATTTTCTGAACCAGAAAGACGATAGTCCTACTCTTATGATACTGTTAGATCTCAAAAGCATCAAATTTGGCTATAGTTAGTTGAATCCCTCATGGTTCAGGTTCACAAAATAATTTAACACTATGTGTTGAGAGACTGGTTTCACCCTATGAAGGATAAGAAAGACTGTTTTGTCTAAAACATGTCCTGAACACCAGAGTCATTGTTCTATTTCTGTCTTATCTTATCCTATTGTAGACTATTACTAATATGGTGTGTCATATAGATATAGATATGGATATAGATATTGATATGAGTGTAAATACATATTGGCCATGCTAAAAACAATAAAAAAAATCCTTACTTTCACTTTTAAGGTAGTTTCTCTTCCTTCTGGATAATATGACTTCAAATTATGCTTCAAGTGTTATCTAATCATTATCTCCCCTATCAATTCAATGAATCTTCAGCCTACAGGATTTGATTCCCTAAGGATAGATGCATGGATAGATGGATGAAAAGGAATTTTGGATAATATCCATCTATTCATCGTGAATTGAGCCTGTACCATATGCCAGCTTTGGTATGCTAAGCACTGATGAGACAGAAATTAACCAGACACAATCCCTAGACTCTTGGACTCATACTTTAGATAGAAAAACAGGTAAAGACATCAGCCATCACAGCCCCATGCAATAAGGACTATACTGGGGAGAGCAAAGCTCTCATTGGAACACTGCAGAGAGAAATCCTAAGAATGTTCAAGAGACCATAGAGGGGTGGTTGAGGATATAAATCAGAGAATATTCCTTGATGAAGGGGACTCCTGTGCTATGTACAAGAGGATGAATATGAATTTGGCAGATGGATGGGCAAAGAGACGGTTCTTAGAGAGAAGGGACAGCTCATGGGAAAATATCAACCTTCGGAAAAACTTGATGGTTATATTCCTGGAACATAGGAAGCAGCTTATGAGAATATGAAACTGGACAGTAGACAGAGGTCATATGTTTATGGGGATAATTAGGATGGAATTTTGTTTATACTGATGGAAAAAAGAAACCATTGGAGAGATATTTGAAGAAGGCATAACATAATTCTATTCGTGTTCAAGAGGTATAATGTTGTCAGGATTAAAAAGGTGGTCTGGACAGAAAACAGAACAAAGACAATGATATTAATTAGGAGGTTTTTCTCAAAAGAAATTACTGGATTCTAATCAAGCCCATAGCATATGACAGAAAGAATCAAATTCAAGAGATAGCAAGAAAGGAGAGATTATTTGACTTGGTGAATAATGCTCTGTGTAAGTAGAGAGAACAGTAGAAATTATCCAACATATCTCTTCTTAGAAGAATGGAGGGGGGAAAAAAAGAAAGAAAAGAATGGGAAAAACAGGCCATGATGCCATTGGCTCAGTTAAGGAATATAGAAGGACGAATAAGTTTGTTAGGGAAAGTCATAAATGCAGTTTGAAGAAGTTGAGTTTGAGATGCTGGAGGAAAATTCAAGAAGGCCTGTTCTTAGATCTCATCTCTGAGAATAAGACATAGCTTGAGAAGTCATTCTGAAATAGGAACTTTGAAGTCATTGAAGAAATCATTGAAGGTTTTGGTATCATTGACATTATACTGAAAGAATGGCTAGAGAAATCCTGGAGTCAGGAATTAAATCCAGAGGAAAACACACATTACTTAGGCTGTCAGACTCTGGGCTAAGCACATGGACTCCAATATTATGCCATGCAATTTCAAATACAGACCAACTGCTGATCTTTAAGATGAAAGGAAAGAAACCTTACTACAGTGATTACAATACTGTCTGCTAGGTGTTCTACCGCCCTGTGGGGACACTAAAGAGTTGTTAACCCAAACAGTATAAATGCAAAACATAAAAAGAAGATAGTCCCTTGAAAGACAAGAAAGATAACAGTCCTATTTTAATGGCACTTACATATTCAAAGTCTTTAGAGAGCTTTTCATCATGTCAGCAGAGTTTAACTTTTCTGTCATGAAGTAAATTTGGAGAAAATGAAATCAATATCCAATCGCAAAATCATTTAGATCTTAGAGTATTGGTAGCCTGTCTTCATTAGCTTTCAACTGATAGGTCTGTGTGGTTGACTATAAATATATATGTATGTATATCTATCTTTCTATCTATCTATCTTATTTCAAATTCTTTGACAGACTCTTTCAACTCAAGAGATTATTATCAAGATAAAACTTTCCTCAGGTTTATGTAAAAAATAAACACTGAACCAAGAAGGTGAGATGTTCACAGGAAGTAAACTAACACGGAACAGAGACAGCATGTTAGTCCAAGTCTGAATTAGAGGAAAAGTTAGGGTGCTCTACTTTCTGTGGTTTTGAGACCTGCGCCTACTCCTGACTATTCCGAGGCATGTCACTTGTAGTCTTAGCTGCCATTCAGTTACTTGATTAAAAACAGCAGGCCATTGGTGCTGAAACAATGTCAAATGGGATATGACTTCCTCTGATGAAACGAGTAGAGAATGGGTATTCTATTAGCTGCTGCATGGTGCACTTAAATGTAGTTCCCCAAAACTGATGAACATAAAATCTTTAAGGAAACATACCTTCAAATGTTTGGTGTAGCTGAGTATAGATAGAAAATAATATCGTTTAGAACGACATAATACACTATTATCAGAATGGTTTACATGTTTAGAAAACAGATTGGGAAACCAAGCAAATCATACAGTTGCCTTCAATCAACTGTTGGTCATTGATTTTTCTTTTCTTTCTTTTTTTTTTTTTTTTTTTTTTAAGCTTCAACCATATGTAGCTGTAACAATGATGCACAGCTTTCCACAAAGATTTAGGCAATGTTGAAGGTAATTTATCCATTCATTCGTTTATTGAGAATCTGTTATGTGCCAGGTACTGTGAAAAGTTAAAAATAAATCCATGCCCTCTATAGGAAGTAACACAGGATGGAGTGAGGGTAACGTTTCAAACTGTTTTTTTTTTTTTTCTGTAAGCTGTGCTTTCACTCTAAAACTCAGGACATTCTTATTATTAAATAAAAAATTGTGCGATTTTACATTTTGGGCCTGCAATCTACTATAAGCTCAAGAACTCTTCCAGCAATATCATTTTAGAGCTATTTTGGTTTCGCAGTTTTTCCTCTCAAAGTGTCCTGCTCCTGACTTTTTTGTTGTTGTTGTTGCCTGCACTAAAAATAGGAAGTGGCTTGAAAATTACAAAATTCGGCAAAAAGGTGGAAAACTAACAAAGAAAAGATAACTTGAACCTAAGAAACACACACTTCTAATTCCCACAGACTGTAAGATAACCTTTCACAGAATTTAGAAGAATCTGTAAGACCTGCATCTTTTCAGGGGAATGAGTCAATTACTCTAAAGCATTCTACAGAGGAAAATATGCCATGTTCAATTGTATGGACCTACTGAACTACTTCTGGAATCTGTATGTCTTTTTAAAATATATATGTAGAACAATGATTAGTGCTTAAGTTGGCACACTTCACTTGAAAGTGTGAAAATTCCTTGGAAAAAGAAATTCCTAGACATTTTAAAAGGGAACATTATTTATTAGAAAACCCACAAAAGAGTATAATATTTTGTTCTCCTTCAGAGCTTTCTGAATTTATTAAAAATTTCTTAATTATCACAAATTTTTAATCTCTAGAGAAATTTTTATAAAAATATAATGTATAGATTCTCATTCAACCGATAAACAACAGATTATTTCACAAAACAAAGTGATGCTCTGCGAGAGCATGGTAATTTTTTTGATAATTTATTTTTTTATCAGTTGGTTCACATTATGCAACAAGAATTTTTAAAAATTCTATTTAAAGACTACAGATCCATTTTTGAATCCCAGGGCAACAAATATTTGAAAAAATCTCTGTCTGCCTTCTTTTCTTTTTTTTTTTTTTTGCGCCTTTTTATTGAAAACCTGAAAGCTTTCCAAATGCATGTGATTTTTTTTTTTTCAAATTTTGTAAACATTTGCTTCCAGGCTGAAACATCCTGCCAACTTTCAGCCAAGATTATTTTTATGGTTGAACTATTAACTTCTGAATATGGGGGCTTATAATAGAAAAACTTCCAGACCCAGAACTCTCATCATATAAATGACACCACTATAGGATATTTTGGACTATTACATCTTGACATGAGGAGGTGTTGCATTATTTAAATCCTCCATTCACACAATAAGAGACTAATTTCCTAGGGCATTAATTTTGGCTCTGTTTCCTTGCAACTGACTCAAAGGGAAAGTATGGTAAGAACCTAAACTTTAACATGTGGGTGGAACGGGGGTGGAGGTTGGAAATTAGACTCAGGCTTTATCTGGGAAGAGATATTATTTATTTTCATGCATTCTGGAAGCAAAAGTGTGGGAATATCCACTGACTGATTTGACCAGAGCCACATTGCTGGATACGTTAGATAGCCTTGCTGGTTATTGAACTGCACATTTATTCCTCCATTAACTTCTGTTATGTTTAAGCTCTCTTTCTGATAATAAGACTGTTGTGTACTGCTCGATGTAGATAAAATCCACGAAATGTCACCAATAAGTACAGTGAGTTGATTTCTAACCATGTGTATACGCAGAATTTGTGAACATTCAGGGTAAGCTTGCCATTCACTGCCAGATCAAACTTAAAAGTATTTTCTCGAGTGGGAACACCTTTCTCTGAAACAAAGAAGCAGGTCTCGGGTAACTATAGTTGACTTGGCAACTGGCTCTGTCACCGTCTTCTCTTCATGAAGGGACCTCACAGGAGTGCCCTTTTATGCACATTTGTTTTCTTAATTGCAAAATGAAGCTTTTTTTCTCTCTCTCCACCTTGTCATCTCTGATTTCTTCTGGTTGTCTTTTTCCAGTGTCTCTTTTATACTCTTGCTGGCTGCTTCCTGTTTACTCTTTTTTGATTTTTGTCTTCCCCTTTAGCCCTGAATGTGGCTTTCTTACAAACACAGAGGCCCCAGCACGATTACCCCGAAGAGCCAATTCCAACTTGGACCCAGCACAACACTATGGCTGTCAGGAAGGTGGCTGTCGCTGGTATTGCACCAAAACAAAACAAAATGAAACAAAACACAAAAACATGAAACTGGGCTTAATTTTAACTCAGAAAGAAATTCTAAGGAGAATTCGCTGCAAACTTGCACAGAGCTGCTTTGAGGATCGGTTCTTTAGTAATTGCCTAACTGTGGATGCCTAACTTTAGGCATGAAAAGCAAGCACTTAAAAAAAAAAAAAAAAAAAAAGGCAACACACAGGTCAGTGCCCTCCTCAGAAACATTTTTGTCCAGTCCACAAATATTCTCTGGGGAAAAAGAAAAAGTGCTTATCTTGAGTTCTTGAATTTTTTTTTTTTTTTTTTTTGGGAGCATGTAATTTTTATCAGTTTGTTTTGTTTTTGTTACTTTTTTTTCACTCACTGCTTATAAAACTAGCAAGCAGAAGTCTCTCTGGAACAAGATAGAATCATAAAAGTTTTCAAGAATCTCGTCACAAACTAAACAGTACAAATTGCACATTCCTCATGGAAGTATCAGCCTTTCGTGCGTGCCTGGATCCAACCATAATAGATTATCCCAAAGTGGGAAAGAATGAACAGCACAGAATTAGCAGAACTGGGAGCAAAGCTTGTCTAGTGAAGGCAATTTGATCTGTACCTTAGGGGTCTGGATTCTCAGGCACTGGGAAAAGACTTTGTAAAGTTTTATTTTTGCAAGTGAGCACTTGCTAGGATCTCAAGAGACAGACTGGTGCACTGAATCGAGAATCAAGGAAGTTATATTCATAAGTATAATGCTTGGTATGTCTTAGCATAATAGCTATGCTATAATATAGCATGTATTTATAATATGTATATAATATAATAAATACATACATGTGCATACCTTACCTAATATGCAAATCTGACATATCTATATAGCATGAATATCCATGGATTTAGTTTATGTATTTAAAGATCCATGTATTTATGTATATTTGATGTTCTGAATTTTTGGAAGTCAGATAAGTGTATCCCTAGGTTAGTATATAACTATACCTTCATATAATATTAACAATTATGCCTAAATATTCCCCCATTGGAGAAATAGATTACATTTACAATGCCATGGGCTTGTTGGCGTGACATTCTCTCAAACTTCATGTAATAGCAGAGGAATTACCAAAAAGAAATAGTTAAGGTATAATAATAATTTTAGCCATTCTTTTTCCAAGTCACTATAATCTACCCAAAGATAACTAATTGTTCAAAGTAAACATTCCACTCTGACCACAAAAGGAATCCATTACACAAACATATAATTCACAGTCATTTTTAGTGGGTTGTAAACAGTTTGGAATGAGTATAAAATGGGACAAAAATCAAAGTGAGCATTTTGAAATGAAAAAGTGTTTGCTACAAAAGGTCAGTCCCTTTGCTTGGCAAACTATGTAGAAAAGCCTGGGAAAATGCTGATCACACAAGCAATGAGGGAATTTTAAAGCCAACAGCCTCCTTGTTTCTTTAAACAGACATCGGAACCTATAACTGGATCCTGTCAAACAAACGACAGCAAAAAAAATATAACAGCTGCTAAGAAGTCAAGTTGAGAGATAAAGTTTTCGAGGCTAAGGACCTTCTCAGAAGTAGACTAAAGGTCTTTCTTAAATCCTTAAAACAAGGTTATGGATCTCAGGGTGGCTTTTGGGCACCAAGTCAAAAATGTAACTTTGTGTATCATTCTTGTCATAGTATTTTGAGTTCCAGAAACAAGAAAGAGGACAAACTTGTTGATTAGCATCTGCCAAGAGTAGCTTATAGCTGGAATCATCAAATTTGCAAGACATGATACCATTGATTTTTAACTGTGGTTAAAAAAATCCCACATAATATAAAGTTTACCATCTTCGCCATTTTTAAATGTATAGTTCAGTAGTGTTAAGTACATTCACATCATTTGTGACCGATCTCCAGGTGCCATTTTAACGCTGGTGAGTAGTCCGGGGGCATGCTGACTAGGACTGAGGCTCATGGAAGAAGAAAGTGTCGTTAAACCAGATTCCAAAGGCTGAATGCTGGTCCAAACGAAATTAACCTTTTGAAAGAGTCCTATTCCCTTGTAGACAAACGTATATAGGTATATTAAAAATATATTTAGAATAGAAATATACTTATTCATTTAGTTAACTCCATTACGTATGAAAGAAGTCTTCCGTAAAGTTTGGTATTGTTGTGTGGAAAAGGACTGTCTTTCAGATATCTCACATGAAATGACTCCTTATATTGCACTGGTATGCTATGTGAGGAAAATAACCTGGGAAATAAGGTAAAATTAAACTTCTGCTCTCAGCAGAAGGCTGAAGCCAGACAAATATATGTCTATTATTCAGGGTTGATCATGCCATTTAAAATATATTTAATTGTACATTTAGTATTAAGTAATATTTCATTATTTAGTATATTGGTTATATTTAAGGTGTGCATGATGATTTGCTGTGATTATTACAGTCAAGCTAATTACCTATTATCTCTTTCCATATCTACTAATTTGTGTGTGTGTGTGTGTGTGTGTGTATGTGAGATGAGGGCACCTGCAATCCACTGTCTTAGAATAACTATAGTCATCATGCCTGTACATTAGATATCTAGATTCATTCATCCTATATAACTGCAATTTTGTGCCCTTTCTCCTTTTCCCCCCACTCACTATTATGTGATTGTTTAAGCAAACAAGCTCCTTTTACCTTAAAAAAAAAAAAGAATACTATAAGGTTTATTTTCTCTTCTAGTACCTGTTCTTTTCTTTCATAACACTCATCATCATTTGGTACTCAGTGAATTGTCCTTTTGCTTAATGTTTATTTCCTCTAGATACTCAATTGGTAGTGTGGAAACTGACACATGGGTAGGCACTAGAGATCTACTTGTTGCTGGATGCAACAAACTCTTCGTATGTGTTACATATTCACCCAGGATTTACTGAGTGCTTCCAGTATGCTAGGTACTGTGTGGGGGCTCTTCCCCAGAGACACATCTTCCCAGAGTAGTCAGCCAGTTACACGCTTTACATGAAGGGAACTACAGGTTAAGCTCTTAATACCAACTGCACCAAGGGTGAACTATATACAGGAAGTCACATCTCTTAAGCCCTTGTCTTCTGAGCAATACACCTCACCTTACTTTTAAGTAAGCAATTTCTATACACTTTGGGGTCATCCTAAGCTATACAAAATCTTCTACAAAGTAGTGAAAGGTGGACTTCTCTGCTTAGGTCTACATACTCCCAGTATGTCACAATGCCTCCTTCTGCATGCTTGCTGCATCGGACCTCAAAGAAAAGTACTGGATGACCTCAGTCTTTGGGTCATTTTATCATATGTATTGAGCACTAGCTGAACAATGACTTGATATTTGCATGGAAACTGCTTTGGAAGAAAAAACGTAAACCTTCGGTTGCTTACGCTACTCACGCTCTACAACTGTAAAGGCAACACGAGCGTGAACGAACCCCTTGGAAGAGCTTTAAAGACTAACATGCTCCTTTACAGTTTCCCTCCAAGCTCTGTGTATATTCTCTAGGCTGAGCAGACAAGGTCAGAAACCACAGAAATAACTTTAATCTGGTTATAATAGTCGGTGAGGGGGAGAATGCTCTGGTGGTTTAAGGGAATAAAGGAAACCAAATCAAGATAAGGAAACACACTAAACAAGTGATTCGCTAAATTGGTTTACATTCGGCTCACTAATAGATTTTCTTCTAGGCATGTCTGTGAGATGTAAAATTTAAAATGTGACTAATATCACTTTACTAGGGTTGATTAAAGAATGCAACTATGCCAAGCACTGGGTAGATTTTCCCTGGTAGACTACAGGAGCATGAACAATTTGGTCTGTCAATTGCAAGCAAGTAAGACAAATAACTGAATGAATGAATGAGTCAATCAATCAATCAATCAATGAATCTATGAATCAATGGTGAGATCTGCCTTCCTGATGCTGTTTCATTTAAAATCAAGCATGTGAGAAGCATTAAAAAAATACGGTTACAATTTACAGATGATTCTTTTGTAAAGGTAGGGGAAATAATCTTAAGAGAAAAAGAGAGAAAGGAAAGAAATCTTTTTATAACACCCGGTGTCCTGCTATAGTGAGTTTTGAGGCCATTTCCCTAAGACTGTTGAGAGTAAACACACACTTTTCATTAAATGTGCCTTTCCCATAACTGGTCCATAAGCATTTCCCATGACTCTGCAGTTGAGTATCTTGGCTGGAGGAGGATCTGGCCATTAGAAGGAGGGCTCTAGATATGCTGAGTCCCAGCCGTGCTGAGAGACTTGGCACCTTTATATGCTACTTCCTAATACCAACCCCGGCACAAAATGTCATCGGAAGCCTGCATAAACATTGGACTTAGATTCACATAAATTATTTCTGTCCTAAGGTGCTTTCTGCCAGAATTTAGTAAAAACAACACTTTGAGTAAATAGAATTGGCGTATAAATGTAAGAATATTAATCCAGCAAAATGATCATAGAAAAATATAATCAAAAGTACACATTTGTAAATCTTGCCATGATGGGAGAGGTTTATCTTGTGCTTCTGAGTTTTTATTGAATATTTCCATAGAGTTCCTTTAAGCTGACACTGCCAAAGTGCTCTGAATTATCAGTTGCTTTGTGGAATTGTAAAGTCTTTGAGTTTCATTAAAATGCTTAGGAGTTATTTTAATAATCATATGTGTGATTAGCGCGTGTTTAGTGCTGGATCTACAAATTCATTCTAAGAGTAAACATTGGGACAATGAAATATAATGCCAGATATGATTGCTGCTGTCAGCAAAAACATTGTCTTATTTTATTAAAAATCGCCAACAAAATGCCGTGAACAGAAGATACAGTTTCTATTTATAGGTATTTCCTACTCTACTGTATTATGGTATCTGCACACCACTAGGCTGTATCTAGCAGCGTTTTCATTTTGCCTCTGGTATGTACATAAATAGAGAGGTACAGAGTCCTTTTATTATATGTGCACACGTCTTATTATGTGCAGCTCCCCCAAAGTCCTATTCGGATATTTGCTCTAATATAATAGTGCTCACACCGTCGGTGCTGAGTATTAGTAAGTGGGTGAAGATTTCCTGGAAATGATGATAATTTAGCTATTGGCAATAATAACATTATAACATTCTCAGTGATCCATTCTGGCTTTAAGTACTTATTAAATAATATTTATTCCTAAATTATGAATTTATAAAATTAAATGAGATTGCAACATGCAATAAAAACACACTTCTCTCTAAACTCCAAATGATTCCATTCCTCACAGATAGCTTTCCTTGCCTTCATTCTGCTTGTACTGTTTTCTGCCCTCTGTGAGCTCTCGACTCCTCTCTGATGTGTTGATACGCTTTCCCCCAAAGCCACCTTTCTTTATCTACTTTCCTTACCCACTCGTCCCCTTCTTGTTATTCTCTCATTCCATACTGATATGGGAATAATAGGATCCCAAGGCTGTCCTTACAGTATAATTAAAGTATGAATTTCCAGGAGTTGGAAATTGCAGGCCATTTTTATTATGCTTCTATAATAAAGCCAGGTAACATTCAGAGAATTAAAATGGCTTTTTCCTAGTAGATAACTTGGTAAAGACTTTTTTCCCCTTGGTTCTATTGTTTTAAGAGACTGGGAGCTGGAAATGGGAATAGATTCACCAATTCTTTTTCTGAAAACACCTCTATCTTTTACATGATATATATCCCCCTAGATCCTGGGAATATGTTGTAAACTTGTAACAGATGGTGATGAAGCTTCACATTTTTATACAATACATTTTTTGAGTTTCTGCATCTACTGTATGTATCTTCCAGGGAAAATGACCTTGAATGAATGAAGTCATAGTCTGAAGGAAAAACACCCCACAGATAGACCAGCAAAGAAATGATGAGTCAATTGGGTTTTGTCTTGTTCCCTGTGGTAAGATGAAATAATTTTGCATGAAAAACAGAATGCTGAAAAATAGGATTCAAAGGTCGTCTTAACACTGGAGGTGCATCTGTTAATTGTTCCAGGAGAACCAGTTAGCCATATTCTATACTGAACAGAAACACATGGAAGACAGGATATCACTGTTTGCAAGTAGGAATGCTATTTGCTTCACTTGGGTAATGTTGGGGGCTTACCAAAAATTGTTCTGGCACAACATCTACCAGCATGAATGTTAGGAGGGTTCTAACACTGTGAGTGCTGATATTTTATGAATGTTTTATCACTGGCTTGAAAACAAAAAGTTTGCAATTGAATCAACAGCATGTCAGACAGACAAAATATTAAAAAAAAAAAAAAAGAAAGAAAGAACATTAGTGGGAATTACTGATGTCCCTATTGTAAAAACAAACTGAAGTTAATAAGAAATTTGATCCTCTTAACCGATTAACAAAAGTCAAGTTTTAATTGCATGGCTTCCCAGACAAATCAAGTGGTACCGTTAACTTGAGCATTGGTTGTTTAGACGGTGTGCTAATGGGGGGGAAGTTGCTGCATATTCAGTTACCCACCTCTTTTTTCGACAGCTTCAATGCATTGCTTTACAAACCGTGGAACTGTGGAATTTTCACGTTCACACACTGTGTGCAGATGAGAGCCAAAAATTTGATCTGCAAAAGAAACAAAGATGAGCTTCATTAAAATCCAAGATTGCGTTGTTCTTTAATTTGATTCTGTTTCCATATCCACTGTGTGCTGAAATCTGTGTCTTGCATAGGAATCGTGTTTTTTTTTTTTTTTTTTTTTTTTTTTTTTGCTTGAATTCCAAAGGGTCTACTGCAGAGATACAAAGGCCATAACTCCCTCCTTTATGGAACAGGACTCTGGGCCCAGAGAAAGAAAACGAACACTCTGCCATCGATTAGGCCGGGATGACAGAGTAAGTTATAGTCTCTCTGGGCATAACTTTGTTGTTTATAAAATAATGACAATGAATTAAGAAAACTTCTACAAAGTCATTAATCTTAATGAATTGGTGTCTTGAGTGTTTTAAAAGAAACTTGTTAATGATCACCAAAATTTTAATTTTTTAAGTATATTTAGAAGATTTGTTCAGTGGGTCAATGATCTTTGAAGAGGCAAGTTCCAGGAGATTTACTTTGAAGTGGATTTCTTAACATCTCTCCTGCCTCAAATGCCCTTCCTCTCCCCTCATCTAAGTATCCCCTTTCCTTTATAGCTCAGCTCTGACCACACTTTATCCACAAACTCTTTTCTTCCTCTCTCGGTTTTGTGTCTCCTTTAGCATCGGTTCTTTGGAATACCAGTTCCTCAGGATGTTGATAGGCAATTTGGGGAAAAAAGGCCTGTGATCAAAATGGTTTAGCAATGTTGGGTTAAACAAAGTTAAACAGGTTTCTTTCATGTGTATTTTTACAGCCTGTGACAGGCCCGTCTGCGCTGGGAATCTCCACAAAGGCCTGGAGGACGCACGATTTCCCAAACTTATTTGAGTAAGATCCTTTTATTTCAAAGGGCATCTCTCCACACTTGATCTTAGCCAAAAGGCCGAGAACACACTCTGAAATCCTAGCCTAGTCTTCTCATTTGAAACACAATTTATACTACCTTGCACTGTGTACTTACATTTATGATATATGGAATGTATTTTCTCAAAGCAGATTTGGAGTGTCTACGTTCTCTATGGGTTTGCAGAGTCATCAGTGCTTAGCATAGACTCTGGCCCACAGGATTCACTCACAGATATTTTTTATTGCAGTAAATTATACATAACATAAAATTCACCATTTTAAGCATTTTTACATGAACATTTCTGTGGCATTAAGTACATTCTTGTGTAATCATCACCACCATTTCCAGATTTTTTAAAAATAGCATAGATATTTATTACTGATAGTGAATCAAATACTTGGTAAGTTCAAGGACTTCCTGTCTTGCTCAAAGTGAACTCCAGTTCCCTATTACAACTTCCAAGGTAATACATGACCTGCCCTTCCACCCATTAATTGATTTCATTTGCTTCCTCTCTCCTCTCTCCCCCTCATCACTTGCCTGCAGCCACTCTGTCCACATTACTGAGTCTTGTCTATGCCAAGCACACTTCTGCCTCAGGGACTTTGCACTTATTATGACCTCTGCATGAAACTTGCACTAGGTCTCTTTTGTAGCCTTTCATACCTACTTCTTTTCTAAAAATGGCCCCACTGCTATAGGAACGCTCCACGATACTTCCCTGTTTTACTTTCCTTAGAGCATTTATCTCTGCCTAGTACATTAGATTGATGTGCTTACTGATTAGTTTTCCCCTGCTTAGAATGCAAAACCCAGGAGAATAAAGACTGCACCTCTTTCCTTTCTTACTGGGTCCCTAGTAAGTAGACAATGTTTGACATATACTAGAAGTTCAATATCATTTATTAAATGATTGACATCAAGACACTGTCTTAATCATCAGTGGAGGTCTTCAATACATTAAAAAATATGTGTAGTGGAAGTGGGGAGAAAAATAAAATGCAGCATAACAGAATGGTAAGTAAAATATTACAAAGGGTTAGTCAAAATGGAATGTGGTGAGACTTGAAGGAAGTCATGTTTTTCATCCATTTCTTAGAAAAGGTGATGGCTTTGAATTAAGGACAACCTGGCAAAGAGGAAAGTAACTAAAGCAAAAGCATGAATATATTTCAATATGAAAATGTACATTTTCATCAAAGAGACAAAAAGGTGATAAGCCCAAAACATAATAACAGAGTGTAGAGAAGTTGGAAATAATCATGGGTATTTGGTTTGAATACTTGGTCAAGTAACAAAGATTTGTTCAAAAAAAGTGAGCCACCACTATAGGAAAATAAAATGACATAAACTATTATTTAAGAAAAATAGCCCACAACTTCAGATGGAATAATTTAAATTGGCCAGAAATTATAGTCTGGAAGGATTGCTATAAAGTATAAAAACATCTAATGGAAATTATTATTCAAATCAATTTCTCAAATATTTATTGGACATGTGGCAGAACATCAGACCAGCCTTTGGTGCCCACAGAAGACTTCCCAGAGAAGAAACAAATCCTCAAGGAAAAGTAAGACCAGTGAAGAGATAAAAGACGTGACAAAAGGCCATTTAGGGAAGATGGAAGGAAGGTATACAAACACATCAGTGATGGGGAGAATGGTGTGAGGAATGAGATGTGCTGAGGGAAACAGTCACTCTTTCTTGTTTACAGAAATCTTGATGTATTAAGCTTTAAAAGAAGATGAAGATGGTGTTATAAAAGTTTTAAATATTTAGTTAGGTAGGTTAAATTATTTGAAAGTGTGCAGACACCAGTGATATCTTATACATACACTATTCCCCTCCTGACTTCTTGTTTTTAGAGTCCATTCAGAGCCTGAAAATATTCTCTATTGACTTCTTCCTTCCTTGCTGCTCTGGGTAATTAGTTAGCTCTAACCAGTCAAATGTAAGGAGAAATGACTTGGGAAGCTACAAGAGATTTCTCTCTCTTTCTCTCTCTCTCATTCTCTCTTTTTTACCAGATGAAAGAAAAGGGGTGTATGAAGGAACTCTTTCTTTTTCTTCCTGCTTTGAACATCACTGTGCAATCATGTGATGCTTGGAGCTACTGCAGCAATCTTATCACCATGAGACAACAAGGTTGCAGACAAAAGCAAACAGGATTTAAAAAGGTCAAAAAAACCCCGAGACCTTAATGACATTGTTGAAATTCTAAACTTAAAACAATTATTTTCCAAATTCCTTACTATGTGAGATAATATGTCCTTTTAAACTAGGTATTCTATCCCCTACAGCCAAAATATTCATAACCAATTGTGATTGATTGTGGAGAAGATCGAACACAGGGAGATTAGTTAAGAAGCTAATGTGATCACCTTGGAAGGTGTTATGGATACCAGAATCAGGATAGAGTTGTGGTAAATGTAATCATTTTTCAAGATTCTTCTCTTCTCTGAAGTAGATTTGTACATTCACCCCTTTTGCCATGTGACTGTGTGGTAAAACTCACTACGGTGGGTAACACTTATTTTTCCTGTTTCACTGATGTTGGGCTTGGCTATAGACTTGTTTTGGACAAAGTAGTGTGAGTAAAAATGACAGTGTGTCAGTTCCAGATGGAGGCCTTAAAATGCATTACAGATTTCTACCCACCTGACTGCTTTCTGCTATTGCCAAGAACTTCCCTAGATAGATGCTGCCCTTTCAGTCTGGGATCCAGAATAAATACACATGGCACAGATTGAGGCCTTACACTTAGAATAGATCTGTCCACTAAAACCTGCCCCAGGCTACTTGATCCATAGACATATGAGAAATAAATGTTTTGTGTTGTGTGTCACTAAGATTTGTATTTGTTTGTTATGCAGCAGTAGCTTACTGATAAAGACATTAACAGGAGTCCAGGTTGTTGGTGAAGTAAGCTATGCTCTGAGAATGAAAACAAAGAGAATTAACAGGACATGGAAATTGAAACTAGTGAGCAAAAAAAAAAAAAAAAAAAAAAAAGAAAGAAAACAATTCTAAATTTGTTAGGAATGTGGAATCTTGCATCAGTTTAGATTCACTCCAAGGAGGAGTCCTAAAGGAAATTTCTATCCCTTTAAAATGAACTCATTGTGCTTTACCTAATATGATGGCAGTTTTTACTCTGTGTTCTTTCCAGATCCATTTAATTCTATCAAGTTCAACTCAGTGCATATTTCTTGAGCATCTGTCATGTGCTGGATATTGTAAAGAATACAAATATTGATTCACTTATTCAGTAACTATTTATTACATGCCCACTTTAAGCCAGACACTGTTCTCCAGCCAGAAAATGCAGTGATGCATAAAGCATGATCTCCTATAGTCTGGGGAGGTGGTGGGTAACTCTCACAAACATTTATGATATAATGTGATTAGTGCTATCTCAAGGCTGTGTAATAACAGCAGTTAAGCTTCATTGTACTCTTACATTAAGCCAGGCATGGTTCAAAGTATTTTATGTATTCTAACTTATTAAATCTTTACACCAAGCCTCAACTCTTTGGTGGTAGATACTATTAACCTGATTTTATGGCGAGGGAATGGACCGCAAAATATTGAATCCTACGTAAAGTTACAAAGTATCAGGCTTTAGGGAAAGAAAAAAGACAAGAAGCTGACCTGCGACAATGGAAAGAAGGGGTGATTTTGTAGGATTTGTTAACTGGATGCAGAAGAGAGGACTTCTTAGTTTCTTGTTTGAGTAAAAGAGACTGACATGCAGAAGGAACCCTCAGAGTTTGCAGAATAATAAAGAGACTGGTTATCAGGAACGTGGATAAGCATTTCAGATGCAGAAGGATGATGGGAGATAAAGGTGAAAAGTTCTCATTGAATTTTGACAACTCAGAGGCCATTGATGACCATGAGGAAAAAAGTGAAAAGATCAAATGGACTCCTGCGTTAAGAAGTTTAGTGCTAGGAACTCATCAATTATAAAGGAAGGTGGGATTTGGGTCCCATCTTGAGCAGGGTAGATAGGAGTGAACGTGAACTGCTGGGTGTTCTGCCATAATGCCCTGGAGGGAATGAGGTGTGCTACTGGCTACTTTTTGGTTCTAAAGTGGGAGGTGGGTGAGGTGCATCACTGCCACTTACTGGGTGGTCCAGCCAAGCACAGGCAATACCTCATTGAGAAACTCCCCTCATGATTGCCAAGTGTCCTGGTGAGAAAAGAGTCTTGATATGATCAACATCATTAGACAGAAGGGAGATGTTTGCTTCTACTAGTTACCAGAAAAACCAAAAATTGCCTTCTTAATTCTAGCCTCTCTTTAAACTGGCTATACTCACCCAAGAAAGTATGGCTCTGGAATTAAGAATTTAATCTCTGTGGTGAAGCTGATTAAATGCAAACCTGTAACTCAAGCCAAGGCAACAAAATTCTCCCTCACAATGATTAGAAGTGGGATACTACAGACTGAGGTAGTTAGCGCCATAAATAGTAAATAGTAAGACTTAAATAGCAAGACTGCCTAGATTTAGACACTGGATGCCAGGGGCAGCCATATGGGGAGATCGCTGTGTGCAATGGGTGACTCGGTCCAGGAACTAATTTGCAGAGAGAGGTGAATGAAGCAGACTCACCCTAGGTCCTCACTTTCTGATGCCTAACTCCAGAGATCATCTATCTCTTCCATGAGGTGTCATGACATACCCTAGGTTGTGACAATAGCTCCTATTTTATTTGAATATTTTTGAGTGAACTTCTGTTTATTGCAACCAAATAAACTTGACCAGAGCATGAACATAGCATTGGCCAGAAGGTTTCTATTGCCCATAATAGAAAGTTCCAGCCTTGGTTAAACAGTGAGATCCACTGTCACAGATGACACTGGTTGGGAAAAGTATGGTGGATGTCTTGCTTTTCCTGGCCCTGCAACTATCCTCCTATTCTCTGGTAAGATCACTCTGATTTTCCTTAGGGAATGATGCCTTTCTCGTGTTGGCTGCCATTTGGTTTGAGTGGTGCTGACTCCACCACCTTTAGCTCCAGGGAGAAACATGAATTTCCTCATGTTCAGACATGAACACATGGCCCAAGTTGATCCAGTGGAGAAATCCTAAGGCTTTTTCTAGTGCTACTGGGAAAGAAGAAACCTTACTTCTAGAGGAATTGACTAACTATTGGGATATGAATCTGAGCTTCTAGAAGTTATGTTGCCATCTTCTGGGAGAACATACGGGAGAATTAAGCCAACAGAGTAGAAAACAAGCTGAGTGATGGAGGAAGTAAAGATTTGATAGCAATTGTGCCCCTGGATCCAATCATGCCTGAAGCTATCCTTGTCCCGTGGAATTTTCAATTAAGCAGTCCAATAAATTCCATTCTTACGTTTGCAGTATGGACAAGTTTCTATCAATTACAATGAAAGGAATCTTGACTACAACACTAGCCTTCAACATAAAATGATGGATCATATAACTTAGAGGAGATGATGATGCACAAGAAATGGCTTTGCAAAGTAAAAAGTGTTATCTAATGAAAATATATCATAGAGATTTAGCTAACATGTCAATGTCAAATTTCAGGGCTGTGGTGGAATTGTCACCCATCTGTAAATTTGATACAATCCAGGGTTTGATACCAAGGAGGACCATTAAACTGCAGGAATGTGTTTGAACCACAGAACTTCCTATCTTAAAATAGTATAAGGAAAGGGGGAGGGAGAGAGAAAGTATTCTGTTTTCTTGGCAAGCATTAATGAACTAGCTTTGCCCCCTTAACTTCCATGCCTGTTGTCCTGGCACAACATGAAGGATTATTTCTGCTTTCCCCTTCCTTATGCTATTCCAAAAAAACGGAGCAACCCAGAACCCCGAGCTCCAGACTCCCTACCTATATTCCCATCTGTGGGCTCACTGGTAATCCTTTATTCCTCTCTTAACAAATTTTTGTATTTAGAAAACACCTCTAGCTTGAGGTGCCAATATTTTTGAAATGCTCCACAAATGCCTATGGCCTTGGCTAGTGTGATCATTATGTCTTCCTTCTCCTGCTTCAGCGTTTATACCAGGGGTGGCAGGCAACACATTGGTTGGAGAAAATCCATTTTCAGCAATTTTTCTTTGAAAGCATCTTTTGGTGAGAAAAACAAATAGACCTTCCACATGACTGCACTTATAAATCATGTTGTTTACATAATGAATTAGAGTTTAACTAGGAAATGGTGGTTTTTAATCTTTAAGCTCTCAAACTTTTGACCGATTTAGTTAGTTCATCAGCATAACCAGGTTAAGTCTCCCAGATTACAAATTAGCTTCATTCTCTCTCATCTCTGCTATATATTTTTTGACAAATTATGGAAAGAACACCCAGTAATGGGATCTTTGTCAGTTAGATTCCAAATGAATCAAAACTATGAGGAAAACTACTCAATAGAGGCAGTTAAATGTTCAAATAATGTGACGGTGTTATCATCATTTACCCAGGAAGACAGTCTCCTCATGCTTTTCAAAATGATTATTCTGTTTTCAGGACACAGGGATGCTGTTGCAGCCAGTCCAGTAAATTTTAAAAAGGAAAACAAAGCACCTAGAACTGCACATACATGAAGAACATAGAGGGGAACAGGAAACAATAATAACAAATCAAGGGGCTTAGACCCACCCATCCTTTTGGTCACGAGGTATATTTTTTAAGGGGTTGGGCTGCAAAAAAACCCAAACCAAAACAAAACAGAAAACACTGGGGGTTTGTTTATTTATTTATTATCTTTTATTTATTTTTCTTGAGAGAGAGTGCACGTGTGTGCCTGTGCACGCATGCGAAGTAGGGGGAGAAGGGGCAGCGAAAGAGGGGGAGAGAATTTCAGGGAGGCTCCACACCCAGCGTAGAGCTTGATGGGGTTCAATCTCACAACCCTGAGATCATGACCTGAGCCGAAATCAAGAGTCCAATGTTCAACTGACTGAGCCACCTAGGCCCCCGCCACCAGGGGCTATCTTACACAAAGAATTTATTCAAATATTAAGGAATGACAGTGAGTGGGAACTCCAAGAATTTACTAGGGGGCGCCTGGTGACTCAGTGGGTTAAGCCTCTGCCTTCAGCTCAGGTCATGATCTCAGGGTCTGGGATCGAGGCCCGCATCGGGCTCTCTGCTCAGTGGGGAGCCTGTTTCCCCCTCTCTCTCTGCCTGCCTCTCTGCCTACCTGTGACCTCTTTCTCTCTCAAATAAATAAATGAAATCTTTAAAAAAAAAAAAAAAAAAGAATTTACTAGGAACTCAAAGTAATTTAGTAATTACTCGAGGCTGGAGAACCAGTCTTGGAGATGTTTCAGACAAAAGGTCCCAAGGAAGTCCATGAAATATGCTGCTGGGTCCAGAGTCTTATAACTCTGATGGCTAGGTCAGGATGCTCTTTACGTTACCAGTCCACCACCAGCATAGTTCTGATGACTTACACTCTTCAATTGCTCAAGATGGGATGCCCAGTTAGTTAAAACTATGTTAAAAATGGTGTTGGGATAAGAAAAAACATAGCCCTGGTGGCTTCAATAGTAGGTAGCCTGTACTTGAAATATTTCTCCCTCCACAATGCTATGCACATAAGCACATCCTCTCCCAATAAGTTGCTATGGGGAGGGGCAGTGGATACTGAAGGGCAAAAGTAATATTTCCAACATGGGTAATTTCAGCAATTTAACCAAAATTTAGCTTTGATTTTAAACTATAAGTAACATTTGGTTTTCTTTTCGAGAGTAGTTTTCTAGAAAACTTTCAGATTACTTATCAAAGAATCCCTTTCTACTTTTATCTTTTATATTTTCTCCACTTCCATCCTTATTACTTTTTCTTCTTCCTTAAAATACTCACCATATAAGGCCTCATCATATAAATTTATTGCAGCTTTACTGATAATTTTTGGAGAAATGGGTGATTTAAGTAAGTACTATAATTTACAGATGGCTTATCTCTTTTTTTTTAAAGATCTTTTATTTATTTATTTGACAGAGAGAGATCACAAGCAGGCAGAGAGGCAGGCAGAGAGAGAGGAAGGGAAGCAGGCTCCCTGCTGAGCAGAGAGCCCGATGCGGGACTCGATCCCAGGACCCTGAGATCATAACCTGAGCCAAAGGCAGGGGCTTAACCCACTGAGCCACCCAGGCGCCCCAAACTTATCTCTTGAACTAAGATTCAGAAAAACATGTTTAATGCTAAAACACTACTGAATTTAATCTGTATTAAGTGCTTCATAAGGTTCTGTGTTATTTTACAATGCCTTCGGGCTTTGATTAAAAGTATCAGTTACTGCTTTTGATACACAGACACCAAAAAACTGGGCTGATTCTCTGCTGAATCTCTAATATACACTGCAAGTGAAGTAAATTTCTCTTACTGCCTTGTTTACTTGTGTTTTTTTTTTTCTCATAAGAGTCAAATACAGGGAAAAAAAAGCATAATTATTTTAACTTTTAAGTAGTTTGGAATCTAAATAAATAGAAACTCTAAATATATACACTTTTGTGTATAGTTTCCCCCCACATGTTTATTCATACTTGTGTAGCTCATTAACCTAATAGATTTTAAAGTCCCTGGTGGATAATGATAATGTCTGTTCTGGAAGGACTGGCCTGGAGGAGATTTTACGCAGACTATGGAGAAGATATCCCCAAACAAGGGAAGGCTGTAGCCTGCAGCCTCCAATCAAATTTGGACAGTTGGATGCAGGAGTAGTATCTTGACACAAGCAGCCCAAAGGTGAAATTCTGAGACAGGCCCACTGTCACCCAGACAGAATGAAGGAGTTCTTCCCCACCTTCTCCTATTTCCTTTTCTTTCTTCCTTTTTCAGGCTTCAAGCTGACCCCACCTTTCAAAATTTTACCCTCAATCCCAAATAGTACTTCATGGAAGTACTATTTGGCTCCTTTTTCTTTTTCTTTTTTTTTTTTAAAGTAGGCTCCACACCCAGCACAAAGCCCAATGTTGGGCTCAAACTCACAAACCAGGGATCAAGACCTGAGCTGAAATTAAGAGTGGGGCGCTCAACTGACTGAGCCACCCACTCATCTTTGCCCTCTTCTTTTAAGCTTCTAAACTCTCATGGAAATAGATCTCAACTCAACTTTGGTCGAGTTAACACAATGGACATTTTGGGGAGTCCACTAGTCAGAAATAAATTCATATCTTAAACAAGGAGTTTACTACCTCAAATGAGGTCTACTCTGGGCAGCAACTTTATCCTATGCTTCTCCATCCTTTTGTTTACCCAAAGCAACAAAACACACAAACATACACATAAACATGCATACTGCCCTCCACATGCATGTGCACAGAATCACAAACAACAGTATAGAGAGTGGTCTGATCAAGTGAATATTTCATGAATTTTTGTATTCATTCATCTTTTGTGTCCATCCCTGAGTATTTATCAATGCCTGCCAAGGATGGAATAATGAATAGAACACTCTCTGCCCTCCTACAGCACTTTCTGGCTTCATACAGCTTAGATATAAATGGGAAATCAAACTCATAAACCCATTAATATATAATATACGTATGATAATGTTCAATATTGACGGGTACTATGAGAAAAGAAAGCAAGACAGGGAGATGGAGAGCCAGAGGGAGGTATTATTAGGGAAGACATTTCTGAGGCTATGCCATTGAGTGAAGATCAAAAGAAGTGAAAGTGTGAATTATGCCTATACTTGGAGAGAGTGTTCAGTCAGAGGAGCAGCCAATGCATAAGACTGGGGAGTAAGCATAGTGTAGTCGGGGAGCATTAAGGAAGCCTGTGTGGCTGGGGGAGATGACAAACATAGATGAAACTGAAAAGGTAGCTTAGGGACCAAAGCAGGTAGAACCTTGTAGGTCACAGAAAGGTCATCAGATAGTATTTTAAGTATGATTTTATTCTAACTAATTAGCAATTATTGACCATGGGAGTGAAATAATGTGACTGATGTTTTTAAATGGTCCTTCTAATTGCTGTGTGGAGACTATATTTAAGAGGGTCAAGAGAAGACACAGAGAGGCCAGGTAAGGGGTTAGTGACATGGGCAAGGTAACAGTGCTTAGATAAGGCTGGTAACAATGGGACTGACTAAATGTGGTTGAATCTGGAATATATTTTAAGGTGGTTTTGCTGACGAGAGCAGGAGAGAGAAGAGAACATAGGGTGCTCCAGCTGGCAGTTGGCAGTAGTATTTCCTGAGGTGAACATGCCAGAGCCGGGGAATCAAGGATTGGATTGCTCTAGATAAATGTGAGATGTCAACCAAACATCCCAGGATATGATAAATAGACATCTGAACATGCAAGTTTGGAGTCTTGAGAGTCTGGAGCATGAGGCTGAAGTTTTAAGTTTAGAAAGCCTATAGATAGAACTTGAAGCACTGGACTGCAATATTTCAGCCCTGGAGTATTTGAATAATGCCCAGTAGTCTGAGGAGAAGAATGAAAAGGGAGGAGAAGTCGAAGAACATAACATAGGGTAACCCAACGCTGTGAGGCTGGTGAGAGGGAACAGGCCCATCAGAGGAGTGTCCATTGACATAAGAGTTTCCAGAAGAAGGAAGATGAAATTGTTAATAAAGAGTAATTGTAAAATCACTGAAAGATTTTGTGTCCTTCTTCCTTTCCTTTCTACCTCTTCCCAGGCAACAACTTCTCAGGAGGTAAAATGGAGTAAAATGGTCTTTAGTCTATAAGATACAGCTCATGGTCCAGCTAGAAGATAGTACAATAATCAAATGATGAAATTATAATTCAGGATAAAGAGAAGAGAGGACTAACTCAGGATGAAGACAAGGGTGGCTTTAGGAAGTTGGTAACTTTAAGCTGGAAGCATGAAAATGAGTAAGTTTACTAGGTGGAGGAAGCTGGAAAAGAATGTTCGAGGGGAAGGAAACAATACACAGTGAACAAGATAAATGTAATTTTTTCCTTTTGTGCTTCCTTATTTTTTATGTATTTGAAAGAGAGAGCATGCATGAGAGAGCACAAGCAGGGGGAGAAGCAGGCTCCTCACTGAGCAGGGAGCATGATGTGGGGCTGGATCCCAGGACTCTGGGAGCATGATCTGAGCCAAAGGCAGATGCTTAACTGATTGAGCCACCCAGGAGCCACTCTTCCTCTTGTATTTCTACTGCTTGCTTTCCTTTTTTTCTTTCTTCCTTTCTTTCTTCCCATTCTATCACATTCTTTTCTGGTTGCCAAATGAAAGAATGAGTAAGAGAAAACAATGCATACAAAAAATATGATTTCTATCTAAAGACTGTGCCATGATCAGTTAAATTGGAGGAAAATATATTTCATTTTAGTTTGCTTTAGCGCATTTTGGAATTATTAACATGGCTAACTTTTGTTTAGCAAAGACTGATTATTTACATTTTAAATTGGTGATATTTTTTGTTTTTGGTTTGCCTGTCTTCATTCCATTGGAGTTACAGAGGGTACTAGCAAAAGAAGAAGGGGATAAAATTCAAAGACATCAAGTTTTGCCTCCTTATCCCATACTGATATACACTTTATATTCTTAAAATAGAAAACCGTCCATAAAATTCAATTGCTCAATCACATAACTTACTGTAATTATTCTGAAGTTAAAGCTTTTTATCAATTGGGTTGTCTACTTACTTGACTTAGTAGGAACTTTACTCATATATTCCTCAACTTACCATGGAGTTATGTCACAATAAACCCAATGCAAGTTGAAAATATAAGACAAAAATGCATTTACTACACCCAACCTATTGAGCATTGTGGCTTAGCCCAGTCTATATTAAACATGCTCAAATGTTTACATTAGCTCACAGCTGGGCAAAATCATCTAACAAAAAGCCTACGTCATAATAAAGTGGTGAAGAGCTCATGTAAATAGATTATATACTATACTAAAAGTGGAGAACCAAATGGCTGTATGGGTATAGTACGGTCGCAAGTGCATGGGTTCTTTATCCTCATGATCCCGTGGCTGACTGGGAACTGCGACTCGCTGTCACTGACAATATCAAAAGAGTATCATAGCACATATCACTAGCCAGGGTAAAAGTCAAAGTTCAAAATTTGAAGCACAGTTTCCACGGAAGTCATATCACTTTTACACCATCATAAAGTTGGAAAATATTCAGTTGAACCACATAAGTCAGGGACCGTCTGTGCTGTGAAATCAGTGCTTTTATTTGTTTGAGTGACAAGTCTAGGGAGAAAACTTGATCCATAAAATTTATTCAGATAATTGATTGAATTAATTTTAAATGATTTCATTTACCTTGTCAGCCCAACGAATATAGACGAAAGCTAGAAATACCACTCAGTGACTGATACAAGTTGAGAGATTCTTTTAGGGTAGAGAAGGTGTGGCCGTTTTGACTCATGCTGATTAAAAGTAAAATCTAGGAAAAACACTATACTTTTCCTAATATCAGCATAGATTTGTTAGAATCCCAGGTGGTAAGACTTCAATTGATTTGCATGAATGCAGAGTTCAATAAGAAAAGATTCAAATTTAGTTGGAGTAAAACTGCTTAATGATTCCAAATATTACTTGTAATATATTAATATAACGGGTTTGAATACCTATAATGGAGTCTCTTTCATTTGGGTCTTAAGGGTGTTCTCACAGCCACTAATGCTGAGTGCTAGGTACACGCTCAAGTACCTGAGAGGAAAGCACTTTAGGTTAAAAGCACTTTCTCTCCTCAGCCTCGGGTTAAAAGCTATTTCAGGATTCTGTTAAAGGCATTCTTTGGTCTTCAGCTTCAGCTTAAAAGCAGCTTTGATGAAAAGTGCTTTGAGGCAGGTGAAGGATTTTATAATAAACCATATTAGGAGCCAGGGAATCGTGTGGTTCTGTGGAAGTGTTGGCCAGCTCCGTGGAGGTGTGGTGCAAGCTCTGCGCGGGTCTGCCTGTTCCCCATGGGCGGCTCTGAACAATGTGGTCCTCTGGTTATTCTATGCAAAGAAATTGAAAAAACATTTCCAGGAATGTAATTGGAGAGAGGGGGTTATGAGCCTAAATTAGTAGGCCATGATGCACATGTTTCCGAAACATTTTGTCTCTTTTGGGCTTCCAGTCAAATATAGTGCGTTTCTCTTTTTTAGCCCTTACTTTTTTTTTTTTTTTTTTTTTTAGCCTTCCCTTTAGAAAGTGACTATGCAACAACAGTTCTAGAACACCTTATCCTGGCCCGAAGCTGCCCACGTAACTGAATAAATAGATATCTCATTGTGAGATACACTTTGTGTACTGAGCATTTTCTGGATTCATTGCACACTCTTTATATTACTTTTCTGGCTAACCAGACCGCCCATTGTCGGGGAAGGAGTGCACGTAAGGGTGGAATGGAATAGCTCAGTTGGGTTTGCCTACTGAATTAGTGCAATGATGTTCATCACCCAGACATAGAAACTGAAGTGTTGGTATTAGTGGATGAAAAGACAGTGACTTAAGAGGAATTCTGAGCTTGCAGGGGTTAAGGGAAATTCAAGAGAGATGGCAAAATTGTGAATGTATCCCAGCTAAGTCCCAGGGAGTAGATCTGACTTCTTCTGAGGAAAGATCTCACATGGACTAGAAAGAAGCCATTTCTCACTTTGTGAGATTTAGCCTAAGAGCTGTTGCTTCAGGTCCTAAAACACCAGGTGAAACATGCCAGTGGCTAAGACGAGCAGTCTCCCCATTGCTCTGGAGACAGAGTGAATCTAAAAATGCTGTGGGAACCAGAGCTTCAGAGTACTGCTCGGCATGTGGAAGGGTTTGTAGATTTGGAAGCTCTTGGACAGCACCAAGAGGGGAGGAAGTCATGTCTCAGAAGATACAGGCTGCATAGTTGTGGTGAAATGCCTGCCTTGGGCAGTTTGTAGGTAATGAGGTATCAAATGCAATACTTTCCAGGTGCTCCCAGAAATAGTCAAGGAGACTTTAGAGAAGGGTAAAGTCTGAGTTGCTATGGCTATACAACTGGTAGTCACAACTTAGGATATTTGTGCCTTAATATCTGTTATTTCATTCATATCCACAGGCTGCTGGGGCATGGCCCACTGTTGTTAAATAGGAAATAAGTAAAATTAGATAAAAAGCACTAAGAACGTCTTTTCATTAGCTTTCCAAAGTGGGACAAGTTTGCAGGGTATGGAAGTGCTTCTTTTTTTAATATAGAATATTTGTAAGCAGTGCTAACATAACTAGTTTGTAAGAAAGGAATCTCATCTCACACATCTGGGTCCAGTATGCAGCCCATTGTTTTCTGCATGGGAGGTCCCCAGTAAATGTTTGTCAAATGAGTAAAAATGAATAATGAGCACTAAATGAATAATAAAATTGCCTATAAAATCAAGTACAAACTTCTGAACCTGGCACTGCTCAAAATACCTGCCACAGACACTTCTCATCCAACCCTTTACCTTGCAGACAAAGCATGGTTCCCATGCTTTCCTACGATTGCACACCTTGAACGTCTCAACCAGCTCTCCACATGTCCAAAGGCTCAGAGTCAAGATTCAGTTTCAAGACCACAGAATAAAGGAAACCTGAATCCTTCTCACACTTTTCTCACTTGTAATTTCCCCAAATCCATGACCTCAATGTCCCTAAAGCTTTTGACATTTGATATATTATGTTGTATTTGTTGTAATTTTATCTCCCTTACTCATTTTGTAGGCAACTCTGCTTTATGCATTTTTGTATCCTCTTAGAACATAGTGATTTAAAGAATATATATGAGTAACAATCAAAACATAAAAAAAGTAAGCATAGTTGTCCTTCATCCTTATTACTGGAGAGTGCACATCAAGCTATATAAGAACAATGTGAGGCAGACAGAATGCTCAAAATGTTGGCTTTACTAATGCAATGCCACAAAAATCTCACCCTAATTGATCTGTTTTGCAATTTTCAGAATACCTACTCTGCATTCAGGAGAAATGCTTGCAATATATCATGCCATAGAGAGAGTAGAATTAGGAGTAGAGTATGAGAATTAAGAGTTATTATTTGCCATGCTAATTGCTCTTTGTGTAGTATCAACAATCATAAGAGGTATTATCTGGAAAGTGTTAGGACAGAAAATTTCATTACCTTGTCCAAAGCCTCAAAGCAAGTAAATAGCAGAGCCAAGACTAGACTTCAAATCTACTTCAAAATTCAGTGATCTTTATGGCTTAATGACTGCAATACATTGTTTTCCTGAGTAAAATAGAATGCATATAGCTCTTTCAAATAGCTAGGGAGAGCTTGTCACCACCACCTTATCACTTCACACCATATGTATCCAGATCCAACAAAGAAAATGGTCTTTCATATATTTCATTACTGCAAGCATTTTTTATGTATTTAAACATATATAAAACTAGGTACAGTTTTCTGTCCAGGTATCTCTTTTTCCCAAGAAAGAGCTGCATTTCTTGTTAGATATTCTAGGAGTCTAGGATTCTAGGCTGGTGATAATGGGGGCAACAGACTGGGAACCTTTTGTAGCAGAGGTTGCTTAGACCACTTCTAGTCTCCAGATGGTGTGCCAAATCGATTAGCACAGACTTCTTCTAGCAGATCTCAGATGAGTGTCTATGATCCAGCTCGGTATATGAAACTGAAACACCACACACATATCCATGCCAGCCTCTCAGACTCTTGACTGAGAGAATTGCATCTGGGAGACAGAAGTTTCCTTTGGGCTTTTGGTAGTGTTCGTACTATACTAACTAATTGTAGAAACAGATGGCTTTGGGTTATCGCAGGAAAGTGCTTTCCACTAAAACTTTACTCAGAAGTATCATCTCCAAAATTCCTCAAATGTAATGAGTGTCCCATATCCCCAACTTTCTTTAGATGGGCTGTTTATTCCTCACCTTCTGGTACTGGACCAAGATCCAGTACTTGTTTTCCCCACTACCCATCTCCTGCCCAACAGTCCCTTCTGAGGCCACAACTCCCTGGCCAGGGCTTCTGCTTCCCATTCTGTCTTAGAGAATGAGACAGCCATGTCTACTACCACATACAGTGCCTGGTATGTGGCACTGCACCATCACACTTGGAATACTTCTCTTCCTATACTGCACAGCCACCATGGGAATGCTTTCTCCATATTACCATGACATCTTGAGTTGGGCATAACTTCACACATAGATGTGACTGTCTCTCCTTGTGTGTGATCAGCATTGTATTTCTAACCATTATTACTTTTCTTCAAGATTATTCATTCATACTATAAATATGTGATCTTTCTGGTTAAAGGGTATGCACACAAGTGTGTTCATGAATAAAGGGAACTTATGCTAGAGAATTTGAGATATCTGACATCATTGGGAATTCTGTTTTTGATGAAGAGAGGGCCTAACCTTGTTGTTTTTTTCACCCTAAAATGTTTGACTTCTTCAACTGGTAATTATGTAAACATATTTATAGCCCAAACAGGCTCTTATTTCCTCTTTTGACATATTAATTGTTTCTAAAAACATTAAGTGAGGTCCTGTCAAATTCTTTACATAATATTGAACATTCTCCTATGCTAATTAATTTTTTTTAAATGGAAAAATTGTCACATGCTCAAGGTCCCAGTGCATTTGAATTGTGGAATTTCTGTTCATAAATGTGGAATTTCTGTTCAACAAAATACTGTTCAGGAAATGAATGTATGAGATGGAGCAAATAATGATGGAGTCTGGGGAGGTGATGGCTTTTCTGAAATTTAGATTATCTGGAAACTCAAGATATTAAGATATCCTTAAGATATTCTTTTCAGCCCATCTGCTTTCTTATTTCTCAGCCTCTGGTTGCATGATAGATTCCTTCATTGTGAGGTTAACCGAGGCCAGTCCTCTTCCCCCTCCATCCTTTCTTTTCCTGCTATGAGTTTGAGTTCCAAGTTCAAAGGGACAAGTTAGGAGTGATATATTCAAGTTAATGACCTTCACATGTGTTTAACTTGGATGACATCTTCTCTAAAATCTCCCTCCTGTCTAATATGGGTAGATAAGAAAATCATTAAAAAATTGGAGCTCAACAACTGTTGAAAGAGAATGAAATTTCTCTCTTTTGCTCTTACATTTCTGAGGGAATTGGATCTTATGAAAATGTCAATCCTTGTAGCAGCCTCTTAGCTGGCTATCCATGCAAGTTATCCATCACAGCACAAAGCATAACTCAATGGCCATATGCATCTCAGAAAGACATCAAATTGGGTAATTTTAAGATTTAGTCCAGGTACACAGGTTATAATCTGGGGTGAAATTTGAGCAATAAATATATAACACACTTTCCTATAAATATTGGCCAAATATATATGACTTATTGAGTTTTACAATCAGACAATATTTTGATTGTCTTACATGTCTGAACATACACATTGCTGGTATTATTGTCGAGTCAATCTCCAATTCCACAAATAGTCATTAGCACTAGGTGTTAGTTACATGTCTGCCATATGCTAGCTGGGCAGAATGTTCAATTTTTTAAAAAATAAATATATGAAATAGGTACCCAATATGTGGCTTTATTTTTCTTCAACAAACCCTAACTTAACCTTATTGATTTGGATAGATGTTTTCTATCAAATATAAAAATCACTTCTAATATTTATAATGGAACATCAAAGGTAAAATGCAAGAGATCATTGAAAATGGGATGGAGTTAGGTCCTAGTATTAAGTAGGAAGGACACTGAACTCTTGGAAAAAATACAAGTTGGAGAAGGCATGTATAAACAGATATTTCTTTCTTATAAACTTCTTTAAGTTTCTCTGAATTCTTTTCTTTGTAGGGCTTTTTCCCTAAGCTGCTATTAAATTGTGAAAGTGCGTTTTCATAAAACCTCTTTATATAAGTGTTGCTGATTTGAGGAGGGGAGAAAAGTTTCCTCATTTCTCTTTTGTGTTCTTTTTTTCCGGTGTGAGAAGAAAGTGTTCAGATCATCTTTTTAAATAATGAAAACAATAATAACTGTTCCTGGGAGAATAAGAAAGCAAAGCAGAGGCTTTGTTTGACTTATCTGTGATAAGGCACTTTGGAGCTCCGGTTTGTGTGAGTTGAAGAAAGAGATGTACACAACACTCCAAACCCTTCTATTATGACAGTTTATGCTTCCCCTACAGCTTATTTAACTCCGATGCCTGGGAAATAGACACAATTACCACCTTATGGAATGCTACTTAACTTTAAATGTTCCCTCCAGAATAGAAACCCACGTCATCAAAATTTGTCTGTTTCTCAGGAATTATTTCTTCGGAAGGCTTCTGCATACGCCTGTGCAATTTTAAAATTTAACCCAAGGTTGCTTAGAAATAACTATGATATAAAAAGAAAGAAAAAATTCCCACACTAAGGGAGTTTGTTCATAAGAGTTCTATGAAAGAGCTGTGTCCTATGCCCATGTACACTATAATCATTCACTCTTTCAGCTGTTATCAATTTAAAACCAATGAAACTCCCACACTGAGTCCATTTGAGCAGTCAATTTTAATATCTCGAGGCATCTGTAGTTATTCTGAATTGGCTGCAAAAGCAGAACTAACAAGTTAAGCTCTAACCATAAGTCGACATCAGGCTGGTAAACCATACATCAAACACAGACAGTTAGTCAATACTCCAGTATGAAAAACCAACTAGCATTTTAAAGAAGAGCAACATATTCATAATATGTTTGGCAGTCTGGTTTGCATTGCTTCCTCGATGGCTGTGTATTTAACTTTCCAGTCAACAGGGAGCTCCTCGCACTGGCAAAGCAACATGTTTGAGGGCAAACCAGTCAGTCTTCTGATTTGTGGGTAATATTTCTAAATGAGAAAAAACGCGATGGAAGAATGTGCCTTTTGTGAATAAGAATCTAGAGAGTGTCTTAATAGTTGCTTTTTATAAGAAAACTGTTTCAACCATATGTTCTGGATCTTTGCACACAGTCCCTACTTCAAATATTATGTCATTGTCAGGCCATGTGTCTCAATTTTGTGTTTGGAAAATATGGTTGCTTGAAATACCTCTTTCTGTCCCAGGAGTGACTCCATGACAGGGCTGTTGCCTCCCATAGAGAGAAGAAGACAATGAAGGAGGAGTATTCAAACATGATCAAGGCAGTCATCGCTTCAATCAAATCATTTCCAAATTTCTGGGGTTGGGGGCCTTGGGCGAGGGGGAGTGAAGGGTGTTTACGACATATAGCTGCCTATTCCCAGAACTCTTTTTATGTACTTTTATTTTATCTTCAAAAAGAAAGGACATATTAAAGGGAAATATCTAAGGAGGAACAATGCTACATAAAGCTTATGTTTTCAGATCTGTTGCCCCAGAAAATGCTTTGATAAAACATACTTACAGCAATACAGTCAATTTCAAAGAAAAGTTGGGAGACATACCTCTCCATAGTGCAATTTGACTAACACTGACAGACCACCAATTACGATTATCCAAATTCAGATATGGTCTTTTGTCTCCTTCCCACAAAGGAAAATAGCAAATGCTGGACTAGCACTTCTGCAACACCAAGTTACTTTCCTGATGACTAAACTTTACAGGGAGAACAGTTACGCTCTATTGTTGCTACTCAGGTAGAGTAATAACTCAAAAGGGATAGTTTCATATGGAACAAAATTTGCCACCACCACCCCAATAACGTGACACAGTTCTTTTTTTCTTCTTTCTCTTGGGAATTTGTGGACTCTTGTTGATTTATAATAGACATGAATTTGAGGGGAAAGATTTGCAGACGGAACTGTCAGTGATACTAAAGGAAATAAAAGAGCAGTATCTTAATCTTAGGATATGTCAAAATGAATTGTTGATATTAATATTTCCTGGGCTTGTAACAGTTCACACATCTGCTGAATGTGGATCCCGATGAGGAGATATTGGTTGTGAGAGATCTGATAGATTCTATCCTTAGAGACACATTCAACGAGCCCATAGTGTGGACTCAAATACCAATAGTACCATGAGTGAGAAAGGGCTGGGACCTCTTTTCTCAAGCACCACGGAAAATTCAATTCATCTCACTGCCCGTGAAGCATTTATTCATACATTTGTTGAAAGTATCAGTGTTTAGGTCACGATGAAATTCTGTTTTCCTCTCCCTCAATTATCTACTTCAACACAAAATGAAATCACCAGCTAGTACTTTGTGTGAGCAGGAGAATTATAAAAACTACAAAGGAGAAAGTGAATAACCAGCACTGGCTTTGGATATAGTTTGTAGGGCCTATGGAGGCCCTACAAAGCTAACAGGAGCTAAGCTGAAGAATCTTCCACCGCCTGTGAAGCTGGGTTTAAGGAGTCATGAGGGAACTCTGGGGTATGAGAGCACCTGCTGGAGAACAGCAGGGTATCAATAATAAATGCTAACCTTTAAAAAGGGGGATTCTTGTGAACACTGCTGCCCCACATCTCTTTCTTCTCTCAGGTGGTTTCATGGAGGGAAGATTTAAGATATGATTAGAGGACTGAAATGGTCACAGACCCCCTCTCCAGAGGGCAGCGGCCTCCTGACACAAGAAGGAAATAGCACATTAGCTTGACTTTTGGTCATCTGCAACGACTTGAGGATATGCTTCCAAGAACACATAAACTTTGGCTGGTGCACTGTCAGGGATGAAAGGGGGGAGATTCTGTACCCTTTTTTATAATCTATACACACACACACACACACACACACACACACACACTTTGAGTTAAAACACAGAGTATGCCCAAAACATGGTATAGATTCCCTTTCTTATGAAAGAAAAGCCATCTGTATTTACTGGTTCCTTGTTGGTCCTCATGCTCTATTTCTTCTTATTTTATGGAAATGTGTCAGTCCTCAAAATGGAAGGTTTAAAGGCAATATTTCAAACTGGCACCAGGATTAGACCAACCTTATAAGGTATGCCAAAACTCTGGGCAATATTTTAAGGATAGATAGTCCATGGAATAAATGAAACCAGTATCTACTGCCATAGCAAGAATTAATATGGATTTTAGAGACCACTGGCTAAAAACAAAATGCCAAAATGCTGGTTTTGAATCAATTGGGTCATATTCATTTTATATTCCCAGCACTTAGCATGGCTATTATTAGGCATCCAGTCAGTTTTAGGGCTGAAGCCTGATACTATCTGGCATTTTCTCTTACTTAAAAAAATGGGAAAGATTTTGAGGGCTTGACTGAAAGGGAAAGAAATGTAATTTAAAGAAAGGAAAAAGAAGAATCATTATTATATTATTATTACAATTATTATTATTGTTATTATCATTGGCATTATTATGATACACAAATACCCCCAAAATAGTATACTATACCAGGAAATTGTTGATAAAACCATCTTTTGGTTATATGTAACTTTTTCAGTTATATGTAAGTCATCATCTTAAATATTATATTCTAACTAATGCCTGTGTAAAAGGTCTCTCTCCATAAGAAAGGAAGTTCTTGAACCACAGAGAAACCAACTTATTAGTCTGGCTCATTCTTTTTCCCCTTACCTAATTCACTCCCATTTCTGGACCTCATTTTTCTCTTGTTGCTCCAAAGTTATTTTGCTTTTAATATCTCATAAGACCTGGATCATTTCCTCCCTGAATAACGAGCTTTTAAAAGACATGGGCTTAACCTGCTAGGCAGGTGCATTTTTTTCTCAACATTTGCCATCTCTCATGGTGACCTGTATTTTATTATTGAACAAAAGATAGCTATGTGGTACTCTATTACCAACACATTTGCTCCCAAGGGCCTTTAAATAACAGAAACTGCCTGGGAACTGTAAATGCAAAGGAACCAGGAAGCTAGTAGGCCAAGATAAAGAAGCTTAAGGTTGGCTATTAATTTTGGTTTATATTAAATCATGACATAGCTCACACGTAAGGATCACAGTTCAATTATGAACCGTAAAGAAGTTTAAAGAAAAGAAGATTTACAAGATATTTTTAAGCACATTAGTGCATATTGTGGAAGTTGTGGGAATATTTCAGGCCCAAGCAATGATAGACCCATGCCCCTGTATATAAATTCAAATACAATTATTCTCAGACTAACACTGATAAAGTGGCAAAATTGGAGCGTATCTCTACCCAAAGGCATATTGTAGTGTTGCTCATAAATATTTTGCTTAAATTAACAATGTGGCAGGTAGCTTACTCTGTCACAAATTGGTTCTGACAAATCATTTTAAAAATACTTTTCTCTGAACTCAATGATTTTGCCATTCATAAAGATGACTGTTGAAAGTTTAGGGTTGATAACTTGTATCTGCAATTTGAATGGCAAATCTTTCTTTACTTCTCAATATAATTGACATATTTTATAAAAGTACTATAATTTCAAAGACATTATTTTCTCATGTGATGGAAACCTTAAACAATTAGTTGTGTCTGTGTGGGTAATTACTTAAATGTTCCAGCAATTAGATGACACTGTGTAAGTGGGTGTAGCTAGAAAAGAAAATTAGCTCATGCCCATTTATGTATAAAGAGTACCATGATGAAAATTACCAAAAAGATAAATATGAGCCAACCATAAATTATCTATGCACTTGCCTTGAAGTAAGCAAGTTACTACTGCCTTTCCGTGACACTTGCCAGGATTGGTTTTTCAAATTTTAAAGGAATACTTGAGAAAATGGTTTCCCAGGGCCATCTTGATCATTAACCCAAGTAAAAAAGGAAAGAAGAGAGAAAAAAGGGAAGAAATGGAAGGCGAAAAGAAAAAAAGATGGAAGGAAGAAAACTGCCAAATAATTAAGATAAGCTGGGCACTGTGTAAAATTCTTCCATATTTCATCTTATTTAAATTTTACAGTATAAATTTTGTAGATGAAAAAGTCAGTGACCCAGTATTAAGTTATAGAGCTGGTAAAAGGCAGAATCCAGCTTTAAACGTAACTTAGTAAAATTCTAAAGCTGCTATACTTTCAAATAAACTCAATCAAAAGCAAGGAGTCACAGAATAGAATACATAGACTGTTTCACTGAGAAGATTGACGTCCCTGATGACATAAAGGCCCAGATGCAAGGAAAAAATGAAACTCCGGGGGGAAAATACCTGTATGAGACAGTCAACACAAAAAAAATGGATCAAACTAAAAAATGGCTTGATTTAAGGAAGCGATGAAGCATAAGCTTTAAAAAAAAAAAGAATATTATAAAAAGAGAGAGAGAGAGAGACAAACCTAGAAATAGATTCTTACCTATAGAGAACAAACTGATGGTTATCAGAGGAGTGGGGCTGGAGGGATGGGTGAAAGAGGCAATGGAGATTAAGGAGGGCACTTGTGATGAGGACCAGGTGACGTATGGAGAGGCTGAATTTCTATATTGTACACCTGAAACTAATATAACACTGCATGTCAACTAATTGGAATTAAAATAAAAACTTAAAAAATAAGAACATTATAATTTGCGTAGCCCATTAAGTCATAACATTGAACCCATGGATATGTCAGTCCAAATCTAGCACATGACTTGGTTAGCAATTCCATAATATTTACATGATCAATATAAAGTAAATTCAGTGCCTATTTTTCTTCACATTTAGATCTAGAATGTGGGGGGCAAATGGAGGGCATGATTGTGAGGGTGAAGCAGCATAAATATCCAATGCAACTTTCAAATGTAAAAGAAAAGAGAGTCTTTTTCATCACGATCAAGGGGGATTTTTCTTTATAGATCACAGAGGTCATGATATTATGAGAAGAGAGAATGAAGTCTGGTACTTGGAGCTGCAGTAAGCAACCTTATATAATTGTAATTGCACGAATACCGGTTTTTGGTTTTTAACTTTTAGGATCAATCTATAAATTAATCATAATTATAGAAATCTGTGAAATAATGAGTTTTTATAATGGCTGTGATCACCAAGACAGCATGGTACTGGCATAAAAACAGACACATAGACCAGTGGAACAGAGTAGCGAGCCCAGATATGGACCCTCAACTCATGGTCGATTCATCTTTGACAAAACAGGAAAAAATATACAGTGGAAAAAAGAGTCTCTTCAATAAATAGTGCTGGGAAAACTGGACAGCTATATGTAGAAGAATGAAACTCGACCATTCTCTTACACCGTACACAAAGATAAACTCAAAATGGATAAAAGACCTCAACGTGAGACAGGAATCCATCAGAATCCTAGAGGAGAACATAGGCAGTGATCTCTTCGATATCAGCCACAGCAACTTCTTTTAAGATATGTCTCCAAAGGCAAAGGAAACAAAAGCGAAAATAAACTTTTGGGACTTCATCAAAATCAAAAGCTTCTGCACAGCAAAGGAAACAGTCAAAAAAACAGAGGCAACCCACGGAATGGGAGAAGATATTGGTAAATGACAGTACAGACAAAAGGTTGATATCGAGGATCTATAATGAACTCCTCAAACTCAACACACATGAAACAGGAAATCATATCAAAAAATGGGCAGAAGATATGAACAGACACTTCTCCAATCAAGACATACAAATGGCTATCAGACACATGAAAAAATGTTCATCATCACTAGCCCTCAGGGAGATTCAAATTAAAACCACATTGAGAAGTAAGAATTACAATAGCAAAGACAGAGGAGATGAGAGGAGAAAAGACACTAAACATCCTGTCTTTCTTGTCTCGTCAATGGAGACCCTAAGTTTTAGCTTTCCATGGTTAACAGAAAAATAAGTACAGATTTAAGTATATTGGATGTTCCAGAAAAAGCCACTGAAAAGAGCAAGATCTGGTCTACTTGACTGTGAGTATTTGGGGAGGAACAGTGCCGGGTAGATGAGGTCTGCTTTAACCGAGTCAAATTCATGTCTATTGTAAAAGAAATCTGAGATAACATCTAAGCTTGATAAGTCAAGACATTATGATTTTAAAGATAAGGTATATATTGACAAAAACCAACTGACCTCTACTCCAAATAACAGTAACAGAAGTTATGGAGTCAACAACCAGAACTACAAATAGCAATAGTGCCAAGTGGTGCCCCATAAGGAGCACCAACTGGGATGAGGCAGGAAAGCCTGCTTTTCATCATAAAACTTGCAGCCATACTATTGAATCTTTAAAGAGGTTGTTTGCTTCATAATATCGATTGCAAAATAAAGCAATAAAACATTACTTTCATTTTCTATTAATAACACCATTATGGTTTTATCCACATAAAGGAAGATGAAAGAAACTACCATCTAAACACAGTCCTCTCTAATTCTATCATTTTGACATAATGAAATACTAATTGCTCCAAAAACAAACAAACAAACAAACAAACAAACAAACAATTATTATCCTTTTTAGAAATTGCATTGCCAAGTGTTTTCTATTTTTGGATGTCAATGCTGCTATTCGAAAGATTATATAAGGTAGTTTGGCTGACACTTTATAGAGAGCTATTACTTCATGTCCAAAACCAAGCAGAAAATATACTCAAACACACTTACCACCCTAAAATGCACCTTCTTGCCTATCATTTACATATTCAACTGATTTGAGTTTTATTTCTGATGAGATGCTCAATGCAAAAACTCACATTTAAAAGGTACTTGCCACTCCCTTGGCAAATGTGAAATTTCTCCATTGGAGAAATGGAAGGCTTTTCAGAAGCCACCACTGCCATGGTGCAATGAAGGCTACACTCACCCGAGCTATTAAGATTTCTTTCCATTGAGGGATCATCCATAATTATTGGCTTGCCCTTTTTTGACATTATAATGTACCCTTCTCATTAGTTGTATTAAAGAAAGTAGAAAATGCAGCCCCATCAAGGGACTGTTTCCAGATCTAGATCCCACCCAATGAAATCACATATTGGCTAGGTCTCCATGAATGCGAAACATAGATAATAAAGAGTTTGTGTCTGAGTTCAGACTGTGTGATATCGGGACAACTCTCTTTTCACATAAAGTGCTTTGTGGATATTGTTCTGCTGGCATTATGAAGTCAAGAAGGCACAACCCTTCCTGCTCCTTTGCTTCTGCTCGATACAGGTTGGCTGAATTCAAAGTTCAGGCCTCTCAACCTGTTGGTAACATTACATCAAGAAGTAAGAAACCCTTTCAAAGCGGGGGACAGCCCTGCAGAGTCCTCCCAGGTGTCAGGAAGCACACTTTTAAGACCCAAACTGTCACCATAGCTTTCTGAAACCTTGTTGTGAAAGACTTCATTCTAGATCTAACAGATAAGAGAGCTGAAAGAATTTGATATGTATTCTCATGAGCAGGTACACTGAGGACAATTTTAAAGGCCATTACCTCTCTTTCTGAGTAAGTCTTCTCCTTGAAAGAATGAAGGCATTTTACTTGGAGAGACCATTTAACCATTAATCATTCATTGACTTTTTATAATTTTTTATAACTGATCAAAAACACCGATTTCATTGCTTTTTCTAAGTGTTTGTGTTAAATACGCTATGACAAAAAGACTTAAAGTACTAAATTTGACTGGGCCTGTATTTTTAAAAATTGGTTTAATGCTTTTTACTCAGTGAAGAGAAAAAAATGTCAGTAAACGCTTTTAAAAAATTCGCAGTTAAAACTGAAACAAGCTCAAGAAGTGATTATATTTGCATAACTTGATCTGTATTTGGAAGAAAATTCCACTGAAGACAACAATGGAAGCTTATCAAATCAGAATTTCACATAGATTTTCCATAACCCTCCTAATGAATACTGACTCATTGGTCAGCTATGGTGGAAATTTAATGGAGCTCTAAGATAGGAAATGTACACATCGGAGTGTGTTCAGTGGTTCCATGACGTCAGTATGAAAACTCCATGTGGCCTCCAGTCCCTCTCAGACCAGTGCTTTAGCACTGCTGTGGTGAATTCTTCTGCATTTTGACTGGGCCCAGACCCTGCTACTGAATTCAAAACCTTTTCATTTTGCTACATTCATGAAAAAGGTGGACTTTATGTCAACTTGCAATTGTTTGGGCTACTAAGTTGGTTTTCTGTTTTTGTTTTTTTTTCCGAAGTGGCAGATAACTTGCAACAGAATCCTCTCAAAGGAAATGATAACCAATGGGGTGTGTTCTCAGACAGAACTGAAGATACTGGTATCTTCTTATATGAAGTTGGATCTCTAGAGATCCAAGTGACCCTGAAAAGGACATCTTTGGAGTAAAAGTCTGATTCAAAGCTGGTTGCTTGTTTTACCCCCAAATGCTTCCATTCTAAGAATTTTCCACCCTATTAGTGATATGTATGTTCATGCTTCATAAAATTTCTTCTTCCACAATTGGTTCAAAATGCCAGATGATTCTTGTGATAAATTCCCCTGTTTAAAAATTGACTGAAATGGATAGGAGAGACAGTTATTGTAACTTATCTAAATAATTCTCATGCTACGTATTGCTGAAAATATTAAGATCTGTTCTGCCCTGTTACTGAGACATGATCGGGTATTGAATCACCTTTTGACTCCCATAAGGATCAATCTTTCAATTTTGTTCTCAGAATTTATTTTAGAAGGGTATTTTATCCCATCTTCAAATTTCTTCTTGTATTCAATTTTCAAATTTCTTCTTGTATTCAATCTTCAAAATATACCCATCAGTTAGAAAATTTAAAAAACAGGGGAAATAATGGACTCGATGCATATGGTTTCTTGTTAGGAAAATAATACATTTTACCTTTATAATTTTTAAGTGATTTCCAGTTATAGAAATCTACTTTACCACTGGTTCTATGTATTCATTCATTCTTTCTCATCTCCTTGGCACCACAAGAGTAACAACAGTAGCTAATAATAATAGCATTAAGAGCAGAGAACATTTATTGAATACGTATGTTCCAGAAACTCTATTAAATGCTTTACATGGATTAACTCGTGTATTTCTCTCAATGGCCCTCCCAGTGGTGGGTATAAGTATCCCCATTTAGCAGATGAGATATCTGATCTTCAGAGAGATCACAACTTGTTCAATGTCAATGTGAGTGATTGGTAGCACCAAGGTCTGAGTTCTGATTAGGTTAGTGTCAGAGTCTATGTTTTTCTATTGTGGCGGCTAGGGTAGTCTAGAATATTTTGTTCTTTATAACAGATACATTTGCAAAATACCTACTTATTTCCATTTAGATTGAGCTTTTAGTTCCCCAGCTCCCAAATCCATACATTTTCATGACTCAAGGTTGTCTTAGACCTTCTTAGCACTCACTTCAGACTGTGAGTAGGGTGATCAGGTAACTTTTAATCCAAATCAGGACACATCTGAGAGTGAAAAGGCCTGTTGTCATTAAGCACGCTGGAACAATAGATTTGCACCTGGATTGTCCAGGCACATGGTAACATGCGTTCATTCTAATGGGCCACCAGGATACCTTCCTCTGCCTCTTGGTGAGGAGCCCAGCTCCACTGAGAGCAAAACTGAGGTATTGTTTTCAATGACACTGTGCTGCAACCTTTACTTTCTCAGGATTAGTTTTCCAGACAACAGTTTTGTTTTGTTTTTCCTTTGCTGTGGAGCAGAACATTCAATAAACAACCTAAAAAGAATAAAATATCCTAATATTTCTTTAGAGCTGAATAGCTATGGACACAGAGGCATATTCATTTATCACTGTTACAGTAAAAGTATAAAATGTCCTATACCTTTAATAAGTCCCTTTTCTTGCAGCGTTTTCAGCGAAGGTCTTCGGGTGATAAACTTCTTTAATCTGCTTTTAACTCGGTTTTTGTCGCTTGTATCAGAAGCACTATGATGCAGTCTGAACACTGGAGATAAAAAAAAAAAAAGCTTTTGGTGAATTTCTCCTTTATTATTATTACTTTATTCAAATATGAATAGAAAGCAGTAGTTATGGAACTGCTGGAATTAACAACTCAAGCCCTTCTGTTTAGACACAGCTCATGAGTAAAAATTTGCCTGTATGAAGTTATTAGCTCTATTGCCACATGAATGTGCAATAAGAATGTGGTTAGTTCCAACCATTCACAATTTATTTTCACTTTCACTTGCTCACATTTAACATGCTAACCTTTATCTGCGTAATTCCACTTATCTGTGTCTACATACAGAATAAGGGCCAAAGAAAATTCATCAAAATAAAGGAAAAAACTCTTAGAATTGTTCATTTCAGTTAATCATGATTCTATACAGCCTGTGGGTAATTCAGGCATTTTCAAACATCCTACAAGCCCAAATAATTTTGTCAATCCTCTTTTTTATGTTAACTCAAGGTGATTTCTTTTTCTGAAGTGGATATTTAAAAATTTTTTTTTAATTGATGTGAAATCACCACCAGTTCTAGGTAAAATTCTGAAACAAATTTGCGTCAGACTTTTTCCAGGTCTTCTTTGGTCCCCCACTCTCAGCTTTCTATCCTAAGCTCTATCTTCAAAGATAGGGGTATGTCAAATTTCTATATTAGCTGAATGTTTACTGATCATCAGGCCCCACGCTAAAGACTGTGAATTTCAGGATGAACATAACACTTAAGGTCTGGACCTTCATAAGTACAAAGTCTAAATACATTCAAAGTATCTTATTATTCATAATTGATAAGAATTCATTGTCTCCGTAAGAGAATAGATCTTGACTGGGCCCTTCCCTGTCTTAACCCAATTGCTGACATACTGGGAGGATTGGGGGCACTTTCTTAGGTTCTTAGAGGCCCTTTTCCTCTCAAATCATATTTTAGAATAAATCAATCATTCAATTAGGTTAATAATAGTGCATGTAAATTTTATTAAGACCCTACTACATGCTTGATACTTTCCTAAGCATTTAACATGATTTAACTTAATTCTACTGCAGTGTAAGCTCCATGTGGGCAGGGATTTTTGTAAGCTTTTGAGAGTACCAAGCGCTAACCACTAGACCACCAGGGATTTATAAACTTTTGTAAATGTTCACTAATGTGTCTCCAATACCTCAAACATTGTTTAGCATGCAAATGTAAATGTTCACTCAATATTTGTTGAATCAATTCTCACAATGATATTTCTAAGTATGTAAGAAATTCTAGAGATGAAGAAGCTGAGACAAAGAGTTTAAGTAACTTGTCCATGGTCAAGTTTGAATATGGGAACAGTCTAATGAGATTTTTATCTGGTATTCTAATTTATTGGAGTATAGGTGAAAGAATGAAAAGCGAAAAAAAATATCAGAAGTTCAGTTACTCATTGAAAGTAGAATGGCTTTAATCAACTGTTTTTTAAAAATAGCTATTGGGTAGGAAACATTTGCTAGGTTATCATTGTATGATAGCTGGACATGAGCCATCCTAACTGCTCCTGAGGATCTCAGAAGAAAAAAAAGAGAAAGACAGGAGAGAGGTGCAACTGGAAAAAAATAAATTGCCTGAATTAGAGGACTTGAACTCAAATGTTCCTTGTGGGGTCTCCAAGAAACCCACAGAAATGCTTATAGGAGAGCGTTTGCTATAAAAGTCTACCTGGCCCAGATCGTGAGAAACCTTCTTCTGTCCCTAGCTTTGACCACAAAGTAAGTGCAAACATGTTAGCAAGATGGGGATTTGGGGTAAAGTGAGAAGTGAAGGACAGAAGAGGAAAACATCTTGCCTTCCTCCCAGCTAGGTGAAGAGTAGAGCTTTAATTTAATTTAATTTATTTATTTGAGAGAGAGAGAGAGACAGTGAGAGAGAGAGAGCATGAGTGGAGAGGAGGGGATGACGCAGGCTCCCTGCAGAGCAGGAGCACAATGTTGGGCTCTAAACCACGATGCTGGGATCATGACCTGAGCTGAAGGCAGACACTTAACAGACTGAGCCACATAGGCACCTTGGAGTTAGTTTTAAATTAAGTTCAGAGTTTTGTTTATCATAAGGGATTAGACACTATTAAATACTGAAACGAGATAATACTTGCCAGTTAACTGGACCATAATATTTTCTATTACCTTAAAGTGGGGTTCTAAATCCTGGTACTATTGACATTTTAAGCCAGGCAATTCTTGTACAGGACAAGTAAGATGTTGAGACGCCTTTCAGGCTTGTGCTCGCAATAGGCCAGTAGGACCCCCTCCTCATTGTGACAATCAAAAATGTCTCTAGACATTGCCAAATGTCTTCTTGGGGGGTGGGGGGGGGGAAGAGCTCCCTGTTGAAAATCACTGCCTTAAACTGAAGGGAAAAGTTACAGGATCTGTTTAAGTTCTCATTTACTGGTTGTGGAAGGTCTACTCATACACTGAGAAAATGTGAAGAAACTGTGAAAAGAATAAAAAAAGGAAAGAAAAGTATTATTTTAATAATATATCTCTTAACAAACAGTGTATGTATATGTATATATATAGTGGGTGTATACAGTAAATAGTATATATATTTATATTGCATTTATATATATAAAACATACATATCTGATCGATGATCTATCTGATATTTATCTGCTATAATATATATAGCATAAACAGTATAAAGTATATATAGTATGTGAGTATATATAGTGTATAGTAAATAACAGACAGTATATATATTTACACGTTATATTTATATATTATATATAACATATATATCTGACCTATCATCTACCTCTATATCTAACTGCTATCTATTTGTTAAAGGAATTGGTTGTAAAAGTACAACCACTATCATGGGAGGAGGGTCAATGGGTCTGTCACTTGAAAAGGCTGGGAGCCACTGCTGTAGACCAGAGATTGCCAGCTGTTGTTCCTGGCATACCAGTTCCGTAGGATTAGAGTTACCGATATCCCTCCATACTCAGGGTAATTGAGTAGAAACAACGCAGCCTGAGCCCCAGGGGCAGCTCTGGTTGGCTATGAGCAGTCCTGCTCATTCACTCTGGGGGGCTGTACAAATATTTTCCATGTGTATCTGAAGTCAAAATCAAGCAGCACTGGGGGCGCCTGGGTGGCTCAGTGGGTTAAAGCCTCTGCCTTCGGCTCAGGTCATGATCTCAGGGTCCTGGGATTGAGCCCTGCATCGGGCTCTCTGCTCTGTGGGGAGCCTGCTTCCCCCTCTCTCTCTGCCTGCCTCTCTGCCTACTTGCGATCTCTCTCTCTGTCAAATAAATAAATAAAATCTTAAAAAAAAAAAATGAAGCAACACTGTTTTAGACCTGTGCTGTCCAACATGGTAGCCACCAGTCAGTTACCTGCAACCCTTGGGTAGTTGAAATGCAAGCTGTGCTATAGATTGAAATAATAATGTTTTGGATATTGTTGGTAAATGAATATATTATTAAAATTAATATATTATTAGAGCATATTTCTTTTTGCTTTTTAAAATGTGGCTACCAGAGGATTTTAAATGACACATGCGGCTCACATTATATTTCTGGACAGTGATATTAGATGATGAAAAAATAAACACAAATTGACTACCTAGTATATGCATGGCAGTGCTGGATTCAACTGTTGTGGATAAAAATGCATATGGTCTATGTAATTATAATACAGCATGGTGTGAAGTACAAGACTTAGGAATCTTAGAAAAAGAACTGACTTCAGGTCATTTTGGGAAAACAGCAAGTGCCATTAGAAACCATGCAAGCAACAAACGCTTTTATAGGACCTTGAATATCAGGCATTAACTGATTCAAAATTGTATGATTGAAAGAGTCATTCTAAGCATCTTAATATACTGCACATATACTATGAATATGCTATCATATCCTATCAATTTTTATCGAATCTAGTCACTACAGTGACCACTAGTCGTATATCATCTGTTTCAAACGATAGCTCTATCAAAGCCCCACCGTCTGGGTTCTAGAATTGGAGACTGAAGAAACAAACACTTAACATCCTTCAGAAAAAAAAAAAATCTTTCTCAGGGTAATTTTGGCCTTAAGTCTCCTTTTGAAATAATATGGCCCAATCAATCTAAATTTTCAGATTACCAATAGTAATATTTTCTATTTCTAGTCTCACCTCAAAATCTTGTCACTTTCCATGACAGAATGCCAAGAAATACAGAATCAAAGGAGGCATTTTTTACTGCCTTTTTAGAACTAGTTAAAATGATGTGATTAGAAAGTACATAGAGTATAAATGCAAGATTATGAAAATAATTATATAGTGAGTTATATCTTTCAGAATCCCTTAGGTACTCTGGTGATAGTATTAATTTTATATATATATACATATATATATACACACACACACATATATATGTATATATATGCACAAATATATAATATTTTTATATAATGTATAATTTAAAATATATAAAAGTATTTAAAATATAAAAATATATATTATATATAAACATAAAATATATTTTTATATTTTGTATATTATTATATATTTATATAATTTACATCTATAAAATATATATTCGAACATATGAATAAATGTATATTAAATATACAGAAACATATTTAATGGACATATTTACATAATTATATAAATATATATTTATATTATATGTTTATATATTTTATGTATTTACCTTTATAATGTTCTATATAAAATATCTATAAAACACTTACAATATAGATACAAAATATTTTATATATAAAATATAAAACATATACTGTTTTCAATACCACCCTCTAGCTCTACATGTGAGACATATGTAAGGTACATTGCTTTTTCAAAGAACATGAACAAATATTTTTAAATGCTTTGTCTTATTTCCTTCTCACACACACTGAGAAAGTAGCAGGGTCTTGGGTGTGATCACGTTGATTTTAACACGGTCCAACTCTCCAAAGTTCCTGTACTGATGACTTTCCTGGAGACAGACTAGAGTGTCCACTTCTATTTCCTGATGCTATAAATAATCATCCTCAGATGACAAGTCAAATTACAAGCCCTTTACCATCATTCATTCCACTCATTTTGTTCTGAGAAGAGTAACGCAGAAAAAGTTCAAGGCAATAGATGACTACAATATACAGCATACTTTTTATTAAGCAAGTAACTTGAAAGCGCTATAAATATGAACTAAAAATGTAAAAAGCACATGTTTATAAAGTAAAGTCCATCGTGGGGTCCCTGTAAACAGCAGTAAAAGTCTTTGAATATTGTGGTTTTACAAATCTGATTTTAAACAGCCAAACTTATAAAACAGTTTACGCTTTTCTGTGTGTCAAGGGAGGAAAAAACTTGCCAAATGTTCATTTTAAGTAAATACAACATCACCAATTAAGGAAGGCAAAATTTAAACACATGCCTATGATAATCAGGACATAGTTTGCTTCTGATTTCACTACTGATTTTAACAGAACAGTGTTCCTTCCATTTTCCCACAGCACCCAAGTGACCCCACACATACTTTTAGAAACTTGTAATCACACAGTGCAAATAAAAGGACACTTTACTGGAAAATACACAGTGTGGTACAATAATCCATCATTTATGAAAAATAGAATTCAGCCTTTTCTATTTCCTCAGAGATTCAACTACTTTTTGAGGGTGAAGTTTACTGTAATTTAAAGATTTATGTTAAGTCAATGAGCAGTTTTTTCCCATTCCCATTTAAACTTTTATTCAAAAATGAAAAGAGACTAAAGCAATACAGGTTTAAATGCTAAAGCATTTAATCTGACTTACAGAGGAATCACTCTTAATTCTACATATTTTTATCTGCACAAAACGTTAACCTGAATTGGATTAGCTTTCCGGGTATTCTAGAATTTACTTTTATTTCCTTTATGCTTTCCTCTCTTTTTCCCATTGATGGGTGATCTTTTCCTTCAAGCCCAAACAGAATATTTTTGAAAGCCTAAGAATTTTCAATAAAAATATACAATTTAAGTCTCGACATGCAGGCCAAAGGCATTAGCTTTGAGTACCATTCTTAACCCATTGAGAGATTTAATTGCTTTCCTTAAAGTTGCTCACACCAAAGAATAGTTAGGATTGAGGGCTTTTTTGGGTTTGTTTTGTTTTGTTTTGTTTTGAGTGCAGTAGACACACAATTTTACATTCGGTTCAGGCGTGTAACATAGTGATTCAACTTCTCTATATGTTATGCTATGCTCACCCCAAGGATTGAGGACTTTTAAAGATGATCTTCAATAAATAATGCGTATGAGAATAGGCATTAGCACAACACAAGTTTTACACTCCACACAGCCATTGTGGCATTAAAACCAGCTCTAGGATGGGAAAACTTATCGTAATGAGTGTCCTTTGTATATTTATTTTTCAACTTTAGTAATGGGAGGGGAATGAACACACTTTGGATGATGAACATTCACTACCATTCTATTAAGGGATGAGAACCACAAAAGAAAACCCTCAAATTTTTCCAGAATCCAACAGTTTGGATAATATGATCCAGAATTGTGCATCTGCCAGAATTTTTCTTGCTGGGGACCTTGTTTTGAAATAGCCCACTTTCCTGCCAAACTGCTGTTTTCGCGGTATTCCCATGTTACACTTACATGCTGTTACTATTATTTTTTTTTTTTTTTAAATTTGGAAATACTGGAGAGCTAACGTTTCAGAAATGTTGCTAAAGGAAATGCTATTACAAACAACTTTCGAAGCTACTTGTCACGTTTTGGGTAAGGTTTTACGTAGGGATCGACCTTGGGTGTAGACAGAGAGTTGTGTTAGCTGCAGAGAGCTCCAGATACTGCGAGTCTAGGAGGAGGTTCAGGGCAAAGCTGGCAGCAGTTATAATCATCTTACCACACCGAAGTGTCCAGGGAGGGAGATCAAGAAAGAAATGACAAAATAAGGTTATATCAGGCTCTTAATCCCAACAGATTCCAAAACACTTCTCAAACCATCACATGGATTACATAACAAAGTTCTGAATTGTCTCCACTTGTATTTTCCAATTATGACCTTTTTGTTCCAGAAATTGCCCTTGTTGTACCACTTTCTAAATTACAGAAACAAGAAATCTTTACCCAAAATTGATTGAAAAGAGAAATCAAGTTTTTAAAACCTCTTTTCAGCCTCCCGTCTGATTCATTTACAGGACATACAGGCTTGTGCTAATCCAGAAGGCTGTAATATACACTGCTTTGCCCTCTCCAGCATGCGGTTGGGAGCTTGCAAAACTTTGCACGTACCTCCCTGTGCCAGAGTGGGCAGAGAGGGTGAGTTTGGGCTTAATATACTGTTGGTCACTTAATACCTCTTTCACATGCTCGATGTAAACAGAAGTCATAATTTCAACCCCTAGCTTGTAGCCTGAGAAACTAAATTATTGAAACTTTAAGTGACTTACTTGAAACACAAATCACGATTAAATCTGGAAATAATTGGAAGAGGGAATGCAGAGCGTTTTAACATCAGTGCTTTGTTTTAACCACTTAATTCCCACGTAGATATTGTAGGAATACAAAATAAATGATCAGTTCGAAACAGAAGGGTAGGTGGATGTTATCTAACCAAGGATTCTTATTTATGTCATCTACCCATTTAAAGATAAGTGAGAATTCATACAGTGAAAAACGTTGACTTTTAGACTAAATGATCTAGTTGAAGTGGTCAAATGTAACTCTATTTTTCCATTTTCAGTGTCGATAAAGAGCTGACAGTTTATTGTCATGTCCCTGTCATTCAGCCATATGGAAATTCCATGACTGTTTTTCTCAGTAATAAATGTATCCGTGTGTTCTGCTTTTAAGACATTCATCTATCTATGATATAAATCTTTGTTGTCTTTCATGTATAGGTCTAATACTTTTATTTTGCTGATAACACACCTGCAGTGTGTCTAGGTTGATTTTGTATTCCTATAGTGTGAGTCAGGGCATTTTGTTTAAACTCTTGATAACATTTAGTATAGCTTTGAATTATATAACTTTCTTGATGATGACGATGATGCTAACTTCAATTCTGTAGTGCAAATATTGAGTAATATTACCACAGATGTAATTTGCCTTCAATTTTAAGTCTATCTGTTTTTTTTTTTTTTTGTGAACAAGAGTTGAAAAAGATATTTGCTTTAATGGTTATGAAAATACTACATAGTCCGGGAAAAAAAGGAATGAAGAAAGAGAAAATAGACCTAAATAGCAAAAACCTATAGTGTATATAAAGACAAATGATGATAATTTTTTTCCAGAAATGGAATCAGATGCAGTGTAAGATGTAAAGATTAAGATCATCAAGATATCTTCTATTGACTAGAGATTTTTCTTGTTTTCTTATGAGTCAATACAGTGTCAGTAAAACTTTCTCACTTGTTCAAAACTTTGATAAATTCGTAAAGTAAGTGGGTACTGAGCTCAGGCAGTAGCTGCTTTTGAAAGTGAAATGACTAGAAAAAGAAAAAAACAATGACATAGGGCATTAAACCAGACCAAGGGCACCATGTAGTAGAAATATGTTTTCCATGAGAAAAGATCGTGTATTAAATACAGGAATGGGTTCTTTCCTGGGGACAGAAAACAGGCCACAGCCAAATCAAATGAGAAGAGCCCTACAGATGAATGCAAATATCAGAGACAAAAATACAAAACAAAACAAAAACAAAAACAATAGGGTCTGTAGGCATGACAATTCCATCCTAGAGGTAACAGCATGGCAAGATTCTAGGAAATTAACACTTAGAATTCTGTGGGGAAAAAAGCCAAGTTGGAGAGCGAAATGATATTCATATTTAAGAGTATTGGGCAATTTCAATGCTGATTTTACATACTGACTCAGATACTAGACCATGCTTAGCAGTATTTGAATTGGGTGGGTGGTATTTAAATCTTCCTTCCAGATAGACAGAAATAGAGAGAGCTACCACTACATATTGTGCGTGTGTATTTGTTTGTACCTTTGTGAAAATGTATTCTTAGAGGGTATAGAGGAGAGTAACATATGACAACTTTGAAGCTTTCTTTCTAATCTCTAAACTCCTGGCCCTATGTGTGATCAAGAATATGCAACAATCTATCCTGAATTTTTCAAAACATAAACATTTGAACTAGGACATAAAAATATATATTTCAGGCATAGGTAGTTGGAGAAATATCTTAAGATAAATCATCAGTATTTGAGAGGAAGTGGTGATATTTATGTAGATTGTAGGAAAAGTTAAATTTGTATATATATAAGATATATATAATTTATAACTTTTATATATGACATTTAAATAAATATATATTTACATTTTCTTAAATCCTAAATGTTGTAATATGGATAGTATTATTCCTTTCAAAGCAGACTTAATTTCCAATTTAAATAGCCAATCTGATCATCCTAATACCACATGTGTTATTAATAATGACTGATGTTCTTAGACTACTGGCAACGTGACCAACAAAAACGGTACCAAGTATGTTACAACTCTTTTAATCCTCATAACCATTCAGCATCATGGGTTCTCTTATTGTTGTCCATTCTACAGATGAGGCATCTGAGGTTCAGAGAGGTAGAGTTACGTAGCAACTAAGTGGCAGAGTCAAAATCAAATGCAGGACTGCCTGAGTTCGAGCCCATGGGAACTCCTAACCTGCCCCACTGGCTGCCTCTCCATCTTTTTGGCAATGCTAAGTCCTAAGGACATAGAAAGATGGCAATAGCCTCCCACTATAGTCAAGTACTTTCAATACTTTCAGCCGAAGGTCTTAAATTATCTGCTGTACTTAAATTGCTGGCTGAAATGATTCTAGGTGGTGTGCTTCACTATAGACCTAAAAGAGAAAATGAGTTGCCTTTGGTGAGATTAGTGAATCACAGGACAGCAACAGAGTTGATGACTGGATACTCTGTGGATTGCCAGTCAGAGCAGCTGAAGATGGCATCTGGGTTGTGCAGAGCCGTAACCACCATGAACACAAATTGAGCTCTTCTGCTATTGGGCTGTAGGAAAATATGAGAATCACTTTCCATGCTCCAGGTGGCTGTGTGTAGCAAGACAAGAATAAATAGAGAAGTAGAGATGCAGGGTGGGGATTGGGACTCCCTCTAAAGCAAATAGGCTAGGGACCTAGCCAGATCTCTTAATTTTCCAGTTCTTGACTCCTGTCATCACATAATTGTTTTCAAAGACAGACAGACTTATACCTAGCCCACATTAGTATGAGCACATGCATTCTCATCTATAAACTCTGTAGCACGTCTCTCAGCCAAGTCAGGAAATTTCATTCTTCTCTCTGCACAGCCACAGAGTCTGCTAGTTTTATTCCTGGTAGCTTCATAGGAGTAAAGCTTCAGGATCAGTATTTAGGGAGAAAGCATATATGAGCCACTAATCTATGACCTCCTTCCAACAGCTAATGTTGCTTCTTCCAAAAACAAACAAACAGTAACAAAAAAATATATATTCCTTTCTCTCTCCTTCATTTCTTCTCTCTCTCTTTTGAATACTATAGTTTTTAGATATTCAATCTGAATCTCAACTCTGTCTCCTAACAGAGGTCAAATCTTATTCAAGCAATGTAAGTTCTTTGTGTCTTGATTTTCTCATCTGGTAAATGGGGCTGATAATACCTACACCGTGTGCAAATTAAATGCCCCCATTCTTTTCAAAACACCTAGCACAATATCTAGTGTATAATAAACATTCAATAACACTAACAATTGTGAAAAATGAGGTTATGAGAGATGTTTTCTATTATAGTCAGGATTGTAATAATCAGTAAGTGGACAGAAGATGGTGGTATGAAAAATACCCTCCTCATCCTCCATCCCAGTGTTTCTTATTTTTTTCAACATGTACTGGGAATTTACTATGTATTTGGCATTATTAGACTATAACCTTAGCTGTTGCATAAATATATATTAATTTACATAACATTAAATACATATTAATATAGATACAATTTTCACTGCTATTTGACTCTCGGTTTTTAAAAAAAAAAGTACTTGTATTCAACCCCAAGAGTTTATCTGTGATTAATTTCTGCCAGGTAGAGTATATTTCAAGACTTTGAACATGTGTTGAAATCATTGGGTTTTGAAGAACTATCCATTAAAGACTTTCTGAACTGTGACAATGGATATTGACAGTGCTTGTCAGACTAAACCACTATTGATTGGCTCACATCATGTGTATAGCAAAACCAATTTCTTTCAAGTGCTTCTTCCTAACTGAAATACATTATTGAGCCTTCCTCTCTGTTTATTATAACACCCCAGCTCATCGTATGTAACACATCCAGCAAAAAGGTTTCTCAATGAAGGAAGCAGCAAAGTATAACACAGAGAGAAGTGAAGGCACTTAGCACGCCAGATAGTCTTGTACTGTAAGAGGCTATTCCTTTGGAAAATATCGATCCCTTGCAGAGTCTTGTTTTTATTTTACAATCTTCTTGAATATGGAAAGATCATGGACTAACAGAGCTTTGCTATTGTTTAATGATCCTGTGACTTTCATGCTTTCTACCCCTGAATGAAACTATTTTAAGTATTATGCGTATGTTTCAGTTGTGGGAAAGAAAGTGTTGATGTTGGGTCATTGTTGCCCTGCCCACAAACACACACAACACTACACACACACACACACACACACACACAGCCCAGGGATGTGACTTTTCCCAAACCTTAGAATGTTTTCTCCAGTGAGCGATTCAGGCTAACTTTGGCCATATGCTATGTATTGTACAGTTTTATTATTAATTTGAATTTGCATTGTTCCTTTCTTCCCAAGAGGGCACATTTCTTACTGAAATTATGCTTTTACATAACAAAGAGCAGTTCTTATAATACCCCAAGAGTGGGAAGAATTCCAGATTTATTTTTTTTGTTTGAAAATATTATTATTAAACAAAACCTAAACGACATACCTTCCACAAGTACTGACTGATCATATCTCGTGCTTTCTGCAGTGTCCTAGGAGCATTCCTGGGCCCAAAGAAACTTCAGTCCTAGTTTTTACTCCTTAAGACGCTCACAGTTTACTGTATATAAATGCCTGGGGAAAACAGGGTAATCCTAAATTCTTAGCATAATTCTCAGGGTATTCCTAAAATTGCCACCCCTCTAAAAAACGATCCTTCCAGCTCACATGAGTCACTCTGATGATAAAACGGGGGAGATTTTGGTTAACTCTACAAATGCTGAATTCAGTGTGGGATGGGGCTGCCAGTTTTTCTGTTTTTCCTAAGTGTGCCTAGAAATTAATTTTTTTTTTTTTTTTTTTGCTTAGAAGGGTGGTAAATGCTACATGAGGAAAATATGTCATTCTTCAAAGCCCCTTATTAAGCAACAGAGTTCCAAGTTTACTTGAAAGTTCTAGATTAGGGTTTTTCCCGAGATAAGGATCCCTTTGAGTCCTGCCTCCTGCCCCACACTATGGCTCAGGAGAATGGTTGCAGTCAGCACCCTGGGCCATGCCCTTCTTCTGGCTTTGCCCCTTGCCCGTGGCCTTCTCACTCCCACATTCCGCCGCTCTGAGACAGGCTCCTGGCCTCGGGTCCACTCTCTTGGCATTCTTCGCAGGGGTCACAATGTCCTGAAGAACAGTGAGTTGTCAGAGTGGCAGCCTCCCATGCTTTTTGTCAGCGAAAGATCAGGAAATGTCAGGCCAGTCAGTGAGTCCCTCACAAAACAGCTTTCGTGGGACAGAACCTTCTATTAGGGGAATCATCTTGACATCAGCTTCTAGCTATTTGTGCCACTCTGCGTGTGAACCGCTGAGACCCTCCCCCACGAGAAGTGCCCTGGAAATGCACGGGGTATGCTGAGCAGATCTGAGGACACAGTATGTAGTCTATGGCTAAGTGTTCGGGGATAGTGGAGCAGTTTGTCCTCACAAATGCTGACAGACAGCTGCAGTTTGCAGCTGGCAGTGAGCTTATGCTCGCTAAACAAAGATCTAGCTGGAGCCCGGTGAGTACTTGGCTCCGCGGCAATAATCATAATTCATAACATACATTTCTAAAGAAGGGGAAAAAACAGGAAAAGACCCATAAAGGCGCATATCATCCTGACACTTGATGTGGTCAGGATTCGGGCGGCGTTATTTGTTGCCCGTTTTGAATCTCGCTGGGTCCTGTGTTGCGACGGTGGTCACTGTATGTGTGTCAAATGACACTGCTGTCTGCTTTCCAGCCACAGCTTCAGATGAACTCATCTTTCCGTTAAAAAATAGTGATGGGAGATTTACTTTCTGTCAAGAACTAGTTATTATCTCAAATCTTTATTTTTCTAAATGAGTTCGCTGTAATCAAATTGCCAAGCTTTTTCTTGCTTTTTGACCATCAGATAACCCCATTCTTGGGCACAGTTCGTGTTGGAGCTCCAGAAACATGAAATATTAACTCTGGAGTGAACTAGAGAGAACACAGAGTCGATGCTCCTGACTTCTGTGATGAGGAAAAAGACACCCAAATTGTTTAAGCCACTTGCCTAAGTCCATGTAGTAAGGAGCAGAAAGGTAAAGATTCGATTCAAGTTTCTCAGCCACCATTTCTGGGTTTTTGTCAGCATATCCTTATGTCTAATCTCAGATTTAATTTGACTAGAAACATTGTCCCTAAATCCAGAAGATTGCTCCCGAGGAGCCAATATTGTTGCTGTAGGCGCCCACTACTGGCCTGGTTCTTCCAGTGACCAGGAATTTTCTCTTTGAATCTAAGTGAAATCATATAATTGTTTTATTCTACATATTTAGAATTAGAAAGTTTTGAAGAGAATATGGAAATATATTTACATGTATATGCATAATTATGCTTAATAAAAGGAAAAATACGTGCCCCAAGAGGAGAATTTACAGTAGCCTTTCTTTTGACATGTAGCAATGCTAAGTGTTTTGCTATTATCCTTTTCTTTAACTTTTGGTAACCTGAAATCTGTAATAGATTATTATTATTTGGGGTTTTAAGCCTTCCCTTTCCCTGAGGGGAGAGGATCCTGTTGCCAATTGCCAGGACACTCCTCCTGACACAGATGTCACTGAGGAGAGTGTTTTGCTGGATATCCTCCCCATGTGTTACGGCCTAAATCAGGAGGGGATAGAGAGGATTGAACTATGGATGACAAAATGCATTTCACACAGTTCCAACTCCTCTGAAATTCGAACTTTTGGACTATTGAACAGGCTCAGATCTTGGTTTTCTTCAAGCATGTTTACTCTTGACAAAGTAGAACTTCTGGTCTTAGAGAAAAATGTCTTTGGGTTTTTAAGGTCTCCGAAAGCTTCTTGAGACACTAAGTACCTCTTACATAAAATAACACAGTGATGATTTAAGACCGGAGGAACTGGAAATGAGTGGATTAAATGACCTTTAAAATACACATAGGTTTAAAACTGAAAGGAAAATGCACTTAGCAAAAAAGCATTTGGGGATTTATTTCTAAAATCTGGTTGGAGAACATTAAGCAAACTCAAATGAGGCGACGCACACACATCCTCATTTTGACTTAAAGATCTACTTTAAATAACACAACAGATGTAGTCATCAGCATCTATTCCAACAGGGACACTGTGGATGGTGTGAAAGGCACGGTAAGACTTGAGTAATAATAAGAACTACTGTCATTGTTATCCCTTAATCCTTCAAACTGTCAAAGCAGAACCAAGAGTAAAGGAGAAATATTCTAGCAGGATCTGACTCCCTCCCTGTTTTGTCAAACAGTTCAATTAGGAAATTTCCACCAGGAAATATTCCTTAAATTAGTCATCAGAAAGCAAGTGTAGCTATGTTCATTCAATAGCACGAGAGGAAAAAAAAAAATGAAAAAAACACCTGTGGACTTTAGTCTGAAAACATTCCCGACAACACAAACAGGTGCTGGCTTATGTAATGGCTAAGAAAGCCGGGGCGGGGGTGGGGGGGTGGGGGTTGGAACAGAGCCCTTGCTAAGGAAAACTGAACTTAATTGCTCCATTGCGAGGGAATGACCAAAGGAGAATTATGTGCTCTGGGTCACAAAGGGTTTTGGCAAAATATTTATTTTGCCAATATGTGGCCACATGAAATAAACTGCCATTGGGATACACACTGGAGTCAAGACTGAGGGTGGGGTGAGGCAGAGCTCCATGGTACAGTTTGGAATTTAATGGTGCTCCCTATACTCTCATCGAGCCTGACACATAGTCAGAGGTCAGTCAAAAAAAAAAAAAAAAAGTTTAATAATTGCATGGTGTCTGAGCAAAACACATTGTAGAAAGCACACAGGCTTTTGTGTGAGATCGTATCTTGAGTTCACAGACCCACCATTCAGAAAGTGTGACTTCATGGCCCTGAATTCCAATGTCCTTATCTGTATGATAGGGATATAAATATTTCAATCGCAGTGTTGTAAGGACTAAACATTATGATGAAAAAGATCACTATGTTTTGTATGCATACAGATAGGTTATCATCTTTGTCCTTTTTCTCCCTTTCTTCCTCATCTTCATCATCCTTAACATCATTAATGGAAGTTACAGGTTGCACTGGACTCCGTTAAGCTGAGTTAAATGGGCTTTGGGAGCCAACAATTAAAAATCACAATGCCTGTCTGTCTAAACTGAAAGAAGATACGGAAACTTGAAGAAATTTGGAGTATGTATATAAAAGTTATGTTAAGCTTATATTAACATTAGTGATCAATAAAGAGCTATATTCATATGACATAGATAGAGCCCTAGAAATTGTTGAGACACTTTTCACTTTTTCTTACACATTGGCACATTGCATACCAAATTCTCAAAGTGCATGAGTGTTTATTAATTGCAATTTTGTGGAAATAAATGTGCCACCAATATAAATCCTTGCAGGTGAAGGCTTGGTGTGGGTTACTACTACCACTTTTGCTAATAATAATAACTTTAAAAAAAGGTAATAAAAGTCTCTTATTTTGTACATTACTTTAAGATTGAAATCTTATGTCTAACCAGATAGAAATGGCAGGAGGTCTGCTTTGATAAATATGGCAACAGCATTACCTTATATCATGGTAATTGTTATCAGAATCGTGTCAGAAGTACATCCCATGCCAGGCAGCCTCAGGGCACACAAACGTGTCCTTTAATAATCACAGCTAAAACATCTTTTCTATATCAAAAAATAAAATAAAGACCCTTAACATTCGATTAATTGCAGATGGAATGTCAGTTCTGGGGAAAAATCTAAAGACCTGAGGAGCTGAATTATGAGTATGAGAATGGGTCAGAGGTGATGAAATAGGTTAGTAGGTAGAAGACCTTTCGCTTTGCTGCTGTAGTTCATAGGGCCATATCCACTACCTTTAAGCAAGATTCGCTCTGACCAGTAGAGCAAAAGAAAACTCAGAATGTCTTCTTGATAAGCATCCATACCATACCATGAGATGGAGATGATCGATTATATTTATTGTTGCTAGAAGTTGTATTTCAATACATTGGCCTCACTTCTTCTTGAGCACATCCTAACTCAGGGCCTTTGCACATGCTGATATATGCATTCTTTAGATATCTACATATTCATCCCTTCCGTAGGTCTTCTCCCAAATGTCGCTTCTCCCTCTCTATGCAAAATCATAAGCCTTCCCCACTTAGGTGTTCTCTCTCTCTCTCTCTCTCTCTCTCTCTCTTTTATTAAAGTATCACTATCTCACCAATACATCTTTTACTTCCTTTTTGACATCTTCCCCCTCCCCCACTAGAATGTTAGCATCATAAGAGCAGGATTCTTGCCTGTCTCATATTTACTTTTCAGAGGTTCTAATCCCAGTATCTGGAACAGTGCTGGGTAAATGATAACTGCTCGGCATACATTTATTGAATGAATTCAAGAATACTCTGAAGTACTTTTTTAGAAAAATAAAATCTCTAATTCCTTTCTTAAAACATTTTTTAATGTGTAGATAAAACCTATGTTCCAGGAAAGTAAATTTTCACCTAATATTTTATAAAGAAGGAAAATTATAATTTTTATTACCATTGAAAGACTCCCTGTATCTACATCCGCAACAGATCTGAGAAGAAAAACAGACCCTGGCTCCAGGTCCTTCTCTTTAAACCATGAACAACTAGAAAAAGTTGTGGTATTCTTTCCTTATTTACCTATCTACAGACATGAGTATGAAATCACTCATACCCTTCCTATCTTATTTAAATAAGAAAAAGAGAACTAACATATAAAACCCATTGAGTATTTTTGAGAATACTTATAAATCCAAGGATATACTAAAATTATTCTAGAAGGTATTTATTAAGAGGAAGGTAAATGAGAGATGAAAGGAGAAAATGTGTAAAGGTGGAAAAACTGCATGGTGAAAAATAGCAAGGATGACAAGGATGATGAGGATGATACTTGATACTCTCAGTATCAATTTAAGAGAAAGAGAAAGAGAAATTGATTGAGGAGCAGGTGCTGCGGTTCCTGGGAAGGCTGATTCTGGCCTAGCATGGGGCTGAGATCGTAGACCCCCTAAACCAGTGCCATCCACATATGTAATTATAAATATTCTATAACCATATCAAAAAAGAACCAGCAGGCATTAATTTTAATAATATATTTTATTTAATCCAGTCTATCCAAAGTATTATCATTTCTCCATGCAATCGCTATAAAAATTATTCATGAGATATTTTAAATTCTTTTTCTTGTGCTAAGTCTTTGAAATCTGGTGTGTATGTCACACCTATAGCCAGTGCATCTCAATTCCGACTACCATACTTAGAATGCTCAATCACCCTAGGTGGCTAGGGACAAGCACATTGGGCAGTGCAGTTCTAGAGGAAGCCTCTGGGTGTCATGTCTGAGCACGAGCATGTGTCTGTGTAGAGACGGCTCCCTGGAGCCCATGGGTGGGGCATCTCTGTCCTTGGTCTGGTGACCAGACTAAGAGAGAGCCTTATCCCAACAGTGGGCAGGGATGTGTCAGAAGAGAAAGCTTTCAACTGCAAAGCCATGTGCCTGTAACAGATATCAGAGCCACCAAAACCAGAGACTTTCTCTGATGCAAGTTGTATTTCCAATTCTTTCTCCCCTGGCTCTATGTTAGCATCTCAGTAGGACTGTTTGAGTGGGGATCCAGTGATTCGTGACAGATAACAATTAGGAAGAAAGCACAATGACTTTCACTGTATCGCAAGTTGCTAGAATGGGTCAAATGAGTTACACTGTATTCTTTCTTCTGCAGTAATTAGGCTTCTGAATTTACTATGCCTAATGTCAAGTGCTGCTCTGTTGCAGTATGCGCCCTATGAAACATGCTGGTCATCTCCCCAACTGGTTTTATACCCAAACACTAAAATAGATCTGAAAGGAATGAATGGTTTAACTATAGGTTTTCAGGGGTTAGGTGTTTTAAGTTTATAATCTGTGCTTTCTGTGATCGGGAGAGTTATAATAATTTCAAACTGGCAATGCTTATTGATCTTCTTATTAAGCAGAAGTAGCAGAAGTATATTTTTGCAAACTCATGACAAAAGTACAAAATTTAAATTCTCACAAAGGGTCAGTTTTAGATGATGCATTTTAATATAGGAAAGACTGGGTAGGCACTGTCTGATTTACAGTGTATTCCTCAAACCATGGTTTTGGTCTGGGGAAAAAAGTTAGAGACACACACATTCAGACATATTATATACTTGACTACAGAATAAATTGGTTTTGTTCAATCTGAGTTTTGGTTTTGCTCTTAATTGCCATATATTTAGCTGACTTGACTGTACAATGATTTGAATAGACTACTGATTTTACTTGTATGCCATTTCCCAGTATGGGAATCAATTCACATAGTCTCAGCCAAAAATTATTCAAACTCAGAAGTATATACTTTTACATCAAACACACACACTTTTATATCAAACACACACACACACACACACACACACACACACACACACCCCACTCAGAAAGGAACCCATAGCGTGCTATGGGCCAGGTGAGCTATATTGTGCCATAAACCCTAGGATTTAATAATAGAACAACCAATCCATCAGGACATTGAATAATTGAATACAAGCAAAGGGAATTCTGAGAAAGCAGATTGACTAGTTGAATAATAATAGTATCTATTTCTAATAAGTTTATGAAACTCCAGAATGAGTTATCAAAACCAAAGCCATATTCACCTTGATTTTCAGCTGAAGCTTTCAGGACCAACTTTATTTTTCCTCCAAATGATTTTGTTCTTATTGAAAATATTCATCAGATATCATTTTAAAATGTTCATCTTTAAAAGTCCCTAAAGAAAAATTGAATATCAACAGAATTCTGTTTTAATTTCAAAAGCAAGATCATATCTTAAATATGGCAAGTCGGATGAAAATGTTGCTAGGAAAAAAAGAAAAAAGAAAAGTGGCTCCCATTCCCCTTGAAATTTTTAGTGTGCATATAAGTACTGAAAATATAAACTATATAGCAATTGACACTATGAAGCAATACATAATCAAACAAGACACTGTGAGGCAGATTGCAAACTTCCCTCGATCATGTTTCCCAGCTTTAAGAAAGCAAAGGTCTAATAAACATGAACTTGAACTACAATGAACATACTCAAATCATCCTTAAAAAATAGGTATTTACAATAACAAAGTAGTACTGTAATGGCAAAGATAGATGAACTAAGCTTAGATCTGTGTAATATAAAAAAGGAAACTGATTATATACTACAAATAATTTTGCTGTAATATGACAGCCTAATGACTTAAGTGCCCAATATCGTCATTATGGTTCTGAACCCCTTATGCATTAGCAACAAAGACTCAATATAACTACTGGATAATTCATATTTTTCCATGAAAATCTTGTTCTTCTTTTAAGAGTTGCATCTGTAAGATCTGTAAACCTAAATGGAAAAAGTTAATAACTTGAATTGTGTATTATGTCTGTGATGTGATCTAAAGGTGTTCTCACCAAGTTCTAACTAATCTTTTTGATGGAGGGCTACAACAGTTTTGGACGTTTGGGTTTATTATAAGGCTTTACAATCAAGTAAGAAATGCCCATTTTGTTGTACTTATACATTAATTTATGGTGTTTATAAATCCCTAAAGGTTGTATAGTCCAAAGCTAACTACTGCTACCTATGTGATCAATGCATTTTAATTTCATGCGAAAGAACAAATAATTGGAAGTCTATTTTACGTATTTAAAATGTTCTTCTTTACTGAATTTTTGCCATGCACATAGCTATTAGTTTGACCTTTTTGCCAGACAAGGCAAATGAATGGTACAGAAGAGCTATCAAACGAAAGACTGCAGAAGAAATCATGGAATTGAACACTATGATGAGGCATTATTTCAAGTTTTCAGATCCACTTCCTTGGATCCCCAAGTCTTTATGTTTGCTAGAAATCTCTCCTCTCTCGTATTATAATACGAAGGAAAACGGTGCTTAAAAGTGTAGCAAACGTAGGTGTTTTCAGGCCACAGAGACATGTATCACGAAGCTATTTTTCTAAGAGATGCTGAGAAACATGAGAAATTAAAGATGTTATTATCTTGTATTTGCTTCTTTTAACGTTTGTAAGGGAGCAGCTGTGCCCAATTCTTAGTGTAAAAGGAAAACCATATCAATTTTACTCATTTTTGCGTTTGGAATGAACATGTGATGAGAAGTACTTTTGCTGTTACCGAACCGGGAGATGTGACAATAATTGTAATGGGTGTTGTTTCATCTACCTGCTAAACTGGTCCTCCTTGCTCAAAATATGGTGTTGTGGGGTGGCATCAACCATCTGGCATCACAGAACGAGAGTTTGACAAAGAAACTTCTTGGATGTCTAAAAATGACGTGAGGATAGACAAGCCCCTCAAGGGTGTCTGCACAGATGCAAATCACTTACATTTGCAAATGTGTGCACAAAAGAGAGGATGGAATTACCGAGCAAATGGCTCCCCTCAATTACCTGCTTTGTGCCTGAATATGCTTGATTTATGAGGATAGGACTAGGAGTCAGGAACTTGAAGAAGGAAACCAGAAGACAAAACCCATCACTTAAAATACTCCTTTCCACTAATACTCAAAACACAATGCAAGAACGCTTGGGCAAATATATATGCAGTTTATACAACCAACTCTTTTCCCTCATAAGCTGAAATTGAAAAAAAAAATATTCAATTCAAGCTGTCTTTTCCATGAGTCTCGAGAAACTGCATTGTTTTGAAAAAAAAAAATTGGCTCAATTTTCACAATTTTAAAAAAATGGATATGTAAAGAATAAGATTGTGCCCATAAAAGCCAATTGTTTCCAAACTGCACTGTATTGTTTGGCCCAAATAATTTGTCCTCCTATATGGAAGTAGGGAACCATGACAGACTGAAAACACAATAGCCAATCAAAATAAAAGTTCTTCTCTGAAGTGACTTTATCATCCTGGGGATATCTGCTAGGACCCCAAACAACCCCACACCTGCCTTGCTCCAGCCAGTGTGACGAATGCAAACTACAGAGACAGTGACACAACAGAAACCATTTTTGGAATGAGGAGAAATAAAGAAAGAATTCAGTTTCTATGTTTCACCGCTATTGGAGAATCTGGTTTGTTGACCGTCAAACATGGCTATCTGTTAAACAGAGTCCTCGGGAGGGACACAAGGCATCCAAGGCACGTGAAGGCGTTTCTGTCTTCTTTCGAGGAAGGAACTAGAGAGTAGATGTGAGTTTGGGCTTCTGAAAAGTGTCATACCTAACCACAAATGGAGATAGTGAAGCTAATTAAAAATGTCACTGTTGCTAATATAAGAAAAGGTGGCCCTTAGTTAATTTTTACGTGCTGAGATGTCAAAGTAGTGATGAAAAGAAAAACATATTTATACTTTTTCTCACTTGCTTAGTGTCTAAAAGGTAATTATATTTTCAAACATTTTATGCTTTTATTGTATGTAGTATATCAGCATAGCTTTCTGCTAAAAAAAAGTATAAATGAGGATTTTAAAATACTGTGTCAGTCACACCCTAAAAATGCAGATTATCAACACAATGAGGAAGGATTTAGTGACTAGATTTCCTATACATTTAATAGCCCATATTCATCAGATTCTGAGAGTAAAGATTATAGCAGTTATCTATGATTCTAGGACTGTAGACTTCTTATTACCAAGACATTTGCTTTTCTCTGAGCTGGTCACCTTAGCATAAATAATGTGGGATTTTGGCCCAGCCCTGGAAATGAGAGCCAGCCGCAGAAACTAGTCTAAGACTGACCTTGGCACCCACTGTTCTCCTTTCCTCCTGCTTCCCCCTCTCTTGTTTCCTTTGCCCTCCCTTTGCTCATCTTGGATCTTTTGGCTACTGCTTATTAACATGTATTTTAAAATGTTTATGGAAAGCCACAGAAGAAGAAAAATAGGAAGAGCATAAGGAGGAAAGAAATAGGGAAGACAGAGAAATTACAGCAGTGTGTTAAAGAGGGGGCCAGTAGAAACATTTTGAGGGAACAATGGGAGAAAAGGTGCCCATCTCAAAATTTTGAAGGGGAAACGTGTCCATTAACCTAAGGAACTATCTAAAAGAACGGTCTTTAGAAAGTTTAAAAAAATAAAATTTGTTATAATAAATACTTGATTGTGGAAAGCATATCACTGCTTTAGAAGGGTGAAAAGGACTTTCTTACAAGGTAGAGGAAAATTATCCAATAAAAAGATTAGAAGTTGATGTGGAAATCTAATCAATGGGATTTTGACATTATGAGTACCTATGGTAAAGGGAAAAAATTAGAAACTAAGACACATTATGAGGGTGCAGCTCAGAATAGAAATCTCAAGAATAGCCATAGTTCTCCAGAAGAAACTTCTCGAGATGTTTTGACAATTAACAAGAAGCAATACCAGCCCTGATTATTTCATTTCCACTGTAAAAGAAATTGTCTTGCTGAGAAATTGTCCTAGAAATTTGTTATTTACATTTAGAAAGATAAATAACTTGTCTGGCAAGACCAATCATAGCTTTCTAGACTTACATGAATATAGAGAGAATTATTAAGGTAGTTATTTATTTTTGCTTTTCATGTATGCCATAATGTTTGCTATATTAATAAAAATTCACTTTAGGTTATGCTAGTGTATGTCCTCAATCACTAATGCAATTTGTTCTGTTTACTCAAATTTAGAACTCCATTTTCTATAAAATTATTATAGTTGCAGCTTATTCTTTTTTTATGATTTTATTTATTGTTGAGAGAGAGAGAGAGAGAGAGCACACGCACAAGCAACAGGGGCTGTGGAGGGAGAGGGAGAAAGAAGCAGGCTCCCTGCTAAGCAGGGATCCTGACTCCAAAGTCAAGCCCAGGACCCTGAGATCATGACCTGAGCTGAAGGCAGATGCTTAACCCACTGAACCACCCAGGGGCCCCAATATCAGCTTATTCTTTATTTCTATCAAATATATATCTAACTTAGTAGGTCACCATTAAAATAAATATAATTAAAGAAATTATCACTGACCTTGTTTTTCTTAACCTCAATTTAATAAATCGAAAGAGGTCATTTAACTTAGTCTTCTAGGAAAATAGCCTTTATTTCCAAGATCTAGAACTTCCAGCTAGTCTGGCCTTGGCTGTCATCAGTCTTACCCAATCAAAGCTAAATAAGTGGTTTTGATTAAAATATAATTGAATTTATAGGCATTCCAAGAATTATAAGTCACATTATAAACTTGTTTTTTTGGAAAAAGGGTGAGACATACAGACGAAGTAGAATTTCGCTGTTGAAGGGAGATGTCTTCATGAACAGGACAGAGAAGTGTGTGAGTTTCTGCCAGGTGTCCCCATCACAGAATGAACTGCAGAGGAGGGGAGCAAATTCTAATTTTGCCCAACCACTTGACAGCTGTGTGACGTTGGGGAAATATATGTGCCTGCGATGGCTTTTTAATGTGCCCGCCTCACAAGGCTGAACTACAGACCCTAGTCATTCAATCACACGCTAATCTAGGTGCTGCTATGAAGGGATTTGGCAGAGGAAATTAAAGTCTGTAATCAGTAGACTTTAAGTTAATCGTAAGTGAGCTCTTCAAAAGAGGGTTTATGCCTTCCTTGAGGTCAGAGACTCCAAAGAGCTCCTGCCTGAAGATTTCCCGTCTGATTTCCCCAGACTGCTTGCCCAATGGAGTTCAAACTTGCTAAGCCAGCCCCCACAATTGCTCCTTATTATCGCTCTCTCTAGCTATCTGTTTGGGCATCTGTCCGTTCCCCTACTGATAGTGGTTCTGCTTCTCTGATTGAACCCCAACTTATACAGTACCTTTTTGGTGTAACTTTTGCCTCTTATAAAAGTAGGAAGTTGGTTAGGTATAATCTCGGTTACTTTGCCACCTTCAGTGCATGGGACTGTGATTTGGGGCCTGCATTCTTTCACATGTGGGACATTTTTAAAGAAGGTAAGCTGGTCTCTTTTGTTCACAATTATATCTCAGGTGGATAGAACAGTATCTAACATATTGCATGAATGGATGGATGGATGGCTTGGACTCCGTTCTCTGTAAGTGTGTACTGGGACTGCGAAGTGTGTCAAACTTTCAATAAAGCTTTGTGTTTTTCTATCTTTGTCTTTGTGGGAGAATTAACAATTAGGAACTATCTCTTTTCTGTAGGCTTTTAAGCTCTTTAAGTGTTTTTTCAAAGTTAAAGACTTTAAGTTGTCATTTTTGTAAAGAAAAACTTCCACCCCAAAACAAAATAATAATAATAATAATAGCAGTAATGATAGTAATAGTAATAATAGTAATAGTAATAATAAAAACCCAAGCAAGCAACAAAAATCCTTGGCAGAATGGAGATGATGAGTCAGTCGCAGTTTATGTTTACACTTGACCACAGCCATCTCTACATTTCATGTGCACCTGCTCATAGTCCATTTTTAATGATGAACTTCCAGTCCTGTTGGAGCTGGTGTCAATGGTTATTTGTTCAATGTAGTAAGCTGACATCCCAAAAGGGAATTACATTTATAGGCAATTTCAGAAGCAGAATTAATGAGCATCATTTTTATATATATTCCATTTTTCTCTATAGAAAAAGATACTCTAGGTCATGCTGAAGAAGAGGTGAATAATAGTTGATTTTTTTGTCAACTTAAACTTTCCCAGAGAATTTCTTACATTTGTACATAGATTCCATTACTTTAGTTTGCTTCCTTTTAATGATGGTGGAAAGAACACATTTCTCTAATGGTAACAAAAATAAATTGATGTTAGCTCTTATGCCTTTAGCCCAAATGAAGAAATCATACATATCTGTGTTCCCCTGGGATTTCCTCTAAATTCAGGGAAATGAAGAGCTCACACTAAAATTCACTGACATACAGGTGTGCCAAAGTGAAAGATGCTCTTACAGTACAAGTCAACTTGAAGAAGACTCTCAAGGATTTTCATGGGAAGGTCTGCTTTGGCCTTCTAGGCTCACTGAGGTATTTTGAAATCTGAAGAAACGGCTAATGTCTTCCTTCCAATGAAAGGGAAATTTTGCTGGAGAAAGGGGCCTCTCTCCCAGGGCTGCTGTTAGGTGTTTTATCTATGCTTTCTGTGTCTGCTCCTCTTGTCAAAGGTGGCAGATATCCTTCGTGAGCTGCCAGCCCTCCTGCCCCTGCAGTCTAGGGCCCTTGCCCTGAATGATGGCACAATGCAGAGAATCAACTGGAGCCATCTGTGCTGGATTCCTCTCCTAAGTGTCCTCTAAAATGGCAATATGTCAGCTTTCTCCTCATTCTCTCGTGTCAATCTTACCAATGAGAGGAGGAATCACCCATATATGTTACTTAGAAAGGATCAAAGCCTGGGTAAAATCTTCCTAGAAAACTGAATCACTTCTTGGATTAAATACAACTGAGAGGGAAAAAAAGGATAGTAAAGAGAATAACAATCCTAATGCAATTACCATATCAAAACAGCAGATCACAGTTTTTGCTTCATATCTAAGGTCTGGTTAGTATACCATGAAGTTTATAATTCAACAGTGTTCAAGTACTTTGTCTTCTAACCCCTTACATTCTGACTCTTTGATGAGAAATTATGTTTTCAGTGTCTAGATTTATATTTTTTCAGATATGCCTCATTCATGCTTTCATTCATGGAAAGGATAAAGGAAAAGGAATAAAACTAGTAGCATGTATTGTAGTCATTATGTGTGTATGTATATATATATATACACACTCACACACATATGTATACATAATATATATGTGTGTGTGATTGTATATATAGTAGTCACATGTCTGAGCAGGTGAAATTTGAGGAAGAAAATTGAAGTGAACAGACCCAAGAGTTTCAAATCTGAGCAGAGAAGAGCCAAATGCTCATAAGCACAATATAGCAAGCACTTTGTAAGGCACATTCCCAATAAATAATGTGCACCTTTTGGGGCACCTGGGTGGCTCAGTCAGTTAAGCATCTACCTTTGGCTCGGGTCCTGATTTCAGGGTCCTGGGATCGAGCCCCACATCGGGCTCCCAGCTCAACAGGGAATCTGTATCTGCCTGTTCCCCTGCATGTGCTCTCTCTCTCTCTGTATCTCTCAAATGAATAAATAAATTTTAAAAAATAATGTAAACCTTCTGCAATAATGCCCCATTTTTAAAATTTCCTGAATTTAGAAACAAACATCTAGTTATTATGAAAAATTTAGAAGATACAAAAAGAACAGAGAATAAAACAATAAAATAAACCAAAGGTAATTTTATTACTTAGAGTTAACCACTGTTGCTATTGTTATTTCTGTATATTTTTCTTTTATCTCATATATTCATTCACATATTTAACAGACATTTATGAGCCCTAACTTTGCGCAGGGATATATCTCTGGACAAACAGATCAGGTCCTGCTTTCATACTTCTTATTTAACGAGTTTTGTAGCCTATTTTTCTTCCCCACACTTTACATTACGCCATGCACAATCATTGCGTGATTACATTTTTTAAAGATTTTATTTATTTATTTATTTGACAGAGAGAGAGAGAGAAGGAACAAGCAGGGGGAGCAGCAGAGGGAGAGGGAGAAGCAGGTCTCCTGCCGAGTAAAGAGACTGACTTGGCACTGGATCCCAGGACCCTGGAATCATGACCTAAGCCGAAGGCAGATGCTTAACGACTGAGCCACCCAGGCACCCCCGTGATTTTTTTTTTGAAGGCAGAAATGTTCATGGCTGCATAATACACCATCACATGAATGCACCAGGCAGGACTTTATTAACAGGTGCCCACTGCTTGCAGGTGGATCTTTGCAAATTTTTTCACTGTGCTCAATAGCACTTTAATTCAGACTTTTAGATTGTTGTTATTATTTCCTTTGAACAGACTTCCAGAACTGAAATTTAGTTTGAAGACCACAAATTTTTAAGGCTGTTAGTACTCATTTTCAAATTGCTTCCCAGAAAGCTTTTATATACAATAAAGATAGAATAGTTATATATAAACCTGCACACACATGCATATGCTTTTGTATCTGCATATTTCTGATGCAAGGAAGTATATTTGATGACAAGATACATGAAAAAAATGTAATGTTTTCTTCTTTTTAATTTTGTTTTTGTTTTTAAATGATAGATTTGAAATACTATGACTTATTCCATCTTTACAATTCAAGATGTTACGGGGCAGAATGCAGAAACAAGGCAAGAAAAGCATTCCTATTTAACTAGATGTATCATTTTGGCATTTTAATCTTATGCAAATGCTTTCACCCTTTGACTTGGATTGGATGCTGGCTAAAGCAGATCTTTGCAACTTGGGTCTTCTATGGCTACTCAAGTCATCCTATTTCACTCCATTGTAGCTCTAAGACAACATTCACCATGACCTTCTTGAAGTCTTCAAGCCTTACTCTGAGATACCTTGTTAAGGCAGGAGACAGACTATTAAAAGTTGTCTGCCTCTAAGCTAACCCAAGCTACCAGCAATCTTCAGAACTATTAAGTTAATATATAAAAATATAAAACTGTGTCTCTGCACATTGAAGTCATGTTGCTAGAATGGTTTTCAGAGCATTAGTTCCTTGAGGCTAAGGAAGTTCTAGCCAACTGCTTCCATTAAGAAAAAAAAAAAAATAGTATGATACATTAAGAAGATGAGAGGTGAGGTGGCTATAACCATCTTGAGCAGTTTACCATTTTTTAAATTATTATTTTTTTTTTTTAAGATTTTATTTATTTATTTGACAGAGAGATCACAAGTAGGCAGAGAGGCAGGCAGAGAGAGAGAGGAGGAAGTAGGCTCCCCGCTGAGCAGAGAGCCTGACGTGGGACTCGATCCCAGGACCTTGAGATCATGACCTGAGCCGAAGGCAGCGGCTTAACCCACTGAGCCACCCAGGCGCCCCCATTTTTTAAATTATTGACATGTATTGGGACTCCTGGGTGGCTCAGTTGGTTGGGCGTCTGCTTTCCACTCAGGTCATGATCCTGGAGTCCTGGGATTGAGTTCTTTTTTGTGCTCTCTGCTCTACAGGGAGTCTGCTTCCCCCTCTGCCCCTCACCCACTCATACTCTCTCTCTCTCTCTCTTTCTCTCTCTCGTTGTCTCTTGCTCTCTCTCAATCTCTCTAAAATAAATAAATAAAATCTTAAAAAAATTATTTACATATATTATCTTAAACTGATCACTGACCAAGTATTACAACCATCATTCCAAAAATTGTTCTGTGTTGTATTTAGTTGCTGTGAGATTCCAAAGCAACTGAGTCTTGACTTCAAAGCAATGAGTAATGGTTCATCCACAATGAAAAGGAAAACATTAAGAAGGAAGAAAAATTTCCTTTCTCTTAAACTACTTATCAAACTGATATGTCTTAATGTTCTTACTTGAAAAAATCCAGAGTTCTTAACAGATAGGAGAAGTCCATTTTCAACTGTTAAGGGCATGATTTCAGACTATTTACTTTTTTTTTTTTTTTTAAGGTTTTATTTATTTATTTGTCAGAGAGAGAGAGAGAGAGAGAGAGCGCCAAGCAGGAGAAGCGGCAGGCAGAGGAAGAAGCCCGCTTCCTGCTAAACAAGGAGCTGGATGTGGGACTGATCCCAGGACCCTGGGATCATGACCTGAGCTAAAGGCAGGTACTTAACTGAGTAAGCCACCCGTGTGTCCCTAGGCCATTCTTTCTTATGACCTATAATCACCAGTCTTTCAATAGGAATATCCTTCCTCTTTATTGTTTTTTGAGCACACTGTTGGTAGTGCTTGAAAAGTTTGTGTGCAGATCTCCAGAGCAGAGGCCCTTGAGAAACTTGGTAGAAAATCAGCACTGAAATTCTGGTCATGTTTGGTCCTTTCTGTGCAGACTCCTAGTGTTCGTGGTCGCTGTGCTGCAGTGGTGGCAACATACCCTCTATTTCTTTAATTTTCAGTTCCTCGATTATCAGTGCATTTTAAGACTTTTTTCTTTATTTGTGTGCTTTGTAATGGCATGAAAATTACCTATTCTTTAGGAAATTGATATCACTAATTGATATCACTAATCAGTAAACTTGGGCAGATTTAAACTCAGAGGCAGAATTTGAAAGACCGTATTTAGATATTCTACTTTTTCCTTCATTACTCTGGTTGCTTTTCCAATAACCTATTGGTTTCTCATCTATCAGAATAAAATTTTGTATACTATTGTCTTAAAATTTAACTTCTTTTGTATCTGCTTCACATTTTAAATTTTAGTTAATTGTGTTTTATGTTCTTTTCAATTAGATTTTTCAGTTTTTATTTCTTTCTTAATAAGATTATTTTCCAAAGAACCACCTTTTAGTTCAATAATGATTTATTTTTTTGTTTTCTAGTTGGTTGTTTCTTCTAAATTTTATCACTTCTATTTTCAGATTTCTTTTGTTATATTTAGTTATTTAAAAAAATGTTTTTCGAGTTTAATGCAAACTCATTTTACTTTCTTTTTAATATTAAAAATACATAAAGCTATGCATTTGCCTCTGAATATATCTTTGGTTGCATACTATTGAATTTGATATTTAATGGACACTTCCTTAGGATAAAAGCAATTGAAGGAAATATTATTTTAATTAACAATGACTTGGGCATTTAAAAAAATATCTTGTTATGAATTTCAATTTTTATTACATTCTATTATATCTTATCTGGATCACATTTCTTTATAATTTCTGCATTTGGGATTTTTCAAAAATGTCTGCAGTTTTAGTATGTGATTGATAATAATAAATACTATGTGGGATAACTGAAAACAATGTGCACTGTCTGTATTTAGGGTACAAAGCTCGACATATACCTATGAGTCAATAATACAAATATGTAAAATATGTTTTTTACCTCCACCATAACTTAAAAGTATCTCTCTAAGGTTAAATTTTATGTTCTAATACTAAATATTCATACATATGTAGACTTCTGAAGAGGAACTGCTAAATGAAAGTAGTAACTTATTTGGGAAATTAAAAGAGTTTTAGAAAATATAATTAGAAAATAACAAAACTTCAGAATAAATTCATAAAATAATATCACTAATTTTAAAAATCATACTACATTTTAAGATTTTGTTTTTACTTTTTATCTCACCATCTGTTAAATCAATAAATGTTAGAGTTTAATTTTTATTATTATATATTACTTTCTAAATCAACTTCCCTTGACCCTTGTGCTTTTCCATCTGTCAATATGGCCCTTGAAATTTATTTTTGTATACTATATATACACACACACACACATGCATTTATATCTGTATAAAGATCTTTTTATCTTTCAAAGCACATGTAAAAAAATCATGGAACAATATAATTATTTATACATATTAACAAGTAAAATTAAAAAAAGGCAAGAGAAACTAAAAACAAAATTGTACAAAGCTAAAAGATGCAACATGTGTTTTGTGTTAGGCTGCTTAAGTTATATTCTGTACTCCAAAACTAAAATATTTGTTTCCTCCTCTGTGAATGAATATAAAATTATTCTTAATACATAAGGTGTTTGAAAGATGAGAAATAAGAATATACATGCTGTATTCTTAGAATAGCACATGGCACATCTGCCTTTTATACATTTTTTTTAATTAATATTGATGTTAATAAGTGAAGAGCAATTAAAAATTTTTCTCCTATAGGAAGAGAATGCTTTAGCTTTTTGGAAGTGAATTTAGTCATATTACTTTATATCTTTGTTTACTTTATATCATTACCCAATGTATTTAATTTTAATGCATAAAACAATAGAAAATTCAAAATTATTATTTCATTTGTAATTATTCTCAATTTTTCTACAATCCCCAATTACTTTGTCACTCTGTGGTTTATATTTTTACCATTTTGTTTTTAAATTTATGCAAGTCATATGGACTGTTAAGTTTATTTGGCCTAATGGGAATCTCTAATATTAATAACTAACATTTCAAGACTACTCTATTCTGGGCACCATTCTAAACACTTTAAGGGAAAAAATGATTTTAGTCCTTACTGCCAATCTACAAGAACATGCTACTCAAGGCACACAGATGGTACTGGTGGAGCCATGACTTACACCAATACCATCTGGTTCTAGCATCAACACTTTTCCTTACTATACTGCTGCTGGACAACCAGGTGAGCTATCCCAATCTGATTGTGCAGGTGGCTCTAGCTCCCTAACAGTTGAGCTCTAGGTAATTTAACACTGTTTTTATTAATGGAAAGTAACAGATCCTTAGTTTTAGAAACAGCTAGGAAATGATTCCATCCTCTAGAACACTGAGGATAAAAAATACAACAGAACTCAAGCTTGCAGCGTTTTCATGTATTAAATCCCCTTAACTCTTGGTGGACCATGGTCTATGGTGATACTTAACCTACATAGATGAGAGTTTGTCCTTAATACGAATACAAAATTTCTGATAAACTCAGTGAGATATAAACTTCAGCAAAATACTTTTCCAGAAGTATATTTAACTGGTCACTATTGTGTTCATTTTGTTGATAAAATCAAGCAGGTATATTTTAAGAACATTTCATGTGGAAATTCATCTTTGAACTAAATCATCTTGGTAGAGAATAGGAAATATTTACTTAAAATGTGACCATAAACACTCTTTGTCAATGCAGAATAGATAATATCGGGAACCTCTTTGACTTCCATGCTTCAAACAGTGCACACAAAAAGAACTTCTCAATAAATTCCTATGATGTGAATGTCAGAACTGACTGGTTCTCCTACTAATCTCGCTTTTTAGATTTTATGTCATCTTTGCTTAGACCGCAAATAAAGATCTTAGCTTTTTAGAGATTATTTTGTCTTTCCTCTGTCCCGAGATATAGATCATCCTGATCTGTGTTAATCCATCTATATTATGAACATATTATAATACAGAGAAATTACTAATCCCTCTATATTAAGAATGTAACACAAACATTGGGAAGAGTATGGTTCTAGGCAACTTATTTCTTCATTGACTTCTGAGTTGACTGGCTTATACATTTGCTTGGGCCTGGGTCCCATTCTTTTATTCTCATGCTATCTAAGTCCTTTTCTTTCTTTGTATTCAGTGGAAGAAAAGTAGAGTTTAAGAATAGAGGAGGAGCTTCACTCCACTGTTAGGATCTCCAAACAAACAATCCAATATAGAGTGTTTGCTGATCAGTCTGTTTTCCTAGCTGAATAAAGCACATTTCTGGTTGTTTTAAGTATTAGATTCTGATTTTACCCCAGTACTCTTCCAAATGTATTTAAAAGGTAGAAGTATCTGCATATGGTTGATTCACCCCTGATTTACAACAAACTTGACCCAATAGTGAAAAAATAGTGGTGGACTGAGTAGGAAAAAGAACTCCAACTAATTCCTAACTTTCTTGACAAGCCCTTAAAATAGCAGTTGTCTTTAGTATTTGAGCCTGAAGTCTAGGTATCAATTACTAACAAATAAGGGGCCTCAGGGCTTCTCAATGACAGTGATTACAAAGGAAGGCTTCTGGAACGTTCTTTCCACCCAACTTTGAAAGGATCAATTTGTTCCTTTTTTGTTTATTCCCTGTCAAAATGCTGATAAGTAATTTCTTTTCAGTTAAATTCCTGCAACTTCATTGAACTTTATAATTCCATATTCTAGTGCCAACATTGAACCCTCTCAATATGACTATCCAAGTTATGTAATTATACCAGTTAGCTCAGTTTTCTGCTGTCTTCTGAAGCAAGGCAAACACACTGAAGCATGTGTTCTATCAGATTTGGCATGACGAGTTTGTCTCTAGAAACAAAGAAATTGACCCCATCTTCATCATTTCTTTTATGATTGGATAAATTTGTTTTCACTGAGTAACTCAATATGATATATTTGTGTCAATTGTGAATCAAGACTTTTATAAATGGAAAGAAAAGAGGACAAATATCTGACTCAGTTCAGGAAGATTATAGTCTTCTGTAAGTCATTCAATACACTATTCGTTCCCCAGAAATACAAGGGAATTTTTAAAAGTATGTTCATCTTTAAAGATTTCAATCATTTATCTCTAAAGTATCTTTTTCTTAACCAAATTAGGAGGACCTTTCAAAAATACATGGCAGAAAACAAAATACTTGTACCAATATTATTATTAACATTTATTGAGTACTTACATTATGCTAAGCACTGCTCTAAGTGTCATAATCTAAACTTGCAGTTCCAAACAACTCAGTGAGATAGCTGTTACTATTACTGATGTTTTTAAGATTATAAAACAGAATATAAGTGAGGTTAAGTGACATGTTCAAAGTTTATAGAACTAGTAGGTAGCAGAAACCTTCAGCCTCACTCTAGAACCCAGAGTCTCGTGAAACAATGGTTATGACTCCAGGCGGTGGAGTCAAAGTGCTTGGTTTTGAATTCTAATTCTGTCAGTTCTTAGCTGTGTAATCTTGACCACTTTGATCAGCCTTCAGTGTCTCATTCACCCAACAGATGAGATGAGGGTGATCATAACACCTGTGTACCTGATAAGGTCATTGACAGGATTAAGGAAGAGAGGACATGTACATTCCTCAGGACACAGCCTACAGCCTGGTAAGTACTCCAAGACACCATCTATTTCTCTACCGTGTTTCTGTAGCATGGGGGATGCAAGAGCTTTGTTCTTACAATATTGTTCATAAATTGGGTCCCCGTATAGTGGTCCTTGGGTGAGAATCAAATCAATTTATCTTCATGCCAAATATTTTTATAATGGGAAAGCTTAGGCTTATTTCCAATTTTACCATGTCATCCGAGTATTTTCTTATAATAATCACTGGCTATGAATTAAGTTATAGAAAGGAATAATACCAGATTAGATATCCACAGAACCTTTGTGAGAGGACTAATTGCATCCCCTTTTTGACTTTCCCTCCCACTCTCCCATGATCAAATAAGCCCTGTCTTCTGAGGTTGCTAGGTACTGAGAAAGCCCTCCAAAGGGGCCACAGTTGGGGACTTTTCCTACAAGAGTGCACCTCAACACACAGTGTGTTGCACATGCATCTTTTACATACTTATCCTTAAACTGTTTATCTGGCGCATCGACAGGCAGCTGGTGGAACAAATAGGAAATCCTAGGAAGCACATTCATTTTTAAAGTGTTAATGCACCCAATCCAAGAGACAGTAATGTGCTTCCATCCGTTAAGATCCCCTTTAATGTTTCGGATTGGAGGGCCATAATCTAAATGAAATGCATTATCCAACCTGGAAGGTATTCCACATCCTAAATATTTAATTGATTTCTCCATCAGGGGAAGATGAGCCTACACAATAAGCAGATCCTGTCTATATCTAAGTGTCCGATTAATAGTGCCTCTAATTTAGGGTAATTTAGGAGTTTACAACTTATAAAATGGCTATTTCTTCCACATTCCTCCCCAAGTACCAGGAGGATTGTGTCTGGATTAATTGCAAACAGCAGACAATCCTCTGTGTATAATGAAAACTCCGAGTCAGCATCATCCAGCCATGCACCTATCATTTGAGATCTCCTCTGAATATTTTTCACAAGGGGCTTCACATCCAAAGTAAATTGAAGTGGCAAAGGAGGAAAGTTCTAATTGTTGCATCTCCCTATTAAAAAAGTTTAACAAGTCAAGTTTATTCCTGCTGATTTTTACTTAGTTGGGTCTTAGCTAACTGAGTGAGGAAGATAAATCAAGCCACTTGCAGATTTTCCTAATGGTGCAAAGTTTGGCACCCTGAGGACTGTGGAAATGTCTATTACTACACTTGTAAAGAAGAGAAGTGGAACAAGACTGTGGGTGGCTGGATCCCTATGAGTGATTTATTACCCCCAAATCTACTTAGTCATTTCCGGATAAGCACTTAAGTGCCAAAGTTTATGGTCATTTTCAGTTTAAGAAAAGAACAGGGCACATCTTAACATAAAAAACAGATACACTATTTGGAGAAATCAGTATTTTTTTCTGAGTTTACTAGCAAACTGTAAAACTGGAGTTTATACACAGAAAGGTGTCATTGAACTTTAAATATGTTTACTTCTGATTTTATGAGGTCCTTTCAATTCTACTTACTTTTAGGGGAAAAGAGATTGTTCTGTTAAATTTTATTTTGGGATTTGAGGTCTGAAACAAAACAAATTAAGAATCCAGCGGCATATCAGGCATATCATTTTTTAATGTTAAATTTTCCTTTGCCGTGGCTGTTTTTCTCTGTATTCTTGAAGAGCCACTTTGTGGATAGCTTAATTTTCGTTCAAATACAAATTAAATCAATATCTGGGGAAAAATAATCAGCATAGCTCCTGTTCTCCACAACAAAGAAAATACATTTGTAGACATATTCTGGAAATTTAAATCCCTCAATGCTCTTTTGAGCAAGTCCAAGGAGATTTGAAGACTGACATTTTGTACTTTGCTATTCCCGTGAGGCACATGTATGATCATCTTTACTGAGGTTTGTTCCCATCCCTGCTGAATTAATATGCATTTTCGTTAACTAATCTTGAAACAACAGGAATAAAGTTTATCCAGGTCTTTTATACCTCAGAGAACAAAACAAATACTACAAATCTTTAGAGAGAAAGGATATACAAAAGGGCTTGAGGTGAATATTTCAAAGCAAATACTCTTTAAATGATGTGCAAATTATTTCAGCTCTTGAGCATGATTTATGAAAGGGGATTAGCCCACTGAAATAAGAACCAAGTTTAAACTGTTGGGTTTCAAAGTCAAAGATGAGAAGTGGTTACAAGAAAAGAAAAGGGAAAGGCAGTAATAATTTAGAGGAGGGATTTGTTTTAGTTTTTCTCCTTACTGACTCACCTTAAATTGTCACCAATTTCTACTGCACCAAATTCTACTGCAGTAGAAACTATTGCATTTTTCCATAAAGTTAAGAGTGTAATAATTAAGAAATGATACTAGAATTTCTATTTCAGCAGGAAGGTCTCTTCTAGCTGTGTAAAAAGTATAATCATAACCTGTGTTAAACAAAACTATTCAATCTGGAAAGGATAGCTCCTAAGAGCCTTGAGTAAGAGAAGATTTTTTTTCTTCACTTCTCAAGTCACATCTATAATAACACAACATAATAATTTCTGGTATTCTGATATGCTCTTTAAGTAACAGTTAAAAGCTTCTTCTAAGACTTATGAAAATGATTGCTTTTATGTAATTGTAAAGATTATTAAGTGAGCTCACTTCTTACGATTCTATAATGACCCGCTGTTCTGGAAGGTAAAGGAAATTTTAATGATCCCACTCACATGTGATTAATATCTAACACTTCTTGACTAAAATTCTGGATTCTGTTCAATAAAAATGAGTTAAGCAAAAATTCTATGGGTTCTCCGCCAACCACTTCTGTGGAATCAGTTATGCCTAATTTAAAAAATAAGGCATGGAACCTCAGTAACAGACCCAGGTACTGACTAAGGAAAAAAAAAAAAAAAAGATTAATCATTCTTATGTAAGATATCCCAGAGTCATAAAGCTAAATAAGTGAAGGGAATCCAGGCAGGATTAAGATTTTGAGGAAAGTCTTTTCGATCTGTTTCATTGCCATCCAAAACATTTTTAAGACTGGACTTTTAGGGGCAAATTTCTGAGGAAGGTTCTTACTTGGAAAAGGAGTATCATTTTCCCATTTTGGTTTTCTTTTCCTAGAACAGATAAAGGCAGACCCAAGAAAACGAGGCTTTTGTTTCAAAAGACAGTCACTGTGAGCTCTTCTTGGTGAGTAAAGTCTTACACTATGAGAAGGACTAATCAGACTTTATTTTGAATTTGTCCTTTATTTTTTGATAACTCAATGGTGAGCCTACATTGGCTTTCTTTGCAACTCTTCGTACCAACTACACTCAATTGCAGGCAGGTAGGCCTTGACTGTTTTGTCAGGCAAGACAGATAAGCTTACTCTGGGAGTAAAACAGCTAAACCCTGGCTCATGCAGGATTATGACATACAACTTGAAAGACCAATGGGCAAAATTAACTCAACTACCCAAGAACAACATAAAAATAAAAGACATTTAAGCAATAAACTACTATTATTCTTGCATTTAGAAAAGTAATCAATCAATCAATCAATCAATAAAGGAAGGATGGCTGTATATGAGATTGTATGTTTCCCCCAAAAGAGAAAGAGTCCAATGGAAAAAAGGGTAAATAGCATTTCAGATGGACTTTGTACATGCGTATATCTAGGGAATTCATGGATGACATCCAGGGAATTGTTTGGAGCTTTGCTTTCTTGGCTGTTTGCTTCAGTGAGGGTAGTTTATTCTTGGCTTAATTTTTGTTATTGTTGTTTTTGCTTGGCCAGAGCCACTGACTTAGTTCATGACTTAGGTGTGGCACAGACACAAGTTACAAAGAAAGTGTTTAATTATTGGTTCTCTCTCAGTCTACAGTCACCATTTGAAAGCGATTGATGAGATTAAATAAATAGTCCCCACCTATAATCATTGTCATGGCATGGCTACTATGATAATAACCATATGCAGAGTTATTTTACACAGAGATAGAATACCCAGCTCTTCTATATGAGTAAGGCTTGTCAAAGTTTCAAAAGCCACTCTGGCTCTGAACTTGCAAAACTACTTAGAGTGCTTCTCAATGTGCATGTCAATCAGCTGTTTAAAGGCAGATTCTGTTCAGTAGATTTCAGGTGGGGCAGAAGATACTGTATTTCCTAATAAACTCCAAGATGATGGTGTTGCTTCTGCTGGTCCATGGACCTAAGTAACCCCATCTAGTAGGATTCTGAAAGAATGAAACTGGGGGCAAATTCTGCCAAACTCCTAGGCATCCTGATGTTTTCCCCAAACCACAGATGCAGTGAGTGTTTGGACTCTGCCAATAATTCTTCTACTACGTGTCAAGAAAACCTATCAATATCCCCGCAGAAAGTCCTGGATCTTTCCCCTTCTCTGTTCTCATTGCCTAGTTTTAGCCTGCATTATGTGACTTGGCCCACTGTAACAGTTTCCTAATTTATCTTCTTATCTCTTATCTTTCACTCGTTTTTGGTGCTACTTTTCTCTTTGCCATTCTCCACATTTCCACCAAAGTGATCACTTTGCATATCAGATCTGTTAATATCTCCTGCCTTCTGAAAAGTCTGTTGCTAGGCTCCTATTACTTATAGGATAAAATCCAAATCCCCTAGCACTTCATGCATGACCCCCCTGCCAATGTTCCCTGTTCATTTCCAACCTGATCTCCAGTTGTTGCTCTAATGTTTTGTGCACTCCAGCCTCACTAATCTACTGCTGTTTTCCAACATGTTTTGATCTGTAGTTCTTTCTTTCCTGTCTAATATGTATCCATTTTATTTATTCTCTGCCATTTCTTTCTTCTCATTATGAAAAACAAACTCCCAGAGTTTCACAGCAGTATTAAATTCCGGGTACCTATTATTTCCCTTTATTGGCTGCCTTGTTTCCCTGGCTCTTTTCTCCCCTGGGCCCCCCATCGCCTCCTACCTGTGTCTCCAGGTATCAATTTCCAAAAATATTATATACGCTCACATCCTTGTCTCAGGAACTGCTTCTTGAGGAACCAAAACTAAAACACCTATCAACAGGTCAGTGCCTCAGAGGATGCAGAGAGAGGGGAATCCTCTCACACTGTTGGTGGGAATTCAAGCTGGTGCAGCCACTCAGGAAAACAATATTGAGGTTCCTCAAAAAGTTGAAAATAGAGCTACCCTATGACCCAGCAATTTCACTACTAGGTATTTACTCCAAGGATAAGAATGAAGTGATCCGAAGGGACACGTGCACCTGAATGGTCATAGCAGCAATCCCCACAGTAGCCAAACTATGGAAAGAGCCCCGATGTCCATCAACAGATGAACAAGATAAAGAAGATGTGGGATATATATACAATGGGATATTACTCTGCCATCAAAAAAATGGAATCTTTCCATTTGCAATGATGTGGATAGAACTAGAGGGTATTAGGCTAAGTGAAATATATCAATCAGAGAAAGATAATGGTTATATGATTTCACTCAGAGGTGGAATACAAGCAGCAAAACAGGGGATCATGTTGCAGGGAAAGAAAAATAAAATAAGATAAAAACAGAGAAGGAGGCAAAAATAAGAGACTCTTAACTATAGGAAACAAACCGAGAGTTGCTGGAGGGGAGAGGGGGTGTGGGGATTGGGTAATTGGGGGATGGCGTTAAGGATGGCAAAGGATGTAATGAGCACTGGGTATTATGTAAGACTGAGGAATCACTGAACTCACCTCTGAAACTAATAATATACTATATGTTAATTAATTGGATTTAAATCATAAAAAAGAAAAGAAATATACTTGCCAAGGGGCCTGGGCTGGTGAGGAAGGGGTCAGTGCCTCGCATGTAAAAATTTTCCCTTTATTCCTCGGACATTAAATTTGCAATGGGTTTCTTCTCTTCATCTCATTCACTCAGTCATTTGTTCACTCATTCACTGAGACATTTAAAATATGGAAAACCACTGTGTTTCAGACTCTCGTCTAAGTAATGGGGATGAGGAGTTATCATCATATGGAGGCTTATACCGTCAGGCACTTGTGGTCTAACAGAATAGAAAGATCCTGGCTTCAGCAAAAGACTGAAACCTTGCTCAGCTAGAACGGCCTCTCCTAGGTATCAAATTCCCTTAATTCAGATAGAGCCGACATGGTGGGTATCTAGGCATGCTCACCAGTCTTTTGATCGTGTATGTTTTAGTGAGACCAGACTTACAGCATCTTCCAGTTTATTCCCTGTGAGTGACTCTATATTCAGGTGGTTTTGATATTCTTATTCTAGTAAAAATGCCACCTCTTTATCACCAGATGTGTTACGATGTTTGGTTTGATTTGAATATACATGTATATATGTATATATACACACACACATATATATGTATGTATACATATAATACTAAAAGTAAACGAAATCTTTAATTGCTTTTAAGTGATCCATAAATCTCTGTCAAAGTTCTACTATTGCACCATTTTGCCATTTCATACAAGAATGGAAAAGGCAACTGACACTTGGTGAAGCTTAATCTCTAGGCAACGCCATAACCTCAGGCTCACACGTTCAGGAAAGGCAAAACAGAATGTTTATTACTCATAACACTTAAGGAATCCCTTAAGGAAACTAAAATAAAAGTACTATGATGCCATGAGTCAACAGAATGATGAAGATATTTAAAAATTAGGCCCTTGATAAATTATGCATTTGTTTAATCTGAGTTTGTTGACTATTTAAATCAGTGGCAAAGTGCATTCTTGCTGTATTTCTAAAAGAGAAGAATTGAAGAATTTATAGTACACAAACAAAAGCCATGATAATTTTGCTCAGAGTACACTCATTTGGAATCTAATATTTATATTATAATATAGATCAACAAAGTTTGGGATATATTCTAGATTTAGTATCTACATTATCATTAGGTCTAATATATTTATTAGATCATATATAAATCATATACATATTCATATATTTATTTTATATTTATGTAAAAAAATATCCATTGTATTTATCTGGAAAGTCCTTTCTGGGAAACTTAAGAAACTGGTCCAAGTCTTATACCTAGTATCCCAGAGGTAAGAATTATACTTAAATTTGGGGACTCTTAGACCCAAATTTCTGATACAATAATCATACAACCTTTGGAAAAGGTTACATGTAATATTTTTATAAGCTTCTGTTTTTAGTCAGATTTTTATAAATAAACTGACCTTAAAGAAAACTTTTGAGTCTCCTAAAATTTTCAGAAAAACAAAAATTTTGCAAACTACTCTTTTTTATTTTATTACTCCTTTTTTTCTGATACACTTCAGAGTTTCTCCTTTTTTTCTCGCATCCAATAGGGCCTTGAAAATTCTGTCAGGGTCCATAGAAGAGCCTAAAGAGTAAGAATGAACCAGAGTTTTCTCTTAAATAAAGTAGGGGCTAGCATACATAAGAGAAAGATGTTGAGAAGACAGTGACTTTAAGCAAAGGGATTAGGATTTTCCTTTCCTCTCCTGCAAGGTCTTAGTCATTTTTATCCTCACCACAGAATAGAGCACTTATTTGTAGATGATTTTATTAGGCACATTACATGTGACCTGCAGAAAACATATCATTGATTTGAAATTTTAAAGTTCTAAGAGAAAACTGAAAGAGGCACATAAATAGTGACCTTAAAATGTCAAACCATTACAAGTAGTCAGGACAAGGACTGGTTTATTATTGTTCCTAAATAAGTTTCAGAAATTTCATCATGATTTTTAGCACACAGCAAGTAGTATGTTCATGTTGGTCATGTGAATATCCTTATTCATTTACTAACAACTTAACACTATACATTTTTGAACAATCTCAAATATAATCAAGCCACTCTGCTACTAGCAGATATAAGGGTAAATAAGACAGAACCCTTTCTAGAGTCTGGCAGTCTAGTGGGTAGACAAACAGACATTTGGCATTGGCTTATTGTAACACACTTTGGTAATTACAGTGATAGTGATATGGACAGAACATTATAAGAAAACCAAGGAAGATCACCTAACTTATCATAGAAATCTTGTAAAGTTTTCAAGAGAATGCATGGCCTGAGCTGAGTCTTAAAGAATGTTAATTTAGGAAAGGAAGGCCTTGACTTCCAGGCAAGAGTCAGCATACACCAGTGTATGTCAGGGATGATAAGCACCGTTTCTCTGGAATATAAACCATGGGTCAGGGAGTAGTGGGAAAAAACTGAAGAAGGGGATGTAGGTCATGAAGAGGTTTCTATTGAGGAACTTTGACTTGAATCCTTTCAATGCAGTAATTTGATTAGAAATTGCTCTTAACCTTTGACTTCAATTTTGGAGGACATCATCTCTAATGGCAAAATCCCAGTCCTTACATTTTCTATTTGGCCATAGCATCTTCCGTTTGGCCTCTACTTTTTTAGGTCAATTAATTTTGTATACAAAAAGGATATATTTATTTATATTAGGGAAATTGAGTAGCAAGAGTACGTGGCTTCAGGTTCTATTTAAATAATCAAGGAAAGATGAATTGGCAGACTGATTTACCTTTCCCCAAGTCACCCCTGAGACATTTCTTGAAGGAAGCTAAGAGTCCTATTGTTACAGATCACACTTTATTTAATTTGGACAGACACAGATGGCATTTTTGGATACATCTCACACATTGGGTGAAAGCAACACCTGATCTTCCTTGCATGCATGTGGATTTTATGATGAGTAGTAAGAAACAAACTTATTTTCCAAGAAAATTTCAGATTATATAATTTTCCCCCCTAACTATACCATTAGATCTACTTGGGACATCAAAATAAATGCATTAAAAAGCAAATTACTTTCTTTTAGGATTTTGAAGAAAACTAACATTGCTTTTATACTCCAGAAACAAAAAGGAGTAGACCCAATAAATTCTGTATACAAAAAGAGGCGACCATATGTGTTCAAAGAATGTTTTTTTCCCCCCTACACAGGGATTCATTATAAGAACCCCTTAAATATCATGTTTAGCTAAGATAGCTTAAACGTGATATGACAGTAGTGAACAAATATTATACGATAAAACTTTACAAGAAGTGTTAATATATACCCATTCTAGAGTCATAGAATAAATGGAGAGAAACTTTCAAAGGAGATCAAAGAGCACTTTTTATATTGTTTACAATCACAGTAGTGTATTAATGCTAAGGAAATATTGCTCAAGAGTTAGACCGAAGAGCCCTTTTGATTTGGCCTATTATTGAAAGAAAGATGCCATCTGACCTAATGAAATCAGAAATTGATTAAATGCAGTTTATCTAAGGGAAAAAACGGTCATGGAGTTACTGCAAGGGTCAGGAAGAGATGGGGTGATCTAGTGCTTGAGTGCTGATAGGGTTAGATAGACTCTCAGAGTAGCTGATGTTACAAGATACATGACAACGGACACCCACAGTTCAGAGGGCAAGATCAACCCCTTACATGGGAAAGAGGAGATTAATCAGAATATTCTTTGCTCAGTTTATAACTAGGTCCTCTTATCAAATGATTCATGGAGAACTGAATGTTTTGAAGAAACTGTAATCTATGGGTCCCAGGAAAGCTGGGAATGCTGCTAAGTACCTTTGGAACACATGTCAGAAAATTTCTGTAGTCACACAGTGCCTCAGTGAGGCCCTGTAACCTTCATGAATAAAACCAGTTTGACAAAGTAATTTGGTTGCCTGATTGTCAAGTGTGTGTCTAATCTTTACTGTCTTTTTTTTCCCGTAATATTGAAATCCTCCTGTTTTAGCAACATAAATTTTCTTTTAAAATTTTTCATTTTTGTTTAGTTATAGAAATATTCTGAAATAAAGAACTCCCTTGACCTGTGGAAAACAATCAAGAAAAGAACTGACATTCACCTTTCCTTTGATATTGTCAGTCTTATGACTATAGGAAAACAAAATAATTTTTGTTTTCACACTTTTCTTCAATAGTTTATTTTTCTCACATACATACTGACTGAAACTGGTGCCAAGATAGTAATATTGTTTTTAGGGGGGAAAAAACAAGAATCAGATGATTGACCATCTCACCCAAATCGAAAACCTTTGTCCCTTTGACAACACAATAACCCATAATACTCTACATAAATATTATGACTTTTTTGTTGTTCCCAGGTAGGAGATTTTTGTTTCTTCAGGGTGAGATACAATTTATTTGTGCAATTTTAATGTTGTTTTCATTTTCTTGGCAGATGGCTTATTTATCTTATTATTTTTGTGCATTGGCAAGATTAGGCTGTTTCATACAAAATTCTTAAGAAGAATAAGCAACTTTAAAATATGTCTTTATATGGGTCTCCAGAACAGACATCACAATATGAGTATTAAACAATTGCTAGTTACATATGCATCCAAAAAACTAGTATGACTTTTCCATTTTGGATAATAATAAACATGTTACAAATTTCTTTAATTACACTGCTATTAGAAAGGCCACAATAGTCACACACACACACACACACACACACACACACACACACTATATAGAGAGAGACTTTTGGAGAAAAATTGGAAAATAAAGAGTTATTAGTGTTTTTTTAAATTATCTAAGGAGGTCTTAATGTAATTCATAATCAGAAAATTTGATCTTTAGAAATTTTCAAGCCAGAATTAGAAAATATCTATATTCCCTTATCAAATTATAACCATGAGTAATACTTTGTGTGTACTCATTTTTAATTGTTAAACTCTTAATATATACAGAAAACAAAAGCATCATGATAACTCCTATAGATATGACCTAGATTCATCAAATATTAACATTTAGGACAATACCAGACTTAATCTGTCATTACACACATTTTGTACAAAGAGCATCTGCTCCTGCCAAGAACTCACTTCCTTGCCTGTGTTAAAAAATTTTCCTTCCTTTCATGCTCCCTTTTCCCCAGTATTTTATTCTGGCTTGGAGGCTCTGCATTCCCTCCTTGACACCACTGAGGATTTTCAGGGTCCAGGAGCCTCTTAGCCAAAGTCATTCTGTTTATTCTAATTGCTTTGGTGGGGTAGGTACAGGAGCAGGGGAGGAGGAAAAGGGAAACCAGATGGAAAGCAATGCTACTGGAAAGTCTTAGCTCTTAGGGCCAGAGGTGCAACAAACTCAGAACAAGCTGTTCCCTAAAAACAACATTCTAAGTGATTGCATAAGGTTCAAGTGTCCTTTTGTGGCTGGTACGTGGTTTCCTTATGAAAATGTGCTGAGATCTAAGCAACCAGTTTACAATTGGATTTTGAGGACACAGTCTACTTACGTTGTGGGTGACCAGTGTTATAATTATTTAGATTAGTACAAAAAATAACTGCCTCTCTATCAGACTTATTTTCACTTGGCATGATCATGATTACTTCACAGGCAAATTTTTAAACAAAGATATTATTAAGGGTTCACAGATATTTTCATTTTCTACATTGTATGAATATCTCACCCCATTTTTTTCATTCCTGTCTTTATCCCTGTAGCTCTGTACATACACCCCTACTACACACATCACTAAGGGGAGATGAAATTGGGGAATGAGACCTAAATACTGTAAAGGTTGCATCCAGAATACATTTGTTGTTTATGAAAAGTTCGTTGAAAGACAGCTAGAAGAAAATTCATTTTCTTTCAGTTCTCTTACTGTTTGATCTTATTCTTTTTTATATTTTTCATGGTCATTTGTCATTTTGGGGTGCTTATTTATAATGCTATAAGTATCAGTTTCATATACAAGTTACCCAAGGTCTCCATGCATGGGTTTCACAGTTTAGCCCTGATCAGCGCACAGTATACCACTTGTGAAGCATAACCCAAATACGAAAATATTTTTTAAAAAATGGAAAGTGCAAACAAGTGAAGTCATGAATTTTAGTTGTGTACCTTCAGGTATACCTGTTAGTTAAAAAGAATGAATACATGAATGGATGAATAAACTAGAGCTGTGCCTAAAGGAATAGTGAAATGGTTAGATGCTGAATCCTTTCCATCAACTGGAACTTCATGACCAGCTCTTCTGGGCATACAAGAACCATGAGTATCTCTTGGCTCCTTTCTATTATTTCCTGGTGCGCTGCTCCCAAGAATGCCCTGGCTGCCATTTTCACCTGGGGACTCGCCAGGAGAAAGACCAGCTGCTCCTATTTAGATTTTCGTAGCCATGACTCCCATACCCAATTCTGGTTCTTTCCCCATATTCTCTCTATACTTGGGTAAAGGGTGTCAAGTATATGTGTCCTGCTCCATTCTTCCATTAGATACGACCCTAGGCTCATGCCCTGTTTTGGTACCATCTGCTCCGGGACAGAGAAGATAATAATAAGAGCTCCTACTCATTGAGGGCCTGCTGGGAGCTAAATATTTACATGTCTAATTTCAAATTCTCATGCTATCATGCAAGGACATTAGTAGACCCATTTTTACAGATCTACAAAGTAAAGCTCAGAAAAGTTAAGAAAACTCTCCAGGTTTATTTGATACAGGATTTATATTTGGGCCTTTCCTCTTTGCCATTCGTGGAAGATACTTCTCTTTCCTTGGAGAAATATGCTAGCATTTTCTTTGATTGACTCTCCACTTTCCATTAACAACCCTCCCTGGAGAGCTGCTCTCCCGCTCTCATCCCATGCTGGTGTCCTGAATTTCCCACAGTGATTTGGCCCTTACATTGAATTTTCTGGCTTCTTGTCTGTTAGACTCAGCTGATATCTTAAAATATCTGATTAGTCCTTAATAATGTTGGCAGATTAGAATCATATTTTAAAAAGGAAAGTATATTTAAGCACTTAACTTTCACAATTCACTCATTGAGAGTACATATTTTTTCCCATGTTACCCAGAGAAACTGGACAATGAAATGACCACCTGTTAGCTGCTAATGATGTTCACATGCCTTTAAAAAAAGTAATTCTGGCTTTATCTGTCTACAATCTTGGCGACAAAACTTATGGGAACATCAAGGGCACAGGAAGCCAAAGGCAGCAAACTGACAATAAAGTTTGTGCTTAGACTACTAATAAGGAAGGGGAGTCTGTGAATCTTTAATTCCACATAATTGTTTAATCTCAAGAGGGTAACATAAAACTGAATGCATGTTTTAAGAATCCAAGTTTGGGTGTTCAAATCTAGGACGGATATCAGAGGGGGTTTCACACAGTATACTTCCTACTTGAAAAAATATTTTAAAAAGCATCAAATATAAAATATGCCAATCATTATTTCAAATGCATAATCTAATTTGACATTGTGTGGGTGTGTCAATCATTATGACTTTCAAATGAAAAGCAACACATAAATAGTGAACAAACTTAATTTAAAGTAATAGAGGGATATTAACAGTATCCTACACTGCAAAAAAATTACTAAGACTTAAAAAGGGCTTACAACTATAAATATCCATCAAAATATAGAAATGAAGCATTTTCTAAAATTAGGGCTAACATTAAAGACTAAATGACCTCTTTATTTTAATAGTGACACCAAACTCCAGAGACATTTGGTTTTAGTTCTTTTGCTAATATGTTTTGGGTCCCTATTTAAGTTCACTGATTTCTATGCATGTCATTTTTAATGTAGCATTTCCATCCAAGTCTAAAGTTGATATAAATTAAGTTTACCTTTTCTTTGTTGACTTCACTGTAGTGTAATGATTAAAAGCATAAGCTCTAATCTCAAATTGCATGGGTTTGAAACTTGTCTCTGTAACTTGTCTTTGTACAAATGGCCTTAATCTCCATGCCTCAGTTTTCTCATCTCTAAAATAGGTTTAGTAGTAGCACCTGATTCGTTGGGTTAGTGGGAGGATTAGGTAAGTCAACACAAATGAGAACTTAGAATAATTCCTGGTGAAAAGAAAGTGTTCAATGGTTGCTGGCTATCATTATTTTTAAACTGCAAAGGAAAAGGTGAATATGAGGTCCCTAGAGAATTAACTACATTTTAAAACGAATAGATAAATCATATGCCTCGTCCCTTTTCTCTAGGAAGGCTTGAATTTAAGCCCCAAATACACAAATCATTGTCTTTCCCAATCAAAAATAAACTCTAAAGAGGAGTAGCTGGTATTCTATCTGTAGGAACATTTCTCCCCCTGTATCATCCTAAAACATTTCAAGTGACTATCCCTGAACATAGAATCCGTTTGCTTCACTGTTTCTCAAACACTTTTATAAATCTTTATTTTCTCCTAAGCTTCAGTCTCTAGACGCATGTCAAGGTATCCTCCAAACCTCGACTAATCTTTGCCTCATGTATCCCATCACATGCACACGACAAAATGGTCATATAATTAACATTAACATACTCACAATTCAATTCTAATTCTAAAATCTTACCTTAAATTTGATTCCATATTAAGCAAAGGGGAATGATGACCAGGAATTAAAGGGAAATATTCAAATGAGGTAACTCCAAACTGTACCACCTATGGAACAATCTTTTAAATGGCACAGCTAACTCTCCGCAAATAACTTAATTTACAAAACACCATACAGATTAAGACATTAACATGGATCATTTTAAACTCCAACCTAACACAACTGGCTAGCTAAATATGTTTCTAGCAATTGCTGAAATTATGGTATGAGTTTTTGAATAATGACTTCATTTTGAAAGGGTGCTTCTACTCAGAGTTGTCATGCTATTTCTAGATTTTTAATATCCCAATAATTTAGCTCTGTAAGATATATTATATATAAATAGCTTCTCTCTTCCTTGTCATATGCATGTGAGAGTGCATCTATGTTTATATATACATATGTATATATGTGTCTTCCCTAATGCACACAAACTTATGCATATATACATACATAGTCATTTAGCTCATGTACTCATGTATACGTGTAGATATTCTGTTAGAAGCCCTTCTCTACGTATAGAGTTCTCTTTAAATCAAAAAGCTAGAATGTAACTACACTGATCTTAGATCAGAGGGAGATGGCAGAAAAAAATAGGGATTCAGAAGGCTGAGGGTAGGTGATCCAGGAAAGGTACTATAAATTTTGAGACTTTGGGAAGTTAGTTTTCTTTGATTTCTTAGACTCCCACTTTGATTTCAGAGATACCTTTTAGAAGGCCGAAACCCCCCAAACCAGCTGTGAGATGCGTGACACATTTTCATACCCTCCTCCTGTTGAGGAGGAAGCAGGCTGGGCAAGGTTGAGAGTTATACTCAAGATCACTATATGGTGAGATTGGTGCTTCTTACTCCAAACTCACTTCTTTCAGGATATTACAACTTGATGTGACCCTGGAGAACATATAATTCATAACCCACATATCTAAATCTTTCTGGTGGTCTGAAAGTGTGGAAAGTTCCATAGCCTCTTGGTTGAAGTTGTGCCAACCCGTGGCAATCACTCATACATCTTTTAATGTATGGAAATCAAATAGTCAGCATACCAAGGTTTGGAGACGCTTGACATTTACCACTCTCAAAATCAATCACCAGTCTGAACGCCATGGCTATTACTCAGAGATTCAGAGGTTTGCTGTAAGCAGAGACCATGACCTTGGAACAATTATTTTCTCAAACGGCCTTACCAACAATGATGCGAGCAAAGCACCCAGACTGCCCTCCAGTGTACGAATCCATGGCCAGGAAATGGCTACGAATCTTCCATGGGTAGTATGAGTTTGGCTCAAATCTTAATTTCCATGCATTTATATTTCATAAGCAATGCATTTAGACAAAGTTAAAATCAGCTAGTAAAAAAAAATACTTACTTAAAGATTTTCTGTGCTCTGGTTTCTGTTCTTTCATATCATTATCGTAGTGACTTAGTAATTCAGTACTGGAAGATCTCTGGATTTTGAATAATTCCAGGTTTCTTGATGAACCACTTGGATCCTTTGGCTGGAAATAACAAACAATTATACTAAATAATTTTACAGGGAAGAACGGATTTACCAAATAGCTTAGTGATCTATTTTGATGTTAATTCTAAAGGGAAGACTCAACTAAGATAATTATTTTAGGACAGGTCCTCTATGCTAAGCTCAATATTCAAATTTAATAATAGCTCTATGTATATAAAACTTACTAAATGTTTTGCATTACCCCAAGCACTCCACTTGTATTAACTCAATTAATCATCACAGTAATCCTGTGAGGTAGATATCATCATTACCCCTGCTTTCCAGACAAGGAAACTGAAGCCAAAGAGATAAGTAATTTGCCTAAGGCCACACAGCTAGTAAGGATGGAACCAGGATTCAAACTCAAGCAGTTTGAGTCCAGAGTCCACTCTTAATGACAACAACAAACTCTGTGTGTGGGTGGGTAGCCATGGGGGTAAGCACTCAAGCAAGCCTGGATAAGGGGACTAGACAGTTGAAGGAGAAAAGTCAATTTGTTATTTTTTAAAGTTTTAGTCCCAAAATGTTATAAAGGAAGACTGCAATTAAATAGAAATAAAATCATACAGAAAATGCAGTATTTTCATATTGTATACCTTATTAAAAGCTCCTGAGAATAGTTATTTTTTCCTCAAGATTCTGCAAATATTAGTAATCCAAAAATTAAATGTTTGGTCTAGAATCATTATATAATGGTAGTTTTAAATAATTTGATTCTTTAAAAATATACTCCAAATTTATGGATTTTGGATAATTTCTTGAAGTTTTAGATTCATAATTTTCATGGGAAGAACAATCTAACTTCACTGGAAGAACAGTGAAAATCAGTATAAAGGATTATTATTTACTGGTATTATAACAGTTAGTATGGGCTCAAATACTCTGGTATTTATTTTCAAGAATGTGTATTACAGACAACATAAACTGAAAATGTGAAAATTCAGTAGTCATTAAGTGCTTGTGTGCTTTTTACAGCTTCTTGTAAATGAATGTCCATGTTATTTCGGCGGGGGGGAATGAATACACTGTGTTTTTCATTTGAAAGAGAGAAATCAAATGACATTTAGCTCTAGGAATCACATCTGTTGAAATGGGTTTTTAGTGGACTTTATTTAAACTTAAAATAACTTAATATCTCTCGATCTATAGGATCTATTTAAATATGTGGTTATATGCCTAAGCAACACAATTTAAGTGACAACATTTTAATTAATAAAGGTAACAGCCAAAACAAATACATACCAATCTGTCAATTGCATTTTTGATAGCGTGGAACCAATCCAATATGATGAAGTCAATATCTGACTGCAGAAGGAACTCATTTCCTGATACTGTTGTGATCTGAAAAAAAAATCGACAGGTAAGCAAACCATATGAAATAAAGTCTTACATTAAAAAAAGGAGATATATATACATATATATCATATATGCATATGATATATGCATATATATGTATATACGTGTGTGTGTATATATGTGTATATATGTGTGTATATATATATATATATATATATATATATATATATATAGTTTAAAAAACAAGACTTCAATACAACACAATATTTCCTTAGATTCCAGTAATTGTCTTTCTGGGAACTGGAAGACCAGGATCATTTTGAACTGCTCTCTATAAACTGTTTTTTCATGTCATAACAAATACATTATTGTTTTAATAATAGAACGATTAACTCAGAGTAGGACTCAAGCTGAATTGCTCCAACTCAAGGAGAAGCGAGTCAGGAAGTTCAGAACGATGCAGACAGTACCCACTTAAGTCAGAACCTCAGAAAAATGCACCCGGGTGTGTCAGAATTCATTCTGCACTTTCGGCTCTTTCCTGTTTGTCTTTTTCAAATCTAATAGTATCTCTATATTTGATTTCCTTTTATGGAAGGCTGTAAAACAGATTATTTACCAAAGAGACTAATGCAGACTTTTCCAAAAAGGTCATTCAAATGAATAACATTTGGCTATTTCTACTTTCCTATCCTAAAGGCCTATAGGAAAGTAATAAAGGACTAATGTCCCCACAAACGGACCATATTAGAATAAAACTTTATTTACATATTTGAACCTCTCACAGAGAGTATTTATCAAGTGAACATCCCCGTTCCAGACTCTGAGAGCTATTAAGTAGTTGGCAATATTTAACATGTAACTATACATTTTTCATTACAGTGAATCTCTTCCTCTCCAGAATTGTGAGAGAAGAATGTGACCCTATAGAAACAGAGCGGTGCTCTTGATTTCACACAGAAAAGGCTACTTAGAGACGAAATTGATTAGGGTGGGTGTAGACATGCTTTCTGTATTAGGCCATCGGTCTGAACTGTGAAGATTCTCCCTTTGTATTGACTTTTTGTTTCAACAGGAAGATGAACATTGCCCAACTAATGTCACACATCAAGCAAGGCTTCAAAGGTTTAGAAGACTGCCATTTCAAAATACTCAATCAGGGGCTAGTCACCTCTTCTCAGACTTCCTTGCTCTAAATCGGAGGTGAACACTGAAATGTGCCCACAGGTTCAGAAAATCACTAATCACTTTTCAGGATGTCTTTATAATTCTATCATTAAAGCGAGGATTATTACCCAAAATAGCTCAGTCTGAAGGGTTCAGTGATTCTTACGGCAACATTTAATGACAATGATCCTGGAGTTTTAAGGAAATTTTCGATTACATCCATACTTATATATTCACTCTTCATTTATTTTGAGAAAAAATGATTCAGAGATACAACATCACGCTGTCCCGTGACGCAACCATTGTTGAGTGAGAGGTGTTTTCACGTCTTAAAACAGTAACAAGAGGAACTAAGTATATGCAATTCTGAGAAGTGAAAGATTAAAAACTAAGAGGAATTTAATTATCCACATTAGAATTTGACAGACTACTGGGACCAATCGCTCGCTCTTTTTTTTTAATTTTTAAGTAAAATTGCATGTAAGATTTGGGATGGCTCAAAATAGCCTCCAAATAGTCCTCTGTCTTATTTATCTATTAAAAGACAGTTAAGCTGATGTTTGCCTAATTATTTGAACACCCTATCAATGTTCTTTACTTACATTAAGTTCCAAATATTTACTTTATAAACTGTTGCCACAGAAATAGTAATCTAGAAATATAAGGTCACTTTTAACTAACCCAAGAAAACCGGTAATGTCCCTGACCTCTACCCTCCTCCTAACCTAAGTTTAAATATTTTGATTATGAATGTATTATAGAATATCACAATTTGATAACATACACAAAGAAACACAAATTAGCCCAAACACAATGTACAATCTATTTTTCTGCCATTATAAAAAACCATTATTAAAATTATAAAAAGAAACATTCCAAAGTACAAGCAAAAAACATAATTAGATTTACTATATGCTGAGGGTTTAGGTAAGAGCTCACAGTTCAGTTTTCAATCTAGTAAATTCAAACAGTGATAAAATGTAAGTACTTCAGCCATACGTTCACATTTTTGGTGCATGCTATGCAAGGAAAGGGAATCTTTTACAGCCAACACAACCAAAAACAAAACACATTTTAAAAGTTTCTTTATCCAGATATATTACTGCATTAATCATACATAATCAGTGATCTATGAATTCATTTGAGGACGTTGGATCAGGGAACTGTATGAATGCAATTCATTCAAAATATACTATCAGGAAGATACAGTTCACAGTCTCTCCTCTGTCTTTCCACTAATCTTTCCAGTTACAAGGCAGTCTGTAGAAGTCTGCTACTGCTCTCTACAGTTTAAATGCATCCACTTCTTAATTACAGTCAGTAATTGACTTTGTTCTGCTTTATCCCAGACGTTCACAGGAAAGCAGTTTGAAAGTCTTTGACTGCTCAAGTCCATTTAATTCAGGTTTCCATCCACATTTTACATTACCTCCTTAAGGTTTTCTGATAAATGGTTTGCTGAATCATATTTGCAGTTTGAACAATCGAATTTTCAACACTCTTGGGGGAAAAAGACATCAGTAACAACTGTTAGCTTTGACTAAACCTTTTGATTGAACAATTCCTGATGACAATCTAAAGTGATGTAAAACTAATAACAGGCATAAAAGATCTGATATTAAGCCATGCTAATGTATTCTCGCAATATCATGTTTTGCTTAAGTGAGAAAAACTGGCTGACGCGAGGTGGATGAAGATGGAACTTAAGAGAAAGCACAACGGGTTTAGGCAAGAGTGGCTGGTCTCCATTTTGCTTTGAAGCCTACTTTAGACAAACATCTCTTGAAATCCGTCCTTGCCACCAACTCCTATTTTGAAGGGATATATCCTGGCACCAAAGCAGTCTTAGTGAAATGTGCCAATGTTGCCAATAATAGATATCTTTAATTACCTGTCTGGGGAAATTTTCCTCAAACTTTTCACACTCAATCAGGATGTGTCTGAATGCTTGCTGGTGTCACATGGATGTCTAGGAAATCATATGAATGTACCCACTGAGCAGGATGAAGAATATTGGTATTATTTCAACAACAGTTTTCCTCTAGGCTAGGAACCTAGGTCTGTGTCCTTGTTGTGGTTCTTCTGAAGATGGAAGCAGGTTATCTCCCAGCTCCAAACTCCACCAGTAAGTGGTGAGGAGAGAAGAAATGTGTTTTTCAGGCTTTAATTAACACATGGAATACTGTTAGGCTAATTTAGGCAACTTTGAAGAGTTTTCATGAGCAATGTCTATGTTTAAGTATTGCCCTTTTCAGTATCGTCAATTAAGCATCGCCCTTGTCTATATACAGTCTGGCATTTAGTCTTTCCCTTGGTCAATTTTAATTTAAATGAAAAATAACATGTAAATGGCATTAAACTATTAAAAATTTCTGTAATTTAGTTTACCAGAATAGAAACAAAAACTTTATAGAATTCCACATTTTTTCCTAATTATAAGAATAATTGTATGTCTTATGAAGAATTTGGAAAAAATAAAGATAGCAAAAAAGTAGATTAAAACTATTCATGACTCCACAGAGTAAACACTATGGCCATTTTAATTTAATTATTGCCAATCTTTTATAAATAAAAACCAAATGTATATGACAATGATCCGTGCACAACTTTATGCTATGGATAGATACCTTATCACTTAAATGTATTTGATGGCTTAGTATTTTTGCTATTTCCATTCCAGTTGACCTCAAATGCATGTTGAGACTATCAAAGGTGCAAGAAATAGTGAGTGATATGTGTTCCCCCCTTTGAGAGCAGCACTTTTCCTATCACAGAATCATTTCTGCAAATAATTCTTTGTTCAGGAGACTGATCAGGGTGTCTTTGACCAGATATACCTCTAGTCATCAAGGATTGATTAAGCATCCATTAAGTGGGAAGCACATTGCTAGAAATTAAGGATATGCCCCCCCAACACTCAAGAGCTCACAATCTGTTTGCATTGATAGGACATATGCATATAAAGATAAATAACAATAGAAAATGGCTTATACCAAGTCCCAATGTGAATGCCACAGACAATGCTCATGTCAAGATTTCAGAGGACAGAGTAATTACTGCAGACACATTTACATCATGGAATTACACATAAACTGTTGGTCATGATATGTTATTCTTTAAAGGTTGATTGTATCAGAACTTTAGTATATTAAGGATATGAACACTACCACTTGGTATGCAAAGTGATATCAGCTTTAATGATCTCAAAGCACATAATAAACATTCTCCAAATGCAGCTTCCCTCCAATATCATAAAGTAATTTTGCAAATGAAGAAAATGAAGCAAATGAGGAAAATGAGAATGCCATTCTATCAAATTGCCATCATTTTATAATGATAGAATTAAGAGATTACAAAGATCTTGATTTCTAGTTTGCTAGTCCTCAGCAAACAATCTTATAGTCAAGGACTCTATGCATATGTGAAATGGACTATAGTGAGTTGGTCTCAATTGTGAAATCTGGAATGGAATGCAGATCTTAGGAAAAAAAAGTCTTGCTTCTTTACTGTTACGTTAAAGGTAGCCCAGTTTTAAAGGATCACGCAATCACCTTATTCAATTGTTTTCTTCTTCCCCCCGCTCCTGAAAAATAACCACTATTCTACTATGAAAAAAATATATCTAAAACAGGGTTGGGGCATCCAAAAAAAATCCCTTCAAATCTTAGAAAGGACTAAAACAATCCTACGTTTGATCTAAATATCATTCATATTTTGCTTATCATCAATCTTTGATTATGAACCAAAGGAGAATTGATTCCATCTTAATGAAGCTGAAACTATATGTAGGAAATGTGTAATAAAATATGCCAAATATTCAAACACTCCTAAAAAATGTTGAATTATATGGCTACAGTGATTCTACAAATAAATGGATTACCCATTTAAAAGAAATGGAACTTAATTACTATTGTATTTGGAGACACTTTGGACTTCATGATGAAGTCATTATATTTGAATTAAATTAAGTAGCTATAACAATTTATGTCAAAATATACTAAATTCATTTGAAGTGAATATAAATTATTTTTGAAGTTAATTTTGACTCTATCTTTATTGAATTCTAACAGCATAAAATATAGGTATATATTTTGGCTACATAATAGTGAGAGCTCAAGACCTAAAACTGAAGAAATAAAAACCCCCAGATTCACATTTTTTTCATCTTGCATCACACTCCACAAATATCCATTTGATATAGCTGATCAAATAAAGGTTGTCATGGTTATACTAATAGTTATATTACTTGGTCTCAAAGGTGTTTATGACCACCAAAGAAATTACATTATCAAGCTGCATGTCTATCTCAAATTACAGTCTGGTTTGAGTAACTCCTAACATTTTCCTTAACATGTTGAGCAAAGTTAACATTAAACTATGGGTAAAATATCAGTTAGAAGTAAAAGGTCTTCAATTTGTCTTTCCAAAAATGTTTCTTGTTAAAACATTTTGTGAGAAAGGATCTGCCTTGTGTTCCCAATGTTGCTAGATGTTAAGTAAATATATGCTGATTATAAGGGGGAAAAAGTTGCTTTGGCAACTCTCTTATTAAAATGCATTTGTAACCCCCATCTGTCATGAAAGTTTTGAAAAGTTTGTTTACTTTGGATAGCAGCCTTATCCAGGGTTACCCTAGCAAACAATGATAGCCGTCTTCAGAAGTTGTGTGAAGAACAAGCCACTAGGGATCCATTTTTGTTTTAATTGGCACACACAAACACTTTTCTGGTCTGTCAGGAAGATCAAGCTAATATGCATGGAGGGTGTTATATTCTTAGCTTTGGGGAGCAGTAAAGCTCCCTTTATTTAAGTAATTTAAATGATAGACTGCAAAAACTTTGCAAGTCAGAAAAATGTTTTATACTTTCCTAGGGAATATTTGTTTTAAGCAACGGAAAATGTTCTACATATCTAAAGATGTTGAACCTCATGTTATAATTACCCATTCTTTCTTTTGACTCCATGAAATATTCTTAAATCCACATGCTACTAAATCAGGCTAGCCACCAATGGATCCTGAATTTCCACAACTCCCTCTGTGTTAACAAATGTGTGTTCATTAGTTTCCAGATGTTTATTGGATATGTTTTCAATGTATTTGGGGTTGATTGATTTGCATGTACATTTATTGAAACCCTCAGTGGTGTCATCATATCAAAATAACCTGCCCACGTAAGCAATTTCTTATTTAATGGAAAGTAAACAAATGTTGGGCTACATACACAACAGATCTCAAGGGCATTCCAAAATCTAAGGTTTAAGGCCAATCTTTCAAGAAACAGTGCTTTTTAATTGAAATTGAGTTGTACCTTTGACACCCAAATAATTTGGTTCACACAGATTTGTTCTGCATAATAAAACTGGCCCATAGCGTATAGTCACGTCTATATCACTTGTTCAATTTACCTTTCTATTTGTAAACGAAATACCCAAACCCCAAATTTATTTCAATCAAACAAATGTTAGACAAAAACTCATGTGCATTCTTTTATCAGTAGGAAAATATTTTAAGTACTGAGAAACAGTCTTCTCAATATTCATGAAAGAATACTATCTAAGTAATTAGTAGATAGTTTAGCAGTTTCCACAGTTTTGCAGTCAGCTACACCAAAACTTTTGCCTGTGGTGCTCATATGAAACACGACAGAAAAAGTGACTAATCGAAGCAGTTGGTGTATAAAGATACCAGTTTAGAGTTCTATTGCTGTTAACATTAATTTCTAAATTTGGGAGGAGTAGTCGCCTCTAGATAAGGTAATCATCCTAGGACTCATGTTTGCTGGTACCCAACTCTCAATCAGTCACTGCCAATCACAGATCAGTGTTTAATCTGAGCTATGTTCACTGTGCAAAATTACACATTTAGTCCCATGGCATTTGGAAATCTGCAGCTCCCACTCTTTTCAAATTGGAATGATTTTCATTATGTCTGTTATTTATGTAATGCCCGATTTAAAAAAATTAACAACTCAAAAAAGTATAAATTTACAATCTCCCTTTCCCCAAAGTATACTAAATTACTGTCTATCCTTCAATATTTTTTTACCCATGGATTAACATTGTATATGTGCTTATATTATAATGAAAATGTGTCATGAAAAATTTTTATGCATATAAATATCTGTACTACCATAATCTCCTACTTGGATTTAATAACAGTATCTTTTGATTTCTCCCCCATCTCATCCACACTTTCTCTTCTAGCCAGTATTTCATATTGCAGCCATTGTGATCTCTCTAAAATTTGGATCTAATCACCCTATTCCTCTGCTTGGTTACATTCTGAGACTCGCCACAGATGTTACATTGCCGTGCAAGCTTTAATTCAGCCTACCAGACCCTGTGTTCTCTGCCACCTACCCACAGTGCAGCCCCTTGCTCTGTATTTCCTTTTGCGTCTCTATGATTCAGCCATATTTAATTTTTCGTTCCCAAGCTCTCCCATACTCATTTTCATTTCTTCCCTTAGAGTACCTTTCCATTGCCCAGAAACCTTGGATTCCTCTGTCATCTCATTCAGATCAATTTAGATGTCGCCTTTTCAGAAAAGGGTTCTCTGAAATAGATACACCTCCTAAGAGCTCCCATGATATCTTGATCCTACTTTATTATAAGAAATATTGGTCTGCATTACAATTATCTGTTGATTTCTCCATTCCCCCTACTACACTATATTCACTCTGAAACCAAGGGCAGTTGTCTATCTACTGTGTGGCTGCATAACCCACACCTAAGGGGCATTAAGTAAATAATAAATAGACGAGTACCATCTGCCTTCTGCATTTCAGTGAATATATTATATGATAATGTTTGATATACCACAGTATATTTAACTCATCCTCCATTGTAAAAAAAATTATGGTAAATAAATTTAGGTTTAGAACTAGCAAGCTGGACTCAGTTTAGATGATCCCAATTTTGTTGGCAATATCCAAAGCATCATAGTCAGGGGCCGGGCGAACACAGGCCTTTTTCTCTCCATCAGGCCTGATCAAGGTGTTACCCTTGGGCATGTCAGTGGCCTTCTTTACAACTGTTCGATCTGGTGCCTGTTGGCTTTGACATCCACAATGAACACAAGTGAGTTGCTGTCTTTTATTTTCTTCATGGCTGACTTGGTAGTAGGTAGAACTTGATGATGACATAGTGGTTAAGCTTGTTTTTCCTGGGGGTTCTCTTCCAAGGATATTTGGGCTGCCTTTGAGGATGCAGTGTCTTGGACTCCTGGAAGGTAGGTGACATGCAGATCTTTCTTTTGTGACTGGGGATGTCTTTAAGTACCCTGTTCTTGACCTTCAAAGCCTTTGCTTTGGCTTTCGCATTGGGAGGGACAGGGGCTTCCTTCTTCACCTTCAGTGCCATCTTCATGAAAGGCATCCATTGTAATAACATTTTGAAGGTTGTAAGACCATTGTGTTCTTTTAGGCAATGCAAGTAGTTTGTTTTGACATCTACTAATATCATGTTTCTCAGAGTAGAGTAGGCAATCCATTATGAAGATTGATAACCACAGTCTGGGGCTATATTTTCCCATTACTCAACAAGTCCTAGACTTTAGACAATAGGATTAAATTTGGAGGAGTCAGGAAGCACAAAGAGTGGGTCTATATTTCCATACATATCTCTAGAATAGAATGTTCTTGATTATATTACAAAGCCACCATGTTTTCTGCAAGGATAATCTACTATATCAACCAAGCATCTCACCCTATGTATGGACCTTTCTAACTGAGAGTTGATAACGTGGGAAACCAGATGTAAGTTTAAGATTTTTAAGAGTTAATACCTAGGTTAATGGGTCAAGTCTTTAGAGAACCTCAGTGATGCAAAGGTGCTCATTGCTTGTCAATCAACAATGCAGCCATGAATTTCACTAAAACACTATTAACATTAATAAACAAGCCAACTGTGGGAGGACAAGTGGCAATAGTTTTGTTACCAAGAATTTTATTTAAAAATATTAGCTAATTAAAGATACAGTGACTCGCGCAGAAACGGGTATTGTCACCACAAGTTTATTACTTACACATTTCCCATTAATAAGTGCTGAGATTGCACAACAAGAATAAAAGATGTTGCAGTATGTAGCTCTATGCTATTGTAACATATTTGGCCATGATTATGAGTGTTTATAAAACATTCAAGAATTGTTCCATGTCTACTTACATTAATGAGAACACCTGTTAACTTTAGTGCTGTACAGACTTATTTGCATTAGATTCAGGTTTTTGCATACTGTACATCACTTTTTGAAACAATTAGATGCTTATAGAGAAATATAGCTGAGTGGAAAACAGCAGCTTGAATGCCTTCCGGCTCAAGACAATTCAACTCCAGGTTTCAGTGAAAAACAAAAATCTGCTGAATTACAATACTGACAGTTAGAAGTGAATGTAGGTGTATTTTATATACTTTTTTACATTCAAAGAACAGAAAATACATATTAAAATCTGTGCTTTATTCTTCAAGTAAAATTAAGACAGTTTCCAGACAAGGATGCCAACCAGTAACAAATGACAATGCCACCACAAAGTGGATTCTCCGTAATCTTGGGGACTTCTTACCCAAGAATGATCTCTTTACCAGTCTCAGAAAGCTAGATGATTTCCACAGGTGAAAATCTGCAGACCACTGCCCACCTGGTATTGTTTATAATCACTGGCCACAGGGCCCTTTCCATGTGAGGACAGCACTGAAAGACGTGAAGGAGCTGAGGACACTCCCCCCCAAACCTCCACTGAGTCTGTCACTTCTGAGCTCCCAGTCACAGCATAACCCAAAAGTACCCACTTAGAAAAGTACGATAATTTCCTTACATAAGCCAGTGAGTCGCCTTATTCATTACTCAGAAAAAAACCGTCGTAACTTTTGTAGGTCTCACTCTATTGACACATCTGTCTGCCACTCCCCATAGGATGTTAAAGCTTCCGCGATTTAAATATTTTCAGTTATTGAAAAGGGAGCACTCACACAAATCTGTGGATTCACAGCCTCTATTATCATCATTATATTTAAGAGGTGCAATATTTACATCAAAATGACTCAGTTGGTGATATATTCTAAAGATAAATGTGTATTTATGATCTGAAGAAGTGTGATTTATAACTACTTTGTCAGACATAAACAGAGCGCCTCTGTGCTATTCTAGTAAATGCAGATTAGCCAGGGCACCAATGAACTCTTCTCATAGGATTAATTCTACCTTGACTTGGGAACTGAGGGAACTGAGAATTCCCCTTGGAGAATGTGCAGATCACAAGAAAGAACAGTATCTATTTATTTCTGTACTGTCTCACTATATAGTCTGGGAAGAATAACGAATATTAGGTGAGGATTTGGGGATCAACTAGTGAATATTTTTGAAGATTTGCTTATTTGAGAGAGAGAGCAGCAGGGAGAGAGAGGAGAGAGAGTCTTAAGCAGACTCTGCACTGAGCATGGAGCCCCATGTGGGGCTCAATCTCATGATCCTGAGATCATGACCTGAGCTGAAACCAAGAGTTGGGACGCTTAATCAACTGTGCCACCCAGGAGACCCTCAATTGGTGAATTTTTGGTGTCTGGATTCCAAATCTATATAATTCAAGAAGTTAATACTATAGTAAAACCTTACTTTTAGATTTCAAAAATTTTTTGAAATTGTTTTTGACCAAGTACCTCACGATCTAGATTTTGCCCTCCATAAAACAGCATCATTATTCATGAAGGATGATACATTAAGCATATGTATAATTAGGAACTTCATAAATAAGAAGAAACTTCTCTTTTTTCATGAATTCTAGGCTTAAGTAAATTGAAGATTTAGTAATTTTTTTCTGAAAATATACAGAAATGATAATTCTGCCTATTGGAGAAATCCTTCACTGTTTATTCAAAAGGGTTATCTTTAAACAAGCATGAAAAAATATCTAGCATTTTAAAAACTACGGTTTAGTGTCATATTATATATAATACAATGGTATATAAAATATAATTTAATGGTATTTAAACAAATACTTGTGATTATATGGTAGAAAAAAGAAAACACTTGTGATTATATGACAGACAATGACCTCTGACAGGTGAGCAAAGGATAGATATTTAAAGATACAAATGTAGTGATCTGAAGGGGCATGTGCACCCGAATGTTTACAGCAGCAATGTCCACAATAGGCAAACTATGGTAAGAGACTTGATGTTCATCAACAGATGAAGGGATAAAGAAGATGTGGTGTGTGCATATGCATATACATTAATATACATATATATAATATGCATATATATACATATATACATATATACATTTACACACACACACACACAGAGAGAGGAATACTATGCAGCCATCAAAAATGAAATCTTACCATTTGCAACGATGTGGATGGAACTAGAGGGTATTATGCTAAGCAAAACAAGTTGATCAGAGAAAGAATTATCATAAGATCTCACTGATATGAGGAATTTAAGAGGCAGGGTGGGGAGTCATGGGTGAAGGGAGTGAAAAATGAAACAAGATGGGCCTGGGGAGGAGACAAACCACAGAAGACTCTTAACCTCAGGCAACAAACTGAGGGTTCCTGGAGGAGATGGAGTGGCAGGGATTGGGTGTGGGTAATGGACACTGGGGAGGGTATGTGTTATGGTGATTGCTGTGAATTGTGTAAGACTAATGATTCACACACCTGTACCCCTGAAACAAATAATACATTATATGTTAATAAATAACAACAATAATTATAATAATGGAGACATTTGACATTTGGAATGATATACACATTACTCCATACTAAATGTGTGCAACAACACTTAATACACTTAATCCTCCCACCCAGCCGAAGTAATATTTGTGTTAAAAATAGAACCACTTAAAAATGATGGACTTAAAAAAATATTAGTTGCATTATTAGTGACTTTATAAGGTGATTACATAAATTATTGCCTAAACTGTGACAATTTTGAAAGCAAAAGACGTATTACTAATTGTTACACCAGGACAGTAAGTCTATTTGGGACCAATAGGGATACAATGGGACATATAGATCACTATTTATCATACACAACAGTGGGGAGCAATTCAATAGCCATTGATATTTAGGGACCTACTGGATTCCTACTAATGTCAAATTCTAAGAACTGTGAGGTATTCCAAAGTAAATTAGCTCTTTTGCTAACTCTTTGCCCTTAAGAAGCTTATAATCCAGTGTGACAAATAACACCAACATGGGAAAACAATGAGAAACAATAATTATGATTCAACATGGAGCCTATGTACTCATTTTTTTTTTTTATTTCCAGTTCCTTAAAAATGAGTACATATGTATTTGTGGAGCATAACATATGTACTCATTTTTAAGGAACAAACCACTGTTTCTCCATGGGTGAACTGGAGTCCTCAAGGAAGGAGGTTGGAGAAGGTTCTTACAAGGACAAATGAGACTTAGTAGAAGAAAAGGAAGGGAGAGGGAAGATGACAGGAGCAGTTTGTGCAGTTAGTGAGAGGCAGGAAAGAAGATAGTATCTCTAGAGGACATTCATAAGCTATCCCTAAATCCTCTTTGTAGATTCTTTTCCCTTCGCTCATCCTTAATAGGAGTCCATCAGCATTCTTGATTTTTCTTACTTAGGGACACATTCCTGAGTGACATTACCAACTCCATTTTGTTTTAATCTGAGTAATAAACTGATAAAGCCTTAATTGATATCTCTAGTTCAGACATCTTTACTTATGTAGTATCTATTTGGTATCTATTTCAGTGTAATCCACCATTACCCCTGGTCTGATCTCTCTACTGCTAGTTTGTGTTTTTACAAACCATTCTCTACATCCTCTTATTAGTGAATTCTTGACTCCTCCTTGGAGAACTTTATAAGTAGATCCTCATGTTCACTGGTACCTAAAGAATCAGACCCTATGAGTAGGGCCCCAGAATCTGTTTATAGAGCTCCACATGCAATTTGAAAGTTGCTAGCTATTCTGTACATTGAGTAGATGATCTCCAAACCCATACCTGTCACATGTCATTTAAAAGTAACTGACTGAATTCCTGTTATCCTAAAGATAAACTTAAATTCTTTAATATGGACCACCAAGTACTTGAAGACTTTTCTCTCTCTCTCCAACCTTTTCTCTTCAAGTCCTCTATTTCTAACTATATAACTTTGAGCAAGTTATTTAGAATCATTGTGTCTCGGTATCATCACCTATAACCTGATGGAAATAATACTCCATAGGACCATTGTGAAGGCCATATGAGATGTAATTTAGGAAAAGAATTTAGCATGGTACCTGGTACATAGTTAGTACCTTAAATACTATGGTTATTGTTATTTGATTCTTTGGGTTCCTTGGATTTTTACAAACTTACTCTCTTCCTTCAGGAAACTAGCCAAATATTACCTACTCAGGCAAGGCTTTTCTAACCTCAGGAGGTCAAAAAAGGAGTATCCCTCTGGTCATCCATACGTACTCCATCATGGCGCTTATCCCACTATTGAACTAATCAAATTTCTTGTCTAATATTTGCTACACTTTAAACTCCCTGATGCAAAGACAACGTGACCCCAGAAATTAGGGGATCATCTGGAAGACCACAGGCCCTCAAAAAAGTGGTATGGAATGAATGGAAGCTCAGTTGACATAGGTTAATACTGTAGAATTGTAGTATTCAGATAATAGAAGACCTTTAAATTTAGAAACCATGTTTGGTTTGTTCTGTTAAGCAAGAGGAGAGCAATGCTAGATCCCTGAGCAGATCTATCCATCGAACTGGGCATAGGATTAGAGGAGCAGAGGCATTTGCTTAAAGCTGGAGCTGTATTGCAACTTCCCTAATCATCTGCCTAAATCTGTCTTCCCAGGCTGTTCCCGGGCAACTCTTCTGAAAAGATGATACACCACTTCTGTCTGATGTAGAGTACCTCTTCCATGGCCTCCTTGTGTTCTGACTCTCAGCCTTTTTGCCCTTCTTTTCACACAGTTCAAGGGGCTTGTTTCCCTGCCTTCAATTTTAGATGCTACCTTCTGACATGCCCAGTATTTGGATTCAGATCTTTATCTCACCTCAAGGTGGCTTGCCACAGATCTCAAGTCCTGATAAGTAAGAATACAGCCAGTTCTCGTTCGCTGAAGCTCAGTTCTGTAAGTGTATCCTTATCCTGTTTCTTGGCTTCTGATTTCTTAGTCTGGTGGCTTACATAGTACACCAGACCCTCTCAGCTGGCAGGAGTCCTTTTGCCAGTATCCCTTTCAGGAACTGGGGCTCTGCTGAGCATCTCTCTGATTCTCTCTCTCTGCCCCCCCCCCTTCTTTAACTCCACCTTCCATCTGCCTCATCCACCTAAATTACTAGACACGTAACCAAACAATAATCCATACTTGCATTCAAGGCAGATGGTCATATGAGTATCTGAAAATGAGCCATTTCAGTGTATTCATTGATTATCAAATTGGCCTGTGAAATATTCTTGTTATTTCAGGTTGGAACTCACACTCTTAACTCTAACAGCCTGGGCTGTATTCTGTCGTCTTAGTTTTTGTTCCTGTATTCAGTCCAGCAGACACACTTTCTTCCAATATTAGCAGTCTGACTTTTCCCTAGTACCTGTCTCAACTACAGTTTTTTTTTTTTTTTTTTGTCTGCTTCATCAACATGGTTCTATTGCCATTAACTGGATTTTCCTGAGCCCAAGAAATAATCCTAATCCTTGAATAAAGGATGTCTAAAGATCATCAACACAGGGAGTTGCTCCCCTAATTTTTGAGGTTCACTCTGAATCATTGTGTGGTTTATTAGTCTCTAGAAACATGAGGAGCAGGGCATTAAACAGAATATTTTCCCATCATTACAACCAGTATCTGGCTTGAAATTTGTTCCTCTTAGTGAATGGTTCATGGCATTGGATTTATATTTTCCTAAATTTTACCCATAAAGTTTTCTAAAACTGTTTGTTTTTATTAGATTAAGTTTATATGTAGCTTGTGAATCTACCTGAAAACAGATGAGAGAGACATTAAGAGAACAACTCATTTCAAAGTTAAAGAAGACACTAACCTGGAGATAAAGTCTCATGATGGCTTTCAAACTTTCCTGGCCAAGATCCTTGGTAAGAAATATATTTTACATTGCCAATTCATACCTCTTCCTTGACTCTCTCTCCCTCTCTTCCTCAGACACACACAATTCTATCTATCTACCTATATCTACCCATCCATTCATCTATTATTCTCTATATAATATTTAATGCACATACTATAAGTCTGTGCATTTGTGTGTACACATGTATATAGCTGTATATATCATATACTGGAACAAAACTTATGAAATAACGTTTCCTCTTACAATAGGTATATGAGATACTGTATGCATTTCTATTCTAGTCCATTCTTCCTTTAACTGATTTCTAAAAAAAAAAACAACACTGGTCCCAACTCACTAAAGTGATTTCTTCACCACCAAAGGGTCTTAAATGCAATTTGAAAAACACTGGCCTACGGATCATGAAAGATGAAATAATCGTCAAGCTCTGCTCTTCGACTTTCTCCCTTCCACCCCTCTCTTTCTCTTTCTCTTTCTCTCTCTCTCTCATCTTTATAAGATGCTTCAAAATATCTCCATATATAATTTAACAGTTGACTATTTAAACCTGTGGAAAGACTCCAGAATATCTGTCATGTTTTCAGCAATTAGGCCTGAGTGATCAGTAACCCTGGATAGGGGATTCTGTTCTGGTAAGTCATTTCCTGCCTTTTCAAAGTAGAATTAGGATGTGGTTCTTTGGAATTTGGCTTAGACCCTGGCTTTTCTAAATATACCTTAAAGCAAGAGTTTCTTTATAAAGGAAGAAACAAAGCTTGGGGGTAATGTGCTGTTTGGAATACATTTGAGATACCTCACCATGATCCGAAGAGAGAAAAACCAAATAAGTTAAAAGCCTGGCAAACTATCACAGGCAGAGAGGGCAGCTATTTGTTTTCAAGTCCCATGTATTGAAACAATGAGCACGCTCCACGCTTCATCCTGCAAGACCATGATACAAAGTCTGGGAGTAGTTATTAGCATGTGTCTGTGTGATGGGAGAGGGAAAGCTAAACATTTTAATAGTGTTATGGCCTCTTCTTCTCAAGTTCCCATTAATGCAAATACAGCACATGTGGTTTAATTCCCAGGAGCCTTGTAGGACACAAATCACAGATGTGGAATAAACATTATCAGAGAATATGACTCCATGGTCTTCTCCTTGCCATCAACAGATGCCCTCATGCTCCCATGATGTCAGACAGATACCTGATACGCTATCTTGAAGAAAATCACAGAAAGTCAGGGTTCTCAAAGGGCTCATGATGGTAAGATTTGAAGGTAAACTCCAAAGACTTCTTGGTAAGTTATGGCCAAGGCTTGGACTAGATCAAGGCTTTCAGAGAACACTCACTGCTGTGATAACAAAACATACCAAAATTTACTTATCCTTTATGCATCAAAATTACCAGAGATGTATAATGCTGCGTATGGAATGTAGTGTTCTTATAATGTAACTCAGACAATATGATGGCAGAAGGCTGACAAAATGGAGCTGGTATAGCTCAGATATTCAATAAAATTTCCCCCAGCTATCCTGAATCTTCTATGTCATCTTCCACAAGACTACAGCTCGTGGTGACTGCTGCTCTGAGATCACACTCTTTTGATTTTCTGTTTTCCACCCTCTCCCCATGACATTCTTTTCCAAAATTCTCAGGCTTAACAATGCAGTAAATTGAGTCTCTGCAATGTAATTCATTATCATGACTATATTCTAAAAATGCCACTACATTTGAAAAACTTGGATAATTTCCTTATATACTGATGAACTGCATTACCCATAGGTGAGACGTCAGCATCTGTATGCTGACCTGACCTTAAAACTTATATTGACAATATTGTCAATTGTCATGTAGTGCAATTCTAGGAGCATTAAGAAGTCTCTTTTGATGACAAACTAATTCCCTAGATCTGCTGTATCAGGACTGGAAATATAATGATCAGGTTAGTCCTTTAGATGAAGCCTTTTAAACAGTTAAATGGAGGGATAATCTTTTTGTATAGTTATTTGTTCAGATATTGGTATAATATGTACATTGGAAAATGTATTACAATAAATTATATCTAATAAATACAGTTTATGAAAATGTTAAAAATAAGTAAAATTAGAAATATGAAAAATGAAAATTAAAACCTTCCTCTAATCACATTACTCAAGACAACCTTTTAATATTTAATGTACTTCTTTCTAGATTTTTGAATGTGGATGATACATACATTTTATATTAGCTGTATATAGGTCAAACTAAATATACAATATTGTATTTTGTTTTTATTTTTAAATAAAATTTAATAAATGTATTATTTATTTTTCTTAGAAGAGAGCCTTAGAGAGAATTACTACATCATAAATACACTTTTAGAAGGCTACTGAAATGCATTCCTAATTTCTTCTTAAAGATTTTTCTCAGTTGTGTTCTACCTCATGAAAACTTAAGAATGAGACCATTTCAAATCATATTTTATCCAAGTAATATAGTATTTTATGTATAATTAGCATTTTTTCTTAGAATTTGATGGTATTCTTTTACATTTTTCAGTTGTAGGATTTTAAAATTTATTTAAAGAGTACTAAGTTTATGGTCATAATTGCTACAAATATTGTCCCCAATTTATTTTGAATGTCACTTCTAATGAAATTATTTATATATAAAAGTGTTACTTTTAATTTTTACATTGTAAAATTTGGAATTGTTCTTTTGTGATTTTTCCAGTTAATGTTTTAATGCTTAGAAATTCCTAACCATCCAGATATCAGATCTCGACTTATATATATATATATTTTTTTTTTTTTAAAGATTTTATTTATTTATTTGACAGAGACAGATCACAATTAGGCAGAGAGGCAGGCAGAGAGAGAGAGGAGGAAGCAGGCTCCCTGCTGAGCAGAGAGCTTGATGTGGGACTCGATCCCAGGACCCTGAGATCATGACCTGAGCCGAAGGCAGCGGCTTAACCCACTGAGCCACCCAGGCGCCCGAGATCTCGACTTATATTTTTGCACTATTGTTATGATTTTTTAAACATTTGTATACTTAATTCTTCTTAAATATGTTTAGTTTTATGAGTACATAAGCATGTACTGTTCTAAAATTTTTTCCAAATAATGTTTTATAATGCACCATTCATTAATTAATTTTTTCTCTCCTTGTAGTTTTGTGATTCTCCTGTTATCATATAGATGCCATGTTCTTTTTATGGGCTCTCTGTCTGTGATTTCTCCTTGACTTATATTATTTCAGCTTTTAATTATTCTTATTTTAGATTTTCCACTGTGCATGTCTCCACTGTTACTCCTTTTATGATTTTTAAAAACTCTTTCTAACACCAAAACCTATTTTTTTAAGATTTTATTTATTTAACAGAGAGAGTGCACAAGCAAGGGGGAGGGACAGAGGAGGAGGAAGAAACAAACTCCCCACTGAGCAGGGAGCCCAATGTGGGGTCCATTCCAGTATCGCAAGACCCCAGAATAATGACCTGAGCCCCAGGCAGACCATTAACCAAATGAACCACCGAGGTGCCCAACTCTAAACCTTTTAAATAAACTTTATTTTTTTTTCTCTTTCCCACAATATCCCATTGGGATTTTGATAGTATTGTACATTAATTTGGAAAAGATGCAAAATTTGCAAAGAGCAAGACTTTCTTTCCAGAAACCAAGAACGTCTCCCTATTTTAAGGTTTTGCATATATCTCTCAGTACATTTTTATAGTTTTACTCATATAAACACATGTAGTCTTAGGTATTAAAAACAGAATTTTGATAGGAGAATGGAGAGAAACTTGAGGTAATATGTATTTTAGAGAAAAAGGAAAACTATAACTCCAAAGAGAGAAAATGCTCAGGACAAGTAGATGGGGAACATTTTTTTGTGCTGCAGCATTTTAGCATGAAGCCAACAGTCTCTCTGCTGATGACCCCAGGGAGCCCCAGGCCACTCATTCCCCTGTTCTATTCATTGTCTGGCCCATGGTAAGCATTCTCCATAGACCACAGTCCATGTAAATAACTCTAAGCTAACTAGTGGAATAAGCTAATCCAGAGCCATATTCATTTTCTGATAATAAATAATAGAATTATTAATAAACAAAACATACCATTTCTACTGATCCGAGTTTCTTGTTCTCGGTTGGTTTTTGTTTTTGTTTTTTGTTTTTTGTTTTTTCCGAGTTTCTTGTTCTTAATCAGGGTAGATAAAAATAAAACCCCTCCCCATCAGCAGCTGCAAAAACATTCTTCTAATTTTGGACTTAAGTCTCTACCTCTCTCCAAAAATCTATCTCCCAAGATACTGTAAACTCTTCATACACTACCTTTTTAATAGTCATGTAGTATTTTGTCATTTGGATTTATCTTATCCCATTTTCAAATTCTGGGAATATTGTTCTAATTTCTTTTGTATCTTGATACTATCTGACAAAATAGGAGACTATGACTTCGAGTACAACTCCAGAATATAAAAGAGACAGTAGAGCTTGAGCAAATATAGCTCAAGTTCAAATACGTGGGCTCTATCGATAGCACTTTGTGGCCTGCCTCTCAAAAACTCATGTGCTATCCAAAAAAAGAAAAAAGGACCTCAGAGTACAAGTAAATGGTAGAAATCACAAATTTGGGCAGTGTTGGCAGCTTGATGCCACACAGAGAACAAAAGGAAGCAAAATAAACGGACAACAATAACAAAAACAGGCAGGTTTAACAGAATAAGAAAGGACAGAGAAAAGCAGGGCACAGACCAGACCAACCACAACAGAGACTAAGCCATGACTCTCCCTAGAATGTAAACTCTGTTACAGGCAGCGATTTTTGCTTCTGTATTCACGACAGGGTCTCCAGGACTTCGAATAAAGTTTGGCACAGAGTGAGCACTTACTAAGTATTTATTAAATTAATATATGAAAGACAAGAAAAGTAGAAACGATTTTCTCATTCATCATGAGGCTAAATAAGTGTCTCATGTCACTTAGCATCTTGCAAAAGATGAGGTGGCAGAGCAGATTCCTGAAGAGGTTATGGGAAGGAAGATGGAGATAAATGATAGGCAGGTGTAAGTATTTCCGTTTTTGTTTTTCCTTTCCCTCCCTATCGAAGAAATGGGGGATCCAGAGCAAAATGAATTAAGTTATTGAGTATAATAGATGTTCTTTTTAAAGTTCTTTGCTTTGTAGGAAGTGATGTGGACCCCCCTTGTAATTATCTCCCTTATATCTGCTACCTCAGTAGCTGTAGGCAATTAACCGTCTCTCATGAATAATCTCTTTTCCTGGCTTTTTCCGAATTTCATAAATCCTTCTCAGTCTTCTTTGCTATACCCCTAAACAATATTTTCTTAACTTAAAGTTTTATTTTACTGCAGTGTAATTACCGATATTTGTTTAAATTGCTCACATAAATCCAGTCCTTCCAAAAAGGAACCGTGAAGTGTTTCTAGCGATACAGCCACAGCAGGCATACCCCACCAAAAAGGCCTTCCACCAGAGTTTACAGAAAGTCTAAATGTCGTTAAACCACAAACTGGCTATTCTTATTCTCCTGGCCATAAGAGATTTTCAAAAATCAGTTTGGTTTTTAAAAACCCATTTAATGTCCATCACGGCTGGGAAGACCAGTGAGCTGATTTCTGAAAACTAAGTTGGGCTATTACTGGACATAATTTATCCACAACGATTACTGCCATCAAGAAGGGCTTGGGGTAGGGGCTCTTCATGTGTAATGTAAGCACCACTTGTGCAAGAACAACTGTGTGTCCTCAAAGCAGTTGTGGACTTGAGACTTCCTCACTGCTTCTTCCTTCCCCATGGTACTCAGACCAAAGAGATTGAGAGGAATATGCTTCCTTTGGGTCCAAATTCTTCTTTCATTCTAACCATTTACCAGGTGTCATCTCTGATATATATATATTTTTTACATGGTACCAGCATATAAATAGTGATTCCCACATTCGCAAACCATTCTTTCTAACCTTTGCTTAGTTTCCCCAGAACACCATTCCCTATTTACCTCAATTTATTTATTACCTACCTGTAGGTGTTTAATCTATTTGCTCTCTATTACAAAAACCAATGCTACAATGAACACTTTGGACACATACCTGTTTACACAAGTGCAAGTGTGTATGATAGATTCTTCAAAGTGGAAGAGCAGAATCAAAGATTGTAGACAATGAATTTTTAATAAATTCTGCCAGATTCTACTCCAAAACTGCAATTATACTAATAACGGTCTTTCAAAACTGGACATTATGGATCTTCCAAATATTTATTGACCTGATGAGTGAAAATGGTGTCCCACGGAAGGCTGCAATGCTATGCTTCTTAGTGTTGGTAAACACTTTTCCCCATAAGCCCAGTAGCAATTTTAATTAATTTCTATTTTACATTTTCTTTCAATTTTTTCCCTCAGGTTGGCATGTTTCTTGTCATTTTTCTTCTTCTCTTAATCATTTGGAGGTGTTCTTTCTGTCTCTGTTCTTGCAAATAAATTGTTTTCACCTGTCATTTTTTCTTTCCTTTCCTTTATTCATAGTGTCTTTAATCATATGAGGATTTTAATTTTATATGTTCATTTATGTCAAGGGTTTTTTGTTCTTCTAAAACTTTTTATTTCTATTGCCGGCATACTTTTGTTTTAAGCAGGTATTGAATTTTATTGCATTTTTTTTAACATTGAATAAGATAGCATCTGGTTTTTCTGTTTTAATGAATTATAGTATGAATGAACAAAAACTTTTTTTTTATGTTAGAGATATTTAACTTTTGGGATTAGCATTTCATTTGGTTAAAAAGATATGATTGCTAATATTATATTTAGAAATTTTACCATCTTATTCATCATTATGATTTGCTTGTAGTTAGTTTTCTTTTTGGAGCTATCCCTGTTTGATTTTGTTTTTAGGTTATGCCAACCTCATAAAATAAATTAGGAAGCTTTCCATATTTCTATGAGAAAGTGTTTATGTAATATGACGATCGTTTGGTATTTGAGTTTGGTGAAATATATCTATAAAAAGTGTTTGTTCCTGATGTTTTTCCAGGTATGGATATTTTATTCTTTTAAAAAATTCATCTATGGTAAATTTCTATTCAGTGTTTCTACTTCTTGAATAAAATTTATAGATTCAAATTTGACTTAAAAATAATCCATTTCGAGGGTGTGTGCTATGGTAAGTGCTGTGAAGTGTGTAAACCTGGTGATTCACAGACCTGTACCCTTGGGGCTAATAATACATTATATGTTAGTAAAAAATAAAAATAAATTAAAAATAAATTTAAAAATAATCCATTTCATCTAGGTTTTCTGATTTTCTTAACCAACTTTTATGCAAATTTAATTGAAAATAATTTCTTTTTTATAGTCGTTTTCTTGTTTCTAACACAATGTCTTTTCTCTCTCCTTGGTTATAATTGTCATTTTTACAAATTTATTGTTGTTTCTTTTTGAGAGAGCAGCTTTTAATTTTATTGATAAAATCTGCTTCATTTGTGAATAGCTCTATCATCATTTTTTACTTTTATCTCTATAAGGTTCTCAATTACATTTTATTTGGGGTTATTTTGATTTTTTATGTCAAAACTTTTATATCTTTGTTAAATTATTTATATTTTTATTTCTAAATAAATGCATGAAGTTAATAAATAACTAAAACTACTTGTATTCCACCATTATTTTTGTCATTAAACAAAAGTTTCAAGCAGTGGTTGACTGGCTTCAGATCAAACTCTACCAGAGAAGCACACACACTCACACTCACAACATACACATAACACTTCCCTTTGAAGAAACTGAACAGACAATAAGGCACAGAAAATTTATAAACCAAGATTGTAAAAAAGTGGAAGCCCAGAGAGGTGTGCTTAGAATTTAGTCTCTCTTTCCTTCAGATATCCTTCAAATAAAAGCTATGGCTAGTATGCTGAGAAGTTCATCGGAATTGGTAGTGATCTCATAGGGCTTCAGGAACAAAACTGGAGTTTAGGATCTACCCTGGTGGAGAGGCTCTGTGTATTTCATTTGGAACCCTGAAGCACTGTGCCCAAGCACATTCAATGAGTCAGAATACCCCCGCCCTTACAAAAGCAGAAGCCCAGTACTGAATTAGCTTTACCTCTACTTGGATGAAGATGAGCTGCAACTAGTCTAAAGCAGCTGCCATAAAGAAAACGTGAATCCCTTCTGAAAGAAAATATTAGCCAGTTTCTTAAATTATCTCTCTAACTTTTCAGACACAATGTTCCACACTTGATTAAAAAGGTAGGTTTGCAATAGGTAAACAATTGACAACAAATAGAAAAAAAAAATGAGAAAAATAGATTTATAATCAATCTAGATATTCCAGTTGTAAAACATCATATAATATATTCCAAAAAAAATTAGACTGAGTTTTGGCAGAGAATGGGAAATAATTGATTGAATGAAATGAATTTTAGAACTGAGAATATAATAACAAAATTAAGAGATTTCCAGCAGATTCAACATATCGAGAAAAATGAAATGAAATTAGGTCACAATAAAATATGTAGACTGAAACACAAAAAATGAAAGACTAGAAAATAGTGAGGAGATCATAAGATACAAGGAAAAAGTCTGTGATGTTGGGGAGGGTGTGTGCTATGGTGAGTGCTGTGAATTGTGTAAGATTGATGATTCACAGACCTGTACCCCTGAAACAAATAATACATTATTTGTTAATAAATAAATAAGAAAAGAAGGAAAAAAAATAAAGAAAGAAATGATCTGTGAGATAGATAATGGAAGTCCCAGCAAGAGAGGAGAGAGAGAATGGGGGAAAAACTATATTTAATGATAGACAGAATTTTCCCAAACTGCTTAAACACATCAAGCCACAGATTCAAGAATCACTGCAAATCCTGAGCAGGATAATTACAAAGAAAGCCATCCACAGATTATCACAATTAAAAGCTGAAATCTAAAGAGCAAGAAAAAAATATCTTAGAAGGAACAAGAGAAAAAAAAAGTAGTAAGTGGCAATAATGAATTACCAGTTAATATTAGTAGAAAATTTAATTCTTGTTAGAATAATAGGAGAAAAACACATAAACAAGTTATAGCCAATGTGCTAACTGCACTAGAGAAACAATGTCCATATATAGTGATCTGAAGTCTGGGTTTTTTGTTTTGTTTTGTTTTGGTGAACAAGAAATTGACTAATTTATCATCTTCATAGAGCTGGTTAATGATTACCCTAAATACTTGTATTTGGACAAACACTTTCTTTTAAGTTTACTATGCACGGAACTAAAGGCTCTGGTTCTTAAAATATAAATCATGCCATGGTCTTTGAAATATATAATTTTTAAAGTTCTATAAATAGTATAGCCTTTCCTACTATATTCACATTTTCATTATCACCGTGATTGAAGATAACATGATCATATAAATCATTTCCTAAATCTAATCCTAACTTTAATTAATCCTTACTTCCTTCAGATTTTATTCAAATGTCCCCTTTTCTGGCCACCCTAATGAAATTTCTTATTTCTGTTTTTGGCTTTAACTTTCTAATTGTCATAACAACGTCATTATATTTTGCTTTATCTTATTGTTTGGCCTATTTCAGACCACCAAACTAGAATGTAAACCCCATGAGGGTGGACTTCTTTTCTGTTGATTATTTGCTGCATCTCAGCAGCCACCCTAATACTTGGCACATAGATGTACACCACGGCTTGGCATAAAGAAGACGTTCAATTAAGTATTTGTTGAATGAATAATCACACATTTTACATGTTTTCCTCCCTCCAGATTGGGATGTTGGTATTCTATCCAGAATACTAGAAAATGCTGACATAGAAGGGAAGTATTGTAGTAGATGACCACATAGACTATGTCGATGAATGAATACATTTTTACATTTGTCCCAAAGATGAATTTTTGACTATGGGCATGTTTCCACATCAGTGGCTGATGAAATACCAGGTGTAGCCTCAGACTTACCAAAATACATAATAAAGTAGATTTTTTGTGTTACAAAGAATATTTCATTATATAAGAGAATTTACCATGAGTTTAAGTGGTAAATTTTTATAATAAATTTAAATTAAAATTTTATCAATGTCCAGGATTTCTATATTATTTTCTAAAATAATGCACTTGAATACTAGTTTCAGAATGACTTTTAGTTGGGTTTTAAAAAATTATGATCTCAAATTCATTTACATTAAAAAATAAATATATAATAGGGGATATATAGGTGAATAATCGTAATTCTTGTCTTCAAGGAGCTTATCTTATGATATAAAAATGATCTTAAAGCATGTAACATTTACATGAAGCTCAACAAGTTTGATTAAACAAGTGAGCAAGCCCAGTTAAAGGACCACTGGAGATATTCCCTTATGAAATTAATGCTTCTAATATGACTGTGTCTCCAGTTCTGTTTCTGACATAAATTAATAAGATTCTATTTGGCTAAAAAAAAAAGATTCTCTCATTAGTGTCCCATCAAAAATAGCACCATTTGCCTCATTAAATTTAATGAGGTGGTTGTTGTTGTTGTTGTTTTTCCATTGGTAGGTGTGGGTGTGTGATATATGTGTCAATGTGTTAGACTTGTATCTTTGAAGAACATGCTTTACATAGACTAGCTATTCTCTGAACTAACGTTGCTTTACAGTAAGCTATTTCTAGAAGGTGGTGGCACCTTAATGGGTTTGGTAATACATCTTTCACTTCATTCTGAAAAAAATGAAAGTGTCAGAGACCAGTGCCTTTTATATCAAATCCTCATAATTAAACAATGTTATTATCAGGATATTTTATATTGTATGTAATACATGTAAGATACAAACTTCAAACAAAGATTTAAAGGAAAAGAATATATCCTCCTCTTCTATCAATAGTCCCAACTAAACAAAAATCTCAAAATAATAAGAGGGTTGATTCAAGCCAGCAATATTCCTCACCAAATGGCAACAATTTTTTTTTCTTTTGAAAGGCTAATATATCATGTCATTATCATAGTGATCAAGTCTTCTGTTTTCAACTTACAAAAGTCAATATGATTGTTTTATACTTACATATAAACTAATCAAATGCTGCAAATACTGTCTGTATTTAAAGAGATAACTTCTTATCTTTTTTTGTCATCTACAAAGTAAAGACTCTTAAACACACACATAATGTTGATGTATTTAAAAAGCATATGCAGTGAAAAAAAAATAAAAAGCATATGCAGTGTCTGTGGAGTTTCTAACTCATTTGAACTTATCTTTGGCAAAAATGATTTGAAGATTAATTACATAATTAAGGGAAAAAAGAGATTGGAGAAATTAGGTTCCAATCTCAGCTCTTAGATGGGAGTAAACAATTTCTAAGAAGTAATAATATGGTCTCAAAAATAGCTGCAATCTTAGATACTCGTAGCCTAAAGCTGGAAGAAACTGATAGTCTTCCCAGAGTTCTCAATAAAGAAGGAATAGAAGGAAAATCCAGAAATAGGAAAGTGCAAGAATTCAGTATGTGGATTGAAAATGAGGAAAGGAAGTAGGAGGAAGAAAAAGAAAGAAAGAGAGAGAGAGGGAGATTAAGATTGTCGAAGAAGGAATTTGCAGCTTTCTTCAGATTAAATACTTTGGGTTTTAATACAGCCAATTCTATCCTGAGGAGATTAATAAGCAGAGAGCATGGCATATGGGATTGTGCACAGACACTGCAACTCTTGTTCTCATTCCCTCAAAAAAAGAGGGGGGATAAACAGATAAAAAATAAATAAAAGTCAGATTTGAAAATCCCACATCAGAAGAAAAATTCTTCCAGGAAACAGGAGAAAATGTCATCCAAAAAAGCTACACTCTCAGGGAAAAATATAGGAACTTGGACCTATTGAAACAAGGACGTAAAAAGAAGCATAGATGATCAAAGAAAAATTGATTTAGAAAAAGCATAAAATGAGAATTTTCAAAGCTCAGAATAAGAATTGAGTGCTAAAATAGAAATTATTGGAGATATTAAACCATAATAAATTCACCAAGAGTGGAATAGGTATAATGATATGCTGAAGAAAACAAAAATATAGTATCAGTTATTGGATGTAATATTGGAAAGATTTAATGAAGATGGTATATTGAATACAGCCATTAATTCTACTTTCCTTCCATACTCCCCCCAAAACAGTGAAAGCCAATATCTATATGAAGACTATTCAGGTTTATTTGTTTGTTTGTTTTCTAGTACGGGGAGGGAAAGCATGCTGAGTATTTTGACGCCTTTGTATGTGAACATAAACTTGACTGGGTACTTGGATAACACTTTCATTTTTATCAAAGCCACTAGGTTTTGTCCATGATTTTCTGAATATGAAAATCGATATGGAGAAGTCTAAAGCTAGCCTGTGTTTTGCTCTAACAAGTGACTTCATATTTCCGAAGGTCTACGGTACTTTTTTCTTTATACATAAAGTCTGGTATTTCAGCAAAGGTGTCTCTTAGTATTTAAATTTTATAACAAAATTTCTTGGCTGACTCATTTTATCTACTTGTAATTCAGGTTTCTCCCTATTTCAGTGAAATTTTCATCTGTCACATCTTTGGATATTTCTGTTGTTTTTCTGAAATTTCCTTTTTTTGAGTGCACCAGTAATGATATGAACACTTTCTATGTTGTTTTCTCATATCTCTTGTCTTCTATAAGTAGAAATAAATGTGCCTCAGTTAATAAATTTTCTTATTAGTTAGTATTTGATCACACCCTCCCAGGTTTTATAATCTAATGCTCATTTTTAAAGTGCATAATTCCAGTTTTATGTCTCTTTTAACCCAAATATTTTCAGAAAAGTGTGTTCTGTTTGTTCAGATGTTATTAATTTCAAGGCAAGAGATGCTTTTCAGCTATTTTGTTTGCTTTTAATTTCTAATTATAGGACATAATGGTTTAGAAACACGGCTTTTACATTTTAAAAGTAGAGCTACCATATGGTCCAGGAATTCTACTTCTGGGTATATTTATGAAGGAAATAAAATCACTATCTTGAAGAACTATTTGCACTCCCATGTTATCGCAACATTATTCGCAATAGGCAAAACATGGAACAAATTAAGTATCCATCAGTAGATAAATGGGTAAAGAAAATGAGGTACATATTTACAATGGAATATTGTTTAGCCATAAAAAAGAAGGAAATCCTGCCATTTGCGACAACATGTATGAAACTTGGGGACATTATGCTAAGTGAAATAAATAAAATAGAGTTCTAAACAACCAATTTTAAACAGTTCAAAAAATAAATTTTCAAGTGAGAAAGGTGTATGAAATGTTAAGCTAAACAGTCTGAAAATTAGAATGACAGAAAAACATGAATATTGTAAACATGAAAATATAAAAATGTAAAATGTATAGATAATTTATGACCAAGTAGGAGGAATTAAAAAGCTTTCTCATTTTACATAAAAGGGAAGTCAATTCTGCTTAAGTAAATAAAGCAAGTATTAATTTCATAGGGATAATTGCAAGTATAATGCATTCTCGTAACAGTGGAAGTAGAAAACACACAATAATAAACAAAATATGATGAAGACCACAATGGAAAACAAACAGAAGCCAAAAAACTTGCTAATACATACTCAATTATTTTCTATAAGGAAGTCTATCTTATATCATCAGATTTTTTTTTAAGATTTTATTTATTTATTTGACAGACAGAGATCACAAGTAGGCAGAGAGGCAGGCAGAGAGAGAGGAAGGGAAGCAGGCTTCCTGCCAAGCAGAGAGCCCGATGTGGGGCTAGATCCCAGGATCCTGAGATCATGACCTGAGCTGAAGACAGGCTTTAACCCACTGAGCCACCCAGGTGCCCCATCATTAAATTTATTAAATGTACTTCCTAAAATACATTCTCCCATCACAAATTGGTATAAAATTCATTGAAAGGATTTGTTTGTATTTCAAATTATTTGCCTAGAGATATTTTCTTTTTTTTTAATTTACCCTTACTTCCTAGAAATTATCTTCATACTTTTGAGTCATTATAAAGAGAAAAACCTAACTACAAATTGTGTTGAAATGGAAGTTATACATTTTGATACCCTGAGTTTCATCTCAGGTGACCTTTAGGAAATTCCATGTAGTGTAACCCAACAGACTATCTCTTGAGAACTTAAGAGAACTTAAAGAGCAGTTAACTTAAGATGTAAGAATAACAGGCAGAAGTTCTTATCACTAAGTAATAATAAAATTCATTTCAAGAGCGTAACTAAGGGTCTCCTTATTTACTTTTTCTTATTTTGCAAGCTTAATTCAATTCACCAGGTCTCATTAACTCTGTTGCCCAGTGAGATATCCATCTTTCTTTGGTGGCTTTGTGTCAGATCTTCTCTTAGAACTATCCCACACTTGTACCCACAAGGTAGGAACTCCAATAATGAATAAATCCATCATCACTTCATTGTTTATATTGTATTTAAGCTGAACAGAGTTTAAATATAATATTATTAAACTAATACAAATGTAATGGAACTACATATGAAGTATTAAACATTTACTTGAAAATTATAAGTATACCATGCTTTAGGAGATAAACATGATCTTAAAAATAATATATATTTTTCTATTAGATTAACTTAAGTGATATCCATCAAAATTTTTAGTCTATAATTTGATTTCTAGAGCTGTCCCTCAACAGATCCATTCATATTCTAAACGTATCTCAGGGTTTCTATCAAATTTTATTTCTTCAATAAAAATTTCTTCCTTAAAATGTTTTTTCTGGATTTTCATAATTCTTCCAGTGCTACGAACATCTACTTCATCAATTTGTGTTTTTAATCATTTTTCTTTTCTCCATCTCCTTTTCCCCCAATACATGATCATTTACAATGTTTCCTTCATCCCTGAATGTTCAGAAACATCAGTATAATCCATATTCTATTTACTTAAGCCAAGCTTTGCCACTACTTTGACTCTGCACCCCACTTCCTTTCAATCTCTCTCTCTTAAGAATTTATTTATTTATGTGAGAGAGAGAGAGAGTGCCCACATGTGTGCATCAGTAGGGGTGGGGGTGGGCAGAGACAGAAGCAGACTCCCACTGAGCAGGGAGCCTGACTCCTGACATGGGCTTGATCTCAGGACCCTGGGATCATGACCTGAGCTGAAGGTAGATGCTTAACTATCTGAGCCACTCAGGGGTCCCTCAATATCTCTTTAATATCATAGATGCACCAAGGTTCTTACCTTTTAAAAAATAACATTATAAGGATTCTTTACTTAAATTGGAGAAATTTCAATATTCTTTCACTTACAGAAATTTTGAGTAATAAGGCTCCTTTGTCTTTTTCTTAAAAAAAAAAAAAAAAAAACAGGGGCGCGTGGGTGGCTCAGTGGGTTGGGCCTCTGCCTTTGGCTGGGGTCATGGTCTTGGGGTCCTGGGATAAGGCCCCACATCAGGATTTCTGCTCAGCGGGGAGCCTGCTTCCCCCCCACCCTCTGCCTGCCTCTCTGCCTACTTGCGATCTCTGTCTGTCAAATAAATAAATAAAATCTTAAAAGAAATTTTTTAAAAAATTAAAAAAAAAACCTAAACCAAAACAAAAAACAAAAAACAAAAAACAAAACACAGAAAACAAACCTTCATATCCCAGTATCACACACATGATCCTCACTGAGCTGCTCCCAAGTGGATATCTTGTATATACAGTTGTTCTATAATACCTCTGGTGAAAAGTTTAAATCTCATTTATATCAGCTTTATATACTTACAGAAGAAATAAAATAATAACAACAATAAAAATAAATGAAAAATTTTGTAATATAATTTGTTTTATAAAAGTTGATAAAAATGGTACCTGAACTTCCTCCCTCTCCCTTTCTATCTCCCTTGCCCTCCCCTGGCCCCAATCCACACATGGTCTACCTACCCCCTCTCCTTTCGGGTTCTCTCTCTCTCCCTTGCTGTCTCTCCTTCTCCCTCTCACCATCTCTCCCCTTCTCCCCTTCCCTCTTCCTCAGATATCTCCTGAACCTCCAGTTTTCCTTCTCTGGTCTGTGTTGGTATCTCACTCATATATTTCTTTAATTTCTGAGCATAACACCACTGTTATCATGGATTACAAAATTTCAGAAACAATTGAAGCAATTTGTTATATTTTATCTTAGGTGTTTTTCTTCTTGTTTCTTCTTTGCTTCCTAGCAACAACATTTTTTTTTTTTTTTCTGAAAGCAGTACTATTATGCACTTTTTTGCAAGCCTCACAATACTTAGACTATCTCAGGGCTAATGATTAATAAGTTAAAATCGAGTTGACAGAGTTTGAAAATTACAAGAAATATATTAAGTCCCATGAAAGTGAGGCATGTGAACTAGAAGTGGTCAACAGTAAATAATCTTCAGGACTTTAAGGAAGATTGACACTGGCAAGTGGAATGCAGAGAGGAAGTAGTGTGCCCAGGTCTCCAAAGTGACATGAGACTAGAAATCAAACACTCTCTTTGGTTTCAAGACTAAGGAATGAAAATGTTCATCCTATCATAATTTTGATGAGAGACATGGTTTGAAAAGGACAAAAACTTATTTATTTACTTCCTTAGAATATACATATTTATTTCAGTTATCAAACTTTCTTCATTTTAGCCAACACAATTTCAAATTAATTTGTAGTCTGATATTCTTTTGTTCCCACATCTCTATACTTAAATAGCTTAGTATCTTACTAATTAATTTTGTTTAGGTTCTGCTTAAGAATCCTATTATATTCTTGAAAACCTAGCTTTAATATTTTTAATTATGCTAGCAAAGCTGGGTAAGTTTAGGATACATTATTCTATATGAAAATAATACCCATTGAGGCTGTTCTCCAGAAGTGTCTCTTAGCCAGGTAGACAGCTAAAAGATAGATGGGAACATTCTTTTCAGTGAGGTCCCAAAGTGGACTTCAATTAAGAAAAATAATCAACTGATGTTTCTCTATCAGATACCGGAAGGCTTTGTGCAATATTCCTAGAATTTTTCCTTCAATCAGCCCAACATGAGGTTGTGTCACAAGCTGTGATTTTGTAAATCTTTTTTTAGTACCTATTGGGGCATCCTGTGAATTGTGGTCCCTTCATGTCTGCATCCTGGGGTAAATGCATACCGACCAGAAAGGATTGGACAATTTCACATCTCAAAATAATCCTCACCGACCCCCCTTCCAATTCAGAAAATAAAATTAGCTCTGAGTTTTTATCCTGGGAAACCACATATTTTGGAAACATCAGCATTTTCAAGTTCTCAAGACGGATAAATCTTTTGTTTTCCCTGTCATTAATAAGCCATTTCCTTTTGTGAACTCCAAAAGCTAAAATCCTCACCAGCACCTTAGCTGTTTTCTATTTTTCCAGCTTTAGTTTGATCTGTAATAAAACAACAAAATCTCTCTCTCTGTTTCCCTTTCTCTCTCTTTAATCCTACATGGCCTGGCTAATAAGTCAGTTCTTTTGTTGGGGCCTATTAAACTTATCCTGGTGTTTTTTTTTTTATGTCATTGTAATAATATTATATGGCAGGCAAAAATATAATGATAAATGATAATTTGCCAAAAAGATTAAAAAAACACTGAGGTGTTACCTATCAAAAGTTCTCCTTCTGTCTGTGATGCAGCACAGATTGTGATCGTGACAGTAAATCTGGTGCTATTGTTAATGCCATGGCACTTGGGTTTTTGGCTTGCTTTAGTCCAATCTGTGACATGCTTGTGAATATCTTTCTTCTGTTCTGTCTGTATGGCATATGGATTTCTGGGATACAACGTCAGACCTATCCACATAACAAGTGTTCAGAGCACCTTATCATTTTAAAAAGCCAATTACTCAAAAAGACAAATGTGAAATGTTTCACATTTAATGATGAGCAAATCTGCAAAACAAATGCAATTTTGCTCCTTCTAAAAAGTTTAGTTTAACTGTAAATATTGCAATGGAGTCTTGCATGACACACACCACCGATAGAGAAAAGCTCATTTCATACATATTGTATATCATCACTGTCAATTACATCTGCACAGTATTTAAAATGAGGGTGGTATAAGTAATTAGAAATAAAGCAAATAGAATATTCTAAACTACACGGCTCTGAAATCACTGTAAAAATGTCACTGCTAACGTTGAACACTCTAAAAAAATATTTTGAAAGTCTCACCCAAAAAACTGAAAACTGCATATGTCTACAGAGGTAAAGGTCATTCATGAAACACTCAACAACAAAAAATACCAATTCATTTTTTAGAAATATTTGTCAATATGTAAAGAATGTTTTGTACATAAGTTCTCAGTTACTGTTGAATCAGTGGCTGTATGTAATATTCCCACATGGAATGATGTCCTTTCGAATACTTTAAAACAAAGGTTTAGTGAGAGATTTTATGGGGACATCTTGAGTGCTGAGATTTTATGCATGGGAAGTACAACTAACAAAATACAATAACATTGGTTTTGTAATTGATTTATATATTTAAACTTTTATATCCACTTATGATGGAGACAATAGCTATTTTAGAACTATAATCCCTACCCCTATCTATTTACTCCATCTAAGCAAACCAGACAAGACCAAAAAAAAAAAAAAAAAACCCTTTCTCTTCAGCATCTCCCATTTAGGTTGTATAGATACAGCTGTCACATTTAAATGTCTTTACTATTTGTTTTTTCTTTTCTTTTCTTTCTTTCTTTTTTCCTTTTCTTTTTTTTTCTTTTCTTTTCTTTTTTTTTTTTTTTGGTCTACGCGTTCGTTAAACCTTCCTTTAAACTGTGAACACTGGTTACAGAATATTATATGACATGAGAAATGGAATGCACCTGGCACTGGTAATTTTAGAAGAAACTAATCTCGATATTTATAACATCATTTAGCAAGCGGAACAGTTTTACCAGGCTTGGAATGTGGAGAAATGAAAAGTTCACTTAGTTCTTGGACTTTCATTTTACATTGGAATTGAAATGTAGTCAAAGATCAGAAAGTCTCCAATCAGCTGTTGCAAAGCCCACATAGAAAAGTCTACTTGACTCCTCTGGTAGTTAGTGATGGAGACTAGAAAACATCCCACAAGTCTGTCTTTTGTATTTCATGTCAACTATTTATTATCCAGGATAGAACCAAAGTAAGAAGAGCTGAACAACCTGTCCATCCATTAAAAATGGAGAGACAGGAAGTATAGTCAATCAAAATATTTTTCAAGGTATTTACTGAAAACAAGGGATTCACTTGATACTAATTATTCTTGTCCTGGGAGTTCATTCCAGATGCATGAATGTTTATCTTAGTTTGAAGTGAACTGATATAATGATGTACATGGCACTTGAATATTTTAATGTGATAGCTAATATTTACCAGGCGGTCTCAGGGCATTTAATTGACATTGAAAACATAAGGATATGGGCTTTCTGAAAACTTTCCTGGAAAGATACAGGGTCTAGATAAACGAGTAAACAACTAATCATTCCTTTCTGCCTTTCTAAAGTAGATAGATTTTATCCTATTTACAAATAGGATAATGTGAGGTCCAAACTCCTAGAAAACCACCATCTAAATTTCCCATCCTTCTCTTTGAACCAGTTGACTGCTTTCTTCCCTTTTACTGAGCCTTAAACTCCTTAAAATGTGATGAAACATGCAACCCATCCAAATTTCCATAGTCATGTTTAATTTCTAACACTTGGGACTTTAAACATGTTAACACTAAAATCTTTACACAACATTTATGTTAATGACTTGCATAGAAGCATTTACAGAGGAAAATGATGACGCTGATGGAGGTTTGTCAAGAAGAAACCGACTAAGAGAACCTCCAAGGGGTATGACCTAGAGCAGATCCTGCGCCTCAGTTGACCTGAGGGTCTTCGGAACAAATCACACTTGCCTGGAGTCAAGATGCAACAGGTATTTGTTGACTAATCTGGCACTTATTTCTATCATTCAGACAGTTGATCATCAAATCTCAAAATCACATTTTGAAACCGGAAGGGAACTCACAGAGCCTCTCTTCAAGGAAGTCTTTGTTTGACAGAAGAAAAGATTTAGATGCAGAAAGATTAAGGGGCTTTCCAGGGGGCACATTCCTAGAAAAGCCCCAGGCAGACCTGGAGTCAGATGGTCTGGGTTGGAGTCCTGGCTGCCTAACTTACTCTGTGAGTTACTTTAGGAAGGCTCTTAACTTTTTTAAGAGGCAATTTTCCCAGCTGTAAAAATCTGTGACACCTATTTCACAGAGATACTATAAATGAGATAATACATGGGAAAGCCTGTAAACTATATTCCACAAATACATATAGGTCCCTTCCTCAACTCACGGGCAACTTAATTCCTAGTGCATTTATTGTTATCCTCCTATCTGTCTGTCCGTCTGTCTATCTATCATGTATTTTCTGCCTTGTTTATCTTATAAGATATCAACCATTAAACAGCAAAGGAAACATTAGGGGATAAAATTCCAGCTTTTATAGATAGAAGCAAAGCTGCCAAGAAGGGCATTTTCTTGAGCCTCAATGTTCTTTGAGACTATCTGAAATGGTTTCTTCACAGCTTGTACCTACATTCTTCCAAAAAATTTTTCTAAAAGGAAGAAAAATGTAGTAATGGAATAAGGAATAATTATGACCACTGTAAGCCTCCATAGTCAGTCTCCTCATAACATTAGTATGTGAAAGGCTATCTGGGCAGTACCTGAGTCCCTAAAGTGTCAGGTGGCCATTTGGCAAGAGAAAAAGGAAGGAATCGGATCAACATTTTATAAGTGGTTTGCATTTTTTTTTTGCACCTGTTATTCTACCATTTCTTTCAGTTATATTTCAAAACACTGCAGTTGGGATCTCCTTGCCAACCTGAGATGTGGCATAAGCCTGGATAACAGAACAAAATGTGAGAAGGTCCTTCTGTCTTTAACGCCTGTTCACCAGTGAATCAGCCTCCAATTAATCTGTTTCTTCAGTAGGAGTTTAATAAAAGTCAAGCGCACACATGTTCAGACTTGTTTAGTATTGAAGCTGTGTTAACGTTATCTGTCTAGCCAGGTCAAAAAATCCTGTGTAATTAGATGCCAGAAACCATTTCAAAAAATTTAAGGATTTTTCTATTTATTATAAGCAATTGATTATCTGGATAGGGAAGTTTAAATTGAAAATGGAAGTACAATGAGAGGGAAGCTTCTCATTAAACATCATGAGGAGAAAAAAGTTTGTCTCCTGACCAAACTGCACATAAAACTCAATATATTAGGTTTGCTCTTTTCTATTTGTTTATGAACCAGAAAATTCAGGACCATTCGGCAACTCTTATTTCCATTCCACTGTGTGGGTGATGATCAGAGTCGGTCATTTACATTCAATCATATACAGCATTATGCTTGGAGGAAGCTCTTAACCCAATCATCTATGCCTATGAACTGAGTGTGCCTCAGTGTTTTCTGGAGAAAATCAACAATGCTGCACATGGAAATACAGGTCGGATGCGTTTACGACAAGCCAAGTTAGCAACTACAAAAGCTCAGAGCTGAGAGCTTCCCAAACCCCAGCCAGGCAGCTCACTTTAAGCAATGGTAGGGACAATAAAACCCTGGAAAAGTCCATTCTCTTCCAGTGTTTTGTTGAATGATATTTAATCCACACATGAGGGGTACATTAACTTTGCACGAGTCACAAAACAGTGTCACCCTAACCAGCACCTCTTGAGTCTACTGTGATGTCTAACAGTTCAGGCTGAGGAATACAAAATCTGATTCTTGCTCTTATGTCTACAGTGTGGAAGGATGAAATAAAGATGACTCAGACATATGGAACTTTCCATACAACATGAAACTTTTTAAAGGCAGGTTATTTAAGAAAGCACTGTTCAAGGCAGAAAGCAGACATTTCATGGAGTTAATGACATGGACTACAATCAACTCCCATCTAACGATTCAGAAAAATAATTTGTCACTAACCTTTTTTTTTTTTTTTGAGAACTTTTATAATCAATTCGCTGAAGATATGAATCTGTCTGTACACATTCCAAATAATTACAAAGGAATTAATATTCCAAATGAAGATGAAACTTTGGGAGGTAGACCTCTATGTTAGGAAAATTTCAAAATTAGTGGAAATTTACGGCATCCAGCACCCTACCACATCTAACGCATTGCAGAGTCCAGTTTTGCTTAAAGTGTTAAGATTTGCAGTGTTTTAAATTTTGTCACATCTTCCTACCCATGAAAAACAAATTAAACAGAAAATAGAAAGACTGCAAGTAAAAAGTCTGATGGTCCTATTGGATTTTTTTCTTTATTTTTAGTCAATACTCAACAAAGTTCTAAGTTCCCAGTATCTTTAAGATGTTAGTTACTTTCATAGAAGTATCCCTAATACATCAATTTTATTTTCCATTGAGGATGTGTGGAATTTAGTAGTTTTTAATAGCAATTAAAAGATCATGTTAAAATAAGAACTGTTCCCACATTCATCATACAAACACTACAGCCAAAAACGTATTTATCATTCTTATTTATCAGTGTTGTCCATATTTACCTTTGTCATCATTCTTATTTATCATTATTGTCCACATAAATCAGAAATGCCCACATCTGCTTCATTCACTGAGGTGGAATAATTACCCATACGATGTCTAGGGTTTTATGTCATCTGACTCCCAGTCATACTGTCCTGCCAAAAAGTCTGTATCAACCTTCCTCCATGTATAGGTTATACTTGAGCTCAAAAAAAAAAAAAAAAAAAGTATTCTGTTGGCCTTCTACTCTTTGCAGTTCTGGAAAGTTGGAAAGTCTCACAGAGGACCAGAACTCTATCTTCAAGGAAATGTCAAAGACAACCCGGTGAGTCTCCCACCTCCTCCACTGTCTCTAATTTTGGGTGTGTCAGGAAGTCTTACTACATCTTGTCATTTCTATTGTTAAATATGAAAAATTGTGAGATAATTTATATAAATATCCTTTACGAATTTCAAAGAACTTACATCCATGAAAGAAATTATTATAATCACGATTGTTAATGCAGTTCAGGCGACTCCTAGGATATTGGATGTTAGGATCGTCATCTTCTGACTAAATATGCCATAATCACTTGGGTTTTGATGCACATTTAGCAGAGCAAAAAATATCCCAATAGATGGGTTGTGCTCAAGATTATTTTTATTTCCTGAGGAAAAAGTTCATGAAATCACTCAGGAAGCTACTAGTGATGCCAGCTTTGATTTCTTTTTTAAATGATTTTAATCACTTTTTATTTAGAGTCTTTACATGGAGCATACTCTAAAAACAATTGGCTCCTTTTGATTGGATCAGACCCTTTACAGGGCCTGTCATAACACAATTAAATTATATGTTACTCTAGTCCCTGGGGACCACTTCAGTGGGGGACTTACTGCTTATGAAAGCCCATAACAGGTGATTCTGTATTCCTGATTCAAGCTGCCCATTAATTAACATTCCTTGATATATTATTGAAAATGCATGGGTGCCTGGGTGGCTCAGTCATTAAGCATTCTTCCTTCAGCTCAAGCTATGATCCCCGGGGTCCTAGGATCGAGCCCAGCATTAGACTCCCCGCTCAGCAGGAAGCCTGCTTCTCCCTCTGCCTCTGCCCCTGCTTGTGTTCTGTTTCTCTCTGTCAAGTAAATAAAGTCTTTATTAAAAAAAAAAAAAATGCAGTCATGGCCCAGAGAACATCCTATGATTTGATGCATGACCTTCTGGTGATATCTCTTATTGTGTCTTTAGTCTGTTAAAACAGAAGAATGTGGGGCACTTGGGTGGCTCAGTGGGTTAAAGCCTCTGCCTCTGGCTCAGGTCATGATCTCAGGGCCCTAGGACTGAGTCCCAAATCGGGCTCTCTGCTCAGCAGGGAGCCTGCCTCCCCTTCTCTCTCTGACTGCTGCTCTGCCTACTTGTGATCTCTGTCAAATAAAAAATAAAATAAAATCTTTAAAAAAAATAGAAGAATTTTATGAAAGCACAGAGGTAATGCTAATATAAAGTTTAAGGTTTTTTTTTTCATTGCACTCAAACATAGCTGAGCAAAATAGACTCAGAAAATTGGAAACTAAATGTGCACCATTATCTCACCTCCTTTTTGATGACACCCTTAGTGAAGCTTCTTTGACTTATGATGAAATTTTAGAGAAATAAAATTTACTCAGAAGCTGGCAATGTCCATGGTGGAGTGATAAACACCAATAGTTCTAGCATTATCAGTTAATACAATATGAAGGGAGTGCTTGTGTCCCCTGGAATGTGTGCATTCTGATTCAGATTTTGATTAGCACTCATCCTCATCCTCACCCCACTAGGTGACTTGCTCTGCAGTGTGAATTCCCCTTGTCGCTGCTTGCTAAAACTATCAATGGCATCTCACTGCCATTAGGTAAAATTGAAACATGTTTAATGTAGCTGACAAGCACCTGCATTATTCTGATTTCTGCCTACCTCAGAGCTTTATCTGATTTCTGCCTACCTCAGAGCTTTATGCTTTACCATGCTTGATCCTCATTTCATTCTTTCCAGATCTTTTTGGCTCCTCAGACATGTTACACTCTCTCCTGACACAAGATTTTTGAACAAGATGCTCCTTGTGTGTATCATTCTCTTAGCCTCTTTTACTTGTGTATATCTACTCATTCTCCTGTTGCAAATTGAAAGATCTCTTCCTTAAGAGAGACTTCCTTGATCCTCCAGACTAGATAATGTTAAAGCATTATGGGCGCCTGGGTGGCTCCGTCAGTTAACCCTATGACTCTCGATTTTGGCTCAGGTCATGACCTCAGAGTCTTGAGATCAGGCTCCTCGCTGGTCGTGGAGTCTGCTTAATATCCTTTCACTCCCTTTCCCTCTGCCCCTACCCTTCTCCTTCTCCAAAATAAATAAAAGATGAAAACAACCTTTAACCCTAAGTATGTGTTTTGCTTTTTATATAAGAAGGAGATCTTCTGGAGATAACCACTGGTGTGTTCCTATTGTACTTTTTACTTTTCCTGAACAGCACTCTGTATTCTCTCAAGCATCTGCCTTTCCATTTAAACCATATGTATCATGAGGTCAGGGACTATGTTTTCTTTACGGATGAATTCTTAGTTCTAGGTGAGTGTTGGTACGAGAAGAAATCAAAATTTATTGACCAGCAGAGTGATCCCTCTTTCACCTCCTTGCCTGTTGAATACCTACACAGATCTTCAAGATCAAACGCCATGTCTACATTGCCCTCTCCCCCATAATCAGATTTAATCCTTCTTTAATATTCTTGCATAGTAATAGCTGTTTTTCCAATACATTTCAAGATCCATTAATGTTAGCAATTATGCACCTAAAAATTATTAAATTCTTCACATTGTATACTCCGGGTGTTTTAAGTTTATCTTATTCATGTTTGTTTTTGTTGCTAAACTGCAGGAGTTAGTAGGGGACCAAGACAGACAGCGTCTTTCAGGCACGGCCTAACAATCTCTTTCTCTTGTTCTCAATCCCTCTCTGACTTCTTCCTTCTATCCCCCCTGAAAATTTTTGAACATGTTCACACTTAGTTTTTCTTGAAGATATGATAAGATGGAGTCTTGGAATCTCTTATCTACTCCTTTTCAAAATTTGTGGCAAGGAGAAACTTCTGACCAATAAGCTGCCTCATTTCTCTCTGAAAATACATTTTACCACGTGATCTGGGACTTCCTCAGTCTCTTAGTATAATAACAACAATTTCAAAATGTGAAATAAAATTCATATTAATGTGTACTGGATGACTCATTATACTTTGGAGGTCTTTAAATAAGATTAAAAAAAAAAAAAAGATGCCTGCTCCTGAGACATGGCTGCCATTACCTGGGAGTCCCTTTCCATATTTCCGTTTCTACTCTTTTGAGTAGATAGAAGACAGTGCATCTGAAGTTGGTGACTTGCAGAAGATATAGGACAGCTGTGATATTTAATAGGGGTCCCTCAGAAGCCATGTTTACACTGTATATTTCACAGGTATTCTGGCCATGGTCTTCACTATTTTTCCAGGGTTCACAACTGTAGGTATAGGATTTGTATTTTATAATCTTAATTTTTTTCTCCAGCTTGCCAACAAAGAAGAGAATCACTTGTATTCTACTTTTGGCTGTCACCTTGGACATCTCTGCAAGCTTCATAGGCTAGTATATTTATGGCTACTTCATCGAGAAGAGTCTGTAAGTTTATACGGAATGATAATGAGGTTGTAGCTTGGAAGTTGTAGGGAAGTTGTTAAGTGTTTGTCACATTGGATGAGCAAAGAAGTCCATTTGAAAAGCTCTAATTAAGTTGTCATAGTATGTACTGTGTGCTTACTTAGTGATCACTGCATATACGCGTCAACAATTAATAGCCTTGTTTTAGCAAAGGGTGAAGATTTTAGAAGAACATGTGTTAATTTTTGCTGTGTCCTAAACCACAGAAACAGGTTTGACGTGACATTGGTGGGTCTCACCCTCTGGCACAGAAGAATGCCGATGCCAGCAAAGGTTACTGCAAAACAAGGTTCGCTCCATGGACACATTCAGCGGATTTTTCTTCCTCCAGTCAGACTGGCTTTACGGTAATAGCAATTTGAAGTGTTTCTTTCTGTTTCAATTACATTCCAACCGGGAAGACAGTCCTGTGAAAGACACCTCCCTTAATGGCTTCCCCCAAATTTCACTTTGCATTTCTTAAGTACCAATTAAGTAATAACATAAGATTTCTTGTAAATTATCTGGAGAGTTTTCTCAAAAGATAAATTATGGATAGATTGCATTCTTCTTAGTTATATTAATAATGATGCCTTCCTAGAGGATGAATCACAATTGGTGATATAAGTCCTAGCTCTTAGTGCATATAATGCAATACTGAAAATGTTAGTACCTGGACTATAAAATTTGAAAGTAATCTAAATCTTATAATCTAGGCAAAGCAGAAGAGAGACTAACTTTGGCTGTCTAGGTCTTTTGGGCTGTCTAGGCGTCACTTTTGAAAAATTTTTTTTAATTTCAGAAATCCAAAACTGAAAACAGGAACAGAGACCTTTAGAATGAAACATATATTAAATAATCTTTTTGGAAGTAAGTATATAAATGTTATAATTTATTTGGTAGAAAAGGGAGAAAAAAGCTAAGATGTGTCTGAAAAAAACCCTTTTTTTCATATTCATCTCAAATTTATATATATTTAACACATTCCCTATATTTTTAAGTTTGACTATGAGATTTTAAGCACTTTATCTGTCAAGATTTCTATCTTGGGACATGCATCTTCAATGAGTTAGCTTCAGAATATGACATTTTTCTCACTGAATACTGACAATTCTCAAATGATGACTTTTGTTGAAAACTAGACCAGTCACTCAGAGGTCAAAATCACGTCAAGGAGCCACACATGCTGTACGGAAATTGTCCTATACCTCTGAAAGCCAAAACAACAAGAAACTCTCAGCAGGTTCATTAGTTTTCTATTTGTGCTTCTTTAAAACTTCATCCATCTCTATTCCACTTGCTGATTTCATAGCATTACCTCAAGCTGCTGAAACAACCACATTCATCCAAAACTATCCAAAATAAATTTCATTTGTCTTCTGTAAGTAGAGTATATGTGCAAGTGTGACCATGAACAAAAGGGTATATATTGAAGGGATACACTCATTATTTAAACTTGCCCTTCTGAGTGAAAGTTCACATGATATGGGTGGGACGTAACACTCAATAGAATGTTTAATGTTGTAAACCTACCAATAATACATTGATTGACAAAGTATACAATAATTCTTCCGGAATTACAATTGCAATATATATGTGTTTGAAAATTTAAAAAAAAGGTTGAAGACGTGGACCAGCTGGCAAAAGACTTGACAGGATAATATTCCAGTTTTTTAAGTTTCCATATTTATATTCTGTATTTTTTAAATTTTCTTTGGAATTATTGGAAAACGAAAGCTTCATCTCAGAGAATAAAAATAGTAGTATTTGGAAAAATACAAGAGCAACTATCAGTGATTTCCCCATATGTTCTCATGAGAGCTACATAATATAATGGATAGAAGTTACTTTGGAAACTGACCACTGAGAGCCTGATAAGTTTCTACGGGCCCCTGTTACCTAATTTATTCCTGTCACCTTTCTTCAAAACCAGTGGACCTCTATTTTTTCCCCCAGGAATCTCTTGGATAGCCTGTGTGTTAGTTTCTAATAATACATTCTTGTTTGTGACCTGAAGTACCACAAGAATAACCTTTCCCAGGTTCCAATGACAACATGATAAATGTCTTGAATCTTTAGTAATTATTTTTGAAATGTGAATTAAGGCAATGTTTGCTCATGATTTCCCTTAAAAAAGAAAAAGAAAATATACAATTTCAGTTTACTGTTGTGCTGGAAAACCCTTGGGTCTTTTTTGGCTGTTTCAAACCTTCTTTCTCGGGGAGAGGGGTCTCCTATCCTTAAAGTGATGGTGGGCAGGAAATTCTGTAAACCTCTGACAGCCTTGTGGTCAAGAGTGGATCAGGGCCATGGGGTTGTGCTCACAAGGTGGTAAGAATGGGGATTAGTTGTAGTGTACCATTTGCTTTTGTAACTTTATAATTAGAAGTCAATTGAGTTAAGTGCTTGCTTAATAATTGGCCTCCAGACCGAAGGCAGGTTTCCCAAAACCAAGAAAATAAAAATCTGTATTGTACAGCATAGCATGTTTTAGAACAGGGTAGAAATCAGATCTCACCTCACATAATGGCATTACTGTTTCTCTGTGGTGGCGTCTAACAAAGGTATCACACGGGCATGAACCAATGAAAGTAACGTATTTCACTACAGTTAATTATCCTGATTTATCCCAAGAAACTAGGTTTTATTCTGTAATCTGTGAGGAAATCTGCTGTTCTAGCCCTAAATCCTTTCTTCAGCCAGGTGATTATCAAGTACATTTTTGTACAGGAGGGAATTAATGCCACATACGGCCTAAGCAGCTTTGACGGCAAAAAGGCCCGGACCTGTAATAACTTTTGTGCAGGGTATTGATTCTGAGAGCGTGAGGGAGCCCACAGTCCCAGGGGCTTCCGGGGGCTTTCTGTGCCCTTCTTTACCTTTTGTGTTCTACCACACTTGCACCTCCACTGTGAACCCTCGCATTAACTCTCCACAGGGGACCCCAGGTAACTCTGTACTGGTGTTACCACAGGCTGAGTAAAACCGTAGGTAAAAAGCCGGCCCCACAATGAAATCTGATTTTCAAGCCAGCAACAATCAATACAGCTTTAAAATTTGATAACACGGAACTTTGGCAGAAAATAATCGAGGTTTGCTGTAAAAGGCTGAGGCACGTTTTCTCCTGACTCCATGGTTTGTTCCTTCCCTGTAGGTTACTTCAGTAGTCATATTTAGGGTGCTTGTGTATGTATGCCCGATGTCTGTGTGTGAGTGTGTGTCCGTGTGTGTGTCTGTGTGTGTATGTGAGTGTGTGTGTGTGTGTGTGTGTGTGTGTGTGTTTCCAAGGCTGTACTTGCAAATATCTATCTGAGGGTGAATCAGAAAGCTTTTGTTGGAACCAGTGAGCATACTAGGCTGAGGGCTGGGGGTAAAGAGGGAGAAGTGAAGGGAGGGGGGAGGAGAAAGGGGGGCACAGCATATCCTGCTCCATGAATTTATTCAAAAGCATTTCAATCTGCGTGCACATCTTCATCACTTCAGCGATAATTAAATCTCAGCATCACAGGTGATGTCCTCACACAGTCTCTTTCCCGGGTTCCCACTGGGCCAATGAAGCAGGCCTCCCTGTGAGGCCTGTTAGCACAGATCAGGTGGTAATGTGGAGGGACAGATGAGCTTTAGCTGACAGATGGCAAGATGACCTGGAAAACCTGCCCCCTTTTCTAGGATCAGGCAGCAGCTGACAGGTATTATTTCATAAAATAACGTCTAAAAGGAATCGCCAGGGTCTTCGCATTAATCTGAGGCTGCAACCAGCCATGTAACGTTTATGTCAGAACAAATCTGTCTCTATGCAGGAGAGGGAAAGTGGTTTTTGATGAAGTTGTTCATAAATTTTAATATAATATGCCTGATGGTGTCAGATATAGTCTCATATCTCTTTTATATTTAAAGGCTCTAGTGAAACATAGAAATATTCAATCTTCAACAAGCTACTTTTAAATAACTAAAAAGTTAACCAAGGATACCTTACTGCCTCTCTCTCCCTCTCTCTCTCTCTCTCTCTCTTTTTTTATATTTTCAATAAAGAACTGGTTCATCTGAGCTCCCTGTTTTTAAATGAAAATGATTTCAATGCCATGAAAAGCTCTTTGCCTGGGGTACCAAACAAAAGGAGTAAGGCTGTTGCAAAGTTGCTTTTATAGAAAACTTGCTTTCTGGAAAGGAGGAAACTTGCCCAAACCCACAAGTAAACAACAACGGCAGGAAGCCCCTGTCTTCTACATACATAAATAATATTTCACAACTTCTGGTGAAAAAAAATATCGACTACTAACTGGTTGGCAGAAATAACCCTTTCATTAAATGAGTTCTCCAGGCACCTGACATTTGAAAGTTTCAACCCAAATGAATATGCAGGGAATTCAACCACCTGGATGGGGTTTCGCTTTGTCTGCCCCATGTGTTATTCCCCCCAAAATGATGCAGTAAGCCGATGACTCAATTTGCATCTACTTACTAAATAGCAAACTTACCTAATTTTGCTCTACACACACACAGAGTCCAATATTTCAACATCAAACTTCTCAATCTGCCAGGGAAAAATGTTGACATCTTTCTATTTGATTGTTACGAAACAAGGAGAACCACTTATAGCGATTGTGTTAAAGGAGAGAACTTTTCCTCTTCTAGACCTTTTGTGGTATGAGATTGCTTCTCCAAGTACCCCTAAGGATAGGCATAAAGTGAATTCATGAACAGAACAGACGCACAAGTAACCTGGAGAGGCGTGTATTACAGAGATGGGACCATCTCCGCACACCTCATAATCACATTTTCACCTGCCCATCTGGTGCAGACCTGGGCTTATTAGTAAATGCACAAGATGCAGAATCGTGCCATTTTTGTGTTTCGAAAACATATACTGAACACAATTTGCAAAAACAAGTGATGGCTTTAAAAATAAAAGCAGGAAAATACAAATTTCAACATGTTCCTTTTAAAAACTGAAATGAGTGAGACATATGGGAAAATGTTTCAATCTACTTAGATACTTGTAAAGGACTACCTAGACTGATCCTCTCTCTAAACTACTAGTTTACCAAATGTAAAAAAAAAAAAAAAAAAAAAAAAAAAAAATTAATTTAATTTAAAAAGGTGAATTCTCCATTTGGTATGCAATAAAATAGAGGTTTAAAAGTATTCATGCAGATGTCTGTAGTTCATTATAACATGATCAAATTAAACCTTCAAAAAATTCCAAATGAATTTTATGAAAAATTTGAATTTTCTTAATCTACATTTAACATAGAATTAAATTATAAATTAACAAAATAAGTATCAAATTTAGATCTAATCATCATTTAAAAATACTCTTATCTGTAGCAATTAGGACTGATACTTAATTCTAAAAGTTATGAGGAATTATTATAGAATTATACATACATATCACCCACCTAAATTAAATTTTAAAAAACACGTATTTCATATAGAGTCAAAGCTTTTCCTTGTCTGAATATCAAAATTTGCTCTATCTCTTCCATAAATCTCTTTGTAATAGATTTAGAATTTCTATTTTTTATTTCTTTGGAGTAGAGTGCAAATTCTATGATACACACAAAATAAACGAAGTGTAGAATCCTTCTGTGTTTTGGGGTTTATTTAAGATTTTCTTTTTCAACTTGTCACTGTTGTCTTGCCCATACCTAATTTCGAGTAATTTCTTTCAGCAACTCATTTATCAAGTCTTTCCAAAGCATTCACCTTTGGTGTTCATACAAACAATAGCTTCCTTTCTTTGAACATTCTTATGTCATCAGTTCATGTGATATTGAATTAAATCATATACTTCTATTGAATTAAATCATGTATTTCTATACATAAAAATGATATAACTAGTTTGGAGGGAAAAAATGAAAACATTCCTTTATAACCACTCCACTCAACTGAGAGGCACAAAATAGTTCAGACATACCAGAAAGTGGAATATTAGCTGTGAGCATTGAGCTTAGTGTAGACTACAGTACATTTTAGAAAGAAAAGGGTAAGCTAATCTTTGAAGCGTCTAAGTGAGGCTGTTGAAGAGATTTTCTGAATATCTATTTATTATTGTGTACTTGTGTGTGTGTGTTTATCCTCGTTCTTAGAAAATCCCATGGCTGTTTTCTTGTCTACTCAATAACATCCCACCTGACAATGTGTATATTCTCACACCCCATGATAAGGCTAGAGGCAAAAAAATTGGATGACACTTAAGAATTCAACATTTTTCTCTCACTTTTATAATAAGTATTACGAGGGTGTTTTTAATTTTTCCTACTTTGGAAACATTTAATATTTTGCTCTATTCTTTTTTATTAATGGCTTAGTGTTGTGCCTGCTTTGCACCTGGTCATTAGTGAGGCACTAGCTATATGAGCTTAGGCTCATATGTGTTAGTTTTTTTCATCTAAAATGTGTGATAGTTTTTTCATCTAAAATGCCAATGATAACAAAACATCAACATATTTTATGAATCCTGTGAATTAATAAATGCAAAAAGCATGGACGTGGCCCATAGTGGGTGTTCAATAATTGGCATTCATATTATCAATATTCTTGAAATTGAGTCACTATTCTTTTTAAGTATAAAGTCATCAAAGATAAGATCTGATGACAACTGTTAAGGAAATTCCTGAATTGGACTCTTACATCCTGTTTAATTCTTCAAAAACCTTTGCTACCTGTTAGCAGTTGTTAAGAACATTTAAGTAAAAATTATGTTCACTCAAAATTCATAGGTGTTCCTAAATTACCTTAATTAAGTCAGTGAAATTCCTCTATTGCAAAAAGAAATGTGTAATTCTTACGTTGTTTCTTCTGAAACTCATCTTTTCCTATTGATTAATGTTTTATAATTATTTCTGATTAAATATTGTATTATATGACAAGGTAATGAGATTGTTATGTATGGACTTGTGTTCTGGAATAGATAAGCTCTGTGCAAAATTATAAGATGACTTGGCCATTTAGAACAGAGATAAATGTATGCACAAGGTGTCTTTCCATAATATTTTTGTTTGTTTGTTTCCCGATTACCCTTTTTGGGCACATGGGGAAAGAAAAACAGTAAAAAGGATCAACCCCAGTCTATTCCTTCTACATATTCCACTTTTTTGTTACCTGAAGAAAAGTCTAAGAGACTTTTTAATAAGAGAACTTCTTGAACATGGGTCATCAGTAGGCATTGATTTTTTTTTTCTTCCTTCTAACCCAAGACAATTGTGCTTTTTTTTTTCCCTATAGGTTTTACAAAAAGTTCATTCCTCAACTGCAGAACAAACTCTAAGTTTAAAAACAAACAAACAAACAAACAAAAAAACCACTTATTGACATACCGCATGTTCTTCTGGGTCAGAGTGAATACACATAGCACACTCAGCCATATCTATTTAGATTTTTAACAATTCTCTTTCTTCAGAAAACCTACGTCCATTTTTGGTCTACTTAATAATATCCCACTCTGTGTTGGTGGCTGAGTGGTTTCAGCTTGTAATACACCTCAAGAGGAATTCATCTGCATTTCCTCTCCTCATCGATAATGTGAATTACATCATGTATGTTGTAAGGAAACCATTCATTTTTTATGCTTGGCCATAAACAAGACCATGACAATGATTAGAGTTGAATATGAACATTAAGAAGTCCCAAGAAACAATAGAGAGGAAGTATTTATTTATGTAGTTCAGAGCATTAACACTATGTTCCACTGTCAAAGATGGCCGCTGAGACTGAGATGGTCTCAGCCTGGTGCTTAAGCTTCTATCTCCTCTGGACTCTTACCATTAATACAAACATTGATTGGAGAAAACCTAAAAAGGCTATATCAGTGTGTGCCTAAAGATGTCTTTCAAACCAAAATTACTTTTGCTTGATTAATTAGTCTATTTTATCTGGTGCAAATTAAGTGGCTTAGGTTTAGAAGAAATACAGGGCACTTCAAAACTATTCTATAAGTTTGGTGTCTGAGAGTCAGAAAGTTATCTTACAGGCTTGATAATGGTTACACTGAGTGTCCCATGATTTGAGAAAGGGAACTATAACTGTAATTCCACCTCCTTTAGTACAGAAAAAACACGGAGACACATCTTGAATACATTCAGGTAATTTTAGTAATCAGTGTGCATTTTAGTGAAATGCCTTCCAGTAGAAGTGCCCCCCCCCCAAAAAAGCCATTTCAATGTCCATAGAAAAACTCAACACATATGCCTTCACTTATAAGTTTAGCTATTATTTGGATAAAATAAAGTGAATTCTAACTTCAGTACTCTAAAAGTTGAGTGGCCTTAGCTCAACCATGCTAAGTTACAGTTAGGTGACAGCAAACATTTTGGTTGATGCTTTTTTTTTTTTTTTTTTAGCTGAATCTTCTCCACCAATCTATTTATCTTCTCTTCATAGGTTGTGCATAAATCCTGATGCCCTCAATCATTGTAAATAACCGCACATGTCAATCTGAAATAGCCTTGGATCGGGGCAGAACTCCTCTTCTCTGTGTGGTTAGAAAACACATGCTTGACCTCTATGAGCTCTGTTCCCTCACTGTGGTTTATATAAAAACCTCAGATTGGGAGATTTCTGAAGCAACCATCAGTTTTATATAGTGAATTATGAGAAGCTTCTCTCCAAGTAAAATAAAATGGTAGCCTAGAGCTTCTATCAAATGCCTTACAATATTGGCATTTGTAGAATGAAATAAACAAATCTCTTTTTTCTATAAAACCACATCTTCTTATTCAATTGTCTATGGAGTGGACATTAGGGGAAAAGTTTTCTTCTCTGAAATGTTTTGAAGCTCTTTTCTTTTCTTTCTTTCTTTCACCTTTTTTTTTTTTTTTAAATAATGGGATAAGGTTCATCCAGATAGGTTAGTTTTAATTCTGTTTGGAGGCAACTGAGGGAAGGAGCAGTAGACCTTTCAAGGGACTTCCATGCCTTCCATTATGCTTACTTACAAATAAATCCAGATGATAGTGTACAACAGAAGTATGCTTCAAATATGGGTGATTCCTGAATGACGCCAGGAAAAGAGGCAGCTATTTTGGAATACCCAAACTCTTTTTCGAATTTTACTTATGCAGGTGGGTTATATTCCCCTACTATGTAGTTAGCAGCATTTTTTTTTTTTTTAACTCTAAAACACATAGGCCTTTTTGCCTGAGTTAAATTTGTTTCCTTAGCTGGTAAAGCTTTTCCTTTCCATATGGTCAGGATAGCTAATTTAGTTTGTCTCTGAGGTGGCCAACATTATAGTGTGGTATCATAGAATATAAAAATAAAAGAAGGTATGAAAACCTTATTCTAAAAATGAAATAAAAACAGATGGGACATACGTTTCTAACGTATTTAATTTGCATCGTCTTTTTCTCCTTTTAAAGTTCTTGTGGACCAATCTTGCAAAAAGGCAAAACAAACCCTAAACACTCCAGTTCCATGCCAGCAAGCTGCCAGGCTGATCTTTTTATCTCCATCAACTCCATGAAAAATCAACGAAGAGAAAAAAAAAATCAAAACCTGTGTGTTTAAATGTCCTGAAATTTTTAAAATAAAATTCTAAAATAAAATTCGTAGACTATTTTTCACTTACATACTGTGCAACTATTTCCAAGTGGAAACATAGTCATCTGCAAGGTTGAATTACCTCAGGGATCCTAATGATGACCTTTCTCTTGCCACGTGGGGACAGCAAGAACCTTCCTGGGTGACCCCAGAAGAGCACGCAGGTGGCCGTGAGTTTCAGTTTCCTCTCCATACTTTTCCTTTCTTTAAAGCTGCTATAAAGACTTCATCATTCTCTCCAAGACACAGTCTTGTACATCCTGCCCCTAGAATCCCGATTTCATCAGATTTGCCCACTGTAACTTGTTCAGTAACTCAGTGTGCAATATACCTTGTGGTCTTGTAGCAGCTACCATATGCAAATAAGACTAGGTCTGTGTGATGTCAAAGCAAATGAATTGGTAGGCAAAATAATTTAGACAAATAATTACTGGTTTTGTCTGAACAGCTGGCTTAACCTTTTGTGTTTTTTTTTTTTTTCTATAGTTTCCTGAATCAACTTTTTCCCCCCCTTTAAATCAAATCAACACACTGGAGAATTGCTTTAGAACTGCATAATTCCTTTTTAAAGAGCACTTCTGTGAGAGATGGTTTGGATCTGCCATAGGGTTATAGTTGTATTATTAGAATAGAAGATTTCCAAATATAATTCTTTTCTGACACTAAAACATTTTAATTTTATTACTGACCTCAAGGATACTTTTTCTGCTGAAGGCTATCCATAGTTTTTAATTAAAGATGCATTCAAATAAAAACATTGCCAGATTACTGCAATGTAAATGAGCCAAAATACCTGCTTGAGTAAAACATTTTATTTTCTTCAATTTTCCATAAGAAAATTTTTAAAAAGTTAATAGAGGTAGCAATGACAATCATAAATTATTTGTCATCAGAAGAAAACTGTGAGGGCTTCTTAGGCAAGTATTCTAATAGTTCTGTCTCAAAAAGTCTTTATATATTTTAAATGTGTTCTTTTTTCTCTCCCTAGCATCATTCAAAATGTTTTTTAAAAAACTTTATTGATTACTGGAACAAGGAAGTAAATTGTGGGCTGATAAGCTTCTTTGGTATCATCTGCAGCCTTGATACAAATACAGGTAATACTTGAAGGAAGGAAAATTAAACCACGGCTGGAGTTACCGATCCTTGGTAATATTTTTTCACAATGCTGGATAGCTTAGTTTTTCTTTTCTCACTTTAGGATGTTTACCAAACAAATTTTATATAGTACATTAGAAAAATACTTAAACTGCTTATAATCAGAACTGAAGACTTAAGCAAATGCTTTCGGTCAGCGTCTTGCGTCTGACTCTGTCTTTTCTATAGAAACCCTCAAACGGAGAGAGAGTAAGTGAGCAGCCACAGACAAGACAGCAGCCACGAGTAGAACTTGATGCTCCCTGGACTCCTCCCAATTTCTGAAAGACGTCAATATTTCCTTTGCAAACGAGCATGAGGAGAATTCTGTTCTTAGCTAGTGTTATGAATTGAATGAGTTGCCCTCTCCCCAGATATGTTGAAATAACAATCCCTTGTACCTCAGAATGTGACGTTATTTGGGAGAAGAATCTTTATAAAGGTAATTGAGTTAAAAGGAGGTTGTTAGGGCAGGTCCTGATCCACTATGACTGATATTCTTATCAAAAGTGGAAATTTGGACACAGAAACAGACACAAAGAGAAAACACTATGTAGGACCCACAGGGACAGTATCACGTGACAATGAAGGCAGAGGTTTGAGATACGGAGCTGGGAGTTAAGGGATGTCAGACTCTTAGCAATCCAATAGAAACCAGAAGAGGCAAAGAAGGATTCCTTCAGTTTTCAAAGGGACCAGGGCCCCAGTGACCCCTTGTTTTCTAACTTCTAGCCTCCAGAACTGTGCTTCATTAAGCTGCTGTTGTTTTAAGGCACCAGTTTGTGCTACTTTGTTTCAGCAGCCCTGGGAAGCTAATACTGATGGTGAAACTAGTGCCTCTGGGGATAATCTCTCAGAGGAGAAGAGAAGAGAAGAGAGGAGAGGAGGGGAGGGGAGGGGAGGGGAGGGGAGGGGAGGGGAGGGGAGGGGAGGGGAGGGGAGGGGAGGGGAGGGGAAAGAGTTCTAAGGAAGTGAAGCATCCAAATGCAAACGGTCAGGAGTACTTTCAAAAAAAAGTAAGGAAAAGATACCAAGAAAGGTACCAAAAAGGATGGATTGCTTATTTTGCTAAATTGAAAATCAACTCTCATTTGTATCTCTTCCTTTTAATTTTTTTTTTTTTTTTTTTTTTTAACTAACCGTCCAAACTTTTCAAAACACGGCATGAACGATTGGACAATGAGAAAAGAATCAATTGTCAGGAAACACTGGCCTGGCTAAAACTGGTAAAAGGAAACACTGGCCTGGCTAAAACTGGTAAAAGGTGGGGTGACTGTGACATCATCCAATTTCAGGGAAAATTGTGGAAGAAAGCTAAAGGATGGTCAGAGTCTATCGTGAGCGGGTGACTGTAAATCACTGTATAAACACCCAGGAACGGCTCCCCCAAAGTCAAGAACCAGTCAAGCAGTACCAGCTGTAAAAATGGAAGTGTGCAGGAAGTGGAGGATTCCTCTAACAGCTGTTGGGGCCATTAAAAATGAAAAGTAAATCCAAACTGGCAATATAAGAGATTTATTTTTCTACATTAACCCTGACAGCAACTGCCAATTTTTTTTTCAGTCTTTTGCCACACAAGTACCTTTCAAGGGGCGTAAGAATCAGCGCCAACTGCAAAAGCAGCAATAGGTGGAAAAATTGGGATTAAGACAATTTAATATTGATGGCAAGCATCCAATAAGATGAGGTTGAAGAAAGGAACTTGAGAAGTCAAAGCTGGCGGGAATGCATCAACTTTCCCCAGGAAAATAGAATCATCTGGGGAGACTGAAGTGCACCTTAAAATCACAGGAGAGCCAAACAATTTTCTATAAGTAATATTATACTTTGCAAAATAAGGAGCTTTAATGAAGATTTCACTATATTATGAAGTAGAATTTAAGTAAATGCAAACTACCACAAGTTTGTTTTTTTGTTTTGTTTTGTTTTGTTTTTCAAAATATAAGGACCAAGATGTCAGTTCTTTTCATGCTCTAGACACAGAAGATATGGGGAAATACAGCTTCCCTTAATTTATGTCAAGGGATATCTGTTTGCCAAGCAAATTGTTAAGAGAGGCTGACTTTTTAACCATTCAGAGCTATACTTCTATTATAAATTGAATAATGTGTTAAATCTTCCATTCTGTCTCCCCTTCTTTCCTTCATTATTTCCCAATTCTGTTTGTTAACCCTGGTTTAAAGTTTTCATCCCAGGATCATGAGCCCACACATTTGTCTCTTTGTAAGTTAGAGTCTTAGAATTTAGAGATGGAAGGAATCCTGGAGATCATTTACTTTAATGGCTAAATTTTATTTATACACAAAGAAGCAGTGAAACAATTTAACTAGAGAAAAGATAGAATTATAGATAGAATTATGTGTATGGGCTTTGGCCATCAACAGCCTTGGATCAAATCTGCCTTCACTACTTGCTCAATTATGTCTATCACATTTCTCATCACATCAATTCAATATATCATCCAAACAAGGACACTCTTGAGGGTAAAAAGAGGATGCAACTAAGTATGCTGAGACAATGGGGATAAAGCGAGGCTCTCCCTGAAAACTAGACTGTCACCTGTATTGTCAAGATGCTATGGACATCACAGGGTAGGTGTGAGGACCAAATGAAACACTGTATGTAAATCACCCAGGCAACAAATCAATGGTAGCTATTAAACAAGTGTCCCATGGTCAGGCTATATGTTGATAATAAAGCCAGAAAAGGAAAACACAAAGTAACATTCTTTCCACTATACTACATTGTTACTTTAAACAGAGCAGATAAAGCAGGAGACTAATAAGAAGCAGAGTACTAACATATCATTATAATATATTAGTACTCCTTATTAATCAACTTAATCTGTTTTGCTTACACAATCACATGCATATTCAATTCTCCAATTACATTAGATCTGCTCAAAGGCCATAATCAGAGGTCTGTGTATTTATCTTCATTCTTTCCTCTACCGTTTTTTGTTTTGTTTTGTTTTTTGCAAAGTACCTAGTATAAATTTGTGCACAAAGCAGGTCCTTACAAAAATGGGCAATTTTGTTCTTCTTGCTTTATTCTACTGCATATTTTTGAGGACTGCAAATGAGCACCCAGTTTTTGGCACCATGAATATCTGTTTAGTGGACGTGGACTAAGAAACTCTTTGAAGTGTACCTACCTATATTGACTTCTTTCACCTCTTTGAAAAACACAGAGCCATTCTGTTTCCTTACTCAAGCATTTTGAAGCACACGTATCTTCTCTAAGGAGGAAAATTTTGTCATTTGGACTCCTTGATCTTCAATTTAACTTTTATAAGAAATTTTGGTCATTCACTCCTCTCTAGAGTTGACAATATGTCTTCTCAGAAGACAAGACAAGGAAGAAAATAAGAAATTCAGATTTTTTTTCAGGACGCTAAAAAGAGAATTTTGTAAACCAGGCCACAGTGAAGCTGACTCTTTATAAAATGGCTGGCAATGGCCTTGTTAATGACCAGCGTGAATCATTTCACTGTGGCTTCAACTGCAGCCTTGATCAGTACCAACAGGCAAAATGTGCGTTTAGAGGAGGATTTACTCATGGCATGGTGCACACACTGAGTTCTCAACTCTCACTCTTACGTGTACTTTTGTTATGTGTATCAGAGACTTGTAGGCACATGAGACAATCAATCTTCTCTGCTTTTAATCTGCATCTATTTGGAAATCAAAATTTCCAAAACGAGCCATCGAGTTTGCTATAACTTTGGAATTTTTGATATCTCCATTCCATTAAAAAACAAAACCAGGTATCAACCAAGTCATGGTTCCAAGGTTCATTATGTGTACCATCATATAGTGTGCCTCTTCCCTTCAATATTTTAAATTATCTGATTTACAAACTGTAACATTTATCATTTATCTGCTCTATTTCTCCTGTGCAGTCAAATTTCAATACTTCCGAGATCAATTATCTTGTTTGTGAATATAATTCCAGCCCTTGACTTCATTCCCTCAAGCAACCTGACTCTAAGGCATTTCTTTCTCTTGAATCTCTGCTGGAGGGCAGCAGTGGAGGAAGAAGAAGATAAAATGCATCAATCAATATTTCTACTTTTAGCAGAACTGGTAAAGGATGATGTACAAGAAGATGTTGAAAAAACTAGCTAAAATGATACTTTTGAGTGATTTGAGGTTTTCACTGATTTTGAATATATCTTTTTCTCTAAGGCACTATGGGTGACTATGGCTCTTTTATAAACTACCCCTATTATCAGAGAGAGAAGTCAGAACGGAAAGAAAAATGAGTTTGATACACTGCATTACCATTTTGGATAGATAACTGGGAATTGACCTCAATATGCCACGAGGTAACATGGATACATAACATTAGCCTTAATACCAAACCAGATTTATAGAAAAGTATCTTTATTTCTTAAAGTTTTAGAAGTACTTTAATAGCTGTTTAATAAACTGCTTAATACCTCCAGACTCAAGAGTGGCTTTGAACTTCCAATCACCCACAAATTATTTCTATAAGATCTTAGAAATCGGGCTTTATGATCTCATTTTCACATTAGTCACTATTATCAGATCACCTGCTTTGTTGAATTAAAACGTATCTCCCAAAGACACACAACCAAACCAACGGTTCAGGGGAATCTTCAACATTCTGATAAATCTTAGTACATAATGCTTGTTTGTTTTCCTTTCTATATTTATCTCCAAGGTTATTTCTAAAGCTAGAGTTATCTAGTCATTGGATATTATGATATAATGAGTATATTAAATTAATTACTATTGTTTAACTGGAGATAATACTTTGGTATGTTTGTTGTGAAAGGAAAAGTTACCAGAAAGATTTAAAGTAGATATATAAAAGGCAATTTTTAAGGATTATTCCAAGAATTAGCCTTTGAGAAATGCACTGAGAAGACTGAAGTATAAAAGTACTAAAGTCATGATTGGAAGAGTTATGAAGCAAAGTCATATGTGTGTATATATTTACATATATATATGTATGTGTTCTAACATATATTTATGTGTATACATGTATGCCATTAATACCTTCCTAATTTATTGCTCTAAAATTAATGTAAAACCCTAGCTCAAACCTCTTTGACATTCTAGTTGTAATATTAATTATCATAAAACTATATAGCCATTAAATCATTTTTCAAAAAATATTTAGTGATTTGGAAATTTCATACTCCAAATTTAGTGAAAGAAAGTCAGAAAACAAAATTATCTATAGGATCTTAATTTATAGGATAAAAATAGGTATCTAAAGAAAAAGGTAGAAAGGAAAAACACAACTTTATTATTTAATATATTTAATAATGGATGCTTTGAAAACAATTATTCATTTTTTATTTGTTTTTGAAATGTTGAAAATCTAATTTAATAAAACATACTTTCCCACTCTTAAAAAGCATTATTTCTTTGCTTTTTAGATTACACATATATGCATTAAGGTCAGATTGCCAACCCCTAAATACCGTTTTTTGTATTGTTGGTAATGGTAAATATTTTCTTATAATCCCAACATTTCAAAAACAAATAAAACTTTTTTCTGTGGTTTTCCTAAAGTAATAATGTGTTAAAAAATAATATCTTTCTTAATCACAAAGAAAAATTGCTGAAACTGTGTTAGCAATTTTTTGTTCTTGAAGTTTCTAGAGTTATTTTTTGAAGTATGTTAATTGGAACAAGAAACTAGAATAAATGATCACTAACATTTCTTTTTATATTAAATTCTGCTGTACTGTATACAACTTCATTAGTTAAATATTGGCTATACATTAAAAAAAGTATTTATTCTTTATAGGATTACAATTTTATCCAAATGTTTTAAGACACAGTTTATTAAAATTATCCTCTCTTTGAAAATTTTATTAGATGTCAGGGAAAGTGGTCCATATATGCCATTTGTAAATGAAATCCAAAGCTTGTACTTCCCCCATAAGAGAACAGAATCTCATATTAATGCCAAGCAAATGGGCTGGTATTTTTCAGTTTATGGCTTCCAGAGGAAAATATTTCAAAGGGATTATAGGAAAATATTTACCATTACCAACAATACAAAAAACAGTATTTAGGGGTTGGCAATCTGACCTTAATGCATATGTGTAATCTAAAAAGCAAAGAAATAATGCTTTTTAAGAGTGGGAAAGTATGTTTTATTAAATTAGATTTTCAACATTTCAAAATATTCACCTAAGACTAAGATTGGTTACACCTTTTTTTATAAGCTCAAAAAAAAAAAAACATAAAAAAGTGAGAGAGTTGTAGTGAGAAGAAAATGGGGAATAATTAAGATACTAAATAAAATTATTAAAATATTATCATAATGTTAATAGATTTACTGTGATATAACTTTTATAAGTAATCTAATTAAGATCAGATTTTCTAATGCTTATATATTAGCCTCCATGGTATATATTCATTCCTGAATTTTTTTCTGTGTGTTCTAAGTCTTAACACATATATACTTGAAATTAAGGAAAATAAATGCGCTTAGCCCATGGTCTAGAAAACCCCCCTCACAGTCAAGGATTGTGATTTTAAGAACCTCAAAAATGCCAGACACAATGGGCCTCAATGAGTGAATTCTATTCAATGACGATTGATAGACTTGAACATTGTTCAGGAGGTACTATCAGGGACAAGCCACAAACCATCCAAATAATGTAAAACTCAAATTTACAGATTTATATAGACTGCTCTGAGGAATTTTGGTTAATTGATTTTCCTGATTAGCTTAAAGTGAATGAAAAGCTTTTTACTCCTCTGTCCCTGAACTTAAACTTATCTTCAAAATGCTTTAGTCCAACTCTCCAGTTTTAGCATTCTAAAGGGTTCATATTGGAATGGATCTATAGTATGAAAAGTCATGCAGTGCCTAGCAATCACGAGTTTAAAGATCCGTTTCAATTGTACCCAATGGAAAATGTGGACGTTGCATATATCAGAAAGGAAAATGGGCGAATATGCACTTTAGGTCCTACCGAATGTGCGTTTGTTCTTTCTTTGCATAATAGACTTAAAACTGTGAACTTGTTCTGTTGTTATTTGCCAACAGGTTTTCTTTAAAGCAGGGTTTGCGCTTTTCCAAAGAACTCCCAGATCCAAGCACTCATCAACAGGAAAAATAAAATCCGTTTAATCAATGTTTGGAGAAGTTGGGTTCTTAGTCGGCATTTCACTATTCTTGGCTTCCAGAATCAACTCCTTAGAGCCAGAGTGCTGATAGAAGTTTTCAGTAGGAACACTTAACCATGGCAGTGTTATCAATGAGTTTGCTGTCTTTACCTAAAGTCTGCACAATTTCCATTCTTTCCTAAAGAAACAGCATCTTCAACTTTCACAGGGCAGTCTAAAGTTTCATTTCTAAATCACTGGAGCTCCAGCGAGGTCATGTCTTTACGCATGTCACCACTGGATACTCTGGCACTGTTGTTCTAACACTGAGTGAGCTGCACAGTTTCCCCTCAGCATTCCACATGTGCAAGAGAGTATATTTTTCTTAGTTCCTAAGTGCTTGGCAGAACTCTGATTCCCAAGGTATTTGGGCTATGTTGTTCTGAATTTTCATCACCAATCAGATTACTTACTTTCAGACCATAAAAAGTCACAAAAAAGAACTTGGAAAACTCATATTTAATAGGGCTCTAGGGAGGAATGGCAGGATGAGAAGTGAAGAGAGGAGGAGAGGCCAATGACATTTCCAAACACCAGTAGGTAGAGAGTTTTAATTCTAGCATAATGCTAGTAATACAATTAATAGTAGTACACATATTTTAGTGTGACCGTGCTGAACATTAGCCTTAAATTTAAATAAGCATCTGGCTTTTAGAAAATAGAGATTTTGTCATACTATCAGCACTTGCCAGAAAATAATTTAGAATACATTGTAAGGTATACATCTATGTGTATACAACACGTCCAGCCACATTTCCTTTCTGTCTAACTTGTGGCTGTTCATTGCTTTTTACGAATTTGGATCCCTGAGTGATTCCTCCTTGCAGTCAAGTTGTGATGGCCTTCGTCTGTTCATCTTTGCTCCCTTTTAGTCATTAATTCTTTTGGCAAATATTCATTAACAGTGTTAAATTCTGAGATTATGCAAATGGAGAAGGTATTGTACCTGTCCTAGAGAAGTCATTAATCTGGTGGGGGAAAACAACTCTTTCAATAGGTAGCTACTCTGGCCACAGGGTAGATTGATTCTCTTGTGTGTAAGAGTTACTGTTCCAGTCCCAAACAGGATCATCTCCATAGAGGATCAGGCAGGGTTGTTGGGGGTGAGAGGGTTGTTATGGAGAAAGGAATGAGATGGGAGGTTGGCGAAAGCAGGCATCTACTAATGACGGCACTACGTAACATGTCACATTCCAATAACAACATCCCATAATCCACCTATAATATTTTTATGACCCATTTTTTAAAAGTAAGAAATGAGCAAAATGTTCCCTTTTAGGAAATATGTTCTTTCTTACCCACTGGCTTTTATTTCACCCATTATAATGGATTTCAACAACTTAATTTGCAGTGCCCTTTGCCAACTGTTTGAGAAGTAACACAATTATAAACCCAGCTATATGTGATTAACAGGATAATTTTACCTCATAGATATACAACATTTGGGATTTATTGTTATGGGACTATTTTTAAGAGCTAGCCATGATTCTAATAACAGTTTAACCTCAGTAAAATGGTTTTGCAGCTTTGCTAGGTCTAAGGAATGTTTCATCTATTTGGGATTTCTTGTTCATGAATAAATCAATTATTATTATGTTTTACTCTTTCATCAGGAGACATACAACTTTATTAATGATAAAGTTAGCATGGTAAATCACTTTTTTAAAAGGAGAAAATATCCCAAACTAGGTGCTATATATCATTTTTGCTCCTTCTTCAATGCCAAACTCAAGTTGATGTGCTCATCATAGACTTTTCCTAGATTACCATCAAGATTGATTGATCTTTCCCCTTGTCATCTCATGTCACTCTATACATTTCTGTTATATTTTTATGAGAGGCAGCAAATAGGATGCTTAAGTGCATGAATTCTTGAAACACACTACCTGGTTTTGAATCCTGGTTCTGCCACTTTAGTATTTATGTTCTTTTAAGCAAATTTTATCATCATTCTGTCCCAATTTCCTCATCTATAAAATAAGAGAATAGCAATACCTGACTAACAAGGTCTTGAAGATTAGATGAATAGGCATATAAAAGAAGTTATAAGGTTATCTGGCATATAAATAGTCCTGGGTAAGTATGTGCTACTTCTCTCTCTCTCTCTCTCTCTCTCTATATATATATATATATATGTATATATCTTTTTGATACAGTTGTTTGTTCAAGTGTGTAGCTCTCTCAGTAGGGTATGCTTTATTTAATACCATTTGTTTTTGTATACTAAATCTTTCAAGCTTTCTTAAAAATGGTAGGCCTTTAATAAATACTAACTGATATAATATTGGGATTGAAGACTCTAAGGAGGCCCATGAATGACCTTCAGGAATTCCACAACTTTAAATTCTTTTTTTTTTTTTTAAAGATTTTATTTATTTATTTATTTGACAAAGAGAGAGAGATCACAAGTAGAGAGGCAGGGGAAGAAGCAGGTCCCTGCTGAGCAGAGAGCCCAAGCGGGCCTTGATCCGAGGACCCTGAGATCATGATCTGAGCTGAAGGGAGAGGCTTAACCCACTGAGCCACCCAGGTGCCCCAACAACTTGAAATTCTTTATGTGCATTTTTTTTTCTGAGGCAAATATTCATACCATTCATCAAATTCTTAATTAAACTATGTACAAAAGTTCTAAGGAAAGGATCTTCTAAACCTTAACAACAATTAAAAACTTCTGAGTCCATTTGGAATGTCTACTTTAAAAATTATATAAGAATTTACCAAAAACCCAAAGTAATGTGGTGTCTTCACTATTTCCTTTGTTCATCTTAATTTATCCATAAGCAATTTTTGAAATTCAAATGTATACACACACACATACATATACCTGAATTAACTAAAAGCTGGGATGGTATTGGTGAAACAGAATATTTAGTCCTTATTCTTGAAAGACTAATGGTATTTTTGTGAAAGTCAAAGGAATAAAATTAGCTGTTTGGGCTAAGAAATAAACCATTAAGTCACTTCTGGATACATTCCTGGTAATAGGATGCACAAATTGAAAGCTTTCATTGAAGACTTCAGCTCTGGCAGTACACAGATAAATGATTGCTTTAGAGTAGCTCACCAGAAATATCATAAAATAGTTGATCGAGTGTACCATTTGTTAAAATGCCATGTTTCAATCAAAGACAAATTTCTCAAAACAAGGATTTGAAGCCCTATCTTTCATAAAACTATTAGTCAAAATTCTAACATTCACATTGAGCCTGCACTGTTTCTTGTACTGATTTTTAAGCTAGCCTTGGGGGAGAAAAAGAAAAAAAAAATGGAATGTTGGGCTTAGTGCCTAAACTGCTACTAAACCAAACTAAATCTGTATTTATCTATGCTGAATGTATTTATTTCTTTTTTAAATTTTTATTTATTTATTTGAGAGAGAGAGAGAGTACACAAGTAAGAAGAGCAGCAGAAAGAAAGGGAGAACCAGGCTCCTCACTGAGCAGGGAGCCTGATGCGGGCCTCAATCCCAGGACCCTGAGATCATGACCTGAGCCGAAGGCAGATGCTTAACCAACGGAGCCACCCACGCACCCCTGAATGTACTAATTTCTATTGTATCCATGTGAGTGTGTGTGGGGAGAGGGATGGGGATGAATATGCCAGCTTAAAATCTCATATAGAAACTCCAGAGATCACTGAATAACATACAAAATTCTTTCTTTGTTGTTAGAGAAGAGATTCTCACCAAGTAATCCTCATTTATTATATGCCTTTCAGAAATTTACTTAATCAATGATTTTTTATTACTTTCTACATCTAATAACATTCTTCGTCAAAAGCAGACTAAAATAGGTTTCTATAGTACCAAAACACCACTACCACAAAAAACAAACAACAAATAAATGAAAACAGCTTCCTCCTCTTACCAATAACCTACTCTCCCAAATTAAGCAAAGGATATTATGCAAATATCCTGATAGTCACTTTGAGCCAAGATAGTCAAAGGAGAAAAGATGTAGTGATTAAGGAAACAAGGCCTCTTGTCTTGCATAATTGTTTGAAACATGGAAAAGCTAAAGATTGCACTTTTCTCATGGGTTTATAGGATGCCATGAAAGAGAAAAGAATAAATGAAAGAAAATGCAACACTTGCTTCAAATATCACACAATGTCAATGGGGAGAGGAATGTGAAGTTGCAGTGGGTATGTACAAACCATGGACATGAGTAGAACATACCCACCTTCTTCCTTCAAGAGATGCTTGGTAAGAGTTCAGAATTCCAGTTACATATTATAATTAATAGATCAATTAATTTTAGAAGTGACACAAAATATTTTTATCTTTCAATTGTGTAATTTTTTCATAAATACCTATATGCCACAGTAAATTTCTTATAACATTTTATAAGATATCACAACTAAATCAAATAATTTTAAAAAACTATGGGTGTGTGTATGTAATATAACCATTATGGCTTATGATACAATAGGCTTATTGGAGTGAGCTGAATAAATAAAAAAAAAAAACAGTTTACAAATATATAAGTATCAGGGGTGCCTGGGTGGCTCAGTGGGTTAAGTCTCTGCCTTTGGCTCAGGTCATGATCTCAGGGTCCTCGGATCAAGCCCTGCATGGAGCTTTCTTCTCAACAGGAAGCCTGCTTCCCCCTTTCTCTCTGCCTGCCTCTCTGCCTACTTATAATCTCTGTCTGTCAAATAAATAAATAAAATACTTTAAATATATATATATATATATATCAGAATCATAATTAATTAATGACATTTAATTTTTTTGTTTTGATATTAAAGAGGAAAACATGGGCTGAACACATTTCAGGACATTGGTGTCTTTGCACAAGTCTTGTTTGTTGTTCAAGGCTCATGTTATTATCCCTTGGGGTTCATATGGCCCATTCTTTGGTGCATAAAGTAATGTAGCTCTTCTGCACCAAATAGGAATTCTTTTGTTTAACACCTATTCCCTATTTGCTTATTGCCCACAAAATAAGAGTGCTACTGTGAGGGGCACCAGAGTGGTTCACTGGAGTAAGCATCTGACTCTTGGTTTTGACTCCAGTCCTGATCTCAGAATCCTGAGATGGAGTTCACTTAGGACTCCATGTTCAGTGCAAAGTCGGCTTGAGATTCTCTCCCTCTTCCTTCCCTTGTGCCCCTCCCCTGGCTCAAGCTTGTTCTCTCTCTCTTCTCTCTCTCGCGCGCGCGCTTTAAAAAAAAAAAGTGCTGATACTTTCAAATTATGACAGCATATCCCAGTAGAACTGAGCATGAGCTTTAGAAGACTGATATGGATTCCAATCCAAGATTTACATTTGCAATTAGAGAAGTACAGGGCAAACTATATAACCTCTCTGACTTTCAATTTCTGGGAAATAAAACAATAAAAAGTTACAACAAAAATGACAATAATAATAATAATAAGCCTTCTTTCTCCAAAAGGTTGTTGAATTACATAAAATGGTCTTTGCAAAGAACCTTGTACAGTATTTTGTCCCCATGACAGTCTCAATATAGTATCACAATCTTGATTTTGCTGGTAATAAATAAACATGGCATGAATAAATAGTATATTATACTGATGGAACAAATACCTGCATTATTTACTACAAATTCAACCAGCAATTACACTAGAATTTCTACAAGTTTGAAGGAGAAATTTAACCAAACTGAAGTCTCTTTAAAATAAAAATTTGTATATTCCATGACTATCTCCTTAAAATAATTATTTTTTAATAAATTTAAGGATTTTTAAAAATTCATGCTTGTAATTAAAAGCATTAAAATCCACCTTTAAGCTCAAAGGTTTGTCTGCTTTTGGTTCTTCTAAGAAAAAGTAGAGAATAAATTTTACATAATTTGCCATTTTAAGGAAATTGGCATAATATTTATGATATTTACAATCTTTCCCTGATGTGGTCTATAGTTCACAGAACCACAATTTAAAATAAAGAAGAGATAAAATATGATCAGTGAATACTATTTGAAGAACATAAGTATCACTGAATTAGATTATGGAAATGAGCTGAACAATATACTATGAACATAGTTATAAGATGCTTTCTAACATAGTATGCAAATGTGGAAATTGCATTTGATTTAGAACCAAATTCTGCCATTTTTAGAATTTACTACCATCAGTGTTCATTTTGCATGAATGTCTGTGCAATATTTTTTATTGGTTTTTTTGGGCTTCCTTGCTGCATGTTAGAAAGACTGGTTGTGTCACTATTCATTTATGCAATAAAGAAAGTATTAATCTAATATTTAGTTACTTTTATTTTTCCCATTGATTATATGTTTAAGTCAATCAACTTTTAATCATAATTAATTACCGTCATAAGGTAGTTGTGAAGGAAATAGTCAACGGATACTGGACCATCTATCTGGATAAAATTGGACTTAATAGACAACCACTTCCAGGCTTTTATTCTTCTAATTTAAATTAAATAGGTCGTCCTAAATTCCACTGAAAAATGCTGTCTCCCTTACTTTCTCTTGTGCTTATGTCCAAACATTCCCAAATTCTCTTGACTGAACCCTTAAATGACTCATATATTTTCTAATTATTCCTTCAGTTTCTGCCTCAATTTGGGCCTACATTGTCTCTCAATGGTATTATTACTTTTTTAACCACCCCAAATTGCCATGGTACTTCCAAACCCACAGTTTCTTCATCTGTACTCAAAAATCAAATCTTATTATGCCACTTCTCTGCTTATAATCTCCAATGAGTTCCATGGAATCAAGGGATAATCTAAATTTCTTCATAAAACATACAATTATTTATTTATTTCATTTCTTGCCACTCTTTCTATTGAAGCTTATCTTTGAATTATAGCATAGCTTAATATCTCCAAAGAGTCCCTTCCCTTTATCTCCAGGTGGCAATGTATGTCTGATTCTTTAACACTCAGCTGAAAGGTCATTTATTCTAGGAAATCTTCTAAGATACTCCTTGTATCTCTTTACTTGAATCTCATGCTAGTATAATTCTACTTAAACATACAATAGTTATCACATTGCACTGCAATATGGTACATTTTTATTTGCCTCATTAAGTTTCATGCTTTTCAAGGACTTCTCTAAAGAAAGTATATCTGGTTTAAATGTTACTTAATATGCACATAAAAGCATAGAAAAGTATGAAGATTATATATGTATATGGTATATAAAAGATATATAAAAGATGTATAAAAGATATACATATATAGGTACAAAAGATAGAGACATATAGAAGATATGTATATGTGTACATATTTCTTTTCAATTAAATAGCTCAAAAGGTTATTACCTTTTCATCTGTTAAATAGCTCAAAAGGCCTAAACGTATCTCTCCTGAAATAAGTTATATGTTTAACATTTTGTTCATTCACTTTCCAATAAAATCCCCTTTCCTGACTTCTCTGGCCCATAAATTAGAGTATCTATAGTCCTTTTAATTTTCAAAATTGTCTTCTAATTATTTATTTAGGTAAACCCTATAATATGGCTGTAAAGAAGGTGGCTGACAAATTGCAGTACAGCAAATCTAAATCTATTTTTAGATGATCCAAAGTAATGCTGTTTGTGACAAACATACAGTGGTTTATTTTATACACCCTCCTAATAATACATGAAGCATGAATTACAGATATGAAGGCATATTAAAAAAGCAACAAAAATAATACACCAACACATATGAGAAAAGTGAAGTGAAATGGAGGTTGCAAAAAGAAATATATAAAGAAAAGACGCAGAGAGCAAATGGAAAGTCCTGAATGATAAATTAACGTATGCCCAAAGGCAATGAATGCCACTTAGTAATAAATATACTGGAAATAAAAATGGAGCCAATTAGTATGAACAAGAAAATACAAAAATAATCAAGAATAAGGAATAACAATATACAGGGTAAGCTGCATGAGATTCAAAACAGGATGGAGAGGATTATAAAATGAAGTGAAAGGGGTACAAAATGATAAGAAAGGAAAGGTGGCAAATGAAAGGATAATTGTAACCAGGATAAAGATAAATAAAATGACATTTTTCAACTGTAGGAAAGGCAAGAGGTCAGACCCTTGAAAAGATGGAAGAGATAATTTATTGACAGCAAAGGTAAAGGAGCTGATAAAGCAAAATTAATTCTTTTTCTGCCTCAGTGTCCACAAATAGCGGAGAGGCTCACATGGCAAACACAGGCATACATTTCCCAAGAGATAGAAAAGAAATGCTGAAGGAAATTAAGATTGCTATGGAATGTCTAATCAACTAAAGTGTATTTCTTTTCCTATCATGTTTCATTTTATTTAAAAACAAAAGGTAAAACTAAACAATTTACTACTGCACATCGGCTACAATAAGCATTTTCAGAGCTGATGGATAGAGCCCCAAACCTGCCAGTTACGTGACGAACATAAACGATATTTTGCAAAGTATCTTTAAGAAAAATGCTGTAAACACCAGGACAGCGGAGTACAGTTAAAAGAAGTTGCTGAAGACAAAGAAATATCTAAGTCATGCTTTATATATTTTATTTTAAAATTCAGGAGGAATAAATAATTACATAACTGGTATTTTTTTTTCAATTGGTTTTCTTTTCTTCAGATTTTAAATTTTGGTTTAAAGCTTATTTGAATTCAATTTCCAGACAACTATTTGAAGAATTAAGCTAAAAAAATGTAGACTAGATAATTCAATTCTTCAAAGAAAATGCACACAAAAAAATGACAACATGATTCTCAAATGCATAATTTTGGGGTATTTTAAGTTTATGATCAACCCTACCTACAACTCTAATCTTAACATAAAAGGTTATTTTTCTTATGAGGCCTTTATCAAACAAGCACACTATTGTTATTATGGATTTGTGATCTTTCTTCTATTACATAGAAACTCAACTGCGATCCAAATTTTTCACATATATATTCTTAAGTAATTATTAAAAAAAACAATAGATTTTACATAGTTTGAATGCTATAAATATGTTAACTAGAAACTAAGAAAGCTCACATCTTATTACTGTCCTATCTAGTTGATGACAACAAAGTATTTATTTTATTAGGCAGTTCTATACACACTTTCTTAGATTTTCCACAACATAAATTATTTTTCAGTAGTTTTACATAAAAAAAGAACTATTAAGAAAACTGATTCAACATGTATATACACAAGATTTATTGCTTAAAAAAATACCGTATTAGATGATGTAAGGGTATAAAATTTGAATGAGAATTTGACGCATAAGGGAGAAAACATTTATCTGTGCTGCTATAATCAAGATAGAGACTGAAAACCACCATGAAAGAGTTCAGATAAAATGCCAAAGGAATTGGAAAAACAGAGAGATTTATGACAGTAAACCTTCCATTCAACTGGTTTTTTAAATTTTTTAGAATAAAGTGAGTTCGTATATTGAAGGATGGGTTACACAGATGGAAATGAGGAATAGGAAATTTCCAGAAGAAAAATCAAGAAGTCAAAACTAAGAGGTGATAAGGGAGCTAACATCTATTGTTTACAGCATGTCACGATGTTTTATATACCGCCCACCCCCGATCCTTAGACTATTTCTCCATTAAAGCCAAAACATAGTTGTGATTGCAACTTCACAGAGTAAGTTCTTTATAAAGTATATAGGATTCTTCTTATTTTATAAGGCAATTTAAAGTTAGAGATGTTTTAAAGTAGTGCCTGAGATCCTTGAAGTCCTAATTGAGGAGCCAAGATTTAATCTGAGGAAATTCTAGCTTTATAATTTGGGCTTTATCAATTTCTTCCTGGAGAATTTATTAACAAACATGGAAAAGATAAGGAGTAGAGTCAGGATGAATATGAACGTTGGGTGCAGATCATGACATGCTTAAAAATGCACAATTGTGGCAATCTCCAGATGAGGTTATTGGCATTTTCCACAGAAACTACCCACCAAAGAGAAAGACAAAGAAATCTGAATAAAAAATCTAGAGATTTTAGTCTGAAAACTTTTAATCTGTCAAATTTCTCCAAGACTAACAGAACCACGGGACAAATACTTGGGATTCCTTTGGAAAGCATTTACTGAGCACTCACTCTATCCTAAAAGGTGTTCTGACTGTCATCTTACTGACTTTATCCCTTAGGGATGGGGTGGAACAGAAGCCAAAGGTAGGAACAGAAGCAGTCACAAGATGAGACAAAATAGGGACGCCTGGGTGGCTCAGTTGGTTAAGTGGCTGCCTTCGGCTCAGGTCATGATCCCAGCATCCTGGGATCGAGTCCCAATCGGGCTCCTTGCTCGGCAGGGAGCCTGCTTCTCCCTCTGCCTCTAGCCTGCCACTCTGTCTGCCTGTGCTTGCGCTCTGTATCTCTCTCTCTCTCTAACAAATAAATAAAAATCTTAGAAAAAAAAAAAAAGATGAGACAAAATAGAAGAGTTAGATGTCATAGGGTTTTAACGAAAATTAGATGATCAGTTGTCTTTCATATTACATAGATCTTCAGAACAACATCTCTTTTCCTTATTCTGACATGCCACATCCTCTGTGATAGAAGGGCCAGAGACTACCACCATTAATCCAACTCCCTTTCTTGCCCTCGGTGCCTCACTGGAATGAAACTAGTTATTTAAACTGGGTCACATATCTCATGATCTCCTTACTCATACCTTGCTTACATTTTTCTTTCTGCTTGAAATGCTCTTTCTTTTCCTTCCTTCCTTCCTTCCTTCCTTCCTTCCTTCCTTCCTTCTTTTTCTTTCTTTCTTCTCCTCCTTCCTCCCTCCCTTCCTTGCTTCCTGTCTTCCCTCCTTCTCCCTCTTTCTCCTTCTTCTTCTCCTTCTTACTCCCTCCCTCTCCTCTTCTTCCTCCTTTTTCCTCTTCTTCTTTTCCTTTCTTCCTTCACTGTTTGAACATGTTAAGTCTCTACAAATACTTCTTGATATTGTAATTCATGACCCCTACTAGGCATTCATTGGATCATAATTTCTTCCTCATCTGAAGTTTCAGCATTTATTTGGTACTTATAATATGTGCATATAATTGCAACAGACATACTACAAACATTATGCTCATGTTTTATATCTCTTATTAGACTTCAAATTTTTCAGAAAATAGTATTTCTTGAATAAATAAATGGTGTGCTAGAGTATTTCCTCTTCAAATGATCTCTAAACCATTTCTATGAGAAGACAAAATAATTTCCAAGTAAATGTTCCAGGAAGGAAAACAACAGAAATTTCTTTAATAACAGACAAGTCCTATTTCGTGACGAAGCTGGCATTTTGGTGAGTTTGAAGAAGACAGACAAAAGATATTGATTAACAAACAAACAAATAGAAATATATGATGGTAGGTATTATTCAAACTATTAAAATAGTGCAATATAATAGCAAAGGACTAAGTGGTGACTTTTAGAAACAACAAGCCTTGGCAAAGAGATAAAATTTGAATGGCAGAAAGAAGGAAACTATACAAAGATCAAGAACAAGAATGTTCTACTCAGAGGAAACAGTAGGGGCACAACCCGTAGGAAAAAACTGAGTTATTATGTCCAAGAAAATGAAAGAACAGTGTGGCTGGAGCAAAGTGAGAAGAGAGAGATTGGGTTGAGATGGGACAGAATATTTCTAAGAAGCTGAATTATGCAGGATGTACTAAAATAGGAATTAGATATTAATGTTTTATTTTAGATACAATGAAAATTATTGTAAAGCTTGACTAGGTAAGTAGCATGATTTCATTTACATATTCAAAAGATCACTCTGGCTTCTGTTGAAGAATGGGTGACAAGAGGCTTAGGACAGAAATATGGTGACCAACTAGAAGATTATTACAGTATTACAGACAATAATGATGGTAACTTGGATCCAGAATGTTTTAATGGGGATAGAAAAAGGTAAATGCATTCAGGCTATTTTGATGTAGGTCCAAGAGGTCACACTGGTGATTTAATTGTATTGGGTTTCTATAGGAGTCCAGAATGAATCCTCGACTTTACATTGAACAACCAAGTGGTTGGAGTGGTATGTTTATCATGATGGGAAATACCAAGAGAAAAATAGATTTGAATGGAAAGGAAAACATGTATTCTTATTTAGTCTTGTTGCTTTAGGGTATGTACAAACCATCCAAATGGAGACATCAAAGAGGCAGTTTAATGTATTGATCTGGAGATCTATGATCAAGACCAGATGTAGAGATTGGAGTGAAGACAGCATGTAGATAATAATTTCAAGCCACAGTACTGAATAAGATCAATTAGGCAATTATAGACATTCAGGATATAAAGGGGTTGAAGACAGAGCCCTGGGTAACTCTACAAGTAGGAGGTGGAGAGGAAGAGGCAGAAACTAAAGAGATGGAAGGAACATCCCTGAGAAACTGATGCCAAAGAAACCAACAGAAGAAGGTGTTTCAGGAATGGAGAGGTCAACTGTGCCTTTTGCCTTTTGCACATAGTAGCCTGGGCCTTGGAGGTACAAAGAGGAATGTAACCTAATCCTTGAACTTAAAGTTTGCATTTAAATGAGGGAGACAGAGAAACAGACAATTTTGTTCTGATGCATAATTGTGACAGTTGAGGGTATTATGGAAGCATATTAGAAGAACATGCCCACCAAGAATTTGGAGAGTAATTAGGAATGGCCATCTGCAGAATGTATCATCTAAATGGAATATAGGAAAGAGCTTGATGAGAGAAAAATTAGAAGATGTGGCTATGTAGAAGAACATTCCTGGTAAACAGAATAGTTTTTGAAAAACCAATGAAAGGAGAAAGTGCAAAGTTTGGTAACTGTAGGTATGCTTCTAGGATGGCTAGAACTTAGCTGCAGCATAGGATACACAAATAGAGATATAGACACAGAGATAGATGATAGACAGATAGATAGATGATATGGAGAGATAAGCAGGAGCCAAATCATGGAGAGTTTTGAAAGTTACAGTGGCGAGTTGGAACATCTTTCTAAAAGCTATGGGGATTCATGGAGAATTTACGAAAAGTAGATAAGGAGGAACACAATTTGCATTTTAGGATAATCTGACAGGCAGCCAGCCCCAAAAGTATGGCTTAAAGTGAGTCAAGAAAGCTGATACAATTATTATTTAAGAACTTGTATAGAAATTCAGTCAAGAAATGATGAGTACCTGAACTAAGGAAAAGGAAGTAGATAGTTAAGTCCATGTATTTTGTAACAGATCATAAATAGTAAAGATATCCACTACTTATAATTAAAATAATGGGTAAGTTTGAGCCAGTAAATGGAGCCCCTTAATTTGGAACTCGGTCAGCAAAAACTGGTAAGTAATTCCTGACAGATGGCAACACAGAATCTTCCATGACCATTAACATCAAGATCTCTGCTTTATGCTTTATCCAAGAGACACAACTTCTGACAACGTAGTCATTATAATTCTATAATAGGTCATTTGCCATAAAAGTACTATTCCCTTTTAAGGAAATACAGAAATCTCTCTTAATTGATTATGTTTGTGATAATGTTGATGGATAATATAATAATTATTTGGAGGCTTTATATACCATGTAAGAATTAGCATATGCCTCTTTTCACCTTAATAGGTGACATATAAGAATGCTAAAGATTTAACTGGAGATCAGAAGCCACCTCAAAGGATATTAATAAATTGGCTTTTTAATTCAATCTGCAGTACATTTTTTGCTTGTGCTCACTTCTGCTTCTCACTTTCTCTCCCTAGTGTCTATAGATATAGCTCTTCTCTTTGCTCAATTCCAAGACCTTAGATTCCCCCCACTCCCTGGCATGGAACTCATACATGGTACAGAGCAACACAAAATTTTGCTTGGAGGCTTATATTTGAAACATTTTCCATTGTTAATGTCTCAATTTAATTTAGCCAAAATATGCTTCAAATTGCACATCAAAAATTATGCGATAGAAGAGTTAAAACATAAGACATTAGGAACCCATATAAATGTTCATCCTGTTAACTAGTGTCAAATATTGCCTGAACTATTTACTTGATAATTAATTATGTATGGCCCAGAGACATCACCTGTATTGCGCTACTCATTGGCACTCCACTTTGTTATTTACCTCTTCAGACTGTCTCTCCAGCTTCACATAGTCACAGAATGTTTTGTAGATGATCATATACTAGTTATCATTAGGAAAATACTCTAATTATATGAATGAGGAAATTGAGGTCCAGAGCTGCAAATAGTCAACAAGTAGCAGAGAAGGAATATAAACCTAGGTCTCCTGTTACCAAGTCCAATGTCTTTGTTTAAAACTCTTAAAAAAAAAAAAAAAAGATTTTATTTATTTGTTTGAGAGAGAGAGAGAGACAGAGATAGTGGGCACAACCCAGGAGGAAAGGGAGAAGTAGGCGGGGGCTCAATCCCAGGACCCGGGGATCATGAACTGAGCCAAAGGCAGATGCTTAACCGACTGAGCCACCCAGGCACCTCTGTTGGAAACTCTTGAAGGGAAAAACCATGTTTCATACTTCTTTGTGTTGTTTTCAGCTCTTAGTAAAACATCTTCCATCTCTTGTTCCTTTGTTGCTTTTTAAATTGTTGGTGCCCACAATGGTCTAGATTAATGTTTTGATATTAAGAGAAATGTGAAATTTATATCGTTAAAAGCAAATTTTAAAGTTTGGTTACTTTATGTTCATATCTGAAAACAGAAATTACATTGACTCAGTCACCTTCTGGTCTGTTTAAAAGCCTATGAAATTATCCCTCCCTCAAAAAAGAAAAAAAATAAATAGATGTAAATATCACAAGACCTGTCTTTATCTTAGGTTTGGGGGTGAACTACTTTATGATGCCATTTTACAGGAAAATTTTCCTATTAAAATCACAAAATATTTGTTTGCTGTGAATATCATTATATACTAGAGTTTATTTTTTCAACATAGACTAAGATGAAATAAAAGTTTAAAAAGTCAATTATATGATAGCAACTATATGTAATATTTATAAAATGTATTAATAGTGAAGGTTTTTGCTCTTACATATCCTTTTGTAAATACTGGCCTAAACATATTGCATATCAAGCCACATTTCTTATATTCTAAGGTGAGGTGAAAAAAGATGTTTCTATATTTTCTAAAGTGTATCCCTTCATATCAATTTTTGAAGAACGTAGTATTACCAGGAAAGGACATATTGAGTGACAGAGGGGCACTGGCCTGAAATGAATTCCAAAGAGATTCATGAAGAGAAGAAATCAAGATGTTTCTTAGGTAAAAAGAAAGATATTAATACTTTTCAAAAAAGGGGGAGCAAAAGAGAAAAAGGAAAAGATCCATTCCAAAGCGGAGTGAGTGTTCCAGTTATTCCTACACGTGCACACAGTGTTGGTGACCCTCTACCAAACTGGGCTGCGTAGGTGGTACAATGGGCTAATGACGGGCTCGATGACATTCGTTCTTGCCAATGAACTCCAATGCGAGTACACCTAAGGATGATTTGCAAGGAAAGGGTGCTGCCGAAGGGAATGAGGACCATGAAAATTCAGTGGAGATAACTAAGGAATTCCCTACACCCACTAAGTAGACTGAAACATGTTTTTAAAAAATATTTGTGGTAGAGCACAAGCCACAATCAAAAGATTTTGCTCATTCTTATATCAGATTTTGATGTAGATAGTACATATTTAAGTCAATCTCACGCGGGTGGAGTACGTTGATATCTTATATATGTTTTGTTTTACATGAATTGCTCCATGATTTCAATTTACTAGATATGTATGCATTTTATCAGTTTTTTTTTTACATTAAACAGATGGCAGCTACTATCCCTTTTATTATAAATGATTAGAATTTGGCTACCCACTCAATATTTTTATTTTGTCTTTCTGAGTCATAATGTCTGTGTTGATGATGAACCCCACTCACACATATAAAAACATACATATACATGCGTAAGTATTATATATAGAGAAAATTAACTCTAATCATTTAATATTCTGCAAGAATAACTTATAGAGGAGCATATGTTAATATGCTTAATAAGACGTTGCAGAGCTATGTATTTCCTTATAGAGGGAAAATATTTCATACATCCTATAAATATGCTGCACGTATGAAATATTTTCCTTCTATAAGGTCCAGGTTTGTAAGGGGGGTAAAAAAGCCTTTTCCTATAAAACAAATTCTTCGTCTTTCCTGTTTTTTACTTTATATAGTCCCTTTCAATCACAAAAATATAATTTATTTTAAATGTATTTTTGCATAATGTCATATTAAATGTGGCTTTTCATTATTGGTTTTGATGATTTTTGAAGATTTTTGTATTTAGATGGCATACACATTTTCAATCATGTCTTAATTACTTTTAAAAATGCTGCACTGGCTTAGGGACAAGACAGATAACTTGTTAAGCATTTGAAATTTCTGAGCTGTTTTCTCAGTTCTGGCAGTCACTACCCAAGTCCAGATTGTAACCTCCTTTCTGCCTCCAAAGCCTGCCTTGGCTCCGTGTCCAGTGAGGGATTATGGATTTAGCAAGGAAGGTAAGTGTGACTACAAGCATTGGCTCACCATCTGCTCCCCAGCAGAGCATGGGCCAACCTGCATCGCCTGCGGCAAGACCAGGGCACTGTTCTCCAGCCAGCCCCTTTCCAACCTGGCTCAAGACACACATCACATTCAGTCAGATGATTAGGTCTAAGTAGTCCATATGTAACAGAATATTTTTCCTAAATACCAAAATGAAAACAAAATGAATGCCATTTTTTCATTCTCCTTACTCGATACATCAAGTTTTACACAAATAAATACTCTCTTAAGGTTTATGCAAATTCTAGAAAAATAAAACTATGCATTATTTAGCAGTTCTCCTATTTCAAGATCTAACAGACTTTATTCACAGCATGTTTTTCCCTAGTTTATGCTGGCCTTCTTTTCTGATTCGACTTTTTAATTCATCTTTTTAAATTATTCCTTTTTAAATCATTATCTTATGTGTCTTCATAGATTTTCATGTATTAATCTATTATTAATTTTTACTATACTCAACTTAATCTTAAATTGTTTAAAGCTCTTTTAAGAGTAAACACTCGCCTATGTTTTAAAGAGAGCTTGTACTTTAACATTTTGCACATTTGATCCAGTTGCCTCACTCAAACTTAAGTGTCAAATAAATTATAATTTTATTGTGGCCATCTTAGGCATAGAATAAGCAAGCATTGAACAGGAAAGTTAACCTTTGGGTTCAAGAATCAAGATTATTTTTCAGTTCTCAAGAACTGAGAGATTTCTAGGCACCTACATTAACACATTTTCTTTCTTTCTTGAATTTATCAATGATATGCTATTACACATTTTTGTATTTGTTTCAGGTCAAGTGCTTTAAAAAAAAAAAAAGGATTTCCATAAATAGCAGAAAAACACGCAATTAGAAAGTAGCTTTCTGCTTCCTTTAGCCCTGTTGCTGATTTGAGCACACACAGTGAACATGAAAATAAGCTGAACAAACATCTCACCCTTTTTACTTAAACTGTTGTCTGCCTGACTGCTGAATGCACACACAGAAAACAATCTAAAATTGTATAACCCATAATACAGTATATTAAATTACAACATTGGTCAGTAATGGAAACTTATTCCCAGATATGAATTATTTACAGCCCATTTAAGTAATCCATATTCAGGTGTGGCAATGAAAAAAAGTGCAACATAAATCTTTAATGCTGACCGGTTGAGAGAGCAGAGCTGAGGATTACAGACATTTTAAAGAAAAAAACTAAACGAATTGATATAGCCTGTTCAGTGGCTTACTGCACCAGCGTGCTAATAAATTGACGGATGGCATGTCAGGGGTAGGAGTTGAAATCCCAGCATTTCTAACTAAGGCGGGATCTAATATCAGACTACCAAAATAAGGAGTTTCTGAACCTGGTTGTCACAGGAAACAGCCTGTGCATCTTTTTGTGTATGCAAGTGTTCAAAATATCATATTTTAACGGGAAAATCCATGAAGGATTTCTTTTTTTAATTAACTCAGTAACTGCATTAGTAATTTCAGCAAGCCACATAGATTGTGTTGTAAAACAGAGAGGGTATATTAAAGGTAAGCTTTTCTTTTTCTTTTTCATGGAGTTGGGGCCAATGCCTTATTTTGGGGAATAAACTTAACAAAGAAATCCCTTTAATCCTATTTTACATTTCCATAGTATATAGAATGGAATTCATCAACCAACTTAAAGGGGGAAAAGAAGCAAACAACTTCTGGAGTGTTTCGCACCATTTTTTATACAAATTGTGCAAGTTGTTAGCTACTTCAGACTGAAGTACAAAAGATCATGGGCTGAGGGAGCCTTTCACAGTGCCATTTCTTTTGTTTCCTGGAGCAGTACCTATATTAATTCATCTTACAAAGATCATTGCTCAAGAACTAAATTTTGCATATATTAGAAAGCAGAATTAGCATTGCACTGTGTACAACATTCCATGCTAACTTCTCTCCAAGCAACCATTAAAGGTCATGTTTTGACGACTGAATGGCATGTCGGCACCTTGGTCCCCTGGAGAGGCATTCCCCAGGTACATGCAAAAGGTTATTAAATTACCTTCCAAGCAACACTATCTCTTCGGATGAAAATAATTACAGGCTTTTAGAGGCATCAGAATGCTTCCTTTCTTTCTTTCTTTCTTCTTTTTTTTTTTTTTTAAATAAGATGAAGATGCAGTACCTAATGACCATTTTTGTGTGTGACTCATATAGCCTGTCAGCGGTGACAGGACAAATGAGCGTAATGGCATAGCTTAAAGGGGAAAGGTTCATTTTAAATAGTGACAAATAATATTTAAATGGCATTGTTGGAGGCCCATCATGCTTGTAAAATGTAGTTTGTATCTCTTCTTCATCCTTTAATTTCATCACTGTCAAATGGCATTAGCTGTTAACATCCAACATCAGGTGCAGATATAATTTTTAACTGTTAAATGTGCCCATAACCAAACATTATGTATCTTGATTTTTCCTTTTTTTTTTTTTTCCTGTAGTTGGGTAACTCACTCCATAATTCAAAAAAATGTATCTAAGGGATTTGATTTTTTTAAAGATGACTTTACTAGACAGGTGAAAATCATGGCTTTAAAATATAATTCCTTGAATGTTACTTCTTATTGTCAAGCTTCGAAAATGGAAATGATTTTAGGTTTCATGCAATTAGCAGATTGGGAGAGTATCATGAGCAAGATCACCAGATGCAGCAATTTGGTCAAAATAGTCATGGGCAAACCAATATAATGACACATATATTTTCGTATTCTTGGAGTAAGCTGGAGTATAAAATGGATTGTCTTTTAAAGCAGATAGATCACTTCAAAACATGTAGAGAGGATGGAGTACATCCTTGCAGAGTGTGATTTTTCTCTTCTATATCTAGCTATGGAACTTGAACAAAGTTAACCAAAAGTCAATCTTATCTTTTAAATTTTCTTGAGATAATATGTGCCATAATGAAAATGAGTAACCGCTGGAATATCCTGTGCACAAAATTACAGTTCTAACTTCAAACTTTCATACAAAGCCTTCTAATTCTTAAATATTTTTACACAGCTTCATCACATTTATTGCTACTTTATTTTCAGATCACTTAAGCCAAAACTGGAGACAGTTTAGGTACCTTTGAGTTGTTAAAAGTTATAGCCAATTTTCTGAAAAATTATACCAGCTAAAAACACAACATTAAATATTTACCCTGTTGGATGTTAAAAAACGCTTACAATGAAAAATGTTCACATATTGACTATTCAAAATGGCCTTCACTTTGAAATTGTGAAATGGAAGGGATTGCAGATGTACAAGAATAAATATAAAAACAAATGAGTTGACTTGAAGTGTTGCCGGCTTTCATAAACATGCTACTGCAATAACATGTGACATTAATATTTAATTACAAAAGCACTGCTGCAAAATCTTTGAAATTAATGTTTTGCAAAATTAACATTCAGTGCACAGAAGCAAAGTCGTTCCAGGCGCGACTGTGATTAACAATGCCATTCACTTTACATATTATATTAATATATTATTCAAGCTACGAATTAACACCTCCTAATTTAAATAAGGTGCTACATATCATGATGAGCTAAAATGCTTTTCTTAAAATGGCCCGTCTGATTTTAAGCAATCTGTGTTTATCATTTAATATTTTGTTATTGAATACTGTTCTCCGTAAAACTCCTTCTACTTTAATTTCAAGCAGAGGAGACCTCATTAAACGGATGCCTTCCGTTTCTAGGATTGTTAAGCCATTTGAACCATATTTTGTTTGTTAGCTAAGCCAGCAGTGCTGAAATACTACTGTGTGTACGAGTGTGTTCTTAGGCAGCCATACTTTTCTTTCAAGGTTCTAAGGGATCCTTTTGAGCAATGTGCTTCTTTGCTTTCAACGAGATACTTGTTTGCACAAATAGCGCCACTATCATTGTGTCACAGATTTCTACGTTTTCACTCCAACTGAGGTAAGCGGAGCTCTTTGGGAGGAGGAGCTGCAGTTTCAAACTCTGCCTCCTATGCTGAACCTCAGAGCTCACCAGTTTCCAGTGAAAGTGTGAAGACGCCTGGAGATGATAGGAATTTCTTGTTTTAATCTATGAATGGAGGGTAATTGTCATTCCCTTTAGGAATTCATTTATCGGGAAGTACTTCAGAGGGCCATTTAGGTTTTACTGAAGACGATGCAAACAAAGGGTTCTTATTTTAAGAAAAATCATCCTAAAGCACATAGAATTATATTCTATGTAGAAAGCATCATTCTAGGGCCTTAAGTGCCTCCTCCGTCATTACAACTGTGGGGCACCAGTTGTCATTCTAGCGAGTTGTTTATTGTCATTCTTGAACTGAAAAACAACTACTGACATTCTAAGAAAATATTTTGCAATAAGAACCGATTACTAAGACACCTCAGAATAAGTTCAGTGTATCTAAAACAGTTTCTGAGTTACATGTCCTAAGTTTTTCAATCTATCAACACATATAATGAAACCAGGCTGTACCCATTTCATAATTTTAAATCCCTGGAATGGAAAGAAGCTTATCATTGTTGTTTCAAGTTGAAGACTCATAGGCAGTATTTCTAGATTTCTCTGCCACGTCATGATTCCTACTCAGGTTCTTCATTTATATAACTGGCTTTGAGAATCTCAAAAAATAGAAAAGTCTGTAGGAATGCAAAATTACCTTCATACCAAATACTGTGCAGCCTAAATATAGATGCAGAAACGAGTATGATGCTAACCTATTAATCAACAGGGTTGATTAATACAGTGGTGTACTTTCCTAGTTTGCTGAAAAAGCAAACTCAACCAGTTTCTCTTGAAGGCCTGGCCTCATCTTGCCCTTACCTTAATGCCAGTCATTTCTTGCTCAGGCACCTGCTAATTTCCTAAAAGGCATTGGCATAGCTCTTCCTTTTCTGAAAAGAATGTTTCCTTAAATTATTTTATGGAGTTCTGTTCTGTTTCAATGTTTTGTGTCAGTACAATAGTAGGATAAATCATAAACTTGAAAATTTAGAGTATTTATTAAAGTAAAATTTGAACAAAATGGTCCTGATGTTAAAAACGATGTTGTGGAAATTTCAAAGATTGTTTGTCCACTCCTTCAGAAGGATTTATATTCAACTGGGTAACATATTTTAGATATTCAATTGGCAGCTTCAGAGAATGTGGAAGAAATTGGAAATTTTAAGATGACTCAGATTACTTACGTGTAAGTAATCTGCCGATCCCGTTCATAAAAAAAAAGAACAAAAAAACAGAAAAAAAAAGTGTTTTGAGTGAATTGGGTTCTGCAGCATATAATCTAAAGGAGGAAAGGATTCCATAATTATATAAATTTTTTAAAATGGAATTAGGCAAGAAAATGTTTTTATGCAGAACTTCTCATATTCTTTTTCAATGTTAATTTGTACTGTGACTCTCTATGAGGGTAATAATGCACACAAACTTTCTCAAATTTATTTGGCCATGGATAATTCTTCCATAAAGCATCATGGAGACAATGAGACATGTTTTAGGAAATACTACTCTAAAAAATAACGCTAATCATGAATGATTGAAATTAAACCCCAAATATTTAGGTGTTTTGGAGAGAACAACTTTTTGAAGATTATTATTGTATTTCAATGACTCTAGAAGGTAGGAAAAGGCAAATCTACTAAAGGTCTACTAAACCCTAAAAATGTAATTTTCTAATAGTAACTTCTTGATGATGTTTATTCATTTATTTAGATGGTGACAGTGTGTAAAGAAAGCTTCTCAAATAGATGTTTCCCAAACCATAAACTTTTTTGGAAAATATACCATAAAAGCCTGAAAATCATTAAATATGTTAAGGTATTCTGGGCAATGGGGAAAACAAACCTTTAAAATCCTGCAATACAATATGAATCAAAACCACAAAGTATTGTTATGATGATGGTTGGAAGGTAGGGACATTCCACATGAAGCTTTGTCTTAATTCTTGATGAATGATGTCAGTTTCTAACAATGTTGTCCAAGGTAATACATTCTAAGAGATCCATAATTTGTGAATAAATCCATCTTCTAACTGATGACCTGGTCCTATAAACACTTCTCTGATGGTTCATATGTTTGGCTATTTTATAGGTAAAAATGTCATCATGAGATCCTATACCCCCAGGAATAAATACCATTCTTATTTACCTATGATAGAAATATCATATTCCTAATTCCATGCCACATTACTGCAAAGTTCCAGGGCACCAAAGTAGTTCATTTTCTAAATGCCAATTAGTAATTAGTTCAATCTTATTGATGTAGACACAAGATTGAAAAATGGAGAATCTTCTGACATTAATCCTCCCACCACAAGTCTGCTGCTTAATTGCAAGCTGAAGTAATTACAAGGGCCCAAATTTGGGCCACCATCACAGTCAGCATGGACCTCCTCCCCCCCAAGTTAAAAAGCCCTTTCTTATAGAAGAAATGGACCTGAATAACTGGTGCTTCTGACCACTTGGGGCAAGTTCTGTTCATCATAGCAAACGTACTTTGTCTAGTTAAGACTTTTGCTTAATGAAGGCAGAATTTACTTAGTGCTTTCTCTAGAAATTCGGTAGTCTTGCTTTCTACTTCTCTCCTCTTCCTCCTCTTCACTCTCCTTCCTTCTAGGTGAAAATCAGCTTTGAGGTAGCGGTTATTTGCTGGACAATTCCCTGAAAATATTAAAGCACCCAATAAAAGGATATGCCCTAGCAGAAACCTGTATGACAATCATCCTTCAAAGTACTTTTCTTACTCGATGATTACTCATGGCCATTTTATACTAAGGCACCAAGACAAAACTGTGGGAAATGGAACAATAGCCCTCTCATATGCTAAAATAACAAGTAGAAATTCCTATTAATGCACGTACTTTTTGCATTTTTTATTGGCAAAAGCAGCCTCTGCGTACTTTATCCATTCTTAAACTGTTAACTTTAATGGCTATGGCATGTCTACCGACCTGCATATCTCCAAATTTCCTCTCGCAGAGCCCCTGATGACATTGTGGGCACAACATAAACCACATACTTTCACATAGGCTTCAAATACATACTATCACATAATGGATATATTAATAAAGCTCAGGAAAATACACAAGGAGAGCAGTGACATTTGACTAAATGTTTTAAATTTTCTATTTGCTCCTTGAGGCCCATCACAAAACAAGTAATTTCATAAATTAGAAAAATAAGTAGTAAAATAAATATTGAATGAATTAGCAACTCCTAAGTTATTCTAACTTGTCTTTAATATAAAACCAGTTATGACCCATTTTTGAAGATACTAGCCTTACTTTTATTTATTTTTTTATTTTTTTAGATTTTAGTTATTTATTTGACAGAGATCACAAGTAGGCAGAGAGGCAGGCAGAGAGAGAGGGGGAAGCAGAGAAGAAGCTCTCTGCTGAGCAGAGAGCCCGATGCGGGGCTCGATCCTAGCACCCTGAGATCCTGACCTGAGCTGAAGGCAGAAGCTTAACCTACCGAGCCACCCTGGCGCCCCAGCCTTACTTTTAAAAGGCAAACATTTTTCTTATGTTCGTTAGAGTGTAAAGTTCTACATGAAACGTCCTAACTATCACAGACTTTGAAACTCGGGCAAGTGCTACAAGTCCCTGGTGTTTCAGCTGAGAATACACATTAGGAAGACACAGGCTGCCATATCAGTGAATCAAAGATCTGTTGTATAGAAACATGCTAAAAATTAAGCTAATTATAACCACAAAAAAGCAGATTTCTTTTAAGTGGCTTTCACTTTTTGAGGGGGGAGGTAAATATTCTGAAAATAAATGAATCTGTATTGTTTGTGTTGGCAAAGTATATTTTCGTATGCCTCCTTTTGTGTACATCCCCCCCTTGCAGGGGCATAAACAAAAAATTAAGAAAATAATAAAAAAAAAACTAAACTAACTAATGACAAAATTATTATTGCTATCATCACAAGGAGGTATTCTGTAATGTGTTTATTTTAATGAGTTTTTTCAAAATGACTTAATATATTTTAGTCTAACAATATTAACTACCACTAAAGTTTCAACTGAAATTGGACTCATACTATTCTTCTATAGATCTTAATATTTTATTAATCTGTGGAGATATCCTTCCAAGAAGGAAGAGAATAAGATGGCATAAATATATTACAACAGAGAAATTGAGGCCCAGAAGGGTAATGGATTTGCTCAAACATACAGGGTGATTTGCTAAGCCAAGGCTAGACTTCACATCACTTGATTCCAGATTCATTCACTGCCTTCCACTTGAACTCTGGAATTTACTGTGGGACAAGGAAAAACAACAATTCCTCCACATAGGGAAATCATGTCATCAAACCAGTACACATGGTGTTTATTATGCATCAAAAGATTTCCATAGAAGTCTAGTTCTCTAGATAAATAAAAACACTTCGGAAAAAAGAGGGGTAGGATGCACCAATTGGCTGCAGAAGAGATATTTTTACAAAGTGGCCGTCACCCAAATTCAACACAAGAAACATTTTGGAAAATTACAAGCTGGATGACTACATCATTTACCATCTCTAAGAATGAAGAGAAATTAATGCATACTATTAATATATACCATTAAGGACATGCATTCATCCTAAGGAACTGGTCAGAATTACTGCTACTGAAGGAAATGAAGACTTCTTGGAGAGAGTGGTAGACTTCCACGCCTCTTAAATAGACTTTGATGAATTGATCTTGTTTCAACAGTAGTTGATGCTTTCAGCAGTTCCTTTTATCCTCTCACTGAGATCGATCTAAATTTCTGAGGAGTTCAGAATGAACACTTTTATTGGCTAACTTTCCTAAATGTTGACTGGATGAACAAATAAAAAGGCAATCCTCAAGTTTCTTCTGAACAACTTCTAGAGGTGTCAAGCAAATCAAAATACAATGCCATAACGGTGGGAGCACCTTACTCACTGCTTTTATAGAGATTTCTCCCTATAAAAGATACTTCACACGTGTTGTTCAGAATATGTTGAGAGTTATTTCATTCCTTCCAGCACCCAGATTTCTCTTACAGGCAAAGTTCTTTATAGTTTTACTACCTGGAGCCATGATTTAAGAAAAGTTATCTTCAAAGTATTCCAATTTAAGAAGTTAGAGATTTTTTTAAAATATCCATGTAAACATCATAGTTAAGAAGCACTTTATATGGAACTGAATATTCTCTGATTTAATTTACTTTTCCTATTTCCTTATTTGGAAGACGATAGTAAATCTCCATACAAAAAGAATCTGGAATGTCTAGAATTTTCTGGAAGATCACAACTGAAATGACAGGTAGGCATAGGAAAAGCTACCTTCTCTCAGATTGCATTGCGATTATTTAAAATTGCAAGTAACTCAGGTTATCCTCAAGTATAAGATGAAAAGGAGAAAGTTACATATGTAAACACGTACCTTGAGTACATTGTTCACACCTCCGGACCGAAACAAACACACATGGACATCCTTGTCAGTTCTAGCAATATGAATGATTTCATAAGCATTAATTGAGGTGAGAATGACACTTCAAAAATCACTCTAACCTCTAATTATGGTTATAATGAAGCACCAGTTTAACACTATTCTTTTCTTCATTAAAAATTCGAAATGACAATTTTTCTGATCTCGAAAATAGATGAGTGCAATTTTTCAGTATTGAAAATTCTTGAAAGAGTTAAAATGTCATAAAAAATGACAAAGACACTTTCAAAAAATAATGTGGCTATCACAGTAGAACAGCATTTCGTAGAACTAGTGCACATTTGATGACTGTCAGAATTTACATAAGTTACTCTGCATGAATTAACTATGAGATATAAAATTCAACTCTGGCTTAAACACACACACACAGACAGCAATTGTGACATTTTTAGGCACTGTGAAGATAACATCCAGGTAATGCCTAAATCATCAACACAGATAGGAACAGAATGGCTATGACATATGACTTTAGTGTCCCAACGTGTTGTATGGAAAAGAAAAGGGGTTGTGTCAGGAGAAAGAGCTGAAACAAAATGGATCCATATCCAACAGTTTGCTTAGGTCTTTCTCATTGAAACGGATACTTGTCAATTTGGTGTCCGCCATAGCCATTCTAAAGAATTAGGGTCAGATTGGGCTCACACAAGAAAACCCACAGGTATCAGAATCTCTTGAAATTATTAACGATTAGGAAAATCAAATCCTAATATTTAACATCTGTCCTATGAAATTTACCATTTATCTTCTGATCAAAATTTCAAATGGTGCCAAAAAAAGAAGAAGAAGAAGAAGAAGAAGAAGAAGAAGTAGAAGAGGAAGAAGAAGAAGTCAAAAGGACTTGGTGGGGGTAGCTTTGTTTCTCTCCCAGAGCCTAAAAGTTATACTCAACTGCAGCACAAAGAGTAAAGAGGTTGTTATTCATATTAACTACATTTACATTCCTAACGTAACATCCAGAGAGCTAATAGTGGGGTTATTAACATAACAAACGTAAATGTTCTATATAAATAATACTGTTTCAGGCCAGCAACCGCTCATCTGACAGCATTTAGGCACAGGCTCAACATCTGTTTATGAACACTTTGCCTAATGATATCATCAGATATCATTAAGTGCGGCAGAATACAGCATAGAGGCAGGTGCAGCTGCCTTCACAACCCATCACAGAGAAAGAAAAGAGCTGCATTCCCCATCCGAAAACCCATCATTAGGACAATTTTCTTCGACAAACCAGCCCTGTGATTTCAATCTGTATATCACCTGTAATTGTAGTTTTTAGCAAGAAGCTGATTCTATACATTTAGCGACGAATCACGTTGATGGCCTGAATACTGGAAACACATTTGTGGTACCAGCTGCGGCAGCTTTTTTTAGAGCCTGTGTTAACAAAATACTGCTAACAAGGCAATGCTTGGAGTGCAGCTTTGTTTCTCTTTCTTGTTCATAGTGTTTAGATGTGCATAATTATGGAAATTAGCAATTGATTGCTTCTCAATAATAATTGATTACTGGTCACTGAACTCTTCTGTCGCACTTTACCGAAGGTGAGGACATGAGATAAGTGAATTCTTACCAGTTCCAACCATATATAAAGAAAGAGACCAGAAAGAACTCTCCATTTGTACATCAGTTTCCATGATAAACAGACCAAAGGGATAATAGAATATCCCAGAATCTAGTTTGCCCTGAAGCAAATTGTAGAGATCATAGCAAGCCTGCAGAATTCTCCCTGTGGACCATGTAAGAAACATACATCATTTTTATATATGTCAGTTGGTCTTTGATTTGAAAATATTTCTACCCATTTAATTTATCTCTTTCAGTCAGTTTTCTTAAATTGTACAATTTAAGGGTTATATCAAAAAAATGAATATCAATTTTCAACACCTCTCAAATTGAAACAAACTGACAAAATAATGTGAAGTCTCTTTTGCAAAGAGGTACAAATTCAGAAGCCTATCGTCTCAGACAGATAGCAAGCACTTCAAAATGACTCTCCTCTTTTTGATCTGCTGTATATCCATCAACATTTTGGTCTGTGCAGACTGACTTGTTTCAGTATAGCATAATGTAGGGAATGTTGCTGGATGCGGCAGCTAACATTTAAAGGAGAATGCACTTATTTTTGGCTTAATCACTGCTGTCAATTGGGACACAACATACCTAATTCAAATTTATCGCAGTACATGGAAGTCTCCCAGACAATAAAGAATCCGTGGTGTTTGTTAAATGGGAAACACCGTGACTCATGGTGTTTCAAAGATGGGAAAAGCAGTAGGGAAAAAAAAAAATTAACTCTTTATTTTAGAAGAGTAATGAGCTTCCAAGTGTTAAATGATGTCCTCCCTGGTGTGTTTGTGAGGGAATACGTGTGTGTGTGAGTGTGTCCGTGTGTATGTTAATTTTTTACAGGACATGGCTCTATCGTGGTAGTCAACTTTACAACCCAATTCACAAAAAAAATGCAGCTTGGTTAAAGTTAGTATGCTCAATTTCAATAATGTTTTTATCCCCAAATGGGTAGCAGATTGTACAATCATGACTCAAAAAAAATATGCAGGAGTTATAAGAATTAGGAAACAGTTTGAGAATAAAACTGAATTCCTCCTCTCTGCCCACAGAAGGCTTTCTCCTATAATGAACAGGTGCAATTTCCAGAGATCTCTGTTAACTGAGATGGCAGAAGCCACTGTTTGTTGCTTTCCCCAGCAGCAACACAGGATAATATGATGATAAAGCTGTGATCAGAAACCAAAAAGCCACATCACATATATGTATAGTTCTACTCTTTCAGTATATCTCTCAAACACAAATTTATATTCCTACCCTCCTAGCTCTTTCTTAAATTGACATTTATGCACTGAATAACATCATTATGAATTTTTGCACTACTTTGTACCCAAAACCTGCAAAAAAAAAAAAAAAAAAAAAAGATTTCAGGCAATGTGTGTGAGTCCATGTGCTTACGCCATTATGTTAGTGCCAAAAGGCGTTAAAAAAAAATGCAGACAGATTCCCTGTAATATATCTCTGGGTTTATTATCAGCATGACATTTTAATGTGTGTTATTAAAATTATATTTTAGGGGTTGGGGTGGGGTTCAGGTGGAAGAGTACTTTGGAATATTACAAAAAGTTGCACATAAAAATGATTTCGGTAACCTAGCGATGTCCTTGACACACTTTGGCACTCCAGAGTGTATCTGCTTAAAGAGACATATGGCTAGAATGGCAGAAGTCAGAATTTGAAGGGTATTAGTAAAACCATGTGGGGGAAGCTTGAACTGGCTTAGGCTAATTGTAGCTCTTCTCTGATTTCACATGCTCAAAACCCGTAAGATAATTTTAACTATTGAAAGTGTAATCTACATTTTTTGAGGTAGTTTTAAATGCCATTAACAGGAAATCAGATTGAAAGCAAATGTACTTGCTAATAAAGGGAGGTAACTTTCAGATGCTAACAGTGTAGGGTAAAAAATACAAAAAAAATAAACAGTACATGATCAGCCCAAACCACTGAGCCACGGGTGTGGTTTGTTGCCATTGAACTGCATACTGTTGAAAGGAGAGAAACCTTCTGAGAAAACCAAGGATCAAATGGGAGTCTTGTCTTCTGAGCAAGGTTATCCTGACCACGGAATAGCCTGGCAGCCTTCCTCGTTAGTTTTATTTTCATCAGAGCCCAGATATTTCTTGTAGTTTACTTGTTTATTTGTTCATTGTCCTTCTCCCCCTCTCACTGAAGAGTGAGCTCTGTCTTACTGACTGTGTCTCACTGACTGGGGGGTCCTGCTGATCTTCCTCACTCCTATCAGCCTGAAGCCTACAGCGTAAGATATATAAATGTGACAGAAACAATGCCCTTCACAGGCCATGGTCTGTGTGACAGTCTCAGTGTTTCCTTGGAATGGTCAGGATTTACCAGCCCTGTATAAATTTCTAAACACTTTATGTCAAGTTTTCCACAAAATGCTATTTTGTTCATGACAAATGAAAACTTTCACATGGTGTTCATGCTGGTTTGTAGAATCCAGCCTGAGAAATTTTATTCAATTAAGGAAAATTAGTTTAGCACTTCCTTACTATTTGCTGTACTACTTCACTACCTAATTTTTTTTTCTTGAATAAATAATTTCATAATTAAAGTCTTAGGTCAAAAAATTGTTTTCATATTAAGCAAATCTATATAACCTAAAAAATATTTGTTAACATTTAGATACAAATAGGAATTGTGAGATTACCTATAATTTTTGTTCTTGGTAAAGATATTAACCGTATCAGGCTTCAAAAGAAGAAATGCCAAATTATCTATATTACTTCTTTGCTTGGGGTTAAAGATGCAAACCTCTGGGATGCCTGGGTGGCTCAGTGGGTTAAGCTGCTGCCTTCGGCTCAGGTCATGATCTCAGGGTCCTGGGATCGAGTCCCACATCAAGCTCTCTGCTCAGCAGGGAGCCTGCTTCCTCCTCTCTCTCTCTTTGCCTGCCTCTCTGTCTACTTGTGATCTCTCTCTGTCAAATAAATAAATAAAATATATATATAAAAAAAAGATGCAAACCTCTTCCCAAGAACCATCTGAGAAAATTATTTTTCATTTCAGATCTAATTCCCATAGTACTAGGAGAGGTGAGAGAATGAGAGGTGTGTTATTGGAAGGGATTTGGAACGAGTAATCATTCTGAATGTATGCATATCAGAGATTCCTTAAAGCCTGGCTGGCAATCTGTTTTTTATATAAGTTTGTTTTCATCTGTGGTGGGGAGCACTGATATTTAAATTTGCGTTAACTACTTTCTATAATGAATAAGAAGTACATCGCTAAACTCGATTTGTAGCAAATCAATCTTGGCAGGCAGCAAAAAGTCAAAAAGTTGTTTTTGTTTTTAAAGTAGAAAGCTTCTGTTTGAGACAGTTAATGATTTTCAGAGAAGAGAGATTATTAACAGGAATAACCAAGGGTAGTGTAAAGATAGGAAAAGTTGAGGAGACAACGAGGGGCTTAGGGAAATTTCCCCCTTTTTAATGTTCTGAAAAATCAGGTGCAATCCTGTCCTCCTCATTAGAACTGCTCCATCATTCAGAGTTATTTACTTTCCCAGTCTGTCAATATTTATAGTAAAGCTTGAAGAATCACCAAATTGAAAGATCTAAAGTAATGTTGAGAAATCATTCATTAACTCAACAAATATTGAGTACCGATCCATTCTCCACGCTGCCAACAGAGTGATCTTTCAAGGGCAAATCTGATCTTTCCCTGCAGAAAATCCTTCAAAGATTATTCATGGCCTTCAAAATGAAATTCCAACTCCTGGCCATAACATAAAAGAATCTCAATAGTCCAGTCTCTACCTGTTTTCTAATCTTCTTTAGCCTTTCTCTCACACCCTTCCTGACCACTCCACTTTTGGCTGAATACCCCCAATGCCCATTGATTGACTTTATTCTCTATCCCAGAATTGACATCTCCACACTCCGTAGTAAGTATGTTCTCCCTTCCTGCGTTAGCTTCTCTTCACATTGCTTTGTCTGCAAGGTGAACTCCTACCCATCCATCAAAATCCAGATCACATATAATTTCCCTATATATAAATTTTAGCCAAAGCTAGGTTCCACTTGTGTTTCCATATCATTCTAAAAGTATACCATACTGCCAATCAATCCATTTTCATTTACTCAGCAACTACCTATCAAGCTTCCAGTATGTGCTATGTGATGGGGATATATCACTAAACAAAATAGGCAAGATTTTCTAATCTCTTGAAACTTACCTTCAAGTTATAAACACAGAAAATAAATAAGACAAGTAATTTATATAGTATATATCTTTATAGTATATATTATATAATATATTACATAATTTTTTGGTTAAATAGTGCTAAGTTCTTTTTTTTTTCTTTTTAAGATTTTATTTATTTATTTGACACACAGAGAGAGATCCCAAGGAGGCAGAGAGGCAGGCAGAGAGAGAGGAGGGGGAAGCAGTCTCCGTGCTGAGCAGAGAGCCGGATGCAGGGCTGATCCCAGGACCCTGAGATCATGATCTGAGCAGAAGGCAGAGGCTTATCCCACTGAGCCACCCAGGCGCCCCATTATTAGTGCTAAGATCTAACAATAAAGATCGAAGCAAAGAAGATATGTGTTATTGGAGGGGCGATTAATATTGTTGATATTGTAGCCAGGGAAGGGATCGCCAAATGAGAGATTTTGAGTCAAGATCTGTACTAATCACATGTTCACAGTGTGTCCCCAGTAGTTTTCAGTCTTATTCTTCTGAGGCTTTCTCTCCTTTTTTTGCCTCATCCAGAACCCATCATGGTTTCAGGCACATAGAAATAAGTGAATAGATGGAGTCTGGAGTTTAGGAAGAAATAATTCTATGCAAACTTAAAGGTTGTCAGAGCAATGGGTGGAAGGCTGTGATTTATTTCTGCCTCTTAGAACTTTAGTGCTAGACATGGACCCTGTGAGGCTTATAGCCTTTAAAATGCAATTACTTATACAATAACACTGAAGAATCATCTCGTGTCTGGAAGAATACCCTCTAAGTAGGCAAATTACTCTATCGCCATAGAAGAGAGAATGATCATGGCATATTCACATTAAAAATCCCTTTATTAAGGCTTTATTAATAGCATAAAAATAAATCATCTTTCCAGTTCCAGGCACTTCTTTCTCTTATGAAATATTATACTGCTAAATGAGGACTATTTCCTTCCAAAGACTATCCTGTCCTGTATTTCTTGACATACAAACTTCCCTTATGAGCAAACTTTTTTTTTCCCACAAAACACTAGCAAGGCCCATCATTTCCATGAAAAGCCCAGGAGCATCTGTTGATACTTGGGATATAGCTTTCAATTTTCACAAATCTCCAAATCATCATAATTGTCTATACTGTCTTTATGTACAATGGGTAAGATTCTGTTCTTAAATGAACATAGAGCTCACAATGCATCCTGTTGGAGCTGGGAAACATAAATTCAGAACTGACCCCAATTCTGCCATAACACATGTGCATTGTGAAGGATTTGGGACAGGCCAAATAGAAAATTGGATTTATATTTACTTTTAATGACAAAAGCTATTTTTTCAAGTTCAAAATAATGTAATTTTCAAGTTGCCAAACTGAAACAATTTACCTTTTAAGACACTTATAAAGTAGATTGGTGAGAATTAAGGATAACCAGGATTTTGTTAAATTCTTAATTTTCCATAATTTTAATAATGCTTCTTATTACTCTGTTCATAGCAATTTGGAGTCATTGAATTCATTAAATAAGCAGAAGGGAGAAACAATAATTAATATGCCTTTGATTGGAAATTGAGGAGAGATATTCTATGCATTATTTAGCAATAGTGCAGAGTATAAGTGAGACATTATAGCTTATGTGCAAGGGGAAAATAGAATGATGTTGGCAAGGTAGCATTTGATGGAGAGGGATTTCTGGTTCCATTCCTTTCAAATGCACTCGTTGCTTCAGACTAAGAATAGCCACAACCAAGAAGGAAAAGAAAAGGCCATGAGGGATCAGAGGGTGAAGCAAAAGAGATTGATTATATATAATTTCAGAGTAATTTCCCCAAAAATGTGTTAGTGTATTTGATGGAATTATTGATCATGGGGAGAGCCTCATGTATTGGCTCCTGTTGCCAGAGATGTATTAAGTCTGTTAGTTTTATCTGTAAAATTGTCATGTAGATGGGGTTTTAAAAAAATATCTGTATGATGGTAGAAAATAATATACAAGATCCCCATTCAAATTCAGTAATGTTTTTTAAAAATGATTCTTCAGACATTTGATGGTTGGTTGCTAAGTAGGCCTTTTTCTAAGATAATAAAAATGGAAAAAAAAATGTGATTTAGTTCCTCCTTTCAATAAAGTCCCTAAAGAAGGGAAGCTAGAAAAGTAAATAAATACAAAAAAAATGACAAAATGATAGAAACACAAAGGCAGTGCCAGTAGGTAACTATGTCCACAAACAAGAGAGGACGGCCCTATATTTAAAGGAAAACAATTGGTCAATGTTCAAAATTAAGTTGAAAGCAAGAACAGATGTCCTCCAAAGAGTGAAAGCGTAAAGCTACGTAAATTGACATAGTTCGAAAATGTCAGTATTCTGGTTTCTTACTAGATCCATGTCTACTTTTTTAATATTTATCATTTTTATTTTAACTTTTCTTTTTAGCACTGTCAAGCCAAATGTCAGAAAGATAAGAATGGAAAACTATTTTTTCAATGATTCTCTTCTTCAAAGCTCCTTCCTTTACCACACAGGCCACTAGAACCATATGCTTATGGTATTCATAGAGTAACGAAAACTTCCCACCAGCACTGTTTGCCTGCAGGAAAATGAGAGTATAGATGCGGAGCACCCCTGCTCTTCATGCCACCATGGAATGAATTCTCCAACTTAGAAGTTGCCAGATATAAGGTTAATAAATGATCACTTCGAACAATGCTGCTATGTGCTGGTCCACCTCAGCATTCTCCTGGCCCTGTGGAAGAGTACAGATTTCTTTAAAAATTAAAAAAAAGAAAAAAAATCCCCTGGTAAAAATGGAGGGAGGGGAAGGATAATGTAATCTGCAAGAGACAGTGTATACTAGGAAGACAGAAGTACCTCAAAAATCTCTTTCCACCATCAAACGTAATAACACCCATATCATAGAAGGAAAAAAAATCTCTTTTCAAATTTCTTCCACTATCTCACAGGGTGGGGCATCCTCAAAATCACCCTACTCTCTCCAACAGAACCCCTCCAAACTCTGATTTGAAACTCAGCACTTGTATATCTTCTTTCCTTTAGCTTCTCCCCCTCTTGCCTTGCTGGTTTATTCTTGGTCACTTTCTTAAGTGGTTTCCAATCTGTCCCCATGTCTCCGTGGTTCTGCAGCTTAATCCTTATTTCAAGCAGAAAAACAAAAGTGTGGAAAGCCTACCCTTGCAGGTTTCTGCCCCAGGAACAAAAGGCTCTTACTTCTTCAGAGGCAAGAAACAGAAGACCCATATTTTTCGTCTCTGTCATATCTGTATTGTTTCCATAGTTAAGAAGAGTGAGTTTTAAACATGCTGATCATAGTTTTCAAAGAGAAGGAAAGAACACAAGCGTTGGGTTAGGTGACTGAGGCACTTAAAAATCAAGAACGGAAACATGACTCATCTGAAAGAAGATCCCTGTTGATTCATGGACCATGTGAGAGCTGTGTGTGAGACGCCCAAAATACTCTACACAGAGAGTTTCACATGTTGAGACACAAGATAGCTTAAATAATCCAAATGCAAATTACAGTCAGGATGCTGAATACAATTGCTGGCTACATTTTAAAGTATATTATGGTATTTTATGTGAACACACATAACAGCATAGCTTGGGAATCTTAGCAACAGATCCTCAGTAGGTCAGGCCATGGACACCAAAGGAAAACAAGATGGAATCCAAGATCATTCAAACAGAAAGGTCTAGGTCTGGATTTCACATATGCTGATATGACAGAGATTTCAGACCTGCCTTTGTTTGGTGAATTTGTTGCCTAATGGAATAATTCCAGACTTCTTTCTAGACATTCAAGATTCTCTGGAACATAACCCAATCTGGGCATAGCCAGGTACTTCTGACACCTTATAGGTTTGCTTGATGTCAATGATAAGCAGTATCATTTGTTCTTTCTGTAGTTCATCTTGCTAGCTCTTTATATCTCTTTGCTTAGCTCCTGTATCAAAATTTGCTTAACCCAATCATCAATTTATGAATTATATCTGGCCTAGTATGTCATCTAGTTCTTCCCTTTAGAAACGAAGGGCCAGAAGTAAAGATACTTGATCAAGGATGGCCACCTGGGAAAGCTGGGCCTCTACCAGAGGTCACTAATCTCTCTATGCAACTCTCCCCTTCCACAGCCACAGTGGAATAACGACGACCCCTTTCCTAGTCTTCATGTAAATATTAAAAGTTAGCTTGAGGGCGCCTGGGTGGCTCAGTGGGTTAAGCTGCTGCCTTCCGCTCAGGTCATGATTCCAGGGTCCTGGGATCGAGTCCCACATCGGGCTCTCTGCTCAGCAGGGGGCCTGCTTCCCTTCCTCTCTCTCTGCCTGCCTCTCTGCCTACTTGTGATTTCTCTCCATCAAATAAATAAATAAAATCTTTAAAAAAAAAAAATAAAATAAAAGTTAGCTTGATATTTAAGGAGCATAGCCAATAGACTCCAGTCTGACTATCATGAGCATGCAATGAAAAAATGAATAGTTATCCCCAATAGAAGGCACATTACCTCATATCCGTTGTTTATTACGGCCTCGGGTTTTGTTTTCTATTATCTAGCATGGCATAGTGGAAAGAAGACAGACTTTGAAACCCCGTAAACCCAGGGTTTTCATAACAACACAGTGAGGGAAGTCCTGTTATGCTAATTTTATAGATAAACTGAGATTAAGGAAATTTGACTAGCTTATAGCCACTCAGCAAGTGAGTAATTGAAGCAGAATTTGAACCAGGTATCTCGACTCCCTGGCATTTGTGCACAAGTTTGTGTACTTCCTTTTCCTTGATAGAAGGCTGAGTCAAAAGTCACACCCTAGTGTGAGGTTTCCCTTTTATTTGTCTGTCACAAAAAGGCCAACTGGGTCAGCAAGAAGGTACTTAAATGGAATACATAAACCATTCCTCCAAAACTCTCTTTACTCCTATTAGCTAACAATTTGTCAATACTAATTTTACAAAGCTTTCTTTTATCTCCGACTGCTTGCCAAGTAGCCACATGTAGGGTCCAGATTCTACTGGTCGGGACGATTCTGGATGCTTCTAACTCACAGTATTTCAATGTCAGATAGGCTGACATTAACCAATTCTAATCGCTGTGATCTTTTATTTTTCTCTCTGTCAACAATCTTCCTCATTACAGAAGGCCACTGAATCCCACCCAAGTAACCCTGAGCTAATAATACCAGTCCTTTTCTTCTTCCCACAGGTTAGAAGCTTATTGAGCACTATGAAACGTACAACTCTACACTTATTTTTATAGGCAGAATGCTATTGTAATTAATCAACGGGATCTACAGGATTTGGGGGTCCAAACCACTCAGTGACTCACTACCTGGTACGAGCTTGGATAAGTCATCTCTTCTACAGCCTGTTTTCTGTCTGTAAATAAGAGTAAAAAGACTACTTTATGGAAACGATTGTGAAGATAACATGATGGAGATCATGTAAAATGCTCAGATTTATTGTTCACTATACACTGAGCACTCAAACCTTGGTTATTATTATTATTAGACACAAAGAGGAACACTTGCAAGCTACAAGTGAAGGAAAGCGATGCCTTCCAAAATTTACATTTTAAGATGATTTTAAGACGTCTAACAATATTATAACAAGAAGAAAACTCCTGGGATTTTAAAGTCAGAGAATTACTAAATAATTTCCAGCTGAGCAATTAATTTAACACTGTGTTTTTCTCTTCAAGTTAATTATCATAGGTCAATGGCATTCAACCTTCCAGTGTTTTGGTAGAATTTTGCTATCATATAAGCAGCACACCTTCCATTTTTTTTTTTTTTATATACTATTTGATATTTTGCCAGTCATTTTGTTGACCTGGAGTTATTTTGAAAATAAATCCTGTGATCCTGAAATATGAAAATCTAAAAGAAAACTCCATCCAGGGTGATTTACATTAGGTTAAATTCCTCAAAATCCCTGAATCTTAGATCAGTGGCAGTCAGAAACCTGTGTAGGCAAAAATCTATGAAGCCCTAATGTAACTCAAACTTTGACATATTCACCACAAGTACCCTATAGAAACAATGCCACTTGTCACCTCAAAAAACAAGCCTTCATGGGCTGCATTGCCTTCAATCATTTCATGGCTTCCCATTGGTCTTCAGATGAATATTAACTCCTTAACTCAGCCTATAAGACCCTCTAAAATCTCGGCCCTTCCCTCTCACCTCCCTCACTTCACATGCTACCACCTGCCTCCCCACCCCCTACCCTCCACCAGCTAGACCAGCCAGTAGACAGCTCTCTAGATTTATCCCGCTCACTGTCCTCATAGAACTTGTGCACATACTCTTCCATCCACCTGGCATTTCCCTCCTTCACCATGTAACTCCACCTTCTGCCCCTCTCGCATGAATGACCCTGTCCACAGGAAGCCAGACTGGCCAGACTCACCAGATCAACCACCTGCATAGTTGTGCATGGCACCTTGGAGGTCTCTCTGATGACTTTATGGAGTGGTAGCTTCATACTGACTTAGGGAGTGATTTGCTTGTCTTCCTTCTAACCTAGAAACTACTTGGGCATAGCAATGTTGTCTGTGTTCACCACTGTTTTCCCCCGTGTCTAGCCAGGGCCTGGCAAGTAGTATGCTCTCAGTAAATATTATTGAATGATGAAAGAAAACCAAGAATTTAAAGAATTTTTTAAAGCAAAAAGCCTTCTTTAAATACAAAGTAAGTCAGTTAGCATGTTTGGTTCATGTGTGATTTTTCAATATTTAGAAGAGTGGTTTTCAATCACTGTCTCACTGTGTTCCCAGGATTTTTCCTAAATTCCTGAGAGTCAAGTTGGTTTGTTTCCTAGGGCTTCTCATACCAATATCTCCACCAAGCAAATGAAGTCATTTCCTCTTCACTGTGTTTTCTTTATTGCAGAAACCATAAGCAAATGATTCAGAGGGTATGAACTATTTGAAAGTCAGTGATAGAGAATACAACCACATAATAACTAATTATTTTGTTTTTGTTTCTTTAAGATTTTAGAGCACGTGTGAGGGCAGAGCAGAAGGAGAGAGAGAGAGAGAGAGAGAGAATCTCAAGCAGACTCCCTGCTAAATGCAGAGCCTGATGTGGGGCTGAATTCCAGGATGCTGAGACCATAACCTGAGCTAAACTCAAGAGTGAGGTGCTTAACAGACTGAGCCACCCAGGTGCCCTAATTATTTTGTTTTTAAATTCCATAACAAGGAGAAGTTGTCCTCGGTAAACTTTGTTAGCTGATACAAATTTTCAAGTCTTTGAACTCTATCCCTAATGTGTAGCCGGGCTCTCCTGCATTCACACAGGTCAGAAAAAAACAGGTGTCCTCTATTGCTGGCTTTTTCTCCATCATCTATCACGCCTCTCACATATGTAGGTCCTTTAGTGGTTCTTCCAGTGCCCAAAGGGAAGCATCCACGCCCCGGGCATAACATTTAAAAGCTCTGTCATTGTTTTCACTTGCCATTCCTGCTTCCTTCCCCTCCCCATGAGCTTTATATTTGGATCATGAACCATACCATGATTTTTTCCATGCCTGTGTATTTGCCATCCTATCTTCTTGGAATATATTTTCTCTGCCTAAATAATTCCTTCAATTCCTTCTTGAACCAGCTCAAATGTTACTATCTGCTTTTCCCAGTCTGAATAATTTACCCAACCCCTACCACACGCACCCATCGGACTCGATGGTTTCCAGCACACCATAAGCCTTAACACACCGAATGATTCTTGTTTATTATTTTTGTGTGTGTGTCTTCCCTGCCTATGTATCTCCTTACATACAGATCCTGCGTTTTTCAGTTTTGTGTCCCCAGGTCCTAGGTAACTTCTTGGCATAATAAATGTACATGAAACGAATAGAAGAAAATTTCAAATCACTTTAAACAGTTCCTTGGCATTTAAACATTTAATATTTATGCTTTCAACTCATTGTGAGATTCTCTAAAGTGTATGCTATAGAGAAATTTGCTGAATCCTGAACAAAATTATACATGCAGGGAGACGACTGCCCAAATAAATGGTTTTAGCTGGTTAGCGAGGTTAGTCAACCGCTCTGACTCAGCATTTAACAGTTTCGTCATTTTCATTTTAAATAGTATTTTATTACAACAGTTTTCAAGAGTATTTTAAATTCTTGTGAAATATACTGGGAATTCTATAAACTTTTTTTAAGTTAGCAAGCCAAAGAATTAAGGAAAGTGATTTTCTCATCTTACAGCTAATCCGGGTTGGTGCTGGTATAGGTCAAGATCAGTATCTCTCAAGGTATGTACCAAGACTCACTAGTCCCTTGAGATTCTGAACGAAAATGCTCATGACAAGATATGTTTGGGAACACAGCATTCCTGGCCCTGCATGGAGGTTTGTAGAGTATAACAGCATAAAGTCCAGGAGAATTTCTTTAGTGAAAACATCTATTTATCTTTATTTAGTTCAACATTTCAAACTCATTCGATTGTGGAGCTCTATGAACATTATAAGAATTCGTGGTGGAAAAGCCAATCTGGATCATAAAATTCGCAACCCAATGCTTGCCTTTTAATTAAAGTGGTGTGTGTACATACAAAGTAGAGGTCTGAAGCAATTATTTGGGATATCATTTTTACCTTGAAGAGTCTCCATAATTGAGAGCACATTATTTTATACGCTTTTTTGCTTACTTTTAGTCTGAAATACAAAACTGCTTAATTTTCTTCTTCTCCATGATAATTCATTAGGCATAAAATGAATAAATAACCTCTTCGAAATAGATGTTAATAGATGTTAATGGGGAAAAAATAGAAATAGATGTTAATGGGGAAAAATCACATTATTTTTGACATCACAGTTTCTTTTCTACACAATGATGAAATTTCAGCAATCTTGTTTTACATCTTTTCACTATAGCCACACTACAGTAGCAGGTTACAGTACCTAATGCTGTAAAAGTTACTCTAAAACTTAACCACCTAATGCTTTCCAGTCTTTAAGTTGACTGCGCATGTGTGTGCACACGCACAATCAAGAAGGTCAAAATGAAAATTTGTATTAGCTTATAGGACAAATGCACGTTTTGGTCAAATGGACACAGACATGTACGCAGTGGTTGGCACCTACCAACTGATCCCTCTGTGAATCCTACGAGATTCAAATTAGAAAAAGAAGAAAAGTATAATAACTATTGTCTTTGGAAACTCAAGAAAAAAAATTTTTTCTGAAAGGATTGGTGTTTCTTATTTGCAATGCAAAACCAATTAGAGACAGACCAAAAAAAAAAAAAAAAAAACCAAAAAAAAAAACAAGTCTTATTTTTACAAGCCTAAGAAAAATTATAGAGATCTGTGGTTGTCAATTTACCAATAGATCTAAGTACATTTTCTAGATGAATCCAGCTCCTTCCCTTTCGGCGTAGTCCAGATACACAAACATACAGTGGAAGCTACAATGGGGCTACTGCTTGATAAGTAGCAAAAGATGGAAGTATCTGAACACTTAGGCTGTCACCTTAAAACAAACTGTCACCCATTTTTCTTCACACATTTGGAACCCAACTTATCAACCTTAACAAGTGTTGTTATCAAAAAAATTTTGGTGCCTTTGTTCTTTCCCTTTTGCAAGTAAATTACACTTTTAGGATTTATTAAGACAAGAAACAATTTTTGAATAGCAGGTCAAAACTCTCTACGGAAAAATTCTCATTACTTTCTAGCCTGGAGCAGTGTTTACCACCCAATGTATCCATCTTTTTCCTGTTTCTTCTATATCTATATTTCCCGAATCTTGTTTCTGTGCCTAATGCTATCACATTGCAGCAGTTTGTTCAAAGCAACACTCTTATTTTTGCTCTTAGCCGGTGCTATACAAACCCTGATCAATTATTGAAGTAGAAGCCCTGAAGTAACACAACCATTACGGCAGCAGGCGGATAAAAATGGGACACTTTCAGCTCCAGTATATTTACTTTTGAGTTTCAGCAAACAAACCAACAAGTTAAACTACCTTGTCTGTCACTTTGTTCGATGTACTAATATTTCTTGCTTCCTTCAAAGTCTTTTTTCTTCACAAGGCAAGTCTCTGAAAACTCCAGTTTCTTTTTGGAATTGCGATAACCTTAACATTCATGCGAAAGAGCCCAAAACTGGTTTAAATGAGTTAACATAGACATATCATGCCAAGAGCCGCTTGGTATTTTCTAAAGTTCGCCAATGTGTCGTCTTCATATGGTAATAACATTGCAAAGAGTCCATGATGATATTTAAAACAACAAACAGTATCACTGAAGAAAGTATTCATTAAAGCTTTGCAGAGGAGTCAAATTAGAGGTGGAAAAAATTTCTCATGAAGAGCAACCGCTAATCACACTTGGACTTTTTATCGTCTCTCTTCTGCTTACTTCATTATTCACAAAGCATTGCCCAAGATGTTGTAATTTTATTTCTTAAACCCATCCCTTATTTAATTATACAGAATATATCTGATCAGGTTGCCAGTGAAGGCTACAAGTATTCATCTTCCGATAATGCTAACTTGCATCTGCCGCCACAATATAATGGTATACTTTTTTTTTCTTTTTTTTCATTTTAAATGTCTGTTCTGGGTTTTAAGGACTAAATGATAGTGAAGACAACTGGAAATGTTCCAAGGTTTTTATATGTACTGTGTAGTCGAAACCAAAATTAGTAGTTATACTCCAGAACTAATAATATTTGACATTTATTCTTATCATTGCTTGAAGTTTGTGGGGAGAATTCCAGCAAGTTTGTGTAAAGTAGCTAAGGACAATGTGAGAAATTGTTTTAAGGTGTTATGTATCCACTACACACTCTTGGCCCTTCTTTTCCAGCCAAACAAGTAAAAGCAATCTGCATAGCCTCTAAGAGCCAAAGGTGAACACTTGCTGAATTCACAAGTATGTCATCAAAGCCACTTGAAGCACTTTGATATTTGAATAGAAAAAGCAATGAATATAAAGGCCATGTACATTTGGGAGCTTTCATCATTTTGGATAGTTTATCTCAATGTCTTGTTATGAGGTGATGCTCATCTTTTCCCCATATACTCTTCATTTATGAATAGGCCTATTAGATGCAATATAAAACACAAAATACCTCAACTGAAATATACAAGAGATATGGATCTTATCAAACTGTTTTTAAATATGAGAACATTTGTACCTCTAGCATTATGAAAGCTAGTAATATCTCACCATCAAGACAAAGAGATGAAGACTTTTTTTTTTTCTTTATTCCAGGCTGCTGTTAGTGGGTAGGCAATGATGTTACATTATTATTAGTTCTTTTTACTTATTTAAAAGAGAAGAAATAATACATTTGTATGCCTAGTTCCTGGAACATCCATTTCTTTGTTTGAATTGACATTGTGATCTCAGCATGATATAAATCAGTAAGGAGGGGATATAGTTTTATTTATAAACCAGGTTGACTGAAAGAGAGATGGGTCATTTATTGACATAAACATCTGCATTATTATACTTGGGGCTTCATGACAGCTCATGAAAGGTAGCTTGTATGACAAGAAACATAATTTGAGAAAAGTGAAGAAAGGACCCTCTAGAAATGTATGCTTCGTGAAACTGTTCTTTATTTAACGTGGCTCTGGATCGTGGAAACAGGCGGACTAAATTTATGAGGTGTGAGGCTTATGTCTAATAATGATTAACATCAGAATCACAATTTAAACCTAAGGTCAGACTCAAAAAATGGTATTAACTCTTACTCTACTGCTAAAGTATCCAGTTGTCTCCCTTCTTACACCAAGAGATTATCTTAGCCTTTCTACAGTGGCTATAACACTTCAGACTCTTTGCTCGCATAATTCTTAAGGGTATTTTTTGTTGTTATTGTTTTAGTATAAATAATATTCCTCTCAGAAAGTTTAACTTGATGACTGAGAGCAGACATTGTTCAATAAACTTTGCTTCGATCTGACAGTTAAAAATTTCACTATTTACTTATTTGTTCATAATTTCATCTTCAAAGGAAAATCAAAAGCATTTTATTGAATGATTACTACTCATTATGTGCTCTGCTGGGTTTTGACAAAACAAAAATGCACAAGACACTGTTCCTGCTCTGAGGAGTTGATAGGCTAGGAGCCGAGACAGACAAATCAAAGGACAAGCGTATAAACAAATAGGTCCATGGTCCCCTAGCGGTGTAAGGGGGGTATGTCTTTTTACAAAATGGAAAGGTTGGGAAGAGGAGCAACAAGGAAGGTTTCACTTAAGGGGTCTTAAAGTCAGTCAGTGTACAATAGCCAATAATAGGGCATAATGAAAAATATATTGCTAAAATATAGATCCCATGGGGAAATACACATTTAGTTGCTCCATATTAAATCATGTAGAACACAGACAACTCTGACTTGTGAACGGGTTTGTAGTTGGCAAAGCTCTTTAATATATATCTGATCCTCCTAGCAATCTCTACTGTAGTCATAATTTCCTTATGGAGCTAAAGTAAATGAATACATGAGCAGCTCAAAGATCCAACTCTAATTAAGGGCAGAATGAGGACATCAACTGACCATTCACACCAAAGAAATGATATTCTTTAGGGAGAAAGTGACATTAGTTTAGTAGTAGTTACTTGAACAGCCTCAATAAGGAAAACTAAAAACGGTATGTATATAATGTAGGCTAATTATGTTTAATGTGCAACTAAATGCTTTCCCTGTGGACATCCAAACTGATCTGGGGACATCGACACTTACCAGACATATGACTTTAGAAGTGGAAAATTACAACTCATCTTGTGTGTATTTATTGCCTACAGGAGTTTTCCAATATATCACTGATGGAGAAATAAAACCTTGAGGACAAATTGGATTAGAAAAAAATCATAATTCCATTTGGGTAATAGGTAGAAATTGCATAAGCAGTGTAGTAATATTGTGCATATGCTACTACAAAACTCTCACTAGTTTTTTTTGTCCTTACATAATGTCCCCAAAAGCCTACAAAATATACTTTACTCAAATAGAAAGTGACAGGGGCTTAGGAATCACAATGGCTACTTATGAAATACTTATACACTGAACACATTTCTGACTATGGATATGTCATATATTTGTCTCATACATTTATACTTGAGAATTTTATTTCTATATGCAAATTTATTTTACATGTTAAATTTTGATGGGGGAAATGGTAGTATAGTAGAAAGACATATTTAGAAAAATCTTCAAGCAGGGGCATTGAAATATTAACATGACACTACATTGTTTATACTTTATAGATCTTGTAGGCCAGTTTTTACTTAAATTCTTCTCTTTTGCTTTCAACAAATAGACACTAAACTTTTAAGCTTAATGTCAACTTTCTTTCCCCCTCCCCGAAAATATTCTTAATTACCAGGCAATTTCCTTTAAAAGATGTTTTCTCATAAACTTTTTAGAGTGGCTCCAAAACTATAATGAAGATTGTGCAATTAAAACTCTAAAATAAAGATGTTGATGCTAAACTAGACATGTCTTGTGTGTGTGTGTGTACATAAATAATTTATGTATAAGACATATAATATATACATAATTTATATATAATATATATAATTTTCATGAAAATTAACAAGTTTATGTATATAATATATATATTTACTTTTCATAAAAAGTAACAAGTTTTATAGTGTATTAGATATGACATTATGTATTGGTTTTCTATGACAGTGTGACAAATTGGGACAAGTTGTTCCAACTTAGCAGCTCAAAACAAAATACATTTTTTTTTTTTTCTAATTCACCATTTCCATGGGTCAGAGCTCAGGCACAGGTTGGCTGAGTTCTCTATTCAGGATTGCACAGGTCATAATCAAGATGTCAGGTTGGATTGCTATCCTTTCTGAGGCTCAGAGATTCTTTTTCCAGTTTACATGATTATTAGCAGAATTCACTTCCTTTTGGTTACAGAGCTCAGGCCCTAGCTCCTAGAGACCACTCCTCTCCATACACAATTCATAACATAGCATAGCTGCCTGTTTCAACAAGGCCAGTAGATTTTCATTCACACCTAGAATCTCTTTTAAAGGGCTCACCTGGTTAAACGAGGCCCACCCACAAAAATCTCCTTTTTGATTAAAGTCAATTGTTTTCAGATCTTAAGTACATCTGCAAAATCTGTTCATTATTGCCATAAAACATAATGAAATCAAGGGAGTGATACCAGCATCTTTGCCATATAATGTAACCTAGTCACGGTTGCAGGACCAGGGGGCAGAGATCATGGCAGCCCTCTTGAGAATTCATCTACCACACCATATCAATCATAGTAGAGTTATTACTGAAACCTTGGTGAGGGCAATGTTGTGTCATTCAGAAATCAAGGGCAATTTTAGAGTGAGCAAGTATACAAAATACACTGATAATTTGCTTTTACTTAAATATCATAAGGGAGAGAAGTCAGGAATGCATACACTCATAAATAATATTGGATAACAATCTATAATTACATGTCAAATTGAGTGCCATGTACAATAACTCAAAAAACGATCATTTGAAATGGCTTTAATTGTTGGAGAGGCCCCATTAAAGAAGAGATTTAGCTTGGACCCAAAAGATACAAAGGTTTGGCTGAGTTTACATGGACTAGAGCTTCAGCTTATAAAGCTATTCAGTATTCTTAGTAGCACACTGTAGAGCCAACCAGACAAGTTCAAATTCTAGCTCTACCATTAAGTAGCTGTGTGACTTTGGGTAAGGTATTTGAAGTCTCTGAACCTTCATTTCCTCACTTATAAAAACGGTAAAGACTCTTACTTCATTGGTGTTAATCGAAAAATAGGAAACCAAATATTTGGATTGCTTTACGCACAGGATAACAGGAAGAATATAGTAACAAAAATCTTAAATAAAAAAAGGACCTTGAAAGCCATAAAATGCCATAAAAATGTAGGTCGTGCAAATCCTAATTTCCCCAGTGATAGTCTCTTTTTGTTTAAATATCTCTAACTTATTGCCTTATTATATTTGATGCGATAAATGTGTAAGTGACTTTAAGACTATTTTGAAGAAGGAAGCTTAGAAATAAACAGACAAAGAAATAATAAAATTAGCCTTTTTAACTGAGAATCTTTATAACTTAGTATCAAAAATGTTAAAAAAAAAAAGTGGAAATTTCAGAGAACACAAAGGCCAGTGTGGGTGATATTTAGGAAAAAAATTTGTTTTATTCTCTTTTTTCTTTCTCATTATTCTCATTAGTAATTGTTTCTGGGGTTTAATAACTAGTAAATGTAATAAATTTTCATTGAATAAGTGCATTACATGTGGAAACCAGTGTTTTAAACCTTAAAAGCGCAGCCAACATAAAAGAATTATATTATGAATATGCCCCTCAATGAATTAGATAAACCTCCCACTGAATTAAAGCTCAAAGTGGTTTTTTTTTCCCTCATGTAAGTATTAAATAGTTCAAGCCCCCAAATAAAAGATTTAATATATCTACGTGATTAAATTGGTTTATAGGCATCCAAAATTTGAATTCATATTTTATACATTTGGCAAAGAAGAGCAACCAAAATGAAAACTAGATTTCATTCTTGAATTTAAAGCATATCTTCCACTTGATAATCATTATGAGTAAGGTGACAAGGGAGGACTCTGGGAATATTTATTGAATTGTGAAAGAAGAAACCTGACAAACAATATACTTAATCATTTTCCATTTATCATCATCACCCTGTGACAGACTATAAAAACAATTGTACTAAAATGAGGTGTTCTGTTGAGGATGGGGCTCTAGAGTATTAAAAAAAAAGATTTATATTTGAGTAAATAAAATTCTGCTGGAACAGAATTGAAGAGTATTTGAAGAAAATGCTCTGAACTATGGTAACTGATTACTCTTCATTTATAATGTCTGTTTCAAACTGTTTCGAACATACGGTCCAAGAAATTTTGAGTCAAGACAATACACTGCTAGGGAGAAATACCAACTTTTAACTTAACCACATGTGAAATGAATTTTCAAACTGTCTAGGTAGACTGGAACTTGTATATATTTAGCTGGCTTTCCTCTTTGATAGTTATATCTCTGAATCATGTGAAAAGATGAGATTCATAAGAAATAATAAAACCTCGAGATTGACTAGTAAGTGTTCTCCAGCCACGACTTCTGACCTATTGTGCACATGCTGGAGAATGAATCTAATTTTGAATATTCATTATAATCTTGCTTTTTTAAAAAAAATACATTTTAATGTCACATAGAAACAAAAGCTGTTCACGGGCCACAGCCTAGTCACTTAGGTTTACCACAGAGTGATGAAAATTCATCAAAATGTCAAGAGATCTGTATTTACCAAGTTTGATGAAGAAAATCTGACAAATACTATTTAAGATAAGTGGCACTTTTTCCTAATTGTTTTCATATGGATGAAAGAAAATCAAGTGCCCTGTTACTTCGATGAAATGCTAAATTGCTTAAAAATTCATATTTACACAATGGACCGGCATACAAACTGAAAGTAAGATTATGGCTTCAAAACGAATGTACATATTTTCCCCAGCTAAGATTGTATAATACTGGGGGGAAAAAAAGTATCAGTGAATGTTTAAACCTGAACTAACAGTTTCAGTTTTACCCTCCCTTATTGCCTCACTAAAAGGCAGCACAAATAACTACTAGGTTACAAAGTAATAAGTATTTCTGCCATGGAGAATATCTTAGACTTTCTATGTTGTTGGAGGTCCATCAAAAGCAAACATAAATCATTTTAGCAGGTATTTCACCTCAGGAATTAAATATGTAAACACTGAAAGAAAGCCATAGACTATTTTCTGGGTGCACACAGATTGGGTCATAACTCCAAGGAAGAAAAAAATATGGTGGGAAAACACACTACCAGACAAACAAATACTAACCTTAATGCTTGTTATAACCAAGGAAAGAAATGATCGTGTGCCAACCTGTGATTTCCAGGAAGCTTTATATGAGAGTGTGTTTTCTATGCATGCACAGTACGTTAATAATGCAATTTAAAATCAAAGTACAATAGTCTGAAATAATAAGTGATAGAGCTGAGATTTGAACACCAGATATCTTTAAGGACATAGCACATGGTTTTGGCCTCTCCTCCATGCTTAAATCTCTTCATATAGTTTTTCCAAAGGAAAATATAAAGCATTTCCAGGAAGTCTTAAAGATTTGAAATTTATTGATACATGGCCCATTGTCTGCATGTCTAGATTTTTTCTTTAATTAGAAAATAAAACAGAAAATCATTTCTAAGACTCATGTCCAATCTTGAGATAAATTTCCTCACACGGGTGGACATTTCATTCCCGTCTAAGATGTTTGCTATTTTGCATGCTGAGCAAGAGTGATCATCAAATGCAAGTCAATTCCTATATTCATAGACTCTCTCTCAGTCATCTCAGGGCGATGTACATATCTAGCTTCATCAAATGTTAAAGATTTCGGAAGAAAGCTATTTTTATGACCCCATTCATTACCCAATTCCTCTGTTTTTGGCAAGCATTCCATCATCTCAAAACAAAAATAATTCTCATATGTACCATAAACTTAGCTTATTTACATTCTCTGAACTAAAACACTTTATGGAGTGCAAGGAGGTACATTTAAAATTACACTGGGAAAACAGGCATCAAGCAGATGCATCCCAGGCAAACCAGGAAGTGCAGTCAGGGGACAGGCAAATTATTTCCAAAGTTAGCTGATATTCGTTAATCTAAGATAGACAACAAACTGGCTAACGACTAGAGGTGTGAACATTAAAAGGTAGGGAATTATTTTCATATTGTTGCGTACAGAAATGGGTTACTTACAATAACATGAAACCTCCACCTTAGTCATTTTTCCAGTTATCAGAACAAACATTTCACAAATCAATTCATCCTCCTCAATGCCAATGTCATATACAAGCGTCAGGAAGCACAGGCAAAAAGTAAACAAACCATTCAGTGACAGCAATAATTACTCTAGGTTTTGGGTCATTCTGTCCATAGTAATGCTGACCTTTAGTTTTTTCCATTAAGCAACTTTTTAAAATGGAAAGTTGCAAAACTTCTTTGATCCTCAAAATTCTAATTAAATGAAATCATTTAATTTTGTAATTATTTACTATTATTTACTAGGAATAATATTCTTAATCCATTACTCTATTATTGTGTTGTATTCCTATATTTAGTAGGAAGTCCATAATTGCACTTTCAGATTAAGTAATTGCTATTCTCTCATTTCTGTACTATTCATTTTATAAGTTACCTAATGTGGGCTATAGAAAGTTACAGAGCATATAACTTAGTCTTTGATTCATTAAACTTTCAGAGTTATGAATAAAAATAATACCTTAGGTAGAAAGTTTATTAGCTTCTCTCTGCTAATAAAGCAGTCCCTTCTCACTTAAACAATGGATTTTTTTTTTTTTTTTTTTTTTTTTTTTTTTTTTTTTGGCTGAAGCAACGTAGCCTCTCCTAAGTGCTTCAGCCAGTTTGAGAGAAGCAAATTGCATAGGAGACCAGCCACCAAGAAAACCCAACCCTGGTACAGATCTGGAAGCCAAAAGGAGGGTGGGCATGGCACACAGGGGTTGAGCAGCCTGTCTGGAAACTTGCCCAGTGACATAGAAAGAAAAAGCAGTGTGCATGTGTAGGAAAGAAAAATTTTAGAGAAGTTTGGGGAAAATGAAAATGAGCTTATAAACACTAACAAGAAAGAAAATAATGTCCAAGATGGAGTCATTGTAATTAAGCTTTTATCTACACTTAGAAGTCATCGCTAAATTCTCTGTGACTCTAATGAGAAGACAACTATAGAGGATGTGTCTCTATGTCCAGTCTGTACCTCTTCCTTTGAGAAAACCCCCTTTCCCTTTCTCAGTTCATGGCGTCTGTTCTCTTGTCCATATGTGGGTCCCGACTTCAGGTCAGGACAAAATACATTTCTCTGCCCCCGGTTTGTTGGATCAGGGAAGGGCTTGTGACCACAGCCAAGACAATGAGAAGCCCCCTGAAGACTTTTTGCCAAAAGTTTCCGGAAATAGGAAATCTCTCCTCAGCTGATTGCCTGAATGCTGAAGCACACATCCGTGTGAACACTCTATGGGAGAAAAATCTTTTGAGAAATAATTCTAACGGACAACAAAAGAGGAGAGAGACAGATCAGTTCATTCTTTTTTTGTTCACACAAGTCTGAGTTGAGCTTTTATTACTTGCATCCTAAAGAGCTCTATACTTCCCACGAATTAATGTTGGAGAGAGGCACTTAACCTGAATATGTGCTCATGCACTCTGTACACACTTGAGCATTCTGGCTTGGGTGCTCCAAGGCCTTTTTCCTCTTACACAATATCTTCCTGCTGAGACCTTATCCTTCTCCACGAAAAAGGTCATAGGCTTCTAGAGTCAGGAATTCAGGGAGCCAGGGCTCTCCATTGCTCCCAGGGCTGTGGCTGTGCCTTCGACCTGCAGGGAGTGGGGGCTGATGGGCCCCATGCAAAGGTCTGTGTGGGGGAGACGGTCTGCACTGGGTACAAGCAAGCTAGTCTCACCAAGTACATCTGTTACTTGTCCGGAGTCTTGCTTCCTCTGCAGTCTTATGACCCTCAAAAATCCACTGTTGTTTAATGCTGCACCCCATTCACCTTAGAAGCTTTAAACCCAACCCCCAGGAGCCCCACCCGCTCCTTCCCCTTAAGAGACTGCCGCTGTCAGATACAAAAGGATGTGAGGCTCCCCCTTTCCCAGCTCAGAGAATTTTCCCAGGCTTCCCTGCGTACTCTCACCTTGAACTCTGTTCTTGATCTTTTCTTCCAGAATAGCCTCTTGTTGGTTAATCCCTGAATTCTGCTCAGCCTAGTCAAGATCGTAGGATCTGCCTTTCTTGTTTCTCAGGGATTACCCTCTAAGCTTGAAGCAAAGTGATTTCCAGGGTGTCTTTGCCACAGATCTCTGGGCCCTGCCCCAGTGCTGTGCTAGTCGCTGTCCATCTCTGGGGGAAAGTCGTGATGTGTAGCCTTCACTAATATCCAGAGCATGCACATTCCCACTGCAGGCCACTGTAAGCTAACATGGTGACATCACGGGGTGTGGAGTTGGGGAAATGTTTGTGGTTGGTGATGTCCCCAGATCAAGCCCACTGTCATCATGGCCCCTCCTTTGTCAGGTAGGAGGTAGGAGATGAGAAGAGGGAATTGCTAAGGTTAAGGAATCCTAACCAGCTTATTTATTTTAGATTAGAAACTTCTAAGTTTTGGTTATCGCCTACATAGTTTTTTTTTTTTTTAAAGATTTTATTGACTTATTTGACAGAGATCACAAGTAGGCAGAGAGGCAGGCAGAGAGAGAGAGAGAGGAGGAAGCAGGCTCCCCACTGAGCAGAGAGCCCGATATGGGGCTTGATCCCAGGAGCCTGAGATCGCGACCTGAGCCGAAGGCAGAGGGTTAACCCACTGAGCCACCCAGGCACCTACACAGTTTTAATCATCCTCCATTGGGTCCATCTTTCTCTGTACCTACCGAGAAGGGGATCATGATGAGACAGAAGAGAGATTTCATGTTTGGTGCTGTAAAAATAAGTATGGTAATAATAACATTTATTACAATACATCTCTGAAAAAAAATGGTAGATAAGTAAAAACATTTACTTTCTATTGATGAAAAATAACAGGTTTTAGTCTATTAAAGGTGGCAGTTGAGCACCATTTGTGTTCCTACTGGACTCGGTGTCATCTATGTAGACTGCTTCTGTCATAGCCTTTTCCTCCTCTGGAAATGCTTGATTCCCAGTCAATTATATATTTAGCTACCCACCTGTTATTTATTATTTTTGTTTGTTTTGTTTACCGACAACCATAAGTGCATAGAACACGTAAAAGGCCCCATAAAGACGAGCTTTCTAACCCAATTAGGAATACAATAACTCGGGCACAGACAAATTGTGCGAAGAGATGGAAATATGTTTACAGAGCAGACTGGAAAAAAATTTCATTAAGTAGAAAAGAAGCACAGATAGCAGAGAGTAAGTGGTTTAGGGTGCATAAAATGTGGGATCAAGAATTTATGTTTTTATAAACATATTTTAAAATTACAAATTAATAGCATTAATAAAATAAAAGTGGGACCCAATAAAAAAATTTACTCCATTTGGTAAGAAGGGAGCAAAAGGGATTAAAAAGCACATAGAGAAATCAATACAAAATTATCAAAAAACGTATCATAGCAAATAAATTGTGGGCCAGGAAATAAGACACTGAAGAAATTACGTGAAGTTGAATATTGTGAGGAAAAGAAAATAACTATACAAATATATAGGAAGGGAAATTTGTGGATTAGAGAGACAAAGAGAAAAATGTCCAGCTTACAGTTAAGTTTTAACACTAGAAGATATTTGTATGAAGACATTGACATCTGGGCATTTGCAAATTTGTTGGTCAATGGTTTAAAAGTTTAATGCTAGGGGGCCTGGGTGGCTCAGTTGATTAAGCATCCACCTTCAATTCAGGTCATGATCTCAGGGTCCTAGGATCCAGTCCAGAGCAGGGCTCTGGGCTCAGAGGAGACTGGCTGCTCCCTCTGCCCCTTCCCCTCCTTGCTCTGTCTCTTTCTCTGTCTCTCATATAAATAAATAAATAAATAAATAAATAAATAAATAAAATCTTTAAATAAATAAGTGTTCAATGCGTAATGCAAATTCAACAATGTTCACTTATTTGATAAGCATTTCTGAGAATTAACATTGTCAAGATAACATACAAGGTGTTGGCGGGGAAGAAAGTACAAGTGTTTATTAAAGTCCTCCTCCAACACGAAGACCAAGCCTCAATTTATATTTCACCACTTAATAATCCTCATGATCTTTCAGGTTGATTTTAATATGCTCATTTTTGGTTAAGAAAACTGTTGTTAGAAAGAGGAAACGATGAAGAATGTATGTGGGATTTCCCATCCAACAAACAAATAAAGGCGCTTGGCAACATAGGAAAAACTCTTATCTTTTGTGTTGACTATTTGAAGAAAAAAAAAAAAAAGAAAGAAAGAAAGAAGAAAAAAAGGCCCTTTATGGGGGGAGGGGTGAGATCATGGCTTCTTCTGAGAGGATAAGAGAGAACTCCTATTTTTCTGTTTCTAATTGCCAGAAATATCATTGTAGAATGCAGCTCGCTGACTTGCGTTTTAAATCACCAGAAAATGATAATATCCTTATCTCGGGAAGAACTGTTTTCTACACAGCTTAGATTGGTGCCCTTGGAGCTCTGATTGGGGAAAAGATTTGTGATATGTTTACGTGTGGTAATAGTGATAAAGATGGTGATGGTAGCAAATACTCCCACAGTATTTCTCGCTGTTACGTGCTCTTCTATCATTTAATGTATCATTGACTCATTTTAATACCTATTGTTCCCAAAGCCACTCCTTCAGCTAGGCTACCTGCCATGGATGACTTGGAATCTCCCAGCCAGCTGTGTGGCCCTGCAGCCTCTTCCAGAGCCAGTGCATCCTCCGAAAGTTCTGCACGAATCCTCTTAAACCACTACTCTGAACACATGACACTTTTCTCAAAAAAAAAAAAAGAAAAAAAGAAAAAAAGTCCAGAGAATAAAGTACAGGTTCCTTGGTTTAGGTGGTGAAGTCACCATCAACTGCTCACTGGTTATCTTTCTAACCATGGGTTCCACACGTACTTCTACAGTTTGATGAATAATGTTTCATCTATCTCAACTCTAAAGCTTGCCATTTATGCTTCTGAAAATGCCATTACCATAGGACCTATGTATCAAAATGATCTTTCTTCTACTTCCTGCCACTGAACTCGTCTTTTAGCTCCTGAAGAATTTATCTTGTGTATGATATGCCTCCCTATTTCTATTCATTTATTTATTACTCAGCTGTACTCTTCATCTCCAGAAGGTGTATCCTGCTTTATATATCATTCTCTACAGTCTACTCCAGTGACATATATTAGGTGTTAAATAGTTCTGATAATGATATAACCACACAACTTTGAACATCCTAGAATTACTAATTTCACTCAACTTTCACTCAAGAACTATTTCTTCTTCCTCTGTTATTTATGTGGCATACATCTAATCACTGGTGGACATGAAAGATGAAGTCCCTACCTCCTGGATTTTAGATTCCACTGTGAACGTAGACAGTTAAGTAGTTAGTAATATGATATAATGCACTTACAGGGAGGGATAACAACCATGGAGAAAAATGCAAGATACACGTGGAGAGAGAAAGGGGGGAGTGGATGCGAAGTCTACTTTAAATGAAGTATTCAAGAAAATTTTTTTAAAGTGTTACCATTTGAACAGGCACCATAAGTACATATGCTGTAATTACCAAAGATAAACTAGGGAGGGGAAAAATAAGCCAAAGGTCTTTAAAAAGTCACTGAGCTGGTGGGGTGCCTGACTGGCTCAGATGGTATGGGCGGCAACTCTGGATTTCAGGGTTGTGAGTTTGATCTCCACATTGGGGGCAGAGTTACTTTTAAAAATTAAAAACATTCTTTTTTAAAAAAGGTAAGAAGTCATGGAGTTTAACAATTTATTGGAAGAAAAACTATAATAGGAGCAAATATGGAAGGAGGAAACCGATTAGAAAGTGATTTTATTATAATCTAGGCTAAAAAGAATGGTGGGATTCTGGCTATCTATTGAGGGTTGATGGTAGTATTATGTTACCCTTACAGTGAGTTTGCATATTTGGAAACAAATTGATCAGAAAATCTCATGTTATAGGTCAGAATTACCAACCAGACTTAGGACTTAGGCTCACATGCAAATTCAAATTAAAATCTCTGAAAACTATTAGATTTCTTCCTTTTTCTTTTCTTTTCTTTTCTTTCTTTTTTTTTTTTTTTTCTTCCCAGCTATAACAGTTTAGATCCTGCTGGACATAGTTAAATTCTGGTCATTTTGTATTGCTTGTATGGGTTCAAATGTGGGATTGGGCACATAAAGTAGTGCTCAGGAAGTTCTCAAACTTTATTGTGCATTCAAATTGCCTGAGAAGTTGTCAGAATGCAGATCTGATTCAGTAGGTCTGGGGTGGCCTGGAATTCTGCGTTTCTAACAAATTCTGGGAGACGCTGATAATGCTGTCTGAGGACCACATTTAGTAGATGACTGTTTGATTGTCTAAACTGGGGAGAACAGACTTACCAGTTATAATTTTCCTTAAGTAATTATCCTATTTGGAGCAATTCGAATTGAAAATTTTTGATGTATACAAGTAGATATTTAATAGATAATTATTTCTGAGGGAGATTAAAGTGATTCAGGTATATATAACATGGTTCAGATTGTCTCCTTTGTTAAAATTGTTGCAAAGAGTAGATTTAGCGGTGTTCTCAATGGTATGATTATTTCTATAATGGTTAATAGTATTTTTCTGTGACTGTCATTTTTAGCTAGGAGAAACCACAAGATGATAGTATTCTTGCTGTTCTTGTTCTTGTATCTTGTTCTTGTATCCTATACAGAAGCACCTGGGAAGCTTTTATAATATACAATATACAAACAGCTGCGTCCCACCCCTTGGCAAAACAGTAGGATTCTGGCTATCTGGGTTTCAAACATACTACCCCAGAAATTCTCACGTTAACTGTGTTAGATATATATATATATATATAGATATATAGATATATATATATATAGATAGATAGATATATTTTTTTTTAAGATTTTATTTATTTGACAGACAGAGATCACAAGTAGGCAGAGAGGCAGGCAGAGAGAGGGGGGAAGCAGGCTCCCCGCTGAGTGGAGAGCTTGATGCAGGGCTCGATTCCAGGACCCTGAGATCATGACCTGAGCTGAAGGCAGTGGCTTAACCCACTGAGACACCCAGGTGCCCCGAGTCCCATGTATGTTTAAGTAAGGAAGACAAAGAATGTCTCCCGATGAGGCTCTACTGACTCTCTTAAAGCATGCATGACTCCTTTTCACCAGCCCTGCCAGCAATCAGGAGCTCTCCGCCTATGCTCAGGGGAACGCTCTTTTCCTCCTTCTTCACATTATTGACTCCCAGTGAGAGGTCTCTTCTTGAGCTTTCCCTGTCTATCCTATCTAAAGTGGTCACCTGAGAGAATCTTATGTCATCATGCAGGGGTTTTTTTCTTTTTTTATCTTTACAACAATACTCAAATAAGGTGATTATCTTCATCACTATGTTCATTTATTTATTCTTTGTACCTCCCCCATTGGAAAGTAAACCCCATGTGGCCAACCACTATTAAATGTTCCTCATCATTACAGCCTCATGTTTAACTCAGTGCCTGATATTTCATAAAGGTTTGCTAGATGAAGTCACTGAAATCTTTAGTTTTCCTCGTCTGGGTTACCAGCGTTTGTGTTTATATGTGTGTGCTTTTTTTTCTCCTCGTTTTCACTGTCGTATCATTACCTGCCAGGATTCATTTCCTTCCACCCATCCATCATCCATCCATCCATCCACCCATTGATCCACCCCTGCGATCATTTAACTTTGAGTTATTAAACTTCTACTGTGTATCATGTGTACCCATGACTGAAAAGACTAGAAAATTGATGATAAATAAGTCAGATACGGTCTTTGGCCTAGGAATATTGCAATCCGGTCATGGATAATAATTAAGGCAGAGGGGAGGCAGAGGGAGAGGGAGAAGCAGACTCCCTGCTGAGCAGAGAGCCCAATGTGGGACTCAATCCCAGGACCCTGGGATCATGACCTGAGCCTAAGGCAGCTGCTTAACTGACTGAGCCACCCAGGTACCCCAGAACTGAATATTCTAAATGAAGTTTACTTAATTTTTTAAAAAATATGTTTTATAAATAAAAGAATAATACAGCACCTTAAGCTTTATATATATATATATATATACACACACACACACACACACACACACATACACACACATACATATCTATGTATAGATATGTATGTTATATATATGTAAGCATTTAAAAATATGTATAAAGATGTAAGTGGTGATAATGTCATCTGCTAGTTACATAAAACAAATATTTCCTTTTTAAATAAGTCTGATATGTTGGACATTTATTTGCTTAGAAAGTGACTAAGTAAAATATAATTGTTGCTACAATAACTCTTTATAACAGATTAAAGAGTCACTGCTGGTTCAATCCTCTTTAAAGGACTGAACAGGGGCACCTACGTGGCTCAGTGGGTTAAAGTCTCTGCCTGTGGCTCAGATCATGATCTCAGGATCCTGGGATCAAGGCCCACATCAGGCTCTCTGCTTGGTGGGGACCCTGCTTCTCCTTCTCTCTCTGCCTGCCTCTCTGACTACTTGTGATCTCCATCTGTCAAATAAATAAATAAAATCTTTAAAAAATATATTTTAAAGGACTGAACAGGCTCCCTAAAACATATGTGTACATGTGCGGGTGTGTACATATGTATGTACATATATACTTAAACACAAATAAAATACATGCAGTTGCATTTGTCCATGGGAAAGTGATATAACTTCTTTAGACATTATAGGAGTATATTAAAGTAGGATAGATCAGAGATAGTAGTTTTTCTAATTAATTAACTGATTTGTTAGTTAGTAGTTAGTTAGTTAGTAGTTTTTCTAATTAATTAACTGATTTATTAGAGTGTTTTGACTGAGGACAGGTGACTTGAAGTCCATCATAATGTCATTCATCGTCTTGAACAATTTCCATAAGAATTTCACATGGAATGTGAATCCCAAATAGTCTTGTCCGAGGTCATTTTCCTTTAACTGTCAAATCCTGCATAGTTTGCGTTGTAATCTAAACCTAATTCATTCAAATTGTTTTAGAGGTAGCAAGTGTATATCTAAAACTGTTTTCAGGAAAACTTGAGAGATTTCTGAACAAGTTCCTAGAGTCTTTTTTTACTCTCTTAAAGACCAGGAAGTTTATTCCTGAGGCATCCTATTAACTGAAAATAAAAGTTGATTTCACTCCAGTTCTGTACGAGTCACTCTTTTCCAAACTTTGAGCCCTGAGCAAATCCTGTAGGATAATGTGCTTCTGAACTTCACCAAGAACTTGAGTGGTGACGGAGGCCTTTCAACTTCACAGCTACGTCATAGCCATTTGCAGCGAAATAACTGTCTAGTTCTGATAAGAGTTAATTGTAAAGGTGAGTTATTTGGAAACTCTTTTCTAGCTTTAAATGTCATCTAGCATTTTTGGATGAGAAATGCAATTTTTTAATTAAAAATAAAATAAAATTCACGTATGTTAAAGTATTATAAAAGATTGGTTTCCTCCTTAGCAGAATGTAGGCTCTGGCAGAAATATGGTTTCAGGTGTGGGTGTAGGAGGCGAACCAAACTTGGATGAAACAGGATTTTATCTTCCTGGGGTGGGCTGCCAGTTAAATTTCTGCAAATAGCAATGTCATAAAGCAGGGTTTTAGAGAAAGACCATGTGCTTTCTAGAGCAGCAATTGAGAGAAAAACAACAAAATTACAAGGAGGCTAAATGTGAAAAACAAGCTTTCTCCTCATCCACCTGAAGTCTTGCAAAATAAAAATGTATTTAAAAAAAAAGTTCCTTGTACAATAACTTTTCAAAGCAGACTACAACAGCATGAATCTTAAAACTTCCAAGAGAGCCTGCTCGATGAACTCTATTATCTGGGTTCTAAGACATAAAGGTTAATTAAAGAAACGACAAGTTCTCTGCTTCCCTAACGTGGCTAAGGAAGACACATTAGCAAAGCCACACACAAAGCTGAACAGCAATTAGAGAGAATCAAAAAACAGACACACAAAATGGAACCTTTGGCAAACCTAAAGATAGACTCTACCTCAGCATCTGTCGTTATGTTACAAACATCGAAAAACCTTACGTTTCTGATTTTTGCTTCTTATTCCACCAACCTGCCCTCCCACACATATGCAGTCTTTGCCTCCACATTCCCCTGGAGCAGGTTTTGTGGGGAAATTGAAGTGAAAAAGTCACTGCGAAAAAGGAAATCATCAAAGGTGACAGAGGGAAATAGCCCTGTTGGAATAAGAAAGAACAATGTGGGGAGACTGGGAAAATCAGGATTTTGTGGAAAAGGGTAGTTTGTTTAGAGTTTGAAATATAAGAAGCAGGGTGGGGGTAGGGCATTTGAGTTCTATATCCATAAACTTCCTGGCATTATGACATGGCTTTTCTTTTAGCAAACCACTCAGTGGTCCTCTTGGTGTCTCCTGTGAGCCGGTCACACTTCAAACTCCGCAGTTCAGCGAACTTCCTATTTATTTATTGTCTGCCTTCCATACGATGCCACCCAGGCTAAGTTTTTCTTTTTTTCCTCTTTCATCCTGTCAGTATTTTTTTTTAACTCTCCTGAGTCATTTTTAACATACAGTTAGGAATTTTTCCAGCCACTTGAAAATTCTATACTCTTTTCCTGCCATTTAAAATACAGTAATACAGTAAATCACTGCAACTGGGAAGAAATTCTGACTTGATCAGTGCAACCATGGTGTAAAGTGTGATAGACAGAATTCAAAAACTAAGAGGACAGTCTCTAGTTTTCATATCTCATTCTTTACTTAAAGATAAGTAGTAGATTAACTGTCTTTAAATTAAGACATCTGAAATACATTTGTATATGTTTGGTATTACTAATTTTTTAACTATGACAATTTCACACAGAAACCCTTTTGTTGGAAACTGAATTTCTCGTGTAATAATTAGCTGTGGAATATTACCCCAAACAGGTGTCTGTAGCCTGTCAAAGTCAGAACAGGTGATTTAGAATTAGCGTATTAAAAGAACTGTGAATTAGCGAAGCAAAAACGTGTTAATTTCTTGTTCCATCTGTTAATATGAATTCACTGCCAAATATTTTACTTTGTAGAACTGTGCTGGGATTGGCAAGAACATACACTATAAAAAAAGTTTAAAGGCCTGAATGTTTAAAAATCATGACATACGTTACTGCAAAAATAACTTCTACATTTTGAGCATGCTTTTTTTTTCTTTTTTATCTTTGAAAAAAATAACTGCAGAGATTGCCATATAATATAGAAAGTTAACTAAAGAAAACATACGATCAAATGTTAGACCTTTAAAACAAAAATTGGAAGAAAATGTTATTCAAGAATGTTTGGTTATAAATGAAGACTAATTCTTCAGTGCTACTTCTCGGATGTATCTGAGAACTACTCTGAATTACTGGAAGATAGAAATATCTGCTGCTACCATGCAGCTTATATCCAATAATATCCTCTTATACAGAGATGCCATTATAGAAAGAGAGATCTTTTTTTTTTTTCCTACCCAAATACTCTAATCTTTAAAAGATTATGGTGCAATTTAGGTCACTAAACCACAGTCTCTGTATAACACCTAAACCCACTGTTCATTAGCTTAGTTTTGTTTCTTCCACCAAATTTTCCCTGCATGGATAAAATCTGAATACATTATACCCTTAACTCCACATGCATGTATGTAATTGTGTATGCCTGTGGTGGTGGTAGAGGGTGGAGTGTAGGAAAAGAGGAAAGACCCATAGTAAAATGAAGAGAGGTTTTTTTTTTACGTGTATCCCCATTCCAACACATAAAGGACTGGATCTGTAACTGGACACATTCTCATTCTGAAAACCTTGAGAGAATCTAGAGCTAATGAACTATTGAACCAGCTTACCATCTTTGTATTTCTTTTCTTTGTAGGCAGATCCATGGGAAAAGAAAGGAATTTGAAGTGAATTGAAATTTGTGAGCTTAGACATATGCTAAGAGTACAGTTAACTTGAGTTACTTTTTCCATGCTGCTGAATTGGGTCCTGAATGAGGCAGTTTTGTGACTTAAACAGATTTCACTAATTTTCCTTCCTTGCACATTTAAAAAACAAACCATACTCTCCCATATTGCTGTTTGGGTTTTAACGGAGCTAAGGCATGCACACCCAATTACTATAAGCACTTTAACTAAGGCTTAAAGATATGCAGCATGTTCTTAACTGCAAATGATATGATAGGTAGTGTCTTTCCTCTCTAGTTTTATGTCACATCCAAGAGATTAATCCTCTCATGAATCATCCATAATGACTAGAATAATTTGGGGGAACTGAATGAAATTTTTCAAATTATTTATATCATGAACTCACAAGAATATGAATGGTGGGTTATGCAAATACAAACCATGCTTACAAAAGGGAAATACAAAAAAGGGAGGGATGAAGGTTAAGTTTATACTTCTAAACCTGAACCTCTTTATATTGATACACCGTGGCCTTGTTGCTTCACCGCTGAGTGATCTCTGTTACAGCTTATGAAACACATAAGGGAAACATTGTTTCTAACATTTGAATGAAAGAATAGTGATCTTTTGGATAGCTGAGATCAAAGGTACCAAATTCTTTAAAGAGGTGAGATGAGATTCCCTTATTCTATAAGGTTCTTGATAATATTTTAAGAAAAAAAATCCTTAAAAATACCCAGAGATTTTTTTTTCCCTGTATGAAACAAATAGACTGAGCGCAAGTTTTAGAATTCTTTCTAAAGATGATCTCAGACAAAAGACAATACTCTATTTCCCATCATATTTAAGAAATCTGGTGTTATTGTATAGGAATCTTTGATGAAATATTTCCAAAATTCTATATCATCAGCCTAAAAATTCATATAAAAATATGTAATACATAAAACATTTTATGGAGTTTTAAATTATACAGCACATTAAAGTTTTAGTTGACTTATCTGAAGACATTTTTGGTATGTAAATAAAAATGCAAGGAGAAGAACCTGTCAGAAAGTAAATAAAGTATGTAAATTAAATAAAAGGTAAGGCAGCTACACTTTTTATATAAATAACTGTGTTAACGGAGCTTTATGCATATTACAATATATTCAGATGCATAGCTTTTGCAAAAATAAATTCATTGCTCCTCTCCAAAGAATGGATTAAAACAATTTATTTTATAAAATTTGGATAGATAGGATAAGAAATGTAATAGCCATCCATGGAAAATAAATATAAAAATTATTCAAGCTCCATCTACTTTATGTTAGTAATGAGATGCACTTCATTCAAATTCCTTTCAATTGAAACAGTGCTGAGGAAGCAAAAACATGATTCTGTAGGAAATGATTTCTAATCTTCATGATAACATACCGATATAATACAATTATTTACAATTGACTAAGAGTTAATTTCAATAGTATAACATCTTTCTTGCAAAAATGTCAGCTTTTATTGATGAAACAAACTAAGAATAAAACATTTTTACTTGTAGTATTACAGTGTTGTTTTTCATTCTGTTAACCAAAACAACACAGTAATACTGTAAACAACAAAAAAAATAACATCAGACTGCTTGTGTTTGCATGATTTTATCAAAAACTATAAGCAATGGAATGAAGTACATTAGCTGTAATTCCAGAAAGCACTTGATTTTTTTCAGACTCCAGTCAAGCTATATTCAAAATAAAAAGTGACCATTGGGCTAATTCTGTTAATTATCTCGTATGTCATGGGAGAACATAAAATTAATAATTGAAAATGATTGATCTCATATATTTAAGGTACAATAAAAGTAAATATGCAGTTAAAGCTATCTATCTACATACACACACACACGTACACACATACACGCACACATAAAACCAGTTTATATACACCAGTTTTTCTCAACGTTTCTAAGCATTTCCAGACATTTTTAGTTGTCACAACTCAAGGAACAGTGCTACTGGTATTCAGGGGGTAGAAGCCTGGGATGTTCCTAAATAGTCTACAGTGCAGAGAAACAAAGAATCATCCATTCCAAAATACCATTGGCCCTAGACTGAGACACCCTGATGCATACCTATAGTTTTTGTTACCTGCCCTCTTTTCATTGAAAAATGCAAGGTATTTACACCAGCCAACCCTTTTTAGCCACCAGAATCGTTAAATCAGACCACTCTCCTCACAGAGGAACAGGACTTGTTTTTAATCCCTATTTATGGATAAATAATCCTTATTTATGGATAATCCTTATTTATGCCGGCTTTTCTTGTGGTCATACTTCTAGAACAAGTTGGCACTTGCCTAGTCCAATTTCTTTTTTTTAAAAAAATTAATTAATTAATTAATTAATTTTTGAAAAAAGATTTAATTTATTTATTTGACAGAGAGAAAGATCACAAGTAGGCAGAGAGGCAGGCAGAGCGAGTGCGGGAAGCAGGCTCCCTGCTGAGCAGAGAACCTGATGCGGGGCTGGATCCCAAGACCCTGAAATCATGACCTGAGCCGAAGGCAGAGGCTTAACCTACTGAGGCACCCAGGCGCCCTGCCTAGTCTGATTTCTTTACTTAAAAATTGAAAAATAATTCTTCTGGTAGGCAAAGTGATTTGCCTGCATTTACCTTGACATGTTTGGGTTTGAGCTGAGTTTTCCTGACCCTGAGATCCAACGCAAATCTTTTGTACACTGAAATCTCTGCTCTCTGTTGACTAGAGTCAACAACTGGGAATAGTCTCCATACATTTGTATTAAATGAATCCATTGATTTGCATTATGTATGTACTTTCCCATATAGTAGCTAAAATTTCATCTTGCTTTGACTGCTTTGAATAGGATATTTCCAGTTAAATTTTAAGAAACGGAGGTAGGGCATGAAAGAGAAATGTTGATTTTACAGGAATATTTTTATTAGGTCGCATTAACTGAACAAATCTTCCTTGAATCATATTTTAACATTACACTTTTTTCTTTCCTTTTTTTTTTTTTTACTAAGGAAACTTATATTAACTACAAAAATGAAAATTTCCTTGATAATGCTCTAACATACATAAAGAATAGTAGGAGATAATATTTTTCAGAATTAAAGTCAAGAAAAACTTTTCTTTCCTTAGAAGGAATTACTTTCCTACTAATTTGTTCTGGTTACCAGGAAAGTCAGAGCAAAATATACATTTCAGTAGTAGTAAAAATATTAGTTTCTAATGGTTAGTGTCTGTTTTTCTTATCCTTTCCATTGCCCTGATTTGCTATCTTTTTAAAAAATACATATATATTTTGATGTATGAGTAAATAATTTGATTAAGTAGATACCATCTCTGTTTTCCTAGAAAGCCTACTGAGTATTGTCTTGGAATAATAATATTATAAGAGGTCTTAAAACTGAATAATTAGCATGCATCTCTTCTCCCATGATTTGCTCAATGATTTTGCCACTATTTCATTCCCTAGAATTTCATGGTAGGTTAGCAGATAGGATATCATTTTCTTACTTAAAACCACCTTACTTAAAACCATGCATGTCAATGGCAGTATAAAGACTTGCAATTGTAATACTGACCTTAGCTCTTATATGTGCTGGGCACTGTGTTGTGTAGTGTGTGTGTGTGTGTGTGTGTGTGTGTGTGTGTGCATGTGTGCTTGTGTGTTCTTTTTCTTATCATTAAGTCAATCCTGCAATCTGGATAAAAACTATCTTCTTTTTACTGAAGAACTGGAAGCCTACAGAGTTGGTAACTTGCCCGTTAACCAGTGAGCTAGTGGCAGACCTAGAATCCCACTCTAAATCTTGTCTGACTCTTAAACTCCTGCTTGTTTTCCCTTGTACTGGTAGTCTACTTAACGCATGAAAAAAAAATAGAAAAATTTTAAGAGTATGAATCAATTCTAAGATAGAAGTTTAGGTATGACTTAATTCAGTTTCTGGTACGGCTATTTTTATCAAATCTGTTGGGTAATAATTTATTTCATCCCCATTCTGATTCTTTCTCAACTTTTCCCCACCCCACAGCAATGTCATAGATCTAACAACATAGTATATCATCTGAAGGATCAGCATGTTGGTGGGATATTGGCAAAAGGGGTGGGAGGAAAGTGAACGGAAAAAGACCATCCAAGGGTTACTCACACTCAGGAAAATAAATCCTTGTTCCTCCTAAAGAGGTGTTTGAATTAGAGAGAAGTCTGAGATCAGAACCTGGAGTCCATTTACCCGGGCACACTTCTGATTGTCTCCAGATCAGTCACACCATACCAGTAAGGACTAATATATTTGAGTATTTCGTAGGTGCTGGACACTGTGCAAAGCGATTTACACATATTTTAAATCCTGATCCACATAACCACCCTGAGTTGTATGTTCATGTATTACTGTCAGCCCTATTTATCAGATGACATAATTGATGACACATAATGTGCCCATCATCAAATAGCCAATTTTGGTAGAGTCAAAATTGTTACACAGCTCTAACTCACTCTAAACCTCATGATTTGAACCCTTTGCTGTATTCCTCTTCTCTATATATGTACTTGTTCCTATTTCTACCAATCTCAGCACTATAGTGATGACTAATCTCTTTAATACCTACCCATAAATCTTAGAAAGGTTTTCTAGGTCTTTCTTACATTTTTGGTCAGTATGGTAAGGCATTTCTTACCTTAATATAGCATTTTTGTTTGAATAAAGGTAGCATGTCCTGATGTAAGAAATTCACAGTATGCCCAATAATGTTACTGAGATTGTTCCAATAGTTTTTAATGTAGAGATGGGGAACAGGTGTTTGCAAAAGTATTTTTTTTTAAAACTTAGTTAAAAATTCAATCTAGATGTATTCCACAAACTGTTTTTATAATGAAATAAATTATTTATAAGATACACAATACACTTATTTAGAAAATATCTTAAAGCATATAGTATCAACTAGATTTATTTGACTGGCATACTTTTGGCACTAAATGATATTTATATATTTTAAATTACCCTTAATTTGTTTATAACAGTTGCTCAAATTCCATTTGTATAGAAGGACCATTTTTTCCCTGAAGCACTGATATTCTACTACTTGCTTCATATAAAAGATGTGTTTTCTCCCAAGAGTCCATTGACAATTAAAACATTGTAAAAAGAAGGTTGGTTGCATTTCAAGTCTGATATGTCTAAACAATTTGGGCTTTAAAATTTCATCATTATTATGCCCAACTTTGATTTTTAAGGTACTAAGTTTTTAAAGGTGTGGAAGGGCCAAGATTTGGCCATCTGTGACCTACAAAAATAACAATTTCATATGGTTCAAATAAGACTCAAATAATGATTCTGAAGTACCCATAAAACTCAATGAGCATTGCCTTAAGAGTAACCATAATTTTAGTCCAATCTGCTTTAAAAAGTTAAAAAGACAAGCTAGAAATAAGAAAGTGATCCTAGCATCTTATGAATGTGCAGACTTACCTTGTAATTTCATACTTATTTACAAAGGAGCAGTTTTATTATATTTATCCTCAAGGATATAAGCCATTATCTTTATCCTTACTGATTATGAAGTAAGGGTTAGATTATAAAACCACAAGAGTTTATTTGTGGTCAAGCTCATGATTTATTCAGCTGAGTATTTTCTCTTTGATAAAAGGGTCATTTTTTGTGAAAGGGCAGGACTATTCTTCTTAGTTCAAATGAAAGGAATAGATATGCATGTATAATAAAAAGGACTGGTATTTCACTACCTGAGAGAATTTAGTCATCTGCAAACTAGAGAATGCCTGATCTCCTTCTTCCAAGCAATTTTTGTCATAAAATCATAAAATAGAATTCTTTCCCACCTTCCATATTATCTGTGCCACTAAGTTAAATAAGTATTTTCACCAGAAATGCAGATTTTCAGCCCAGAATTTCACACCACATTGGACTGAAATTTTCAAAAAGAATATAAAGTGTCAGAATTATTTTTAGTCAGAGCAAGAAGTATTATTTATACCTTGCTATAGTTTTTTTTTTTTATGTGAAAACTTAACAAAAAAATTTAACTTGGGGGGAAAAAATAAAATCTGAAAGTCAGTTTCATTAAAGGTCCTCTTTAATCATGTCTTGTTGGGACAAGTGTGGTAGTGCTGACAATGACATGGTGATACTTTAAGTATAGAATCACATAGAAGAAATGAGAAAGAGACTATGGCCATGGAACACCAGGAATGCTCTCCAAAGGGACCTGATGCTCATTTTCTCAGGTGATCATTTCAACATGCCTATGTAGGAAAGGTTGTTAGGTCTATTGGGCAGATGAAGAAACTGAGAATAGCAAAAGTAAAATGCATTCATGGTCACGCTCATAGTAAATAACTGAGTCTAGAATTTAGCACAATAGTATTTCAGAAACTGAGTTCTTAAGCTTTCATACATCATCACTTTGGTCAACATTTGATTGGGTTAACCAAGTGGGATCATATTCACCATTTAAAAATCTTTAAAGAGCAGTCTCTCTATCTATCTATCTAATCAATTGATATATCTCCATTTGTGTATGTGTGTGTATCCAAGTACATATACATAACCCATAATTCACTATAACATCATCTTAAGTCGTATACAGTAGTTTGTTTGTTTTTTCAATTTCACCATCTGAGTTACCTAATCATGAAAAACACTTGTATTTTTTACAAGTGTTTTACATCTTCATCTAAGGCCCATTAGTGTTTATTTTATGTTATCTTATTTTAGAGATTTTATTTATTTATTTGATAGAGAGAGAGACAGCGAGCGGGAACACAAGCAAGGGGAGTGGGAGAGGGAGAATTCTAAGAAATTAAGTTTCTCAACTCAAGACAAAATGGGGACAGAACATGTCACAGAATGACATTACAAAAAAGTGCCAGAATAGGACAAAATAGGAGGTGAAAATCTACAAAAATCTGAGAAAAATTTAATGTAGGATTCAATAATCTCTCACATTTTAATAAGCATCAAGAGCCATTCTACAATAACATGTAACTAATAGTATACTTGTTTAATAAAAGGTCATCAAGGAAGCATTATGACAAATTATGTACATAAAAGCCATAGGAAAGTGTGATAAAAACTTAGCGTATTTCCATTCAAAATGTTGGCTACTATAATCTTAGCCGCTGGGAAAATATAACTACATAAACAAATTTTTTTGTAGTCTTGAGATTTTACTCTCCCTATCTCTGTGTCTTTCTCTCCATAGATTTGCATAAAGCATTTTGCATGCTGACTTTAATTAGTGCAATGTGTATTTTTTCCAATATTTATTTTAATGGGCACATTATTGAAATAAATATGAATCATTTCTAAATTATTTTTTAGATCTTGAGCTAGAACTTCAGAAAACTCAGTACTTACTTCCCATTATAGCAAACTCAGCTCAGCGCCTCTCTTTCTTGTTCTTGTGATTTAAAAAACAACGGAAGGAGGACTCAGGCTCAAGTGTGAATGAACAGTAGCAGAATGGTAGAGGTAAGACAATAAGGATTTTAGAATCTATGAGAAGTGTATTCAAAAACTTTCTTGCCACACCCTAATTGTGTGACTCAGAGAAAGTTACTTAACATCGGTGACATTCAATCATCACCTCTGTAAAATAGCGACTAAAGTTCTCAGGAGGAAGTTGTGCCTGTTTAAATAAGATAATGAATGCAAAAACAACTAGCACAGTATCTCTTACACTATTTATTTTTTAATTATTTTGACAACTTAAATTACTATATAATTATGCTGATACTTACTTCCGAGTATTGAGATCTATATACACTATTGCCAAATACATGATGAGATTAAGGTCATGCATGTGAATTTTACTAATATATTTTCTGATTAAATCTTTACCTAAAAGTTGGATGAGACTGACTTATTAATAAGAACACTCAGTGTAGATTTGCTGAAGTGAGATTCAAATCAGTTTAATGAGTTTAAGTTTGAAAAGCACCAATATGTTTTGGAAAATAATTATTAGAAAATTTCTTTATGGCACTAATTTTCCATTCACGTGAATGAGACCTAGGGAAGCTGCCATAATCATTTTATAATGATATAAGTGGAAATTCTCAGAGATGACGTTATAATGATAAGGTACAACAAAGTACTGTCAATACCACGGTGTGTTAAGAGGATAATAAAGAGTTTCAGTATTTGAAGATGCTAACTAGGAATTACAATGATTTAAGGTAGAATCCTAACATTACCTTTTTTTAAAATTTTTTTTAAATTAACATATAACATATTTAGTTCAAGGGTACCGGTCTGTGATTCATCAGTCTTGGATAATACCCAGTGCTCATTACAACATGTAACATTATGTTTTTACTAATTCTTCCATATGGAGACACATAGATGAGACTGAAGTACCAACATCAGTAGAGTAATACACACGTGGATGAGATATCGGAGGATAGGATGTGACCTAGAGCCAGAAGTGATCAAGAAGTGAAAAATAAATTGATAACTAGATATGTGCCAGGGAATATAGGAGACTCTCACTAAAGAGGATGATACTTGTTAACCCAGTGCAATGTAATTTAGGAATTAAAATGGTGAATCTACAAAATGATATAAGAATATAGGAAAATGGCCAAAGCAAAAGGTCCAAACAAGGTGCTCTGTATATAAGACTATGCAAAATCAATCTAAAATCTAGGACTCCTGTGGAGAAGAATAAAAATTCCTGTGCCATTACTAGTTGTGCGACCTAGGATAATTATGTAACTTTTCTATGCCTCAATTTTCTCATTTGTTAAGGGGAGATCACAAAATGAGATAGCCTAGTAGATAGCCTAGTAATTGGCACCTGACACATTTCTGGGGATTTTTGTTTGTTTGTTATTTTTGCTTGACTGCATATAAATGAAATACTGAGACTCTGTGTTGGCTATTCAGCCTAGCCTAGGATGAAGAACTTTATTTCAGTAATTGTAGTTTCCCTTAGTTGCCATGGTTTAGGAGACATGCAAACAGCTACACAGAGAATTTTCTTTTTCTTTCCCATAGGGCCTGTAAGTAAGACGGATGATATCTTTTCTTATGATGCTTCATGCACTCATTATAATAAGCCTGGAATAGAAGGATGTAACTGGAAAAGAGAGACAAGTCAACGGTGGTGCCTGAAAATGTTCTGAGTTGCTGCTGAAGACACAAATAACTCTTTCACACAGAGAGGCCAAATAGGAATGATATAGAAATCATGGTGAGGGAACTGAAGAAAGATCAGGATGACAATGTCATGAAAGCCACCTAGCAGAATTATCAGGACAACATCTGCACTGTCGGCTGCTAAGGAGGGTGAAGACTTCGAGTCAACTACTGAATACGGTGGACTCAGTATGACTGTTTAGGTTCAAGGCTCTATCGATGGGATGTGATCATTAGCCAGTATGATCAATCATTTCCCAATTTTGTAATCTGTCCACTTAGCGCTAAAACTACCGTGGTTACCAGTATAACAGATTTTATGAGGATTTAAGTCCCCTCACTTGCCAAGGCTTACATGACAGCCCTCCTGTTACAATAATAATAATAATAATTTTAATTTCAATTTAAAGAGATGTGTCTGCTCACTCTTAAAAAAGGTTTCCCCAAAAGAAACAAGGGTATGTTTTTCTTTCTTTTTCACTTTGGACACTAGCTTTTCGAGTTATAATATAGTTCCTACAATAGAAGAAACACAAGCAAGCATATAAGCTAAAACAAAAGGCATATTCTAGGAAAATCAGAGCAAGAAAGGATCCCTATACCTCAGAGGCCAAAAGGTTCTGAGGTTTACACTGGATTTTCACTGAAACCTAACTCTGGATCCAGAGATTTCTAGGAAACTATCTGACCAGATTGCTCCTACTTAGGGAGATGCTCTCCCGGTAAAAGTGCACAGAAGCAGTTTGACTTCTATTGTGCATTGAAAAGCTACTTCTAAATAATCGTTCACCTTCTACATCACCCAGCAATATGCTTATGAAAGCTGTTTTCTTTCTTGTAACTACAGGTGTCAGATGCATCAAAAAAGCAGAAGTGCCCTTTCAGCTCTTCCTGGTGCCATTCCTTGTCAATTTCATACTGCCTACAGCAGCAGCATCATACTGAAGACAGCAATGATGTCACTGAAAGTGCCCTGTGATTGACAAAGAAAAACGGTAATAATCAGGGGTGGTTCCTCAGAGAATTCAGAACTCACTCAAGGTCATCCAGGGGCTCATCCCCTGATTGGAAAGAAGGATGAAGTGTTCTCTGCGTGAAAAGGTGAAGATGAAAAGTGATGTAGGTACAGAAGAATGGTCAGTTACTCCAAAGTTACTTAGAAGCAGGATAGGCTGAACACTGAGAACTTGGTAAGGTTCTCTGTAACCAGCTCGGGGCCCCAGAAATGTAATGACGGTAAAGCACATTCCTTAGCTCTCACACTTGTTGAAATGAGTAGAAGGTGGCATTTGTTTGGAAATCCGTCCCCAGTCTTTGTTCCCAGAACCCAGTATTCATTTTCCTGTGCCTACATACGTAGCTCTTCAGATAAACATTACTACTGCAACAAATCGTAGAGTGCCAGGCCTCACCAGATGGTTACATTGAATTAAAAATATATGCAAAAATAAGTTCTAAAGTGAAAATGGATAAAGATATAACTCTCACTAATTCCCAAAATTGCCTTCTATTACAGCCATGCTGCTACAAATACTGTCTTTATCCGCCCGGATCTTTGTTCCTATCATCTTTCTCCTTTGAAACCTTCTGTACTTCCTCTCTATTCATAAAAGGACCAGCTAAAGTCTCACATCCTTCATGAACAAGCTCTTGACAATCCATATGTAATAGTCCCACCCTTCCTGGAAATCTAACTGCCTGCCTTTTATTTGTCCTTTAATCATGACTGTCTTAGGCAATCGGTTTTAAAAATCTCTTTTCCTCTCAACAGAATCTAAATTCCTCTAGATTAGAGGTCATCTAAACATTCTGCCCTCTGCCGAGTCCTCAGGATATGGACAAGGTAGGAAGAAGAAGAGTCTGCAGACTGGGATGAATTGCACACGATTATAAACTGTGTGGCCTAAGCCAAGTCTAATTAGAGAAAGTTTCTTTCAGGAAGAAACTGTTCCTCCCAATTTTCTTCTTTCTTTTCAAATGACATTTTTCTTTCCTTCAGGGGAGATATGATAGTCTCATGGAATTAGACCTCCTAGATTTAAATCCAGTTCTGGTTGATGTTAACCATATGGCTTTGGAAAATTTATTCACGCCCCCCCCACCTCAGTTTCCCCAACTGTAAAATGGACTTAATAAAAATAGCTGCCTTTCACATCACCTTGAGTGTTAATTAAACTAACACATTTAAAGTGCTTAGGGCTATTATTTTGTTAGGATTACATTTTTTCTTATTAGCTTAGTATTCAATTACATTCCCCTCTGGTTTCTCTCTAAGTGCAGCACAGTCCAACTGGCTGGAGACCAGTGACCCTACTGTGCAGACCCTTAAGCTGGATGTTGGGGTGGGAGGAGAGAAGGCGCTTACTCCTCAGTCACTGATCAGTGCACCAGCCCAGGATTCTTTGGGATAATCACTGATATTTCTGGACTACTTTGGCAGATGATGCTGACCACACCAAGTATGTGTGGTCTCCTTTCCACAGTACACATTTATGGCTGGGAAGTGGCTTCCCCCAGAGACCATATTCACCAGACCTTTCCCTTTGTTTTGAAACGATAAGCCATGTTCTGGGCAATGAAACACAAGTAGAAGTGCTGTGTGTCCCTTCCAGTCCAAGTATGCCCCTCCTCTTCGTCATTCTCCTTTCTCTGGCTTGATGCAAATGCACACAGTGACCTCAGAAGCCACAAGTTCAAGACACTCGGTTCATCTGGTGGGAATTCTTTAGGAGTCCCTGATGTTCTGCCTGCAGGAAAGCAGCCTGCGATCACCAATGCCCATGCTAGACTTTACAAGAGTGAGCAGTAAAGTTCTATTCTGTTTGATCCATTATCTGTTTTGGGGTTTCTTTGTTCCAGTAGCTAATGTTATCCCAACTAATCTGTTGCCCATCAATAAATTGGAGAGAAGAGTACCCATCTTAACAAAAATTAATTATTAACTCATAAAGTATCAGAGTTTCAGAAAGCACCCAATAAATACAAGTGGTAATATTTTCCTGCCTACTTGGTACTTATATTCTAAGAAAATTGTGTTAAACTTGTATCGTACTCAGCAGGGCTTCTCAACTCATCCATAGATTTAAATGCTCTGGGTTCCAAAGTAAGTGATTTGCAGCAGAATGTCTTAGGTTCTCGAAAGGTGCTTACTAAGATTCAGGTTTAAGGAAAAGGAAGGCTTGGGGGAGATGATGATTTATCACTATGACAAACACCAAAGGAGTTTTAAGTAAAGAGATGAGCAAGGCTAGTTTACCATTGAGTTGAGTTCCCAGAGCTTTACTGAAATTTTGTCAAATGCACCTAAATGGTTTTATAGTAAAGTGCTCCAAATAAATATCCTTGATTTTTCTGTTGTATCTTCTTTTTAAGTATGCAATTTTACAACAAAATAGGCAAAAAAAAAAAGAAGAAGAAGAAGAAGAAGAAGAAGAAGAAGAAGAAGAAGAAGAAGAAGAAGAAAAGAAAGAAGGAGAAAAGACAAGAAAGAAAGAAAGATAGATAGACTTCTTTTTCTAGATAGATTTCCTTGTATGTGTTTGGTATCTACCATCAAATGATACCTAAATTTGGGTGTGAATATGGACAGTCCATCACCATGTTATCATTTTAACACAAAGTATTTACAACACATATATCACGTTCCCTCCCAGAACACCCAGTTCTGCAGACCCATATCTGAGGCACTGTCATCCCTGCCTTTCATCAGGTACTTCTGGGATTATGCCATCCACAAAGCCTGCCATCCTTGATGTTCTGAGGTGGTTTAAAACTCTGAAATCAGTGTTAATCTAACCTCTGACAAAATGAATACAAATCACACTCTTGTTGGTGGTAGATTTTTTGAGGGTAACCATCAAGCACCCCCCCAAACCTGTGCCACCAGAGCATCTACGGGTCCCAAGATAAGAATATAAATGGAGAATGCATGCTCTATGTGTAATTATTTTACAGTAGCACAGTCAGCGAGGAAACTTCGTAAAATCCTTTCCAAACTGTTTCATTTGTTGTGAGGACTACATAACTTTATACCACTGAATTTGGAGCCACACTTGGCACATTATGAGGACCCAATAAATGTTAGTTGTTAGTATTGTTTTGTTGCTGCTACTGATGATGATGATGACTTCCTCTCCTTGAGAGCATTACTTGATGAATAAATGACTCAGTGATTGATTATTGGGCCACGGGAGGCTTCTCTGAACCCCAGGTGCCCTCTTGATTAATGAAACAATGTCCGAGAGGATGGCATCAATATCACCAGACCCAAATGCATACCAAAGTGACTAGAACAAAGGACTTGAGGCACTGGAGCCTCCACAGGCATTAATTCCGTAATGACTTTAAAAATAAGAATTCTAAGATAATTTATTTAAATTTTACATTTATATTTATATATGATAAGCTAAAGGAAATCTAAATGCTAAAGGAAAGGTTTGAATAAAAATACCAATTAAAATCACTAATTCTGCTACCATTGGATTAATACTTTGGCTTAGTAACGTTATCACTTAAAACTAATGGGGTCAATATCTATTTGTAGAAACAATCAACAATAGCTCCTAAATTATAGTTGTGTTTCCTAGCACTGCTAAAATTAATGGTCTTGTAAAATTCCTATTATAAGAATATATATTTCAAATACTGAAAACTCTGCCATAAATTATTTTACATAAATAATTATTTTAAAAAATCAATAAGACTATTTTAAAGTTTTGGAACTAAAGAAAGATTTTTTTAAAAACTTGTGTTAGGAGTAGTTTAAGAAAAAAATTACGCTTCTTTCTATTGTAATAATTTTCAAAAGGACTGCCTTTTCTATTAAATTTTTTAATTCAATTTTACAGGCTGTTACTCTATAAATAGAACTATCCATTTTAAATGGACAAGGTGAAGTATATAAATGACATTATTAGCATTGCTACTAACAAGTTTTGAACTATGCATATTTACACATAAATAAAACAAAAACCAAAGAGGATACCAATCTATGAATAGTAGGGGTGGCATCCTTACTATTTCCTTAGTTTAAAGTGTAAATGGATCAAAATAATTGAGTAGTATTGGCATCTTCCTGCATTAGATATTGAAAAATGCACTGATGAGTAATTAATTTAACTTAAAAAAACAGCAATCATACTTACACAGAAACCATAGATTTATCTTAACTCTGTCCTTTACAATATTCTAACGTATGGGCTAGAAGCTAATATTTCCTCAAATGTCCGATGAAATTGGTAAATCATTGCAAAGCCCAAGCAACTGTGTTTCAGTAAGAACAGGATGTGTTTGTAGGACAGAAAAGCCAACTGTTATTTACACTTACTATTATTAATCTGGGGACACTTGGCTATAGTTGTTCATTAACACCACTGAGAAATGGACATTTCTTTGAGAACTAGTTACAGCTTTCCAAAAGTGTTTTGAAACTTCCTAGCTTCTAAAATATTTTTATCCCCAAATTTTAAAACCTGGTCTATTTACCTAAATGAATTGCTAGTTAACTTTGTCCAGTATCCAAGTACAAGTCCTAAGGATATTGGATCCTTTTACCAAGAATTTACTTTTTAATGATAATCTCAGCCCCAGCCTCGAGGACGGGGAAGTGGGCTTTGGTGCCATATCCAAGCAGGGAATGATAAAATGGGTAGATACACAGAGCAAAGGTTCAAACTAAATCAATTTGAATTCAGATCAATCCATCCTAATTAAAACTTTGAACTTAGCGCCCATTAGCTGAGTGCTAACCTGAACCAGATCTCAACAAAAGAAGGTCTTATCCAGATCACCTGACATCTTCCAGAGCACTCCTCCTGGTTTGCTATTGTGATTCTCTGAGGGAACCCACCAGATAATAAAGCACTGGATTTCTTTAGAATTAGGGAAAATACCATTACAGGGTGTCACGGGTAATTTTTTGTGTCAGTTTGACTGGCCACAGGGTGCGCTGATTAAACATTGTTTCTGGGTGTGTTTGTGAAGGTGTTTCCAGATGAGATCAGTATTCGAATGGTAGACTCAGTGGATTGTCTTCAGTGTAAGCGGGTATCATCTAATTCTTGAGTGGTATTTATAGAACAAAAAATGAAGGAAGGAGAAATCTGTCCCTTTTTTCCTGCCTCATTGATTGACCTTATCTCATCTTCTGCCCTAGGACGGGAATTACACCAGCAGTTCCTCCTGGCTTCTCAGGCTTTTAGACTAGGGTTGAATTATACCTTTAGTTTTCCTGGGTCTCACACTTTCAGGTGGCAAATCATAGGATCTTTTAGTCTTCATAATCATGTAAGCAATGCCTCATCATAAATCCCTATCTATCTATCTATCTATGTATTTCCTACTGGTTCTCTGGAGAACTCTGATTTACATATTGTTTGGATGATTTACATATATATCATCCAAACAATTCTTTGAAAACAATCATTTGATTTTGAACTGCCATGCAAAAATGCCTTGCTTTTCTGTCATAGCACTTAAAAAAATAAAACAAAACACATAGGGTTTCATGCCTGTGTGTGTGTGTGTGTGTGTGTGTGTGTCTGCTGCGCCCATACAGATTTAAACACCTTAAGGACAGTGTGTCTTCACGTCCATTATTGTCCCCGTACTTTCCAAAAATATTTAATCTGATACTTTATAAATTGTAAGTCCTTAGCATATTTTTTGACAGAACTGAGTTCAGGTAACCAATGGAATTGATATATTTTTTATATAAACTATCAAACCAAGTCAAAATCACTTAGGCTTTCTCTTTGCTCTTGTTGGTTATTCTCTACTTCTTCTGCCTAGACTTTGGCGTTGCCTTGTGATCTGCCCAGTGCTGCTTTCAGGCCACAGGACAGTATTACTTTTCCCCAGACTGAGAATCTCATTAGCGAGTTTAGAATACCCTGTTGCTTTCTTCTCTCTGTCATTCAAGGCCTCCCAGAAAATCTTTCATGTTCTTCGATGATTTCTGCAGCTAACTGAAGTTACTCTTCTCTACCTTGTTACCTGCCATCGTCCTAGCCACCTTAATTACCTCTACAATAACCTGTGCATCTTCTTGACTTCTAAATCCCTTTTCTTTCTTTTGTTTTACCCACTGGAGCCAGCTATTGCTAAAACTATTTATTTCTTAGATTTGCCAGAATAGTTAGTTCACTTTCCACATTCTTAAAAAAGTCAAAGACTTTCTACATGTGTATCTATAATTCAAGCTGCCTCTTTTAACTAGTAAAGAAGTCACACACTGAAACTATATGTGCCAAAACACAGATCTCAGATGTATTTTATTTGATCCACATAATATTGTGTAAAATTTTAAAAATTATTTCTAATGTTTCAAATCAAGAGAGTTCATTTAAAAATCCAGATTTTGGCTACTGAAAAACCAGAAGACTTGGCAATTCTGCTCCATTTTCCTACATGTATCAATGATTTCAAAAGCAGCGGGCTTTTTTTTTTTTTTTTCTTTCCCCCAGATGGAACAGCAAACTCCAGTTTAGAAATTTCCCTATTTTCCTCAACACTTAAAACACATCATTCTCTTTCTTTACTTTGCCATCCATTAGCATTTTAGTCTGTGTGGTTCCTACCTGAATATTTTCTGAGCGTACATCTTGCCATGTAACTTTCATTTCTCAATGCTTACGTCTTCTATTTTATTACATCTCAACCAAAACTCATTCTCACCAACCACTTTCTCAACACCTTCTCCCTGACATGAACAGTTGATGGGAAACATCATGGGATTGTGATACCTGAGCCTGCTAGATAGATTGCTATCTTCCTTGAGTTTGGCTGTCACTTAATACTGACACTTTGCACTCAGACAATTTCACGAATTACTCAAGTTAGTTGTAAACTTCTGTAAAATCAGACCCAAATTGTTTATTGTAATTATTTATTATTCATGGCTAAAATACTGAAAAGGGAAAGAGAATCTAATATACCTCCATTCATGGAGGTATTCATTCAAAGCTTAACATGGGTGACTTTTTTTTAAGAAATCACCTGGTCTAGGTTGTATGAAAGCCACTACATAAGAATTAAAAGAACAAGTAATAAGAATAAGGCATCACACTTTTGTTAAGAGGGGCTCGGCTTTCAGGTACCTTTACTTGCCCTATATGCAAACATCTCAGAACAAATGAGAATGTACAGAGATTGCGTGTTGTAATTCCTGGGCACATCTGGGTGGGTTAAGAGGAAAGCAGCTTTGAATCTCTGCAAATCTATGTCCTTCTTCCCGACCAGGGTTTTCAGCCCTGTAAACTGCTATCGTGTGTACTGCCTTCCACGAAGATTTAAAATTCATCAAACAGACAAAGTGTATATTTAATACTCACATGAGGGAATACAGAATGCCTTTCAATACATCAAACTCCTAAACCTTTTACATCCTTCATTTTTAAGCTACATGGATTTTGATTTGTACAATTTTAAAAATATTCTGAAGCCTAGTCAATCTAACAGTAAAAAGCACTGTTGCACAGTAAGAAATCAAGAAATACAATTCAGCAAACCTGGTATAGTTGGTCCCCAGGGAAGCTTTTTTCCAATTCGGTTTGTCATAGCCCAGATCCATCATGTCATGCTAGCCTAACTTACTACTACTGTCTTTCATTTTTTTCCCCTTTTTTGGCACACTCCAACTATTTTCTGTTAAACTAGTGCTGTCACAAGAAAACATATAAAAATGCTCTTTTGCAAACACTCTGTTTGGTTCTCTCCTGAACTCTCCGGAGCTACGGATCTCTCTCACTGTCTTCATCAGGGGTGAATGTTGACAGATCAGTGAACCTTACTGGTAGTCGTGACAGGCTTGATGCTGTTTTGTGCAAGGTAGGGGGGGGGACAAGATTAAAAAAAAAAAAATAAGGTTTCTGTGCCTTGCATCTAGGTCTGATATAACAACAAAGGCTTATGTTCAGAGATGATTAGCTTAAAGACATTTCAGAGATTTCTGATTGTGGCAGCAGTTGGGTTTCTTGCTGCTAGGTGAAATATGTACCGCCTTGAGAACAAAGGCGGCAGGCAACCTCTTCTGCTGAGACGGCACCTTTAATAATCCCGTGTATTTATCAGCATTTGTGTCAAGATCTTAGGGATTTTGCCCTTCAGGTGAAGCTAAGAGTAGATGAAATGGTTAGGGTCTTAAACAGTCCTCTAAGATACCTGCAGAGAATTAAAAAAAAAAAAAAAAAAAAAAAGTCCCAGGTATTCAGGAGGACGAGAAGAAAATATTCTTGTGGATGAAAATATACACAGTACAGAAAAATACCCCCAAGGTTTCTTTCTTTCTTTCTTTTTTTTTTTTTTTTACAGACTTCGTTTTAAAGTCTGTTTTGCCTGTTGTAAATACTGTTACTTCAGCTTCCTTTTCACATCCACTTGCAGGCTAAATGTTTCTTATTTTCTGTCTGCAGGTGTCTTTAGGTCTGCAGTGAGTCTCTTGTAGGAAGAGTACAGATGGGGTCTTTTTTTTTTCCTCCACTCTGTCACCCTATGTCTTTTGATGGGAGCCTTTAGCCTTTACTTTACATTCAAAGTAACTACTGATGGATATGTATTAAGTGACATTTTGTTACTTATTTTGCGGCTGTTTTTGTAGTTTTTCTCTGATCCTTTCTTCTCCTGCTCTCTTTCGTGGTTTGCTGGTTTTCTTTTGTGATATATTTGGGCCTCTTACTCCTTATTTTTTGTGTATCTCTGTTTTTCGATTTCTGGCTACCTTTCAATTTATATTTAACGGTCTCTGCATACAGCAGTCTATATTAGGCTGACCGTCGCTTATTTTTGAACTCATTCTTTACTCCTCTCCCTTGCACATTTCGGATAGTTGGTATCACTTTTTATATCCTTTTATTTTGTGCATATCCTATTTTTCTTACTCTTGCGTATGGTTATGGTTTTGGTTTTCCACTCACAGAGTCCCCCCTAACACACTTCTTGTGAGGCCTCCAAGGTTTCTAAAGGGAAGAGTGAATAGCCTTTAGGTTATTCGTAAAGCCCATGGTAAGCTATTGCTTTTAAAAATTGTACAGTCTAGCGGCGCCTGGGTGACTCAGTGGATTAAAGCCTCTGCCTTCAGCTCAGGTCATGATCCCAAGGTCCTGGGATCGAGCCCCGCATCAGGCTCTCTGCTCAGTGGGGAGCCTGTTTCCTCCTCTCTCTCTGCCTGCCTCTCTGCCTACTTGTGATCTCTGCCTGTCAAATAAATAAGTAAAATCTTTAAAAAAAATTGTACAGTCTATATGTTGGCTAATTGAATTTAAATAATAAAAAAATATAAAAATTATATAGCACTATTTTTTTTTCAAGTTTGAATCAGGTACATCTAAAGAAGCCTATCTTTTAAAAAAGTTAAAACTGAAAAAAATGGAAAAAAAATTTTTTTTTCCAAATAAAATGAACAAGCTCAGTATGTGCTGTTGCCATGGATTTTTCCCGAACAACCATTCTGCATATTGTATACGTGACTCCAAAGAAAACATGGTTGGCCTGCTGGGGGAGGTGTAGGATGAACTCAAGACTGAACTGGACGAGCGCACATGTGATTGGTGCCCTCCCCGGGACTTCTGGCTTTCTGTGACCCTTTCCATCACCATCCCAGGCAGATTCATGTACTACTGAGTCATGTGGCACTTTTTCCCACGTGGGCGTGCACTGGGGTGGTTCATTGTGCTTCTCATCAGTGCAAAGTGTACTCACACAGTGTGTACAAGGACTATGAATCAATTCTAGAACCACCAGGGAACGCCAGGGACTTGAGAAGATAATCTTTCAAATAATGACTCTGATATGGTCTTCCCAAATTTGAAAGATCAGAAAGCCAGTTTGCAGAAATGGACACTAAGCATCCTTCCCTAGGCACGGGAGACAGTTCCAAAATTAAGGTTTAGCCTCCCCTGGAGAGATACACAGAACAGAAGTCTCAGAGAATTCTTTAAACTTGATCAGAAGTACATGAAAGCCCCACCCTGTTGTCCTCTTTGTTTGGGGAGGGAGCTTTTAAGGACACATCTGGGATATCAGTTCTTCTCAGAGTGGCAAGCTGCTGTCCTAAACTACGATTTCAAGTCTACAATGAAATCAAACAAAAACAGGATGGATCCGGAGAAAGGAAGAAATTACTTGTCATAAGTCAAGATAATTAGATTAAGACTGATCTTTTCCAATATCTTTTAGGGTAGATTTTTCATTAAAATCAAAAGCAGATTTCCCTCCTAACAGCTAGCAATCTTTCTGCCAGAGAAAATAAAAGGAAGCAATAAATTTACTTCTATAGGATTCATTACATGTACACATATCTATGTGTGTACTCCTATGCATACACATATGGATATAAACAGAATTTCACATTCTAGTTAAGCTATGCTCAGACAATGGGGTAATGCAACAAGGGTCAAATTAAAAAGAGAAACGCAAAAATTTGAAATGATCGCATTTACATTGCCCTCAGCTATTATGTCTTTAAAGCAGATGGCAGAAGTAGAGATCTGAACAAAGGTTGGTAGAGCTGATCATGATCTCTTGGGGAAAAAAGCTCTGGGTTGGGATTCAGAAAACCAGGGCTTAAGGCTTTAATTCTGCCATTTTTTCCCCTAGATGTGTGGTGATAAAGATGGTTATTCGTATCTACAAGACTCTTAGCTCATCATTAAAAGTATAATAAGACCACTTCCATTGGAGGCTACTGTGCAGGTTAAATGTGGTACTGCACGTGGAAACACTGTCAACTCATATACACTTGGCAAATGTAAATGAGAAAGATTAAATCACAACACTGAGATTTTGTTCAAAAAAGTTATGGGATATTTGGAGAAGACTTTTTTTTCTTTCACAATTTTGTGCATCATGAATTTTCATTTTAAATTTCAGGGGATTTTTAAGTTTTTGCTAAAGTCAACATTTAAAAATATTGTATGGATGCAAAATTATTTTATCTACACTTCAAGGGTATATATAATGGTTTGATGTTTCAGTTTTCATGTATAACTTAAGCCTTGTTCAAACACACTAAAGATAGAGTTTTATTAGGACTGGCGAGGATGATACCAACATATATTCATGGACTTATTCCATCTGTATGGAATATGTAGATCTTACTCTAAATATAGTCTTTCAGTGTTCTGAAATGCTTGTGCTTTGGAAATATGAAGTACAATAAACTGATACTATATTAACTTGGAAATTTAGTTTCTGGATTTAAAAAAATGTGCACCTTCTCACAAAATAATAGGTATTTTCTAATTTAAAAATTAATTCATACAGATCAATGACAACTCTGAAAAATTCAAAAGCCCCTATACCATAGTATTTCACACAATGTATTTTCCATTTTTATCCTTAAGATGTTTCTAATCAAATCAATTTGCCACCTAATCTAGGTAAATAACAAAATATTGTTTCTAAAGGACACACACAGAATGTAATTGGTATTATTTATTCAGCCACTCAGCTGATTTACAGTTAATTTAGTTAACTGTAAATTACAGTTAATTTACAGGATTTTGCATTGGTAGGTTGAATGTTTCTCTACAAAATCTTAACTATGTCTTTGTATGCTTATGCTTTTCATTTCCTTTTTGTTTAAAATATACTCTTTGCAGTATATTAAAAAAATATTGAATTAATTAAGCTTTCACAGTTATTTAATTTCCTTAGTCGGTATTGACCTTACAAGTAAAAACCCTCAAGTGTAAAAGTATTGAATCAAATTTTTAATTTTTTGTAAGTAACCACTGGATGAATTTATATATGTTTAATTTCATCTGCCCATGTCTTTTTGATGTCTTAAGAGATCTTGTTATAGATTGCTTTATGTCATCAATATAGTGTATATTTTTGAATCAATCTCCAAAAGTCTAACATGAGAAGTCTGTAGACATTTGTTTCCAAAAGTTGATTACAATAGCTCTGTTAAGATCAAATGTACATTATTTCTAAAAAAAAATTAAAAGAACAAAGTAAGACTTAGAGACATGTGGGCTTCATATTCACCAAAATCTACTAGTCTTTGGTTGGAAATTTGTCAACCCTGGAAGAAACTTGAAGGAAAAATAAATATAATCTGCACCTTATTTTTGAAGAATCAGGATCACCTTTTGTAGTTCCTGGCTACTTGTATCATATGCTCAGTGGTTTAGAATGTGTGATTTTTAATTTCAGGTTTATGGGTTTCAGTTCAATGTCCGTTACACCGCTGGCTAAATTAGTTTGGCCCATTTTTCTAGGGCATTGTACCACATGGCCCAAGGTCCTCTCACAGTTCCCTTTCACTTGTATTTTTTTCCAGTTGCCTTCTATCTCCATGTCTGTGTAATAGTCACAAACGGACAGCCCTTGAGATAGAAATGCTCATGTACGAACTTCCTGTGGCTTCTACAGGGTTAAATTTTGTTCAACAGTTAACAGCATCTAAACATATCTGAAAGATTTCCTTGACTTCAAAGATTTCAAGACTTATGTTTTCCTTTGAAAAAGCAGGATCTGGAAAAGCTGGGCCTGACTCTCTACATGGTGACCATTAGGCGGCACAGAGTAGTAACAAGGGGCAAAGGCTCTCAGGACAAGGAGCTGAGGGTGAAGGGGGAAGGTGGTGCTACTCTAATCCCAAATTAATTCCTGGCTCTGGAAATGTTTCTGAGTTGTTGCCATCCTGGTGCCCGGGTCGGAGATTCCAAGTATGAGTGATTGTAAACATGTCTCGTCTCTTGAAAATAAAAAAGGAATCTGGAGAAGGACATGGTTTGGGGTGAAACAGAAAATTCAGCATGTTGGTTTGGAAGAAGGGGTGAATCAAAAGAGCAATGTTGGGTGAACCCTTGGAAATAAATGACTAGTGCTGCCACGAGAGGAAAGGATGGATGATAGAGATTCTGGACTCATTCAAGTAAAAGCAGAGCTGAAGCTATGAACGTGGGTGGGTTTTCCGAAGGAGTAGTTAGATAACCAGAAGAACGAAAGAGCAATGGCCGAACATGGGAAAATATTCACAATGATGAGGCAGGCAGAGAAAAAGAACTGAGGGAGGGAGATGGAAAGTGTGGAAAGAAAGAGTGATATCGTCTTCCTTACTATTGCTTCAATGTATTTGTGTACTTTATTGTGGGGGAGAGAGGTGTGTAAAATGAAAGGTAAGTTATTAAAAGTTTCATATAATTACAAGTAGGAACAAAATGTTTGGATGTCTTGGAGTAATAAGAGCACAAAACCTAGTCAGGTGCTTTGCCTAAATCTTCATTTGCAACAAAGACAAATAAGTGTCAGACACACTAGGGAGAAAACAAAACCATGTTTGAGTATGTGAATATACACAATGAGATATCACTAGAATAAAGACGCACATTTTTGTCTTTTTTGGGTAGACTTATTATTTTTTTTTAATATCTAAACTGAATGTTCTGCCTTTCTTTAAATTTTTGACTGCAGATCGATCACCTTTGTTTTAAATATAGCACTTTATAAATGATGGTGAGGGAGTTCCTTACTTGTCCCTTAAATTTTTTACTTTCTCGTCTTGGCAGTTTCAGACAAGTGTACATCGAGGAAAGCGGTGAGAACAGAACAGTGTGAAATTATTGATCTCTTGCCTTGTGAAGTTTCACAAGTCCTTGCAAAAATTTACAAGCTTGCTTCAGGGCAAAATTTGATCATTTTGGACAGGGATTGAATATTTTGCCTTGAAAAATGTTAGCAAAAAATCTCCTGGGGGTGAAATCACAAATTGTCAAATCATTTGGGCCTAGAAAGTCATCAACTTTATGTGGTGAGTGGCAATTTATACTCTGTGCTTAGCTTTCATGGAAAACAATGACAGATTTAGAATCAATACTCCAAAATGATCTGCTCCCAACAAGAACTGATTGTTTTTCCACTGGATAGTATCGAAGGTTTGGCTACAGTGTACTACCAGGGGAGATCAGCAAGCGGCAGCACTGAATCATGTGTGAAGCCAAGGAGGCAGAGGAGCCAGGAAAAAGCCAAACTTCGAACTAGTTGACTAGTTGAAGGTGGGGTGTGGGGTGGGTGACAAGGCTTTAAAGACTGATGTGAATCCAAATTTTGGTTCTGCTATTTATCAGGTATACGAAATCCGGCAGGTTATTAAACCTCTCTGATTCCTAGTTTTCTCATATTTAAAGTAAGGGGATTAATATTTACCTGATAATGATGCAGGACAATGACAGGCAGTTACCTGCCTTGCAAATGGTATTCCTATTGTTATTTTATCATGATCAAAATCATTACTATTAAAGAAATAGGGGCTCTTCTACTGGAGGACAGATTGAAAGTCTACCAACTTTTTGTCGGAGAATCAAAATTTACATATACCATAAATACTATGATTCATGAATTCAAAAATTTACTTGGAAGTACGAGAGGACTAGGAACACAATTTTTAAGAGAGAACTCTAAGAGTGGTTGCTAAAACTAAAAACTACTGAAAGAAAGAAGTCTTTCATGCAGTAGAGTGTAACCTCACAGGGTTGCATCTATCATAACTTCATTTAGTCTGAGAGTAAGGGAGTTACATACGCTTATGAATACTGGATCCATAGACAACTTTAAAAATATTTTTGGCTAGGTAACACTTGCACATAGTTCATCTATCAAAAAGAATTAAAAAAAGAATAAAGTAAGAAGGTTTTCTCTTTTCTTTATCTCGATATGGGGATTTAAAAACATAGAAACTAGAAAATTTGAAGTTCATCACTAATGGTTAGTGAAAATTGTGGTGTTTGAAGCACAAGTTACATTTAATAAAGTACATTTGTCCAGGGATGTCTGATGGCCATGTCCTCATCTAATGAAATATCATTCTTAAAAGCCGATCACCTTGAATCTGCAGCTTCAGTAGAGTGTTCAGAAAAGTGGGTCTGCAGGCCTGTTTCCTGTGGACCCACATTTCATTTGGAAGAGCCATGATTCTGAGAGCTCTCTTTTCTTTCAGGTTCATTGCCATTTAGCTCCTGTTTCCACATAAGCATTCTCAAAGTCTCACAAAACAGGTCTCTCTTTTTAAGCAAATACTGTTAATTGCAAAGAAATCCTAACAGTAGATGAAATATTGACCCACCTCTAGGTTATAGACTAATATTCTTGATCTTGTCTTGCTGTTGGGACTTCCCATAGAAGAGACTTTATCTCAGCGCTAGATCTCTTTATATTAGCATAGCTTAACGATATCTTGTGATTATTATTCTTCCTATATGTATTTTATGTATGAGTAAGTAGAACTTGGTATTTTCTTTTCTTTTTTTTTTTTTTTTAGATTTTATTTATTCATTTTACAGAGAGAGATCACAAGTAGACTGAGAGGCAGAGAGAGAGAGGGAAGCAGGCTCCCTGCTGAGCAGAGAGCCCGATGCGGGACTCGATCCCAGGACCCTGAGATCATGACCTGAGCTGAAGGCAGCGGCTTAACCCATGGAGCCACCCAGGCGCCCCAGAACTTGGTATTTTCTACATTTAAAATTCTCTTCCTTATGTGTGTAGCTGAGTGGTCAACATGAAGAACTCTAGATATGGAGTGCCCTAGTTTAAGCCTGGCCTTTCTCCCTTATTTATTCTATGATCTTAGGCAAGCGACCTGAGCTCTCTGAGCCTTCTTTTTCTTGATCTATGAAATGGGCACAATCATTGTATCAGAGATGTTCCAAGGGTTAAATCAACTGACATAAATAAAGTCCTTAGAATTTGGTGTATGTACAATATAAATTAACTCTACTACCTTTTTTTTTGCAAATATATCTACTAATGTTCTTTCTTCCAACAATAACAACAACAACAACAAAGAGAGTATTCTTTTTAAACTTGCATCTCAAAGACTACAAGTGTGGATACCTTCTTACATATTGTCCAATATTCATGTTTTCATAAAGTAGGAGATAGATATGAAGGACATACTTGATCTTCAATGCCTTCTCAAAACTGCTCAGTAAATCCTTGATCAAATCCTTAAAACTTAGCATTTTAGGTTAGTTTTGGCATCCCTCTCCATAGTCACCGCTTCCAAAGAAGTCATTACAGACCCATAGTGCTTTTGGGGTCAATGAATCTGGCACCACCAGAGCCCATCACTGCAGCACTATAGGGAAAGAGGCATTTCTGCCTTCTGCCGTGCTAGCTCCATCTCCACACACTCTCATTGGTAGCCTTACCAAGGGTGGAGGAGTCTCTGATCAGGAGGGCCAGAGTCTAATACGTGACCCAGGTTCAAGGGTGGTGTCACCAGTTCTTAAAAGCTCCCCTTTTCATCCTCTCTTGTCTCGTCTCTTCTTCCCTCTATAGTGTCTCCATGCGATTACAGGACCTGGACGCAACCTGAGCCTTGGTTTTCATTTCTACTCCCTGCAGCCGGCAAGGTGGAGGAGCTTGGGCTCCCGCTGCGGGCAGCGTGCTCCCCACAACCTCCCCTTGCTTCCCCTCCGGAGCCGCTCACTTCATGGAGGCCAGCCGCTGAAGCGAGTTTGGGACTAGCTGCTGAGTAAAACCTGAGGCCCATTTCTCTCTTTTCCCTTTAGAACTAGAAGAATGAGGAAAATAAGAAAATGTTAAGTGTTTTTAAAGAGCTTATACATTTGAAAAACAGATCCAGATAAAATTCCGTAGGTAACCCTTTGCTCGGAAAGAAATCTTCTCCTGAGCTATGAAGGATGGAAGACTGAACTTATTTCTAGGCAGAGTGAATGATCCAAGGCTGTTGAAAGCTGATCTAGAGCGGACACTGAAGTCCCCGGCGGCAGCCATTTCCCAAGCTCTGTAGTAGACTCCTGGACTCCTTTGCTTCCACCCTTCTGTGGGAAAGTAGGTCAGCTCCATCTCTAATGGGCTTCTGTGCCCCTGACAGGACACGGATTTGTCAACAGCGAGCCGCTGTAGCAGTCATTAAAACACACAAGGACTTGCTAACTGAATTTTGTTCGAGTTAACAAAGGTGTTCAATGTCCAATAAAACAATGTAAAGGTCAAGCATAGCTAAACCTCTTTAAAAAGGAGAAGAGAAACAAAGTGGGGAAATGCTCAGTGCATAACTAAAAAGTGAGATTCTAGAAGAAAATGAGAGAGAGGGTTGTGTGACCTAAATAGGAAAACTTATTGCTTAAAAAAGATATTTAAATGTAAACTATTTCACAAGGTTTATATGAGAATGAATAAAGATTATGCTCTCAATTTGTCTTCTTTCTGATCTGACTTGGCCCATTTCTATTGTAAATGGGTGGGAGAGAGTTCTCTCCTCCTGCACAAAGCTGAACAACCTCTGGACGATTTGCTGTCTTCCGAACAGAACTCAGATGGGATTCACATGCCCTGGGTTTGAGAACCCGTTCTAAACTGAGGAGTGAAGACACTTCTAGCCATAAAAGCTCCCAGGGAAGGAAAAATTCAGCAAGAATTGCTGGTGTTAGCAAGCGCTTCGTGGGAGAAATCAGGATTGAGCGTGACCTCAAAAACTGGCCCAGGTCACAGTCTTGAATGCAGCCCTGGGCTTGTTTTTGAACACGTGACCGGATTCTGGCATATAGACCCGTTTGCAAGGCAATGCTCTGAAATATTCAAAGAAACTCCAAAATCACAGGCTGTTCCCGTCATCGAAGGCAATACTTGACAATCTTTTCTTTAAGTGCAACTACTTGAGAACGAGAAGGGTCTCACATGATGAATTAAAATCCACCAAATTGGCACTTCAGCTGAATGAATAAGAGGAAAAAATTCTAAAAGTATGGACTGTCCATAAAAGAGACACTGTTTCATTCTTCCCTAGAAATAATAACATCTTTTACATATGCCACTTCTCTCTGAGGAGCTTTAAATACTTTATCTAATTAATCCTCCCAGCTTCCCAGAGAGGTAGATAGGGGGCAGGTATTATTATCTGAATTCAGCGATTGTAGAAATTAAAGTGTCCTGATTAAGTGACTTAGGTAGGAGGCAGCGTTTGCACTTAAATAAGTGGACTCTAAATTCTCTGCTATTTGAGTAAAAAGAGCACCTACAATGTATATTAAATCTGCCTTCTTTTAATCCATCCTACATGTAGTCTGGCCAAAAAGTCTTTAGTAACTCTAGGTACAAAGAACAAAATATCTCAAAATGTGATTGTGAATTTAGCGGTGGTTTCTGGGCCAGGAGGCTAGAGGTTATTTTTATGAAACTATAAGAAAGAAGATTTCTTGTATTTTTAAATTGTTGTCCTTGTCAATTTAGTATTTTTAAGCAGTTGAATGTGTGTTGTAAGTATCAGAATAGAAATATCTGAGGGACTATGGAACTTTCCAGTAGTGAAAGGAAGGAAATCCGCATTTGGGCCAGGTAATTAGACATTCAGGTATGAAACACACAGGAGAAGAGATGATGCCAAGGATAGAGTCTAAAAGAGAGGACTAATTTAATAGGTACTCTGTTCCCTCTCACAAGTCACTTTCTTCTTTTTTGGTTGGTGGAATGCCAATTACGGCAGCTGCCAGTCCTCCTCCCTGGCCGTCTAATATACCATTTCTCTCTCTCGTCCCAGTGCAGGAGTGGCCATATAACTGGTTCTGTCCATGACACACTCAGAGGCCATGGGGGAAAGGCTGCTTTGATCTTCAAGAGGTATAAGAAGTCGCCTAATCTGCTTAACCTCACCAGGTCTTCATGGGCATGAGTCAGACAAGTTCACAAAGCGGATGTCAGGACAAGGAGAGGGAATGACTGCTCTCAATGACTGTGCCCTCACTGACTTATTGAATTAACTAGAACTGTTGGATTTTGGTACTTACTTTCTACATGAGTTACAATTTCTACATCATTTACTACAGGAATGTGGGGGTCTCTATACAGCCGAGATGTCACTAATACAAACTAGAACACATTGTTTTCAGAGTGATTTCTCTGTCATTACTCCTGATGCAGTCTCAGAGCTGCTGCTATCCCCAGTATAGAAATACTGAGACAGCCAGCACAAGGTTTGAGAGATGCCAGAAATGCATAGAGTGTCCACATAAGTTTCCTCATAGAGTAGAAAAACGTTCTACCTACTGTTCCCAAAATAAACCACATGGAGTACTGGGCAGGAAAAGGGCCCACAGAAGCTGATGAGAATGGAATGGAAAAGCATGGGTGAGGAGGCAGAGAGTTTGAAGGTATCATGGACCTAGAGAAAAATCCAAAGATCATCTAGTTGATGAAAATGAGTGCTGTATCCACAATGCACTGTGTAGGTCTGAATGGCCAATTTTGAAGTTTACCTATAAACAGATAAATTTAATAAACGAGACAGGACAGTATTATCTAGAGATTTTCTTATTGTCTCACTGCTTCAAAATTCTCCGAGACAGGGGCCTGAAGATGGCTAATAGCTTAAGGTTAAAAAATTCCACCTGTGCAAATACTCAGCCCATGCATGCGGCAGGAGCATACATAATTCTCAGATGAGAAAGGTACATTCTGAGTCCTGGTGTGAATTCCTGAATGTATCCACCTCATACTTATGTTTCAACAAGTAAACAAGCCATGTTTGCCAGTTACACTAAACAAATATGCAACAAATGATACATAATGAAACTGCTCATATTTTCTTACTGAGGAGTATACAACAGATGAAAAATAAACTAGTTCATCTCTTGTTATTTGAAAAGCGAATGGTAAGAATGAATTTATTTCTACCCTTAGGTTCCCTGGGCATACTAGAGGGGAAAAAGGAAAGAAAGCTCAAAAGCATCTAAGGCAGTATTTCAATAAACTCCAGGTTCAAAACCCAAGCCACAATAACAACACAAACAAACAAACTACAAAGAACTTAAACATGAAGCATCCAAGCAAGTAGACGAATGATAAGATGGTTTGGCTTAGCCTCCAGTGATGGAATTTCTAGCCACTCTTCCAGTGCTTGCTCATTTCCAGTGTGTGCCTAATGCGAAGCCCGTGTTTCAGTGAAACATAAAATCGTACTAAACAAAGAATAAACATGATTTTGGAGCATCACTAGGCATGACACCATGTCAGATACTGAAAGACACTGGAAAGAAGAAAAAAGAGAAAGAGAGGAAGAAAGGAGGGGAGGGAGGAAGAGGAGAGAGGAAGGAAGGAAGGAAGGAAAGAAAGAATAGTAGTACCTGTGGCCGGTGCTTTCTAAAGGTGTAACGTGTGATTAGAGAGAGGATGCATAGGCCTGTGGAGAAACGCATAAAAATGCCAGGTGGTAAGCAAAAAGTGTCTAACCAACAGGATTAACGATACTAATAATGTGAAAGGACAGCAAAGCTGGCATTCCAGAGGCAGGATTAAACAAGTGTTGACGGTGTGGGCCCAAGAGGCAACCTGTGGGTTCAAACCTCAGCTTTGCCCTAAGAGCTGCATAAAATGGGACAAGTGTCACTAACACTCCCGGTAAATTCCCTTTCTCCTTTTTAACCAGAAAACAGACCAACCTACAGACTTGGCGGCTTGGCTGTGAGGAGTAGAGATGATACGTGTGAAGTATCCGACAGTGTGGAGCCCTCACGATAGTGTTTAGTAACGGGTAATGAGATTAGGAATGGTGGGCAGAATAAACGGTCTTCATTAAGAAGAGCTAATGGTTACAGAATGCTTTTGGCGTGGGATCCTACTGCCTAAGTTATCTCATTTAATTTCCACACCAACCCTTATACGGTCATATGCAGGACCAAAGTCCAGAGGTGGGCGATGTCCACTCTGGCTCTGAGAATTCACTGTAAAGGACGCACAGGAGTTGAACCGGAAGATAGGCCATGTGACGGTAAGCCAGGCAGGGACCTGGTTCAGCACTGGGAAATCAAACAAACAAACAAGCAGTGGGGTAAGAGGGTTTTATCAGTGGTTTTAAAGAAGTCATGCATTATCGTCACACATTATCACCAAGCATACGGCCACAGCAAACCCATAGATAAGAGGATGCTGAGTTAAAGCACCTGTGTCATAAGAAGTAGACCTGAAAGCTGCCTCACATAGGGCATCTCTCAAGCAGCTAACCTGAAGAGCTAGAAGCTTAGGGAAGATCTGCTCACTGGATCTTCTGAAGAAAGCAAGCAAATTAATAAATGGGCCTGTTTTCACATATACAAACTTAATCGAGCAGAGAGATGAATTCTGCTCATCAAACAATTATTTTGTTAATATGTCGATTTGAACAGTTTCTAAATTACTGTTTTCAAATTAACCGTATAACCGCATCTCACCAAGGCCAAGGTCAACAATATGTGACGTAGAGGTCAGCACAACATGCTGTTGCATTCCCTTGCCCGTTGTGTCAATAGTTCAGGGAGGCATGGTCAGCCTGGGGGCCCTGGGATCTCCTCCCCTTCCTCCAGCAGTTCAAGGCAGGAACTCCTATCTGCCTAAGGTTTGACAGCGGCTGCCTGAAGAAGTTTGGTATTTCTTCTAAGTAGTCCCCCCGCAACACCAGAAATTCAGCCTTTTTAGTGTGTGGGTGGTTTCTGCTTTTGTTTGTGGGTGGCTCTTTCATTGTGCAAAAGGGTTTCTTCAGTGTTTTCTTCTTGATTCAGGAATTACCAAGAGTGGTGGCCTGCTTCATTGTGACATTTTTCAGTTATATATTGTTACATTCCCAAAGCCAGTTAGGCAAGGTGTCCTGGGGAAATCAAAATTTATTATTGCCATTATGAAATTCTGAAATTAAGACCACCTTGCAAAACAACTGAATTATAAATGTGGTGTGTCGTCTTGTTACCCAATCAATTGGCCAGTAACACGAGACGGTTATTAGATTGTGCCGTGAGAGGGTAACTTCCTCCTCCTAATGTGATGGAATTAATTCATACAACCTGATAACAAGGCCATTACAATGCGAACAATGGTTTGAAAGTGGCTTGCGTGGAACAGCCAGGCACCATTGAACATTTCAGATCAAAGGTCTATTGAACAGAAAGAACAAATAGAATCAATTTCTTGAACTGTTTTTGCATTTCCAAACTTGCAACATTATACCACAGAATGTGACTTAATGAAGGACAGATGAGAAGACCAGAGAAAACTAGTTCTAATGCAACAATGAAAATTAATGTAGTACTTTGGATTTTTTTTTTCTCTATGAAAACAAACTAGTTATTAAAGACAGCTTTGTATAGCTAAAATTCTGGACTTTGAAGCCAGCCAGGGCTTAGATAACTCATTTAGTTACAGATAACAAGGAGTAGAGAGTTGCATTTGCCACCTTTCATCAAGGCTGCAAAGTTGCATGGTATAGAATTTATTTGTTTATAAACAGCAGAGTACTTAACCAAGTAAAGCGTTCATCTAACTGACATAGATAACAAAAGATGCACAGAACATTTTACATAAAACCTGAGATTAAAAGTTAAACAGTGATCATGATAAAATGTATAGTGATTATGTTGAAAATACTACTTTTCTAGAAAGGTCATTTATACTAAAGGTTCTTCCTTAATAAAAATGTAATCTGGGAGTTGCTAGAATTCCAGAAAAAAAGTACAAAATATATTTATTCATTGAAAAAAGTTAAAGTCCTACAATGAGTCAAACTTTGTCCTAGGCTCTTTGGAATTACCAGGAAATAAGTTAGTAATAAAGAGAGAGGAAATTATTAAGTGGATAAAATTTTATAGAATAAAATATGGAAATGGGATGTTTAGAAATGACCAGCATTTAATAATAGATGAATGAATTAAATGTATTAAATTGAATTAAAACGAATTAAAAAGTAGTTTTAAAAATAACTAAGATGAGAAGAGAAAATTTATAAAACTAAAGATTTTACAAATAAAATATTAACCAGCATCTTGAAATATTTAATCTTTTTTTTAAAGATTTTATTTATTTATTCAACAGACAGAGATCACAAGCAGGCAGAGAGGCAGCCAAAGAGAGAGGGGGAAGTAGGCTCCCCGCCAAGCAGAGAGCCTGATGTAAGGCCCAATCCCAGGACCCTGAGACCATGACCCAAGCCAAAGGCAGAGGCCCAACCCACTGAGCCACCCAGGTACCCTGAAATATTTAATCTTTTAAAAAAGTCATGTAATTTTCTGCTTTAGGACATGCATCATGAATTTTTATTTGTAATAATCTCACCTAATTAATAAGTAGCTCTTTTATACATTTATTATTAATAATCAGTTATAATAAAACTTTTATACTGTAAAATAAAGCAGTTATTAGCAATTACTACCAAACACTACCATCAAATTATCCAGAAATATGTATTAGGTTCTGTTTAGAATGTGTTGCCTTATTTTCATCTTTCTGTTTCATCATTTATTTTACTGAACAAAAGATTCCCAACGTAATTACTTTCATTACTGGAAGTCAATAACTTAAAGACAAAAATATCAGTGTAGCGATATTTTAAGTGGAGATATTTAAAAATAACACTGGCTTTACAAATAGAGTGATCATGTAGACAAAACAGAATAATTTCTTTAACCAAATCTATAAATTAAAAAAGTCATTGAAACACACAAGAACAAGGAAATGATACACAGCACAAAATCTAGACAAAGTACTTGAACACATGAAATAAAAACAATTGACATTATCTTTCCATTGTCAAACTTTAAAAATCACAATGTGCAAAACAAAAAGAAATTACTTTAGATATGGCTAAGTTTAAATTTTTAAAAAAGTAGCCTATTAAAAGCCAGAATCAGGACTGATCGGGTATTTAAATATTAACACTTTTATATTTTATTTAAGTATATATTACAGAATATATTATAACATTTATAAATATTATAAAATATATATTTATATAAATATATTAATATTAATACTTGTATTTAATTACTACTTTTCTACTGAAACACTCATAAAAATACAGAAAAGAACAAGTCTTGTACTACTGGAAATTGAGGATATCAGTCTGTCAGAGATTGGTAATAATACTCTTTTTAAATACTTTACAGTCATACAATCATCTGGATTGAGATTAGCGGTGAATGTGTTGCTTCATCTTTTAAGCAGTATAATATAGAAAGGAAAAGGATGGATATTAAGAAAATCCCTGCTGACTCTTCCCTAATGTGGTTTGGCCTGCACTACTCCCTGCAAAGTCTTGTGATCATCAGACCTGTATCTCCTGAAAGGGAGCTGTTTCCTGGGGCCATGAGAACGAGTCACATCCTTCTCCCACCCATGTCCTCTTTCCTGGCACCGTCAGTTTCAAGGGGGCCAAAAGATCTAGCAGAAGATTTCACTAGAAAAGCAACATTGACAATGACAGCAAATTAAAAGGAACCCACGAAATGGTTTGTTCTTTTAGAGGCTTAAAGATTTATGCCCACATTTGGGGAAAAAAGAACCAACAACTATTTCTGAAATTCTCACAAATAAATCCATCTCCTTATAATTAGCAGAACATAGACAAGGATAACTGACATTGATTTCCCCTCAACGGAGAGGTGGGAGAGAGTGAATCTGTCAGCACTGAAGCAGAACTGAAGGTGTAAAAAACTATAAGAATAAGATATAAAAACCTGAGTCCTGTCAAGATAGTCTGCAAGCTGGAAGAAGGGAACAAGGCTTAAAAAATACAGGGGACAATATCTGTGGAAAAAAATTATTCTGAAAATAAAACTTGTAAGTATGTACCTGGGTTACCTTCTTGGTAAGAAAAAAGTTGGAATTTATATGGCCGGAAAGGGAAGAGAAAGGGCTGCTTATGCAGGGATGTGCCGATGGCTGCCAGAAGACAGAAAACACGGCAGCAAGACCCTAAGCAAGACCCCAAAATTAAAATCTTTATTAGATGCAGGAAAGATCAGAACTTACATGCAACAAGTTCTATCAACAATGGAGAGAAACACCCTGTGATTTGGAATACAGAGAAATGAGACAAAGAGAGAAATTTTGACATAAAAATAATACATATGAAAAATAGATAGGAAGGGGCAATTTCACGGAAAGGTAGATATACTGAAGATGAAAGAATACAACTTGATGGGATCATCAGTCACATGAAATTAACAAAAAGTAAGCTTTTTGAGCTCGAACTCTTTTCAGTGTACGTTAAAATTTTCTGAATGTGACTAGCAAAGTAGTGGAAAAATCAGTAAGATTTTTTAAAATTTCTAGAATAAAGATATGAACAGGGAGATAAAATGGGTTATTCATAAAGAACAAAATCAGATTGTTTCATACTATACTAAAACCTGAAGACAACACAGTAATACTGAGATAATTTTGAAAAAATAAAGCTAACGGAGAGATTTGCTCTTCCAGTAACTGTAATAAATTATGTGGTTACAATAGTGAAAACAGTAATATTGGGTGCAATGTCAAAGAAATTAAATAGTATCTGAAATACACGTATTAATAAAAGAAGATAATGTATGACAAAAGATAAGCATCATAAAACCATAGAGAATGATGCATTAGTCACAAAGTACATTATTGCTTGTTTGACTAGTTGGGTCACTCCATACCAAAATAAATTATGAATGAATTAAATAGCACCAGTGGATCAAAATGCTAAATGTGTGAAAATATTGAAATCCTTTCAAAAATAGGCAATACAGATAAAAAGTAACTGATCTCAAGGTAGGCGAAGATTTTACTTTAAAACATAAATGCAAAGGAAATCATATCCAAAGCAAAACAGAAATGTCTACACAACATTGAAATCTGAGTTGGTCCTAATTTAGGCTTTAAATGCCATTTTTTCCTACTTCACTCTTAAGCTAAATATTTGTTCTCTTCTTGGTCTCTTCTACATTACTCAATGATAACATATCCATATTTTACTTTAATTAACTTGGTTGTCAAATGTACATTCGCATAGATTCAACAACCATCTCACTCATTTAATAATATGAAAACCAAGCATGCCATTCTATTGCTAATTTAGAGGTCACTCAGCTAATCATATTTTTGAATCTAGACTGTGAGATATATAATATATGCACTCACATATAACAAGTACTATATATAGATCCACGCACACATATCTGCACTAAGCGTTTTTACCTGATTGGCATTACATTCGTTTGAAAGAAAAAAAAATGACTGGTTTGTACAAGATGCAAAAAAATCTTTTACTCCTTCTGTTCCAACTCACAGCCATATACAAAACTATTTGCCATCTTTTTCTAACATAGGACTCATTTTGTTTTTTTACATTCTTGGGAATTCCAATCAGTTTAATTGTTTGACAGAATTTTCTTGCCTTTCCTCTGAAGGTGTAGATTTTTCAAGTGCCAGCAACATATACTAGAATATTTCCCAGGAGTGGCAGCTAATTGCAACTTGGTTTACTGGGACTTTTGTTTGAGGGCCTTTTTGTTTGTGTTTTATACCACTACACTCTACATGAGAAAAATAGGACTTAAAACTGATGCTTTCAAAGAAAAAAAAACCCACTACACTCTGTAAAATTACTTTGCCTTGATGGCTACATACATAGAGTTGAATTGCAATCATTTTTCACTGACATTAGTTGGTACTTTTGCTAAAATTAAAGTAGTTTTTACTTGTTGTAACAATTCTAGAGCATTAAAAAATGAGGTTTATGCCTCATTCTAAAAATATAGATGGCTTTTTTCCCGATGAAAATGTGTTCTTTTTGCTATTGAACCATTTATATTGATGGCTCTCATTTCTTCTTCCATCCCATCTGATATGATCTCTTTAGTATATACCCCAAAAGGATATCATTCATACAACTGGAAAGGAAAACAGTCATGATTTCCCATGCTAAATATGTATATTCCAGAAAACAATTGGTTTTTCAACAAAACCACTCTAAGGTATGTTTTCTCAGCAGATCATTTCCTGACAGTATAATAATACTGGGCATGACGTGTAACACAACTTTATACCTTAACAGATGGTATCGAAATTTCTATAACTAGCACACACACTTATTTGATGATGTAAAACATATATTCATTTACCATTGTAAAAAGGAATCACCTATTACCAGTCAGTTACTAACTGCAAGCATTTTCCTACCCTTACTTGTGTTTGGTCATCCTCCAAAAGCATCTCACTCTGAACGTTCACCTTAAGTTCCCATAGCTCCTGTATCTGACTTGGGCTTAAATAATTCTGGATGGAAATTTTCTAAGTTCTCAACATTTCTGAACTAATTTTAAAAACATATGAGTAGGTATGCAGCTTGACATAAGTTTATGAATAACTTGAACTCCAGTTTCACACTCAACAGTGCTTATTAAAGGAGCTGAATGGTTCTTTTAAGTGAGTCATTATGTTACCCTCAATGACACGTACACAATAAATTATGTTAAATGTGCTTTTATCTCTGGAATGGCTTGATGAAATTTCATTTCATTTAAATAACAACAACAGCCCTTTATTCAGACTGAGCAGGTGGCATCAGGTGATTCGTGGAGGGATCTAGTTGTGGTAGGGTCTAGTACTAGTTAACCATGTATATCACAACTCTCCCAGCAGGTGGGGGCGGTTCTACATCTGTGCTTTGTTGACTCTGGACTCCGTTAGTCCCATGAAATGAAGACAGGCCTGACATATGTTAGGTAGGAGATTTAAAGGCTAGCATGTGGTTGGCCATACCTATTTCAGAGAGAGGCTATTCCATCAACATGGAACTCGGAGTGAGGACAGTGTAGACCCAAACAGAAGAACTCTGTTCCTAAAGAGTAACTTACCCTATCTTGGCTAATAAAGGAAACATCAGTTTAATTATAGTAAATCAGAACTCAGATGATATTTTGTCCTTTGTGTCCTTCCATTAAAATTTTCTTCATTAAATTATTATATCCCTTTTGTTCAAGAAATAAGAGTGAATACTGAGCAAAGTTTAAGAAAAAAAAAATGAAAGATAAGGATTTTGTCCTTAAAGTAGAAACCCTATGTTAAATAATACGAATGGTCCCTCTAATATCTCTCTACCTCTGATAGAAATCACAGAAAATGATTACATTCTCAGAAATATTTCCCCTTTAATAAGTAAATTTAACAAATCCTATGCTAAGCGAACAAAGTAAGTAATAAACATGAATTAACAATCATAGATCTATAAGATTTCCAAATCGTGTCTGTTGTAAAATGATCTAATTCCTTAAAATGGCAACTGCTGACCACATTCAGTATGCCCTATTTTGTGTTCCAGAAAAGTTAGTAGAATTCATCAATAGCAAGTTAAGTATAATCCAAGTATTAGTTCCTTTCTTAGATCTTGTGTTTGAAAATATCTCAGCTACTTTCTCCAATCAAAGACATTTTCATGATTTGATTTGTATTACACTGGAAAAAAATAATTTTGCTTGGCTTTATAAGATAAAGTAACATGTGTTATCAAATGGCATTTTATATGGGGTGGGAAATTGATTTAAAATAAACTGTGAATAAAATAAAATAAAATAAAATAAACTGTGAAACAGGGACATAATAGGAATAAATGGGAAATAGTTGAGTGTTACTCAATTTCTTAAACATAAATTAGACATTTTTGAAAACTGACTTTTTCCAAGATTCTGGAGTTCTACTCAATACTGTGAAAAAGTAATAACTGAACACACAACTTCTAAAATAACTATGATAAAAGTATCATTTAAAACCTAGGCCTTGATGTAATTGAATAATTTTATCTCCAGTTTTTCATCAGTTTCTCTTCCTGAATTTAACCTAACACAGATTTAGAAATAATAAACCTTACTGAAATTTTAAAATTTAATTTAATTAAATAATTCAAATAAAATTTTAATCTAAGACATAGTAGTCATAGTATCATGAAGCTTTAATATGAATATACTATGCTTGTCTTTGGGTTTAATTATGTTAAAAAAAACTCAGAAAGAACTGAATGAATTAAATATATTAAACATTTTTGAAATAAACACATTTTGAGAAGAAATAAAGAAACTAAAAATCATATTGATGAAGGCAGTTAAGGGAAATGCATGTTTATCATACACAGATAAATATCTTCTGAAAAGTATCAGGAATAATAACAGCACTTTCTCTGTGGACGTTTTCAAGATTAAAGAAAATGTTAGAATCTTTAATTCTAAAATCCAAAGCAATGTGGTCTTTATGTTTTTCTTCACTAATGGTTTTTAACATGGAGGGTCATTTTCAACTTTTAGGAACAGACAAAAAATTGTCATGTGCAATGAAAATATGACAAGAATCATTTTCTTAGGTCATTTGAAAGCTTTTCCATCAGCAGCACAGAAATTAAATTTCTTTTCTTTCTCCCAGAAAGTCTTGAGGTGCCAAAACTTTTTGGCTATATTTAGATTTCCCAACTGTAGCTCTATCTGCTTTTAGGTCTTGGAGCTCAGTTTTTAGGTTAGAACTTCTATGGTTGCTGGCCTAACAGTGACCTGTGACAACCCTGGATCCTGTTGGTCCAGACTATTTTAAAAACCAGTTTAGACATAAAAACCCTCTGATTTTTTAAGAAGCCAAGAAAGATACTATCTTGAAGACACTGAACATGCTGTTCCATGAGCATTTGCTGTCATTTTTTCCCTTGTAACTTTTCAAGCCAAATTATGTTGCCTCCACCTAATGTTGCAAAAACTTTGGGTGAAAGCCCAAAGTGATTCTAAGACTCTGCTATGGTTCTGTGTAACCTGGCATCTTTCCTGGAAGTTAACTTTGTTAGGCATCTATTTCTATAAACAAACTATGTAATAGAAAAGACACATGACCAGATGAAACGCCACTACCTTCATTGACTCCACAAGCCTGTAAGGAGCCAGTGCTTGGTCATTAATCATTAGACACTGACACTTGAACTGTGGTTCCATAACTTTTAAAAGGCCATTTATACAGATTGAAATTGGCTTTCAAATCTGTCATCATTTTTCATGAAAATCAAGCTACTGAATTTTATTGGTAGACGTATTACTTGTATTGATCAGCTATTGCTCTGTAACAAAGCAGGCCAAAATTTAATGGCTTAAACCAAGTATTTATTCTTTTACAGTCAGGAATCTGGGTCACACTTGGATATTCTCATATAGCAATGCAACCACAAGTCCTCAACCTACAGTACCAGGCCATAAGCATATTTCTGGATGCCTTTTGTGGTGTACAAAATACCCATAACTTAGCAGTACCTGTGGCAACTCCAGACTACGGGGCAACTCTTCTTGACTTGGGTCCTTATGACAGAAAATTTAGTAAAGAATTAGAGTATCATGTGCTATGGAGTTTGTGGCAGGGTCAAATATGGGCTCCTGGGTTCTCAATGCTGTACCTCCTCTAGTAAATAAATCGCCACCATTGTTAAGTCACTCCTGGACTATTATTAGGTTGGAATAGAGATTAAGCATTTTATCATAGTATATCAAGTTACTATGTAACTTCAGCTTCCCATGATGAGCTGGGGAATGCCAAATCCACAAAAATGTAATTTTGGGCAGCAGCCCATGGATGGAAATGCTGTATTCAGGATTTGGTCCAAGCAGGTCCAGGATGCCTACATAACTTTCATGAACATATAGCTGAAACTTCTATTTTATCTATCAGTGTTTTAGCAGGGCCTCTCGCTGAGATTCCACTTATGGCCTCTTGGGGTTTTTCAAAGCCAGCTGATAAAACATAAAAAACTGAAGCTTGATTCATGGGTGGCTCAAACATGCTGGAGAACATCAAAAAATGGACTGTAGGTACACCAAAGGCTTACTCTGGGGTCACCGTGTAAGACAGTGGTGAAAAGAAATCTCCAGGAAGAGATAGAAGCAATAAATTTGAGTTGTAGAGATAGGGTAGCCTGAGGTAAGGATATAGACTGGTTTCTAGAAAGTGGAGAATGTTTTTGCTGGTCAGTCAGAGGCCTAGAACAAGATGGCCTGGAAGACTAGGGACAACCAAGTCTGGCAAACATCAGTAGACTCATGGGAGTGAGCACAGAGCATGCAGATCTTTGTGTTTCATCTTTAATGTCGTGATGTCTACCAGAGTGAGCCAGTGTACTGGGTGATTTAATCAAAGTTTCCTCCAACCTCTGTCTTTAGCAGCTCATAACTTGTGAAATAGGCTCATGATGAATGGAGTGGCCATGGTGGCAGAGATGGAGACTGCGCACTCATCCATACAGAACGCCAACCTTTCCCCAATACTGATGTAACTCCCACCACTTCTGACTGCTCAGTCTTCTAGCAGTAGGCAGGCACTGGGCCCTTCAAGAAGACCAGCCAGGTGTGCCTAATAGCTAATTGACTACAACATACCTTTCCCATCCTTGGGAAACAGGGATTCATTCTCACCAGAATCGACATCAGCTCTGGATATGGGTTTGCCTTGTTGTCTATGATGCCTCTTCCTGCCCCCATCATTCCATAATTTTAAGAATGCCCAACTTTACAACAGAGGACCATTCACAACATTGTCTCAAACCAAGAAAGTGAAGCAAGTACAATGCTGGACACGTGATCCTGGGATCCATTGGTAGACATAATCAACCTAATAAAATAATGACTCCAATTAAGATAGTAGTTTGGGGAAAAGACTGTTTGATTGGGGTGCCATATTCCAAGCACAGTATAGATATTGATCAATATCTGAAACATGTCCCAGTGTCCCCAGTAGCCAGACTACATGAATCTAAGGACCAAGAGGTAGAAGTAGGAGTTGCTCCTGCTAGTAACCCATTGACAGCATCTACATTTCCACGTTCTTCAACTTTGGCTGAATTAAAAATTCTTGTTCGAGGGATGGGAGATAGATTTATTTCTACCAGAAATTAGTAATGGTATCACTGAACTTAAAGCTATAGCCACTGGTTGGTAACTATGGATACTAAAGATGTTCACCAGCAGGCAAACCAAATAGCTACTCTACTCAGGGATAATTGGTCCTAATTAAAATGAGGAGGTCAGGCAACTTCTGCACAATGGGATCAGGAGAAATGATTCAGGAACTCAGGAGATTCACTGATTTGTATCTAGGTGCTTCCAGGCCTAGTGAAAGCACTGAACTTTCTAGTGCAGTGAACCAGAGCCTGGCAATGTAAAAAAATTAAGAATTCAGGGCTGTCAGGTATGAAGGTCTGATTTAACTCGTGAGGTAAACACAACTAACAGATCTGACTGATACTGAGAAAAATCTAGAATGAGTTGATGATGAACATCGAATATGGTCTCAGACACAGTTGCAGTAGAAGAATGTAGTTTTTCCACTAAACTTTTTTTTTTTTTTTTTAAATCAGCTTTCTTGTGGAGATGGAACCCAGCCACCATCTTGAAGACTCTACAATGGGTAAGACTCAACATGAGGTACAAGTCAATTTGAATATTGCAAGGAAAATTATATCGGATACTTCCTGTGTCCTGTCTTACATCCTCTTGCCTTTACTGTGACACCACCTAGGCTTCAAATCCCTTTGTATTAGCTACATCTTGCCTCAAGCATTGCTACTTATCTGCCACTTTCTGCCATGAATATTCAGAGTCAGAGGAGTAGGGCACATGAAGGAGCCTTCTTGGAATACCCATACATGGGCAACCTAAAAATCAAGAAGATTTATCCCATCCCAGAGGCAACCATCACCAAAGTGGTAAGAAGCTGATGGACAAACGCTTGGTCCTGTCAATCCTTGGGTGGAAAATTCCGACAGGCATCCTAGCCACTCTGTGAGCAACTCAGTAACGGCCCTGCATTGTCTTTTCTTATTTCTCCATTTCACCCTTGCCAGTACCAAATTCCTGCTTTCTGGATTACCTCCTAAATAAACTAGTTACAACACGATTCCTAGTCTCCAACATTGCTATGACAGGGAACCCAGCCTAGTCAGAGGGCATATATGGCAAAACTATTTGCCTAAAAAGAATTCAAAACTAGCTTCCTCTGAAAGGAAAAGGATCACCCCTCCACTGAGATACAGATGTCGCTGTCATAAAATCTAGCATAAACAAATACACCATCAAATGCCCTGCTATAAAATGTAACATCTAGCAATTACACACTAAAGGATTTAAGGTGACATCATTCATTATAGTATATGAATGAGCCTCCTGACTAAATGGGAATTTGGTGTTAAGTAGCTATAAAAGCTGCCCAAAAAGCAAATTTTATTGAAATAAATATTAACAACTTATGACTGCAAACTGAGGTATCCTGATCTCTATTATGGAGCCACTAGAAACCACCATAGGGATGTATCCAAGTCGATTGGAAGAACAATTTACTAGAAATTTTATATGTATAGATGAAAGGGTCAGGGGCACCATCATTATGGATTTTACTTGCTTTGTAAGGTGTACTGCTGGTGGTGCTTTTTTATACCCTCTTCCTAAAGAGAGATAGAGTAAGGGTGAGGAATTGAGCAATCTTCCCAGGAAAGATGAGCAACGTTCTTCCAAGAGTCAAATGGAATGTGAGGAAGGAAACATTTTAAGTGGCAAAAGAAGCTAGTAACAAGGGTAATACCAAGTATGCATTCACAGTGAAAATCTTAACCGAGAAACTTAAAATAAAACCCACAGTCTAACGTTTAAAAATAGGCACTTAACAAGTTTTCTTGCAGAGGGTAATAGTCATTTAATATTATAATTCTCTAAATTTAGTGCAATAGCTCTTTGTTATCTGACTTTCCTGAATCATAAGGGGATTAATGATATAGGCAAATATCCACTAGAAACTGAGTATTAACTATTGGATATCATTCCTGAGTATCTGGGATTAAACTTCAACTCTCCTCTTGGGGCAATATTAACTCATTATCTCCTATACTCTTCAGAGACCTGTGATCTGTACAAATATCCATTTTAAGGATGAGAATTTTCACTATGTATAAGGAGACATCCCACAGTTATTAGAAACTTAAAATATATACTAAAAATACAAAGGTAAACTTATTGCTTCTAATTAAGAATGTGTTAACGCACTGTGCTTCAGAAACAGCAAAATTTCTTAACTTACATTTTAAGTCCTTTGTTTCTGATAAAACATGTACTTTAGCTGAAAAATATTTGCCATTTAATTTGTAAATCCATGAAGAAAGACAAATTCATTAGTCTCTAAAGTCATTAAAAATTAATCAGATTTCTTTAATATAGCAGTTGGATGACTGGGAAGAAATCTGGAATTTTATGAAGTCCTATACATTTTTCTCTTTCGACATTGTAAATTATGTTATTTCCGAAGTCAAACTCAGTGAGTGGTCACAAAAAAATTCATGCTGGGATCCTGATAAGGAATTTATAGCATCTCATGTACATTCTTATTTAAGCAATACAGTGTATCTTTAGATTCAATAAATCTTCCTAATATTTGACTATATGTTTATTTTCTAACAGTCATGAGTGTCTATAAAATTAATCAGTCAATAACAGCCAAGGGTAAATTCCTTAGATAAGTATATTAAGATACTTATATGTTCAGGACAAAAGATACACAAGTGAGCCATTGACTTCTCTGAATCCTTCGTTCTATGACAGAGAGAGAGGACTGTCATCAGATGATTGATACTTAGGGCCAGGGGATTTCACGTCTATATTTTACGACATAAAGAAAGAAAGCCCTCCTTCAAATACCTTGCCAGAGCGCCCAGACAAAATCAAACCAGTGAAGTCAGTGCTGAAACACGGACTCGCCACCAGATGGCAGCAATGCTTTTATGAATAATGCAGCATTCTGTGCAGTCCATCTAAGATTTCCTATGTTAATAATAGAACAATCCTTACTTTAGTAAAAGGACAGATTTGTTCATCATGAAGTCAGCCATTTTTTTCATGTCACTGATTACATTTTGTGGGGTCTATTTGCCTTCTAGTATTTGGGTCCCCCGAAATATTTATTTTCTTACACATTAAACATCAAAGTGCTGTTGAATTTCATTTTGATATTGTGGTAGAAAATGCCTGTGGCTTGAAACAAATATTTTCCTTTCTGATGGACAAATAACATCTGTGGTTGTAAATGTTCCAGTGTAGCTGTCAAAAGAGAAGGGTTTCACTTAATTTCCTGCCACCCTCATTGGTACATCCTACACATCAAAAGAGTATATTCATAACCTCCTCTTCTACGAATTGATTTCGAATCTACCACAGATCTCAAATATCAGAAGCTTGTCTTCTACTTGATGATGGGTGTTTGAATTTTGAAAAATATAGGTTTGCTTAAATTCAAGTTAACAAAAGAAACACAAAAACTATCAAGTATAATGCACCGGCACCCCCCCCCCCCCCACCGCCCCGCCATCAGTGTTTCTTTCCCTTTTGGAGCCATTTGCAGTAAATTTGTTGATTTTGCCACTAAAATTTTTGGTTTACACATGGTCACCAAGGAAGTCAGGCTGGTAGAATTTACCCAATGTTGCGCATAAAATGTTAGGCAAATTGGTGGGACTGAAGCCAAGAATCTAATAGTGCTCTTCTAAAAACAGAAATCCATCTAAACCCTTGATGTCAATGTTCCTTTCTTGGTCTTTATCTGATCTGTTAATCTGAAAACAGTTCAAAGGGCTCCCTTCCTGATTTCTCCCCACCATCAGGCATTTTGTTTCATTGTTTCACTTAGGTCATCTCTCAACGTCCTGTTTTGTCAAGATAAAATTTAGAGCAGCCTCCTCTCTCCTTCAAATACCAAGAATCTTTCACTCTTCTGCAGTGTTTTATATTTTTTGCTTTTGAATATTTATTTTCTACTAAATTTTTAGTAACACATTTAACTCATATATTGAGAGATTCTATGCATAGATTCTACAAGTGGCCTCTCCAAATCTGTGTGAGTGCTGGCATTTTCCTTTCATCTTAAACTTAGTGGGCTCCCTCCCTCGTGTTCATTGCAAACCTTTGTTTATGGATGCTTGCTTTGTTATTTTCTTACACTCCCTTAAACATTGCTCTGAGGTCGGAGAGTTGTGCTCACCACTGCCCAGATTTTTCTCCTGCTCAGTGGCTTGTGGCATATAAACACTGTGAATATATATGTATTTTTTCTCTTGCCTTCAGATCCAGCCTCATTACCTTATGTTTCTAAAAACTGAACGGCATTGGCTATTTATCTGCCAGTGATCCTAGGCTATCCAAAAGCACTCAATTTTATTTTACCCTGTGTCATCCTTATGGACAAGCTGTAAAATGTGATACCATTTACTGGCCCCATCTATTATGTACCAGCTTTGGGGATTAAATTGTTCCTTTTTCTGGAAGAAGCCTGTTCACTATTAAAAAAAAAAAAAGCATACTCAGTATGAAATAAACATGGCTGCTCTCTTTTAAAAATATAAAATAAGAGTTTTGAAACATGCATGGAAAGGGTATCCAGTGTCTTGAATGTTGTCTTGCCAGTATCAATGTAATATTTTCTGGACTTTACAAGATGGAAGTCACAAATGGAGAAACAGTTACACTTGGTGATTCTGCTTAGGCCTCGTGAAATTCCCAACTGGCTATGTTTGCTTTTGCTCAGGTGAGCCTGCATGGCCTGAAGTTCCAGGTTTGATCCTGTGTAGCTCATTTAACCACACTCTGCTTCTGTGGACATGAAGAACTACACTGTCAACCCACGCATGGCTAGTGGTACCCTTGTGATGGCAACCATCACACAGGTACTACGGACACCTCAAGGAACAGAGTATGTTCTATGAAAGGTGGGGGTTTACATCATGTCAACCAATGAAGAATAGCATGTTGCATTAAGCCTTGTGTCAAATTAAAATCCAAAATTTATTCCAAACGCACAGCTCTAATCTTTGAGCAGACAGACAGAACCAGCAGTTTGCGGAGACAGTGTGAAGTGAGCTAAACAGTGATCTAAGCTCATTAGGTCACATGCATCCATTCTTCCACTAAAATGTTAGCAGGATAAGAAACCAAGTTGTCATTTTCTTTTTTTTCTCTAAGTTTTTATTTATTTTATATTGTAGTCTTAAAATCTTGGTTCCCTGGACTGATTAGGTACTAAAACTTCCTACCATGGCTATTGTCAAGCTGTACTGCCACCCTGTTGCATTCAGCTTTGATAATGGTTAAAAAGGAAATGAATGCAACAAGATCACATCTTGCCCTTCAGTAGCAAGTGGAATAAAAGAGCTATGCAAATGCAAATGCAAATACCCTCATAGACTCCTAAGCTTAGTGGGATCATCAGGAAACACACGCTTGTTACTGTTGCCTCTAATAACATACTCAGTTTCTCCGTATCTTATTTGGATACTTGAGACTGTATTTTTTTTTCAGAGAGCTTGATTCCTCAAAAATTGAACCTTTAAAAGGACAGTGGTCCTCAAGTCACCTGGTCTGAACAAATAGGCATGTTCTTTCCTTGAAGGATGTACTCTCCATCCATCAACCTGATTCTGTTTTTCCTTCCATCAGTCAGGCTCACGTGTTCCTTAGGTCTCACCTTGGATTCTCACAGTCAATTTTATTTCCTGCGACCAGGCTCTTTCCTTTGCTGTGAATCTTAGGCACCCCTGACATTAATATTCCTAAATCAAAGTCTCAATTATAAAATTATATCACTCCATTCATCAAAATTCTTCTCTGCAATCCCACTGGCAAAAGTGAAGGCAAAATCATAAAGATAATCATATATCTTTTCTTCAATAAGAAAATCATTATTGTCCCAATCTCTCAGTGGGGGAATAAAGAGAGTTACCACTGTCTCACTTTCATTTTTGAGCAGAGTTGCCACGCTTGTCTCTAGGTCCCCTTTTGCAAGTTGCCATCAATAGCTTGGTAGAGACTTTCAGGGCAAAATACTTAAAGTATTTAGTGGCATAAGCCATTAATTAATTGACTTCTATTGATTAGATATTACATTAATTACACTATTTATAAGAATAGAATATCCAAAAATCATTTCTGTAAGGTTGGAGGACACATATTCTTAGTTACAAAATAAACAAAAAGATTTTCACTCAACATATTAAATCCTAGTCTATTGGTTAAATTCACAAGGCAGTACAAAGAAGAGAAGGGGAACGGAAACCGTGAATTGTGTCTTACACATATCTATCTCTCCTGTCCAGATCCCTCCAAAATCCACATCTGGAATTTCTCTCAAAGCTTTGTGAGATGACAGGGTTAATAGATGAATAATAATACCTGGTTGCATTTATATTAAAATTGACCTTTTGGAGTTGCCTTCAAACACAGATTGCCTTCACATTAACACAGATGGGAGACAGGTGAGGGAACTGTTATCTCTTACTTGTTGTGAAAAACTCTAAGTTGGAGGAAGGGACCCTCTCCTGGGTTTTACATACAGTTAAAACTGACAGAGCCAAACTGGGAGCCATGTCCCCACACTTATGTGCTGTTCCCACTGTACCTTCTTAATGATAGATGAATACCTAATAGGTAGATAAAATGATTGGGGAGAAGCTAGGAAGAAAAACAAAAACAAAAATAAAAACGACTGTATTAGACATTAATGCTGCTCTTACTCTGGTTTATTTTTAATGCCATGCCTTTTAAGATACTGTGAGTAATTCTCTAAAGTGAAACCAGCTTTACTCGAAATCTAATGCATATATGAATGTGGAAGAATCATCCTTTTGCATTTAGTCTAACTACAAGCATTGAAAAATGAAAGAGAAAATTGGTAAAAGCTCAGATTTATTTTAAACCACTACTTTTAACAGAAGGAAATGGATAAAAGCAAAATACCAGTAGTTTTCCTCTTGGCTTAAAATGACATTTTCCAAGATGTTATTAAATTATCTTCACATTAATAAACTTAAGGAGTACTTAAACATTTCAAGCTAAGACATATTCAGATCAGGAAGAGCAATCAAATTATGTTTAAATGTAAAGCATATCCATGGAAAATACTACATGAATATGTTTAATATACATTATAGCCAGAAGACCCCAACCGAAGTCAGAAAAGTAATACAAGTAATGATAAATCTACTCTGAGATTTACCTTACTTTTGGGGACAGAACCTGTTCCCCTGAGATATATTTACATACTAAAAAGGGAATCTCAGATCCAGGAAATTCAGCCATGATTTTTGTCGAGGTTTTAAATTGGTGCCAGGGAAAGAAAACAGACTTTCATCTAGTTGAGTCATTTAACTGCCTTTTTTTCTGCCTTTCAAGCAGGCAATTGATATAGTTCTGATCAGCCATAATTCATTAATAGCAGAATTATCTTATTTAAAGCACATAATCTACAAATGAGTCTGCTGCATGCCCATGGGTAAAATTTTAAGTTTTATTTGAAAGGAAACTCAGGAAAACTGAGGTCTAGTTACTGTCTCACTGTAAGAAACAGTAAATATTTAGGGTATAAATGATTTCACTATCTTAAATAATCATCTCCCATCATATAGGTTGCAATGAAAAGGACCAAGGAAACAGAAAGTATGTTTCTTATTCTTTACCCCTGTTTACAAAAGGGAATAGAGTGGACATTCTGGAAATCATCTTGGAGGACAGAGCCTATATTGTGAACACAATACCTAACGGTTCTTTGACAGTGAACTCTTTTTTCAGCTGACAGAATGCCAATCTAGCCTTAGCAATAACCACTGAACGAGTTGAAAGGAGTCCAGTCCTTCGGTGCAATGACTACGAAGCAGTATGCCACATAGTCTCTTCCTTTGTGTTCTCTGTGAGGAGACAAAACTCATTTACATAAGAGTAAAGAACATGGATGTGCTAAGCTAAATGGCCCGGAATGCCTTACAGTGCTTGGGACCATCCTCTATTTAAAAGGGAGTAGCTCCTTGGAGGTAGCCAGTGTTTTAGACATGGAGCGTCTATGGATTTGGTCTTTGTGTCAGGAACTCCCTTCCCCTGACTTTCAAAAATATTTAACTTGGAGAGAGTCTTTTGTTTGAAGAAAAGAAGAAAACCTGAATGAAAATGTTGGAGTGCCTGGGTGGCTCAGGGGGTTAAGCCTCTGCCTTCAGCTCAGGTCATGATCCCAAGGTCCTGGGATCGAGCCCCACATCAGGCTCTCTGCTCAGTGGGGAGCCTGCTTCTCCCTCTCTCTCTGCCTGCCTCTCTGCCTGCTTGCGATCTCTCTCTCTCTGTCAAATAAATAAATAAATAATATTAAGAAAAAAATGTTCCTCACACTTTGGAAACAGGAAGATATTAATGGTTAGAAAAATTTACTTATTGTTTTAAATCCCCTTGCAGTCATTTGCTCAGTTGAACTCCCCCTTGAGCAGCTTTATAAATGCGGCCGTATCCTCGAGGAAGGAGAAGGTGACGGGGCACCACTTGTGTCACAGACGCCACCCGACAATACTGCCATCCTGTAACACGGTTTTATTTAGTTATTACAACTATCTCTCTGTAAATGACATTTAGGATTATTTAAGATTATGTTGTAATCCTTTTAATCCTCAGTGCTTTAAATTTCAGGCTAAACACCAAAGAGCAAACTAGCACTTAGCAGGAATGTTTAAAACATGTGATTTGAACATAAATCTTTTTATTCACTCTTTCCCTGATGAAGACCTCGTGCGGCTCTCAAGTTAACTAAGAAAACTGGTACCACAGTTCATTACAAATCACGCGGCTGCTAAACGCTTTCTCAAGCTACATCAAACTTGTGATGGTCCTTGACAATTATGCTAAACGCAGAATTAAATGAAGGTTAGCAGCAATGAACATTTACTGATACAATTTAGAATTTGCGTGACCTTTTTACAAGTACAAAATGTCTCTCTGGGTTTGTGTGTATGCGTATGGAAATGGTCATTCTCTTTCCTAAGGCGAGCTGTTAGATGCAGGTATACACATGGACACACATACATTATATCACAGTCATACCTTGGAAACACATATTAGGACTTGTCTATACATGCTTTATTATAGAAGCTGCTAATGATTTTTAAATTTATATATATTTTAAATGTAATAATAATAATCTAATAAATGATATATATATATCATTTATTATATATATATCATTTATTATTAAGAAGTACCAATTAGGCCCAAGAGTTTTCTGTTATAAAACAAGCAGATGTTCTTGAACTCAGTCAGCAAGCATCATTCTGACTTACTGAGAGTTGCTGAATACCAAACCTTAAAACTGAATTAATACCGCCACTGTTATGTTACCATGGACCAATCAAGTAAGACTGAACCTACATCAAGGGGTTTAGTAAAGACTTCAGCTGTGGAAGATATTTGGGTTTTAATACAAAAAGAAAATGAACAACTCAAATGTCCCAATGGCATATACAAATGAATGAGACAAATGAAATCTTTCCATTGTGTGTGTGTGTGTGTCACGGATGTGTGCTTCTGAGTCTTCCAGGCGCATAATTTTTTATTTGTTTTCCTATTCGTGTTAAGTTCGACTTCTCTACAGACGTTGTAATTAGGTGGCATATAATTGCTAGTCCATCAACTTTTTAAAGACAGATTTCAAATTTTAAATTATTTCTAATTTTGCTCTTCTTTGATTTTTCTTGAACCAAAAATCTCAATAGTCATTTGCTATCTGTAATCTATAATTCATAGGCTGAGATTGAACACCAAGCCTAATTCAAACTTGGAATTTTAAAGCTATTTCTGATGTAGCACATGGTCTTTTTCAGTCAGGAAGAAACACTTCATTATTCTGCAGGTAATGAAACCCTTGTACACACACACTCAAACACCCAACAATGCCTTAATGCCATGTTTTTGAGATATAATCATGTTTATTCTGATCATTTGAGAGTTAGACCAGCTAATGTATCTAATCAAATATTGATGCAAGTCATCTAGATTTAGCTCTCTGGCAAATCCTTTCCTATGCTTTTTCGTTAACAGAACTATAAAAGCTATTTATATTGTTCCTCACAAAGGGTTTACCCTCGTAGTCTGTATCTATGGATACGTATTAGTAAATTTTACCCCAGCTCATATATTTGGGTAATAAAAAGATGTCAGCATGACAAGAAAACCATGATTCACCCCAAAAAGAACAAAGCAGGAAATAAAATCAGAATCTTTCTTTAGCTTTGTTATTCACATCATCCTTATAATCACTTCTTTCCTGTTTCTCTACACTACAAGGGGACAAGACAAAAAGAGTTGAGCTGGATGTAAGAACCCTAAGGTCCCATATACTGCTTTGGTACCTTACAAACAAAAGTAGCCGGCAGAACTACTCCAAAAAGCTACCAAAAGTGAGAATATTTGGGTTTTATTTTGTTTTAATATCTTGGGAAATAGCTGTTTCATATTCAGAAATATGAAAAACAAGGAAAAATTATATCAGGAGGTAGTCAGTCATATAAGGAAAGGTCAATCTCATATCATTAATATATATTATCATACATATCAATACAATGACTTAAATATATATCTGTGTAAATTATGTTCAAAGCCTTGTAAAATTAGGCATAAACATTCTTCTTCCGTATCTGCAGTTCTGTATACATTGTATATATTCGACTGTCATCCTCATTTTTTATCTAACTTAACTTTTCAAAAGATCAACAGTGGAACTGAAAAAGGCTACCTTAGACCAACTCCCAAGAGTTTCTATTGTCCAAGAATTATGTCAATGTCAAATTTTAATCTCTTTATTTTATGACATGGGGACAAGGATTCTAAACTCATAATACATAATACAACACCACCACTTAACTCACCTACTCACCTAACCTAATTCAGAACTATTCATACTGATCATCTAGGTTATCATAAAAGCTAGGAATATGACCTCTATTCTTTTTTTTTTTTTTTACTTATCACAGAATAACAAAAAGAATAAGAAATTGGGAGTCAGACTGTTTCACTGGTTCACAATTCCTCTCTTCAAAACAAAATTTATTTTTCTTTTCTCAATTCTGTAAATTCAGATTCTAATCACTTTAGGCTGATTTTAGTCCTTTGATTTCTAGACAAGTATGTTTAGTTTTCTTTCTTTCTTTTTTATTTTTTCTTATATCTTTCTCTCTTTTGGTAAAAAGAAATAAATCTTCAGCACATAGAAGATGAATGCCTGAATAAAATAAGAGTAGAACCAGAAAAATAATTTATTCTAGTAATGTTAACGTGGGTTTACTTTATTTGGTAGACCTGGGTTAGCGTCTGAGAAATGCAGAATTTGGAAACCAGTTTTTTTCTCTACAGTGAGAGTTCAGGAAATGTCACCTATCTACACTTCTGTAAGACCCAATATATTAATTTCACTGATGAATTTAAGAATGGAATAGACCTTTCTTCATGAACAAAAATGGTCTTAGAAGGCATTTAATATAGTAATTATAATAATAATGTTCCTGGCTACTAAAGTTATAAATTCTAAAATATACCTAGAAAATTATTAGTTACTTTGGAAATACAAAAGTAAGTTAAATCTTACATAAAGATAGAAAAAGATAAACCTCCATAATTTAAAGTTATTAATTGCCAACGGGATCTTAGTAACATCATATATGAAATATTCAGTTTTCTCATTTCCTTTCTTTCAAGGATCTCATCTGGTTCTTTTCATTCAATGTAACATGATTGAAATTATTAACCATAGTTATTTTTTCCCCAAAATTAAATTATGCAATACAAAAATATCCAATTTCTGTAGCTGTTCAGCTCTTTCCAACCCCTAAGTTACGTGGGTAAATGTAATGTGTGACTACAGGTAAGAATGGAAATGGATGCCAAAAGTTTATATCTGAAAGTTCTACAATAAATCTATATAAGTCAAACACCCTAGGTCTGAACCCCAAACAGCTATCAAATACAATGCAACATTCAATGACTTTCACTGTAGAATTAATCAAGATACAACATATATTTTCTATTTAGATAGCAACCAGTAACCAAGAAAAAGCCACAAACTAAAATTCAACAAAGAGGTGAAATCAGTTTTTCACAGTGACCTTCAAACAACTAGTTCATGCACATGAAACCATCACAACAAGGAAGTATATGTTGGGAGCTCAGATTTAGAAGTAATAAGAGTAAATTTAATATATGTAACATTCTTACCTGAAAGACATTCTTTCTGCTTGACTTTTCCTTGGCCCATTCAATGTGTGCTCCACACAAATCTACACTTTCTGGTTTGTGCCCAGTTTTCTGTAAACAAAATTGAAATAAGAATAAAAAGTATACACCATTGGTGATGCCTATCAGGAGAAGTAAAAGTTTATTGAGTTAGCAGCTATACATACTTATAGTATAAAGCCTTTCTCTTTCTTTTTTTTTTTTTTCAGTTTCAAAGAGATATCTGCACCCTCATGATAACTGTGGCATTATATACAACAGTCAAGACACACGGCAACAACCTAAGTGTTGACACAGGAATGGATAAAGAAAATGACATGTAGATAAAAACATAGATACAGATATAAATATCAATCCACATGGAAAAATTATTCAGTCATTAAAAAGAAGGAAATCCTGCTATCCATGACAATATGGACGAAGCTTAAGGGTGTTAATGCTAAGGGAAGTCGGTGGGACAGGAAAAGATAAATACTGCATGATCTTACTTATATGTGGAATCTAAAAAAGGCAAACTCCTAGAAACAGAAAGTGGTTACCAGGGGCTGGGGACATAAGGAGATGTTGGTTAAAGGTACAAACTTTTAGGGTGTGACTGGCTGGCTCAGTCTGTTAAGCATCCGAGTCTTGGTTTCAGCTAAGGTCATGATCATGTGGTTGTGGAATGGAGCCCCACATTGGACGTCACACTCAGCACGGAATCTGCTTGAGATTTTCTCTCTCCCTCTGCCTCTGCTCCTCCTCCCACTCATGCTATCTCTTTCTCAAAATAAATAAGATCTTTAAAAAAAGAGGTACAAACATTTAGTTTGAAAATTAGTACATTCTCAAGGTCAGTTGCACAGCATGGTAACTATAGTTAACACTGTACTGTATCATTGAAAGTTGCCAGAGGAGTAGATTTTAAACATTCTCATCACACACACACACACACACACACACACGCACACGCACACAGAGGTAACTATGTGATGTAGTAGATGTGTAAACGAATATTAACATGGTAATCATTTCACAATACATACATACATCAAGTCATCACTCAGTACACCTTAAACTTCTATAATGTTCTCATGTATATCTCCATAAACCTGAAAAAAAGCTGCCAAATTTAATAAATATTTATTAGATGCCAACTGTGCACCATTTAGAAGTTCCTTTTTCGAACATCAAAGACTACACATGTATGCATATATTTTTATTCAATACATTTAATTTAGACCAAATGGATTATAGCATGTGCTTTCTTTTGCATGACACAATGTGGATATGACCTAAAGCTTCAGTATTTCATGATAATTAATTAATGGGAGCATTATCTATATTTTTTTCTTCATATTCTATTTTATTTTTTAAAAGATTTCTATTTATTTATTTGAGAGAGAGAGAGAGAGAAAGCGTAAGCAGGGAGAGGGAAAAGCAGGCTACCTGCCAAACAGGGATCCCAGGACTCTGGGATCATGACCTGAGCCAAAGGCAGATGCTTCACTGACTGAGCCACCCAGGCGGCCCGCTTCTTCATTTTAATTTGATTCAAATGTATCATATTTATATAACTTTAAATTTGAAGAACTCAATACATTAAACAAAAGCTCGCTTGTTTGAGAAATTTCTTTATTTTCAAAGAAAGTAATGCCATGTTTCAAAGACTCCAACTATTTTCAGATGTTCTGAGCAACTCTCATTTTCTCTATAAATTCAGTATTTTTCTCAAACAATTTTCCACTGAACAATTTAAAATTTTAGTATAAGAAGCTTATAATATTTTAGACAATATTTTAACAGTAAACTTTACTTTAAAACATGAGATTATGGGGGTTCCCTGTGGCTCATTTGGTTAGGTGAGCTGACCCTTGATTTCCGGTCGTGATCTTGGGGTCATGGGATCGAGCACCACGTTGGTCTCCTCACTCAGTAGGGAGTCTTTGGGGAATCTCTTTCTCCCTCTTCCCCTGCCTTCCATTACCTCCCTCTTTCTCAAATAAATAAGTAAATCTTTAAAAAACAAATAAATAAAACAATAAATTATGGAAGAACGGCAAAGACGTTATAAGAAATCTGTTCACAATTGTTGACTCATAGCCAGTATAGCCAATTCAATATGTTTAATAGAAATAGACTTTTTTTTCCTGAAAGGCCAGAAAAATGGTGGATTTACAGTAAATTGTGAGGTTCATTTTTTTTTTTTTGGGTTTGTTTTTTGTTGTTGTTGTTGTTGTTGTTTTTGGGTTTTGTTTTTTGGCTTTTTGTTGTTGTTGTTGTTCTTGTTGTTTTTTGGCAACTCAATAAAATTTTCTTAAGAGGGAAACATTGTAGAAACCAAGCATAACTTCCTTTCAGGATAAAATTCAGCTGACAGGACAGTCATGGATAGCATATCTTTTTCTGTTATCTGGTAGTAATCTCATGAGAAGCCGATCAAGGCGAGGATGCCTCTTCCAGATGCTTCCGTCAGTGAAATATTTTTACAGTTTTACCCATTCTTTGCCCCCCAGATGATCACTATTGTGGAAGATCTCAAAGCATGGTAACGATGTTCATTGTTGAATGATTTATGATGTAGATAAATGAAAACACCCTGCTTCTTCTTCCCATTAATTAGATTATGGGATACTCAGAATAACAGAAATAATCATTAAAAGTATGTAACAAAAGAGATTATTTTCCCCGTATAATGCAGTCAGGGAAAAAAGATGGAATTATTTTCTAGAAGAAACACTTTTAATGTGCCAAGCACTTTTCTGTTTACAACTAGCAACTCACTTAATTCTTTTAACACTGTATGAGGTAAATAATATTATTATCATCATGGTATAGGTAATAATATGTTAGAGTAATTAGGCATACTTTCCCCAGGTAACACAGGTAGAAAAGGAGGAGCCCAGATTAAAAGAGGGCAGTGTCACTCCAGGGTCTGCTCCTAACCACTATGCAGTCCTTGAGAATTTAATATACACTGTGATCACATGCATGTTAAAACATGTAACATTTTGGGAAAGAGATGATTTTCTTATTAGACATATTGGTCTTGTTTTTGTCCTTCTCTGTTAAACTCGATCTTCCCATTGGGCCTTTACACCACCTGTTTACCTGGAAAACCTCCCAGTCTTCACATGGTTGACTCCTTCTTATCCATCAGGTCCCAGATAAATGTCACCTTGTCAGAGGTCTTCTCTGACTGTCTTATAGAAAAGAGAGCTGTCTTCTAGCTTACTCTTTCTCTATTTCACTACTTGTTTTAATTTCAACACAGCCTTCTTCCTAACTGAAATTAACATTTATATTTTTATATGCTGTCTGTTTTTCTCCCACTAAAATTAAGCTCCCTGAGCTGGGGCCTGGTTTGCCTTTTCCTCCACTATCTTTCCCAATGTATGGAACAGTGCCTGGCACAGAGTTGTTGTTCAATGAATATTTGCTGAATTCATAAATGAAGGAAAAATACCAAAATGCAACTAGCTTTTGTGCTTTGGAAGGAAGGTTTGGGCATCTAAAAATTCCCCATGTTGTAACAATTAAGATTTATATTTGGTTTAATTCTTAAGCAGTCTTTGCTTCAATATGGAAAAATGAAAAACAGTTTAATGGACTCATGTGGATTGAACCCAGTATTTCACAGAATCATTCAATAGACATTAACTGCACAATTGCTATATGTCAATGTGTTAGCCACTGTGCTGGGCACTGGGACTCCAGAGGTAAGGAAGATACTCACTCTTCCTTTCAGAATCCTATACCAGCTTCAAACTCTATGTAATTTTCAGTAGGCTTTTTCTTTATGGGGAAAAAGCAATCTAAGCTTTTCCAGAGTTCTCACCATCCAGCTCTACCACACTCTTCACATCAGCGTCGTACACTAAATCCCATGGCTTTGGTTCTGGCTTGGATTTATCTCAATCTGAACTCTGCCCATCATTCAGTCACCTCCCATGACCCTGACCTTGACTCATGCACTCTCCATAAACCCACTGCTTCCCCTTCTCTCCATTTCATTAGTCTTCATTCTCCTTCTCATCTAGCAAATCCCATGTTCTGAGTTTTCATCACTCCCACCCCGTTATGTTTGCTTTTGAAGTGATTGGAATCACCAGGCCTTGTATGCACCCCTCTGGGCCCTTACTGGTTTCACTTCCTTCCATAAACACACCTATGTCCCCAACTCACCAACGACTTCAATGCTCCCCCATTTCTCACTCTCTTGCTCCCCCCCATGCAACGAGCCACTCCACTCTTTCATCCACTTTTCCTTCTTCTATCATTTTCCTCATGTCCCCTAATTCTGGCAAAATAACTTTTGACTACTCAGAGAAGTAACATTACAAATAATGGCCACTTTCTTCTGCTGGGTTTTTAACTCTACTTAGGAAAAAAAAAAAAACCAATGAAACAAGCAAACAAATAAAAACACGGTAAAAAAACACTTAACATATCCATGAAATCATTGCCAACATCAATGTCATCAACACTTAGCAAACTTTTTTGTGTGTTCCTAGTCACTTTCTGTTCTTCCTCATAACACCTCTCTTCCAAGCTTCACCACATTCCAGCAGCCCATCAGATGGCATGCTCCTAATTTGCAGTGTTCATACAACCCTTGAGCTGGAACATTCACCATTCTTCCCAATTTCAGAGTCCTGTCATCAAAATGAACTAACGTACAAACACAAACTTTCATAAATCCCTCTCTGTCATGCTTTCTGAAGCTTTGTATCTATTTCTCATTTACTCCTTACAATAGTCTTGTGCAGTTGTTACCATCGCCTTCAACTTATAATGTGGAGAAACTCAAGCAGTGGGTGGTTAAGTGGTTACATAAGTGGTTACACAAGCTCATGCACTTAATGTGTGCCTGAGCAGAGATAGGAATTCACTGTCCTCCAACTCCAAGTCCCAAGTTCTTGATCATAACCTAATACATGACCTCCTCTCCTCTCCATACCCAACCTTTCCTCCTACTAGGTCACATGATGAGAATTAACATTTTCTATCCCTTCTTTGTAAGTGTCATAATTTCCCATATTCTGTTCTGGCTCCTGGAAGTTTGGATCGGAGTCTGTGATTTGGGTCCACCTGTCTAATGAACTCCCATGCCTGGCATGACACTGGCGTCTATGAACATCAAAATCTCCTGGCCCATTGTTGCCATACAGTGCATGATCCACTTCCAAAGCATGTCCTTTTCTGCCTCAGAGGAAGAGATGTTCCTCCTTCAGCCCATGGCTTTTCTGCTCAGTTCCTAATTCTATCCAATCCTGTTCCTCATTTTCTAAGTTGTCCCTTTTCTCCTACAATTTTAACCTCTCTCTCCCAAACAGATTATATCCACAGATATGCTCATGTCACTCTTGTTCAAAAAAATACATAAATATATGCAAGCATCAACCCTACAACCTTGCTTGTTCTCAATCTCGCCAATTTATTTTCCATGATTGCCAGGATTCTTGAGTTTTCTGCAGTCACATTCTCTGCTTGCTCATGTTTTATTCTCTTTTCAACCCACTGCAGGCTTTTACTCCCTTCCTTATCCAATCTAAAAAATGTTTTAACCATGAAAGTCAACAAAAACAATCTGATGCCTTCCCTCCCATCATCCTTCTACTTGAACTCTGAACTGTTAGATTCTGTTCCTTTTCCTTAAAATCTGCCCCTCAGCTATGGAGACATTTTCTCTCTAAATTTTTATTTCACCTTTTATACTGTCCCTTCTCTGTTTCTTTCTCCGACTTCTCTTCCTCTTCCCACTTCTTAAGTGTTGGTAATCTCTGGTTTACTGTTCCAGGTCATTATTTCTTATAGTTTATTCCTTCTTATGGGTTTCGTCTTGCTTCTGATCTGATCCATCACCTGGAACATGTTGACACCTCAATTTTTCCTCTGGCCTCCAGCTCCTACTAATGAGCCAAACTGTGTTTTCTTTTATTTGTTTTGTTTTATTTTTTTAGATTTTATTTATTTATTTTACAGAAAGATCACAAGTAGGCAGAGAAGCAGGCAGGGAGAGAGGGGGAAGCAGGCTCCCCGCTGAGCAGAGAGTCCGATGCGGGGCTCAATCCCAGGACCCTGAGATCATGACCCAAGCCGAAGGCAGAGGCTTTAACCCACTGAGCCACCCAGGCGCCCCCAAACTGTGCTTCCTAACTAACCACCATTAAGATGTAGCACAGACACCTCAGTGAAATCATTGCCTTAGACTTGCCCCCTTTTTTCTACTACTTGTCATGCTTAACCATCCCTTGATCCACTTCACCTTTTCTTCATTCTTCTCTTTCCTTTACTGTTTACAAGAGAACAAGCAATGCGGAGCCTGAATTCCAGAACGAGCTCCATTTTCTTCAGCTCATGACTGCAGCCTCGTTTAAGCTCTTATTTTTCTCTCACCTGGATTCTCTCACTGTTCCCTCTGGGACCACACAAAACGATTTCATTTTATTCTCTACATTTTGACTCTTTTCTCTAAAACACAAATCTTACCATATTTCTTATGGAAAACTTATTACCAACAGGATAACGTACAAATCTCTCAGTAAGCTATACAGGCTCTTTTACATCACTCCCCAACCATCCTTATGAGTTCCCTCCATCTTCCATTCTTCTACAACCAACCATGCTAAATTCATGGCAGGTTCCATAGGCACCACACTTTCCCAATTCTATACATTGGATGCACCCTTTTCATCTGGAACACATTTTTTTTTTCTTTGTCCCACTCCAGCTCGTTTTGATGATATAATTCCAAAATAATCTCCATGAGGTGTTCCTTTAGTCTCTCCTTCCCACCATCCCCCCTATTCTAAAATCCATTTTGTTACAATTCTTTTTGTTATCCAATAGAGAATTATAGTGGAAAACTTACATTCTTTACAAAATAAATAAAACATCTCAGGATAATAGTTTACAAAATGAGATAATTTTTTAAAATGCAATTTAATAGTTAATAAAATTAAAACACAATATCCCCATTCATATTGATCTTTAATAGGAAATGACCTGAAGTCACAATCGGAGCAAATGATTGGATTTGGGATCAGAAGTATACCAGAAAAAGTTAAGGTGATTTGAGTAAAATTCAAGTAAATAAATATATCAGCTTCAAGAAGAGAAAACTAAGATATATCAGAGAGGACTATGTAAAAATGATCCTGCTCAGTAGTTCATTGTTACAAAGCTAAAGCAGAGAGATCTAGGCTTGAAGAACAATGCCAAGGACTCAGACTTATTAGAAGGAAAAATTTTCAGAATTTAAACATTGTTAAACATTGGAACAAGTTTTTCAGAAAAGTTGTTGAATTTATTTGGAAGACAGTCAAGATTTTATTCAAGAAGTCTGAAATTAAAGAATCCTTTAATAGAAAACATATTTCTGATTCTACAGCTATAAAACACAAGAAAAAGTCTGCTAATGAACTACATGATGCCAATGGATCATATTGTACATCATTATAAAAATATACTTTTTAAAAATTGACTAAATTTGGATTTAAATCTAAGAGTGTACTTATCATATCTCTTCCGGGGTAAACTTAAAATATAAATGACTGGCTTGAAAATACTTAAATAGAATTATTTAGAAAGTTACTGCTTCTGGACAATAAAATATAAAAACCTGTTTGTTGGGGGCAATGTAAAGCCATTAAAAACTGATCCTGAGTCTTGTCCACTTCTGATTTTTATTATTCTTTTAGTTTATCTTTACTATTCTCCAAAAATATTTGACAAGGTATCCTTTTTGTATTTTTCCAGAGAAAAATTAGATTAAAACTTAGAGTAAAACTTTAGATTAAACCTTAGGATTACATTTTTCATTTTTTATGGGAAATTTGAGACCCTTTAACACACATTAAGAAAATAGGAACGGCCAGATTCTCTTTTGCTTGATGGCATTTTCCATGAGGAAGATTGGGCATACGCATAGGTAACAAATCGCTGGACCACTCATTATCTTACCCTTATCATTAGATGGGGTTACAAAAAAACAAAACAAAACAAGTCTCAGATTTGATGAAGCAGGTTATTAGCTATCATTTTTTTTATTTTGAATTAATTGCTATTCCAGAATATAGACTCAGATTGTCCTTATCAGTTTGAAACATAAAACACAAAATCTGTTTAGGGGAATTAACTTTTATCACATAACTGGTTTTGATTCTGGAAAATCATTCATGAAGGAGGATAAAACTCACTTATAAATTCTCATTTGGGCAAAATGATTTAGGAAAGAGTGCTGAATGGATACCTGATCTTATTAATGTCTAAAGTATGGCCGCTGTCAACACAGAAGACGATACTTGGATTGTAAGATGTGGGTTTTATGTATATGAATATAAATGATGTTAATAATAACTGAAATTGTTTCTACAGTGAAATTTCTCAGTATATACAAGACCAAATCAAACCGAGATTTTCAGAAAAGCAAACCTTTGTTGGAGACTTTGGGCACTAGAATGTTGTATGGTTGGTTTTTTTGTTTGTTTTTTGAGGAAAAAGTATCCTATCCCTTTCAAGAAATGAACAGATATATTGCATTCCATTCTGAATCCAAATCTTGCCAGAATAAATACAATAGTTTCTATTTAGTCTACTTTTGTTGTATGCTGATACTGTCTCCATTTGCATTACATTATTATTTATTATTATTTACTTTTGCAAGGTGACTAGCTTGGACACATTTTTCGATGCCTTGGGTGTTCCCTCAGTCCTTACCTAGACCCTCATCCTGTCAGTCTACCACAGCTGTCCCTGCACATAACCAACCTGCTTGAACCCATTTGGTCCCACTTCCTAAGGATGGTCAGTCACCTTTCTGGAATTCGAGGCCCTCCCTCCTGGTTGCCAGAGTGCAGATGGGCTTTTGGGTCCTCATCTATTTTCAGATTTGTATAAATTACCAGTTTATAGGGTATAGAATCTGGCTTTCTGAGCAGCCATCCAAGAGTGTGCCCAGGACTCATCTGATATAGGCAGTGAAGACTCTGGGCGGTGAACCAAAAAGAAACAGGAAATGAGAAGAAACATAACTCTCCTCCATCCCTCCTTCTCTCCCACAGACTGCCTCATGCTTTCTTCAAACAGCCTACCTGCAGCTTCCTTCTAAGTCAAGTGCTGCAGCTGCCTAGTGATTCTCTGTGTCTCTTTGAGGTTCACTGGAGAGTTGCAGCTTGCTTGATGACACAGCTTCTCCACTATTCCCCCATCATTTCCTGCCTCACTTCCGTGTGCCTCACTCTCTAAATCATGTATTCATGCCTTCAAAAAAAAAAAAAAAAAAAGGATGGGCATGAAATTGAGGCCTCGTTCTCTAGAGAACCTGGGCTGAGATCACTGATCCTTGTGGCAGAGATGAGTAGTGCTACACCACCATTGTGTTGTCAAAGGGAAGCAGCTCACTAGCCAGGGCCTCCATCTTTTCCCAGTCCCCCTTGCAACAACACGTGGCCATATTACCCGCTGTCATCACTGGACTGATAGCAAAAACGATGTGAATCACTTCCGGGTTTATGGCTTTAAGGAGCATACAGACCTTCTCATGTTCTCTCTACCTTTCTCTCATCTGCCACAGGGAGTCTGCGGACCCAAAAGACGAGAAAAGCACCACATGGCAGAAAACTGACCAGGAATACCTGTTTTGGACAGTGGTATGAGTAAGAAATGAGGTTCTGCAGAAATTTTAGATTGTATTTGGACAGAAGGAATTTTCCCTACCTGAAGTTTTTATGTTAAGAAAAATGAAGGCAGGGATTTTAAGTACACTGCCAGTAAGTGGCAATTTGAACATCTGAATCCAATTCTATTGGGTTCCAGTGACTTCTCTCTTAGCCACTATACTCTATTGCTCCATGGAGTAATAAAATCAATAATAACAAATGTAATTGGTATTTATCATTGCTGTGTGCCAGGCATGCCGTATCAGTATTCTCACATAATCTCACAATAAACTGTCTGAGGTAAGGACTCCTATTAAACTCACACTGCAATTGAAATATTCAAGGACTATAGGAACAAATAAAATGTGAACCTGATAGGACACTTGGGTGGCTCAGTTAGTTAAGCATCTGCCTTCAGCTCAGGTCATGATCCCAGGACTCTGGGATCAAGCCCAGCATCTAACCCAACATCAGGCTCTGTGCTCAGTGGGGAGTCAGCTTCTCCCTCGCTCTTGTTTGGGCTGTCTCTCTCTCTCTCTCTCTCTCATAAATAAATAAATAAATAAAATCTTAAAAAAATTAAAATAAAATGGGAACCTGGGATTCTCAACCCAGGTGATCTGATTTATTCTACCTGATACAGTATACTGCTTCCCAGAGCATTTCACCTCAGTAGTGAACCGTTAAGAAAGACCAAATACATATATTCAGTTAATCTCAAATTGCACTGTGAAGTAAAAGTCTATTTTATCTTGGAGAAATGCAAACTCTAAATCAGATACATTACATTGACCAAAATGATAAACCACAGAGAGTCAAACTTCATAATTAAAATAGTTTTCTGAGAGAGCCTAAGGTGAGGTTTATTGGACAGTAAGCTATTATCCATTTATAAAGCATCCTATCAATTTCATAGATTTTTGTGGTTATTAAAAATTATGTAAGATACAGAATTTATTGTGGTTAATAGCTAAATCTTGAGAGAATTATAACCAGAGTACATGGCTTCATTTATAGTAATATTGATTACTTGATTTCATTTTTTTCCTTACAATGTTTATGCTAATAAAACACTAGAATTCAATTTCTTTTCTTTCTTTCTTTCTTCCCATCTCTACCCATCATCCTCTAGGTCTTGGACTATTATTTTTTTCTAATTTTTAAAGGTCCGATGAGGCCATATGACAGTACAGCCTGTCGCAATGCTAAAAACTGTCCCGATGTTAACCATGCTGACTTTGCCAGAGCACTATCATTAGGAGAATTAAAAGATTAAGCAGAAATTTAAGATGCCTTCATTAGGCTAAGTTTGGTAGATCTATTGTTTGCCCTCCAATGTTTATGATCTTTTTGAGCAGGGATCCAAATAAGGGCTCAATACTCACTTTACAAAGATAAAATAATTCCATATTCATTTTGCACAGAATACTCAATAATTCATGAATAGCTTTCTGATTGAAACTATTTTCATCTTTTTGCTAAATCACATCATTTTACTCCTATAAATAAGTCCATTTTGTTATTAAAGCCATACTACAGTAAATGAACATTAGATGTATTACATTATTTAATTAATGCTTGTGTTCATTATTTGCATTAGAAGTAAACAATATTAAAAAAGTAAACAAACTATTTTAATGAGGCCTTTTATCTTACTCTTTTTTGCTTTCAAGGTTATGGCTGAATGAGTGGTTTGAAAAGGTTAATAGTTTATTAAATGTCTTGGGAAAGTTTTCTGTTATTAAAAGGAAAATATGCCAGTGTTGGCCTCTGAATAAAAATTATCAGTACAATGTGAAGAGAAAAAAAATAAAAGTAGCACCCTCCTCCCAAAAAAGAGTTACACAAGCAATGAGTATCTAGGGTCCATACTGAACATACTAGTTTCAGAACCATACAATTTGCGGGAGAAATATTGCCTAAAATGTTTATAATGGTTTTGAATTTATGTCAGACTAAGTTTATGTTAACTAGGATTCATGAGCAGTGTGGGATAAATATAACAGAAATAGCTAACTGACGAGTGTAAGTTCCACTAAGTCTGAATTTTGATGGATGTGGAGACAAGAGAAATTTCTTAAACCACAAATAAACTTTCCATAGTGTGTTTATTTTAGTAGGTATGACACCAAACATATATTCTGGAATCACATGAAAACAAGTCCAGGCTTGCTACTGGCTCCCACTGATGTGCTACTAGGCTCATGTTCTCTCAGATGAATTGGTTGCTTTTTTTGCACTAGGATGTCTTCAGAGAGAACCATATTGTAAATGGTCAAGGACATATGAGAATATTAAAGTATTTTCTGAGTGAGAAGATGACCTGTGATTCACTAAGTGCATTGGGCCATACTGATGACAACTTAGCAGTTTTGCCATTTTCTTTGTCAATAAGAGCACAGGCCTCATGGCTCTCTTTTGTTTCACCAGACTTGTAGAAAATGTCTCCCAGACAATTTAAGAAGTCCTTTCTTTTTTGTGTTAAAAGTAGAAAAAAAATATATATCTTAGTTCCTCAAAACTGTCTCTGAAAACTCTGAATCTGCCCTAATTTGAGGATAGTTGGTATTGCTTGCAGAGGGCTCCAGGGTGCTTACAGAATGTAATTATGTCTGCTCACAATCCTGTTCAAGTTCTTTCCTAAGGTGTTTCCACATGGACTTTCTACCCAAACTAGAGTGCCTGCTTCCCTCATCTTATCTTGAGGCAACCTTTCACTGATAGGTACATTCACCTACCAGTGAAAGGTTGCCACAATATATGTTGAAGAGCAACAAGGCAACTCATAGAAGAGATGCAAAATATTTTGGATGAAGGACATGTACCCTAAGCCTTAGGGAACTTCCAAGAATCATTTTCAAGACAAATGATTAGCACATAGTGCATGGGACAAGGCAAGATTTCAATACATATCTGTATAATAAATAAGAGATTTAATTTCCTACATTTTATCATTGGTTACTCCCTTATTTCTACACAAAATGTCCTTTTCATCCCATTTCTGCCTCAAAATCCTATTCATCCTTCAAAAACATGCTCAACTGTCACTTCCTTGACATATATTTAGAATCTTTTCCAACTGGAAACAATCTCTCTTTTCTGAGTTACTATAGAACTAACTCAAGCCTCTGTTCATACCATTTTGGAGCAATTGTCAATGTCTACTTTTTCACCACAATTACTGGATTATGGGCATACTTTTTGTTTCTAGACCCTCAAAGGAAAGATCTGAGTCTGATTCATTTTTGTATGTTTCATAACACCTTGCCTAGCAGTTAAAACATCAAGGATGCTCAGTGATTTTGCAGAATGAACAAGTGGAGAGACATATAGGTTGAGCATCACTTGGAAAAAGAGTTTCTCTGGGGAAGGATTAATTGTGACTAGATCTATGGTTCCACACCATATATATAATCACTTTAGTCAGGTATTGTTATAATAAACCTACTTTTGATTCTGTCTCCTCTATCAGAAGACAAGCACCTTAAAAGCAAGGATCATAAATTATTCATCTGATATCTCTAGGGTTTAAAAACACATTGTGTGATACCTGTTAGGAATTGTTAATTATTTATAGAATAAATAAATGAATGAGTGCCCTAAGTTACAAAGCTTCTCTCCCATAAGGCAATCTATCACTTTTTAAACCAAGAATGCATATTTGTCACATAGCATGGCTAGAGTCAGGTTCCAGTCCATATCAAGCAGAAGATCTAAAATCACACAGCACAGCAGGTACCAAGGTGGAAGATTGTACTGGAAAGTGCTGGAGCTGATTGAAATACTTCAGTGACACTAAAATAGACAGGTGTGCCTGAGACATGCATGGGGTGTGAGTCCAGGCCTCAGAGGAGAAAACAAACTCTTATTTCTTTAGGACTTCTTTAAGCAGATAAAGCAAATATGATGTAGCTGCCTTTGGAGGCAAAACTTGTTTTTCTTGGGCTAAATGAGATGAAGCCATGATCCTAGAACAATCAACCTCCTCTCTTGCCTTTTTTCATGGTAGGCCTAGTCCTTTGAAGACATGTAACACCTGGGTCATACTCCTGTTCAGTACATATTTATTAAAAAGAACAGCTATGATAGATTATTCTAGGGTGAAGATATTTGGAGAATACTGGCTTGTCTTCTTAAAGATTTGCCCCTGGTAGCAAATCCCAGTCCTTGGCACATTTCTCAAGCTATTTTTTTTTTTTTAAATCTTATCTTCCAACCAAACTAAAAAAAAACCTCTTTTCTCTTTTTAGCACACAGACCTTGCCCATTCTCAGTTTCATGTCATCGTTCATATTTTTTAATTCACTGGAATTCCCTGCCCATAAATCTCCACATATTGAAATTATAACCATCCTTCAAGGCCCAATTCAAATCTTTCACAGATGTGAGCTCTCCCTCCTTTAAATCTCAGAAAAACTCTTTTATGTTTCTTATTTCATCTCACCCTATTTTTTTGGCAAAGATGCTATAAAGCAAAGACTATATCTTGATTATATCTCTATGCCTTATATGTAGCCCTAATGAGCAAGCTGTTCATTGTAGGATTTCAATACATATTCTTATGAAGTCTTTTCCTACCAAGGCTTATATAAATAGCACAAACTTGATTAACCAAATGCATATTTAAATGAAAGTGAGGTAGATTGTAAATGAGAAACTATGCTATTTAGATCAACTCTCCACTGAAAATAATGAAAAATGCTGAAAAAAAATATTTCTTTTTAAAAATTACCTTAAAAATATTGAAAGCCTATGAGATAGTGGGGACCTGCTAGGGTAAATATTTTTGGGAAATGAGAATCTGAACCAGAGAGGAAAGCTGAATATCAAATCAACATAATTGCTCTTTGCCTGAGGACATTTGCTTATACTATACAATTGAATTTTGATCAATTGACTTCGCAGAATAATGGAAAAGGGGCTGCCTGAGTTCTTATGAAAGAATAAAGGAGAACCAATGCTGAACTTGTTCTCTTTCTATAAGTCATGGGATTATAAAGAAAACTGCCTTTGTAGATGAGCAATGTGAGAGATGAGAAAAAAATAAAAAGGGAGACTGGAGAATAATTCTGTCTCTGAAAAGTTGTATATGCTCCTATTATGTATACACAATTTGAGAGTTTAAACTGGTAACTTAGATGAGCTAATCAATTACCAAGAGTGTGACCTCAAAAGAAAAATGCAAAATATTCTGCAGTAGGAATATTTATCCTAGGCCTAAATGATTAGCACACAGTCAAAATAACCAGACACACAAGGGAAACAAAGCAACAGAGTGAGAAGCACAGAAAACAGACTGATCCAGACTTCAGATGTTATGTCACAAGACACAGAATATAAAACAACTACAGGCTTCTAATTTTAACAAAATAAAAGAAGAATCTGGAAAATGTCCTGCAGAAGACAACTATCACAAATGACACTATAAATTAAAAAAAAAAGTTTTAGAAATGAAAACCAACAATAATTGAAAATAAAGATGTTATCACAAAGGGAGATTGAATTAAAGAACTACAAGATAAATCAAGAGAAATGGTTTGGAATGCAGTTTCAGAAAGACAAAAAAAACAAAAAAAAGATTTAAAAAGAATGTAAAATGTGGACTAGACTAAGAAGACAATGTGGATTAGCTAAAGAATTGGAAAAAAATAAGAGAAACTATAAAAGAAGATTCATTTGAAAAGGTATTAGCAAAATAAGTTAATAATAAGATACTTTTCTAAAATATAGTAGTGACAGTCATAAACTATTTCAAGGCAACAATCCATAACGAAGAATTAAAACTGGGAAAAACAAAGGTTAATTATAAATATACTATGAGCATCAAGATAACAGTGATTGAACTAAGGTAAATTCCTTGATCACAACATAGATGACAGAAAACAGTGGAATAACATTTTTGATGTGCTGAAAGAAAGCAGGTGCCAACTCAAAATTCTGTATCCTGAAAGAATATATATATTTCCAGAATGAGGGAGAAATAGAGATACTTGAAACAAGTAACACTGAGCTAGGTTGTTACAGGAATTTCTCAGAATATACTTCAAACAAAAGAAAAAGGCTTAGTAGAAAATGAAGAAAGAAGGAAATAGCAAAGAACATGGCAACTATTAAATCAACACTTACTCTATTTCAAACAAAAATACTGTTTGATGGTGTTAAAAAAAAAAAAGAATTACAATAGCAAAAATCAATAGCATCTATGCTGAGAAGAGGATACACGGATTAAAAATATTCTAAGGTAATATTTTGGAAGAGGTTAAAGCATTTGATTAGCTTTAGGCTTTGGTAAGTATCAATGTTGTAATGCTAAGCAAGCCACTAACAAAATAGAAACAAATGACATCACTTAAACCAGTGTAAAAAAAAACATGGAAGAAAAAAAAAAATGAAAAGAAGAAGCATAACATATTTAAAGAAAGAGGCAAGAAATAAAAGAAGCATACACTGTGTTTCCATTTATATAAATTCAAAACCAGAAGAAGTAAACTACATTTCTTAAGGGCTGTGGACACAGGTGGGAAGATAATGAACATTATAAAATAATAACTAAAATGCCTATGTGGCAAGGGAAGAAGCTGGATGATAAAGGGACAAATGGCAGGGAGTGAGATTTCTAGAAAACTGACAGAGTCTTGATTTAGGGGGTGGTTGTGTAGGAGTTTGACTAATGACTTTTAAAATATACATATTTATTATACATTTTACTAAAAATGGTTTCAGCATTTTTTCCAATGAATATATTTCAAATATTTAAAGTCAGTTACAAATCAGTATAGGGTTAAAAAAAAAAAAAGGTGAGGAAATGAGCATCTTTCTTTCTTTCGTAATCCAGGAAACCTTGGACATCGTTACACCAGTGGTTTTCAAATGCTCCTTCACACAGGAGGGCCAGCCAGTCTTAACCAAACTTTCTCGGGTCCAAGGTGAAGTGAACAAAACAGAGACAGCATATATAGACAAAGAAGGGGGGTGGTTTCCCATTTTGGTAAAGACTAATGCATTGCATTATGAGGTTTTATCGTATCTAGATTTGGGGTTGGGATATTCTATGATGCCCTTCCTGCTAGAAAAGGACAGGTAGTAAGCGGGAGGTTACCCCTGAATGTCCTACTGTAAGGACCTATTCAGCCAGAGTGGCCCCACCCGGGTTGAACAGCCATTTTGTTGTTTATGCAGTAAAACTTAAATTGACCCTGCTCGCCAACCCCCCCACCCCCCCACCCCCGCCCCAGGCCCCGAGGAACTTACTTAAAAGCAAGTCTGGGAACCAGTCCCAGGTAACAAAGCCCAAATATAGAGGGTGGGTCAGGTCCAGGTGGAGATAACAGCCCAAATGTGGGGGATGAGTCAGGTCAGGTGGAGATATCCAATCAGTAGAGCGCACATACTGTCTCCCTAGCTACCAAGGAGTGTGGGCCCCGCCTTTTGGGCACCTTTTGGGCGCCAATTCTGTCCAAGGTGAGAGGCTAGTTCAAATAGCTACTATGGGGTAAATTGTAGTTCCATTGGCCACGCATGTGTGACTTAGCATGACTGTGCAGCTTTCTCTGTGTGTTACAATCTCGTTGGCCACCTGTGTGTGGCCAGGACCAACCACATGGCCTTTGCTCTATAGACGTTAGCCTGTGAGGCAGGGAGGGGTCGCCTTGTTTCAATGCTTGGCGCGTAAAAAAGCTTTGCTTGACCTTCGCTTTGTATCAGTCTCGTTTCTTTGACCATGGACCCAACACTACTTAAAACAAACAAGCAAAATAGAATGAGTCAGCCCTCTTTTTCATTGAATAGGTCACTGAGGACCCAAAGCCTATGAATCTCTCATTTACACACGCCAGTGAAATGATTCTGTGTCTAGTTCCGGGAGGGTGCTGCTTTTGATAGAAATCTGACTTGGGTGCAAACTGAAAGAATTTCAGTGAGAAAGAAAGAGTTAGACATGAAATGTGGAATCAGGCACATCTTGTGGCATGCTGTGTTAAATGCAAAAGTCACAGAGTAGCAGCCAGTGGAAGAGGCTGAGGGCCCCAGGAAAGCATCTATGGTCATGCAAGAGATACATCTAGAGTCCCAGATGGAAATGATGGCTTCACATTAAGAACTATTCAGTGCTTTGACCCAACACTTAAGCTGCCTATGGATACATAGTTCTCTTTTTGGAGATCATATATACTGGTATTCCTTGAATCAATGTGTTTTTCTCTTCTACACGTGTCTGCATCAGTTCAAGGACAAAATTAATATGCTGTAAAAATATGTTATAATTCTCTCATGCCCTGTATTAGATATTATAGAATATATTTATTTATTTGATAGAGTATATGAGACCATATTATTAATTTAACACTACTACTTATTTTTTCTTTTATTAACTAATTTCATTCTCTATTGATTCTCTTGGCAGATATCAGTATCCCCATTTTACAGATGAGGATTCTGAAGCTCAAAGAAGTTGAATGACTTTGTCAGGTCCTAAGCAGCAAAACTGGAAGGAAGTCCCCTGTGGTTGAACTTCAAAGCCCTGCTCCTAGCTACTTTGCTGCTTTGTCTTACCACCGCATTAGCATTCAAAGATCATTCCTATAAAGATTAAAATGCCATTTACTCTTTAAACCACATTCTGTACTACTCAGTTTTCTACTGACCCCTTGGAGGAAAGGACAGACTTCTTCCCAGAAGCACAATGAACAATACCAAGACATGTGTAAGGGGGTGCAAGGGAAATTCAGAAACTTGAGCATAAATCTCTTTCAAAATAAAACCACAGCATCTTTAATCAAGGCCTGGCAATCATCGTATCGTTTCTCTGAGACTGGAATTGGTAAATGTGGGCTATCCCACTAGGCCTTTAATACTTGGTTAGAAATGTATCCAAGAAGTTGAGGAGCACGACAATTCATGCAGGACAAACATGAACTGTAATTCTCTTCCTCATTACCACAAAACACAGTTAGTTCCTGCCCTGAATTCACTTGAAGATGAGTGCCTGGGAGAAAACCATAAGAGCATTGAAAACGGGGCCAGAAGTAATAAATAGGGACTGCCAAAAATTAAGAAATTAACGAATTTCTTCTAAAAGTAAAATCTATTGTCAATTTACAACTCTGAAGGTTGAACTGGAGGCAAGCAATTAGTGGGCTGACTTGAAAGGTTTGCCTGCGATCTAGGAAAGAGCTTTCTTTCACCTGTATAAAATTAAACAGCTGATAATTATATCTCCTGGTCCTGGGACGAGGAGATTAAAATAATAAAATAAAAATAAAGCAAATGCTTTAATTTGGAATCTAATCTCTCCATTCTCCCAGAACATTCACATAAATGCTGCTCCAGTGGAACTCTTCACACCCAGCAGGAGGAAGATCATCTTCTCAGCAGCCACACTGGCCAGGCAAGTGACTTTTCCTCCCTTTCCTGACTCCCTTTTTATTTATTTATTTATTTATTTGTAAAGATTTTTACTTATTTATTTATTTGACAGTTCACAAGTAGGCAGAGAGGCAGACAGAGAGAGAGAGAGGAGGAAGCAGGCTCCCTGCTGAGCAGAGAGCCCGATGCGGGACTTGATCCCAGGACCCTGAGATCATGACCTGAACCGAAGGTAGAGGCTTTAACCCGCTGAGCCACCCAGGCACCCCGTGACTACCCTTTTAGAAGTCATTCAAAGGGAAGACAAAGGACCCCTGAGTGGATGGGAGTTGTTTTGTTACTGGCCCTTAGGGGTACTTTATTGTTCTTAAAAAGATTTTCCCAACCTTACTATAGCCCCCAAATAAAAACAAACAAAAGGCTAGAACAAATTTCTGAGCCAGTTTAAATTAAAAATACAAAGGATTGAGATGTATTTTTTAATTTATTTATAATTAGTTTACAGATTGGACCGCATCAAGACTCCAAAATCAGCAAGCCACTTGGGGATAAAGACTATTGCAATTATCAGGAACAAGCCAAACGCTACCTTTTGTTCTTCTATTTAAAAACAAACAAACATCTCCTAGCAAATGATTTTCTATTTCCTATTTAAAGAGGATTACATAGCAAACAGGACTAGTGGCTGGAAAGCAAAGAACTTGCTGTCGTTTTATTACCTGCCAAATACAAATTAGTTCATTGTGGTTAACTCCTGCCAAGTGACCCCTTTCCCTGTCGCCCATCAGGCCTATGAGGTATGGCGGGTTGGTTCCTGCCGGTGTCCTTCCGAATCAGGAGGCTGTCAGGCATGCTGCCTGCCCACTGTCTCCTTTAGGGCGTGGCAGCTCTGGGGCCTGGGCAGCAAGGTTTTGAGCTTGAGGTGCCCCAGTAACTAGCTCGGAATGGCTCCTACTTCCTGTCACTGTCAAATCTCTGTGGGCGTCGTGAGGCCTTCCTCCAGGTACAACAGAGAAACCCTACAAATTTCACTTTACGTAGTAACTACAGGATACAGAAATTGTATTAGCTCCATTAGACGGAGTCAGAAATATTCAGAAAGGTTAGCTGGTTATAGTGAATGTCGCAGTTAGGCTAAGATAAAAAATCACTTGGTTAACTTAGAGTGTTTCCTCATTGGTAACACCCTGTATTAAGGTGCCATTTATAAACAGTTTATTATTATTTATTAATGTATGAAGCACTTTATAGCATGCTAGATAACAACTTAAATTCATGTATTAAAGATGCACGTACATGGTTTAATAGGATTTACGTCTTATAATATTCTTTAAAACAGCTTCCCATAGTCTCATCCGTTAAGCATTTATTACTAATGCATTTTATAACATACTTTATAATACATTATTTGAGCAAGTAGCTGCATTTAGCGATCATTTCATAAATAAGAATAAAGCATTTATAAATGGCACCTTAATTTAAAGTGTTACCTTCACATTACTAGATAGCTGCTCACCATTCGTCTCATTCTGTGATTATTCTCCAAATGCACCACTTACTAAAACAGACACTAAGTTCTATTTCCCTTCATCTGATTAAAAGTTTATTGAGTCATTTCCTCCATCCTGCTTTCAGTCGTTGTAGCTTGGAGGCTTTAGTGTGATTTCTGATGAAACCAAACTTTTAATTCAATAATAGTTCTGTGAAGATAAGAGTAGAAACAGAACTACCTACCATGTTAGACAGAGCCTGCTGCTTAGATTCTTTGTAAAATTCAAGTTTCCGGCTAGAAAGAACAATCCAGGAAGTAGACCAGTTTTTCCTTAGGAAAAGAAAAAAGAAAAGCGTTATCACTTGAAGAAATCATTCATAGATATTGTATCAGCAACATTTGGAATGAGTAGAGACTATTTTTAACTAGTCTTCATTAAAGTCTTTTCTTTATTAAAATCTATAGGTGGTATGGAATTTGGGTAACGATAAAGACTTTCTGTAATTTTTAAAAATCATGACATTTATAGTAAACATTTCTCATTTGGAGATCCTCACAAAATCTTTTTCAAGTTCTAAAACTCCAAATTTTGTGTATCCATGTCCCTGACTTAAGAGTCTGTTTCCACGGAAAGCCAAAAATAGCAAAGTAAAAACAGAAGTCAGAATCCCTCCCTTCATTGTTACTTCTTTTCATTGTTCCAGTATATTTCAGAATCTGAAAAACTAACCAGCTAATGTGTCATTGCCTAGTTAAAAAAAAAAAAATATATATATTATATATACACACACGTATATATACGTATATATATATTTTTATATATACGTGTATATATACGTATATATATGTATATATATGTGTGTATATATATACACATATTTATACATATATACACACATTTTATACATATATATGTATAAATATACATATATATATGTATAAATATTTAGAGAAAGAGCAAAGGGAGAGGAGAGAGAATTGTGAGCAGACTGCATGGCCAGTGAGGACCCCTACTTGGGGCTGGATCTTAGGACCCTGAGATCATGACCTAAGCCGAAATCAACATTTAGCACTTAAACAACGGAGCCACCTAGGCAGCCCAATATTTTTTTCAATGTTGAACCTCACTAGAAATCAAAGATACGCAAATAAAAACAGTGAAATTATTTTTCCCTCTTTGCCAATGTAATTGGCAGGAATTAGCAGAAATAATACCAAGGGTTACTGAAAGGGTGTAGAAATGGATTCTCCCATACAATTTTGGTGAGAGAGTACATGATCACATCTTTCTGAAGTGAAGTTGGCAATATGCTTTAAAAAAAAAATCATTTAAAATGTGCTTGTCTTTTGACTAAACAAGTACATTCCTATGAATTTAAATTTATCCTAAAGTAGTTATCTCACAAGTTGTTAAGGCTGTGGGCACAAGAATTAAGTGCACCATTATGTCTATATTGTGCACCTAAAATATATCTTAAAAGAGTCATTGTATAAATTGCATGTAATAAATTCCTGTAATGAAATAATAAGCCCTATGTTATAAAAGAATATTGATATGGGAAGATTTTAATAACGACCGTAATACAATATGTAGTTCATCTACATAATACAATATGTAGTTCATCCTGTTCATTTTTTCTAAGAAGGTAATTTTTGTATATTTCACCTCTATCTCTCTCCCTATCTAAAAAAGTCCCTCAAATAACAAAAGCTTTTCAGGCTTACAGAAGTACTCCCGAGTGCCTAGCACAGAGGAGGCATACACATACATGTTCATTGAGTCAATGACTGAACTCCTAGGCATGGGGAAAAAGAGCTGGGTGCTAACAATAGTTAAATCAGGTGATAAAAATCACAGCTTTGATTTTCCTTCTATTTCTTGGTGTTTATCAAGTTTCCTGCATTGAACATGTATTACGTAAGCAATTATACGTGTATATTTGTGTGGGGGCACCGGGGGTGGCTCAATAATTAGACATCTGCCTTTGGCTCAGGTCGTGATCCCAGGTCCTGGGATCCAGCCCCACATCAGGCTCCCTGCTCAGCGGGAAGTCCACTTCTCCCTCTGCCACTCCCCTTTTGTTTGTATTCCCTCTCTCGTTGTCTCTTTCTGTCAAATAAATAACAAAATAAATCTTAAAAAAATAAAAAGAATGCCTTTTTTGTAAGTCGCAAAACATTAAAGAGATTAATATACTCAAGTTTCTATCCATTATATCATACTGCTGCAGTTGGTTTTGGTTTAACAGTCCAAAATAACTGAATTCATCTTATAAAAGTGGTAGAAAAATGAGTTTATGGAAAGACTTTAGTCAGGTCACTAAAAACTTACACAAAATATGTTTAAAATTACCATTGAAGATCTCTGTGTAGTTATTTCCACTTGCTTCTTAGAATTTCGGGTTTGGTTGAAAGGACAGTTTTGATTCAGTAAAGTTAATATTTACAACAAGATTAGATTGCTCTTACATGCCCGAAGCTTTCTTAACCATGAGCTTTCCAGCATATAAATATGAACATTATGTTCTTGGGCCCAATTGTCTTCTAATGAAGAGTCATTTTTCTATCAAACAATGAAAAAAGGTGGAAAAACAACAACACAGAAAACCACATAGACCTTTACCCTCTTTTCCCCTAGAGCCCATTTCTCCTTTTAGGCACCAGGAGCAGCAAAATGAATCAGAGCAACCATAGCCTTGTCTCTATGCAGGTCATAATATTAGCTGACACCAAATAGAGAAAAGAAAAACATTGGAAGGACTGCTGATCTACACCTCTTATTTTGACAGTATGTGATCAGGGAATATGGAACACCCTCAGACTGATGGAACCCATATTTAACCTGCCTGTTATATTTCCCACTATATTTTTCATCTCCTGGCAGGAGATACTATACCTTATTTGCTTCTAGTCTATAGCAAGCCCTGGATAAATGGCTCTGATTTGAATCTGTTTCAGATGTTGATCGTTTACAGAACGTATTGGCATTACTCTTCCCTTCCCTAAACTTGGAAATGGAACCGGTTAGAAATGAAGTTGCATGAAATTCAATTATCTCACGGTTCTTTGTTAGAACTTTGAACTGCTATGAAATGTTCTCTCGTAGGTGAATGTGATGAACAAGTCAAAGAGGGAAAGACCTGCAGGTCTCAGAACCTTAGTAACACGAATCGCTCTGACACTCTATTTCATTTTGAATTTATAAATTACGTCTCTACGGTATTAGAATAAAAGTGAAGATTTTTCAACTTGCTTAAAACAATTCTATTTCAAAAGGAAGAAATACTGCTATCAATTAGATGTCCTAATTTCATTTCAGTTCTTTCCATTCTTTTCAAAAATAAAAATTAATATAAATTATTTTGAGTGCCTACTAAAGTTTGATTGACTAGTAGAAGTTTAGGTCCAGGGTGCCTGGTAACTCAGTTGGTTAAGTGGCTGCCTTCTGCCCAGATCATGATCCCGGGGTCCTGGGATCGAGCCCTGCATCAGGCTCCCTGCTCAGCAGGGATTCTGCCCCTCTTTCTCTCCCTCTGCTTCTCCCCCTCCCCCCCTGCTCATGTGCTGCTCTCTCTCTCTCTCTCAAATAAATAAATAAATAATAAATTTTAATTTTATTTATATTTTATTCTTTTATATTTATTATATATTATATATTTAATAATATATATTTATTATTTTTTATATTTATTTAGAAAATAAATTATTTCTTTAAAGAAGGAGAACTTTAGGTCCACAAGAAAAGATAATGAAGATACTAATATGTCCATTTACTATCACCGAAAATGAGGTTCCCAGAGTTTAGTTAACTTACTTCAGGCCAGTCAGATTTAGAGTCAAACCCAGTTTCTCTAACTCTGAAGCCTATAATCTGGTCACTAATTTATGCTGTCTTTTTTTAAGAATTAAGCATAACTATATTGGTTCAGGAGATTGTCAATGTCAGATTTCACCATGGTTTTAGTTGAAATGCTCACATTATAAAAGCCAGTATGTATAGTCTGTGACAAGGTAGAAGCCATGTAGGTTTCCATATAAACTACTTTACCTGATGTTAATTGGAAGGACAGAGCAAAGGCTCACCACTTCTAAACTCTCCACTTCCCTTAGAAGTTGCACTGATTTAAAGGAATCACGCAAAGCACCATTCAACTCCTCAGAAGAAGCTGGAAGCGGGGGGTGCTCCTAATGATGCTACCTCTGTCTCTTTTCTGTTGGGGAATTATTCTGGTCTGTGATGAGCCGACTCATGTGCAGTCAGTGACAATCATGCAACCAGGAAGGGAGTCAAAAGCTTATTGTCTAAGAGTGGCTGAGAATTCGCTAATGGGAACAACTTTTAACCTATGACTTAAGTTGGACCCTGACTCTGGGAATGATGTACTCTGGGCTTTTGACCACTTGCATCACAATATCTGTCTTGTTCATTCCGCATCCACTGGGTTTGGTTTGTGCTGCCTCTAGTTCTCAAGATATCAGTGGAAAAGCTTGGTCACCTTGTTACCGTAACTCAGGAGCCTCTTGGATGACATTGTCAGCTCTGGAGAGAGCTGTGAAAAGGGTCAATTGGCAAGGTTTTGCCCTGACTCAAACCTTTAACACTTTCTCTCTGCAACTGAATCCTTATAGGTGACTTCTGTCCGGTATATTGAAAGACAACTCAGGAATTGAATTACTCCTGCAAACTTGAAGGGCTTAGCCAGAACAGGTGGGTCTCACAGTTTCTGCTAAGACTTCTAAAATAGACCCTTCAAGGATAAAGCGGTTTTCAGAAAGGAGAGAAAGTCCTACTCCCCTATTTCCTTCAAAGATATGGACATCATCGCAAACCTCTTTGAGCTTTTCCACTTCCGAGAATAGGTCTGACATTTAGTAGGTGCTCATTAAAGGTTTTTGAGCAAAAGAATATATGGACTCTCGAATTTCATGTCACATCTCTAGATTTTTCCTGCTCTGTGTTTGCTACTCAGTAACAAGCACTACAAAAGCATGAATCTCCTGTATTTCTCTTCTCTCTTCCTCAGTTCCCTAGGGGTTTAATATGTCATTCCTAGCATTAAAAGAAAAAAAAAACAACAAACAAACAAACAAACAAACAAAAAACACAACTATCTACTGCTTCTGGTTTAGTGTATTCTCTTCTAATTTATAATTCTACTGGAAAAACCTGAACTTTTCCTGAGGTCTTTCTGACCTCTCAGAGGTGTGTCTGTGAGAGGAGCTATTGTGCACACCTTGGTCCCCACTCTGTGCTGGCAATTATACCTGGTATTTTGGCCTTGTTAAGTAATTGAAATGCAAAGTCAGTCACAGTAGCTATTGAACATCTACCACAGAACAATCAAAATTATAAGGTCTGAATATATAAAGTCAATAAGAAGACCTCCCTGAATTTTCCCTTTAACCCACGGGGACACAGGCAAGAAGCATGGAAGCACATGGCACTGGGAGGTGGGTTTGAGACCTCATATTACAGACAAGCAAACTGAAACTTAGTGAGACCTCATATTACAGACAAGCAAACTGAAACTTAGTGAGTCTACATCCTACCCAAGGGCATAGAACTCACAAATATGGGAGTCAAGACAAGTCTCCCGGAGCCTGAAGACCACATTCACGCCTGTGTATCCATTGTCTTCAGAGCAGGGGTCATGTAGCTTTTCCTGAGTCATTTGTGGCATGTCTACACAGAGCCTCATCATAGACTTTGAGAAAGGAAGATAAAGAACTTTTGTCAAACAAGCACTTAAATGTCTTTCTTCTTGGAGCTGAGCCACTTCTTAGCCTGGCTTGGAATGTTGCAGACCTATCCTTACCTTCCCAAGATGGCTAGCAGGTGAATTTATCCATTAGTGGGAGCCAATAAATGAATGTTTCACCAACTCATCATCAAAACTGTATTGACATTTTTTTTCTATTTTTCCACACAGAGGGAAAAAACCCACAAACTATTGGATAGATTTAGGGCTAAGGAAGACACATAGGTCAGGAAATAGTCAACCTCAGTAAGTCAGAGGTGTTAGGAATAGGTAGACATTCTCCCCACAAATTGATAGGTAACAGTCAGGTGAGGGATTGATATTGGTACTAGTGATTTTAATGCAGGGAGCAGATTTCCACTCAAGAAATGCAAGTATTTATCTTATTTTTCTTATGACAAAAAACAAAAACAAGTCACACTGAAGGTGGGAAAAGGTGCTTAGTGCAATCAGAGGGGGAAGAACTAAATTTGAATGACAATTATGTATATGTATGCAACTGGTGGGACATTGTATCCAAGTGAGACACTTCACAAAACTTTCCTAAAACAAATCCTCAGTTGTGGAGGTGGGAGGTGGGAGGTGGGAGTTGGGGAAATCCCCCCAAACCCCAAAAAAACACAGCCATCAGCCAGGCAGAAAACTCTTTGCATTCTACAGAACGGACACCAGGTGGCAGCACATAATAACAGCAGCTTTGTAATTGCTTCTCTGAAGACCGCTTGATGGAAAACAGTTCTTAAAATATTCGTTACCATTATAAGCATTTGTTAGCTTGAGCTCAGGTTTCACACATTCACTTGTTTTATATCCTACACCCACCTCTCCTATGCTTCCTTTAGGTAATGACGGGTGGCCAACCAAAAGTCAGAGGAAAATACAGATGAGACAACTTCATAAATTTCAGACTGTCTTGGGCCACCTGCCTTTGTTATCGGACTTGATCACACTGGACTTGACATGATTCCCACAGTGGTGGGAGTGAAAGTGATTTACTCTAGTAAATCCTGACTGATTGTGCATAAAATCCTTTGGTCACTGTTAAGTGTTCTGACTCATTCTCAAACTGGTGGGTTAGGAAATTATTTCTTCTCTCTCATACTCCGAGTCTCTTGTAAATTACCACTGCTAAAAGTGGGCCAAAGAGACCCTGAGGTATAAATATACACATCTCTGTCACTATTGCAAAAAATGTAAAATCTTGGTACATCCGAAGAGCTATTAGATGTTGGGAATTATAACAGAGCATATGTTGGAAATCCTAAGACTAAAGCAAACTTCTACAACGTAGCTTCTGTATTCTGTACTATCCAAATCTTCCCTCCAGTCCTCACTACCAAGCAAAAAAGGAGAGAAAGACAATTCAGCCTGGGAGAATATATTGGGCTCCTGAGCAGAAAGTGCTAAAGAAAAAAAACAAGTTCACATTAGCAGGTTCCTTTGGCATCATGTTCTAACGGAAGTCTCTTCTGAGAAACAGCTGTTCAAAAAAGAAAGGGAGGAAGGAAGGAAGGAAGGAAGGAAGGAAGAATGGATGGATGAAATTCAGAAAAAAAAAAACAAGAGTCTCATACTTCTAGGCTCTGGGGTGAAAATGGGCGCTAGTAGACATAACACTCTACTACCCTCACTCCTTTTCTTCCCGTACTCCTTTTCTGCTCATCTTTTTATCCCAAGTGCTTTCCATGCCTCCAAAGAGTAGAGCAGAGGGATAGCTAGATGTGATCAGATGTACATAGCCACCAGCGAGATGATAAAGGGGACAGGCATGAAGGGAAAGTGACAGGCGTGGTTGGAGGACATAGTGTCCACGCCATCAGGTGCCTTTTATAAATGCAAGTACTGAAAACAGCTTCTCACTGGGGTCTCACAGAGCTTCAGAGTGGCCTGGGCTGCCTCCTTTGGAGATGGAAGTCCCCAAATGCAGGAATTCCTAAACTAAAACATAGAAAAGCAAAACATATTTTTCAAAGTTAATAATTAAATAATTAAAGGTGAGTGCTGAATGTCTCCAACTTCCAATCCCGTCTGCGTATCATGTGATAATTTATAGAACGCCATTTCAAGACAAGGCTAAACTTATGGCCCTTTATGTAAGATATAGCACATGAGTTCTCCTTCCTTCTACCCACTCTCGTTCATATCCAGAGAGAAAGGTCCAACTCTTGTCAGAGAGAAAGAAAAATATATAAATGAGGAAGGCTAAACAAAAGGAAAAGGCGGGAAGGAAGGAAGGAAAATAAAAACACAATGCATGGTGGGAATAAGCTTTCATGGAATTTTCGAATAGAAACTTTATAGAGATTAATAAAATGATGTTTTCTAACTGATAATTGAAACCCTTGGTACTGTAATGGTATGAAATAACAGGGCCGTTTTTGTGTCCTGGCCCTAAGAATCTTCTAGCAAGAGAGGAAAAAACTAACCTACCACAAACAGAGGACCGGGCTAAAATCAGGTACTAACTATACATACAATAAGGTTTGGGAGAAAAGAGGTTAATACCAATGATCAATTTTCTTCATTTGTAAAATTGAAAGTGAAATAATAATATAGCCTACCTTAGAGTATCATTTCAGTATTACCGGTGAAGCATTTAACTAAGTATTTTACAGAATAAGCAATTAGTAATAGTGCTTATTAACTCATTAAAATGTATAACAGATACAAAGTAACTTTGATAAGTAGGCAAAAGGCAATCAAAAGACATTTATATTAGAATGCAAAGTATAGCAACTATGGTATACTATTTAATATTTTCTAAATTTTCTAGGGAATAAAAATGACACAATTTTTCAAGGTTATGATTAAACTGACCCTTTTGTTACTAGTTACTAAAACATACCAACACCTTGGACAAGCGATATGGCAATACATAACATTTAAAAACGCTTATGTGATTTAATCAATTATTCCAGGCTTAGCATTTATCTTTAAAAAATAAAGAAACATTGACAAATAATAGGAGTTTTTGCTGCTATTATAACTATTTTAGTATAAATATATTTAGCATAAATATATTTAGTATAAGACTGGAATCAACTTAAAATTCAAACAAAAAAGGAGTGTAGCAATGGTTTGGTATATTAGTGTCATCAAGCCGGTGGGATATTACATGTTATTAAACATGGTGACTATAGCTACAGCATTAAGTGTTTATTAAAAAAAATAATAATAAAGAGTAAAATTACGGAACAATATGGACCAAAGTTAAAGGTTTTTTGGTCACTGAGGACTTTCATCAGCAAGGTAAATAGATAATGAGATACTTGGAAAAGATATTTACAAAGTCCAAAGTTGATGAGGTATTACTACCTCTATCACATTAGGAGTTCTTTCAAAAATAAAGTGAGAAGATTAATAGAAAATCATCACAGTTGACACCTAGGCGATTCTCAGAGTGCAAAACCTGGCCAACTCTAAGTGGCTGAAGTCATGCTCCACTGAAATGCCAATGAGAGGAATAAAAATAAATGCAACCATCAACTTGCGAAACTGAGAGCTATACAATGCTCTGTAATGAGATGATGGCAGGACAAGCTCCCTTCTGCTTTGCAGGAGTGTGAACTCGTGTGCTCGCTCGTGCAGGAGGAAGTTTGGCTGCAGGACTCAGTGGATTTATAAATGTGTATCTTACCACCAAGCAATCCTTCACTCCTGGATATATGTCCCAGAGACAATACCTAATGGCTGTTAAGGAGAGATATATGTGTGGCTTATCGCAAGGTTGTTTGGGGGAAATGGAAAGAGTTAGGGACAAATAGGGGTCCACTGCTCAGAGATTAGGTAAAATTTGGTATATGTACCCAATGGAAAAATGGGTGCAGTTGGAAGAAGTGAACTCATTTTAACAGATACTGACCCATGTCCAAACACTAACACTAAATAAAAGTAGTAAGAAACAGAGTGAAGCTTATAACACAAAAAGGCGTCTGGAATTTAGGACACTTTCACATACTCAACAACTACACACTATTTGCTAGAATGCCACACATATAACCACACCAAGCATATGGAGAGTGAATTTGATGAACCTTAACAGTCTACAGGGCACTAAAGTGAGGACTGGAGACTGTGGATAAAATAAAACCAGCTAAGGTTCTCACCCAGAATGATGATAATACAAAGCCAAACACCGAGCAGTAAAATTGACCCAATTCTGTGCCTGATGTTAAAAAAAAAAAAAAAAAAAATAGTAAAATGTATATAGCTTTAAATGAAAAAATCTGAAAGAATGCATAATTGTATGCAAACTGATTGAAATAATAGTGAAATGCAGTACAAACTAATGTTTATATGAATTTAAACTCGAGCACAAAAATGATTTGCAAACTGATTAAAGTAACAACAAATGGAACAAATACAAAATGGTATACACACCGACTGAAACTGCCTAAAAATGTGTTCGTGCGAGTTAGCTGGGGAAAGAGCCTTGCTCTGCTCCTCTGCTTTTTCTTGACACCAACCTCTAGGAAAAGATTTTATAAGGATGGTTTCTGAGCAAAACAGCTATGAAACCATTTTGGTGGGGCATCATCTTTATTTTCTGGAAGTCCTTTCAGTATCTCCTCCTCTTCAACGCATGAGGCTTGAGGCTGACACCACAGCTCTCACCTCCTCTCTCCTACCAAGCCTCAGTGAACGCCGAAGTAGTAACTTAAACAAGTCCTTGGGTCCTTTCCTGTCCCTCTTTAGACTTTATGAGAATGTAACTTGTAAGGTAAGAGAGGGTCTTATTCTCTTAAGTCATTGCTGCATCCTCAATACTACTCCCTTGAGTTGGTATACTTGAGAATGAGGTCCAAGGGAAAGGGGGACACTAGACTGGCTTAGCCAAAGTCAAAAAATCATCCTGTCGCCGTTTCAGAGTCCGACTCCTTAAACCAGATTATCCACTGGCATGGGGACCAGTCCCCTCTCTCCTGGACCCTTCCAGGGAGTGTGGCTGCAGAGTAACTATGCAGAACCGGTATAGAAGAGGGTTCAAGGCCCTGTTTATTATCCCAGACTAAAACCCAATAAAAGCCAAAAATAGAGCTTGTTCTTTAAAATTGAAATAGCTTGGGAGAATTATGGATGATTGTTTTCTCCAGTTTTACTTCCTTTAAATAAAAATATACATACTCCATTATAGGCAGCAAACAAAAGCATACTTTATGGTCTATTGTTGGCCAGAGTGCCATTCCAGTAATGAATTGCATTATACAATTAACAAGTGTCCCATTGTGGAGCTAATTAGTACTTTCATCCTTTATGGTTTTAACTGTTAATAATACAGTCATAAGCAAATGCCTTGTCTCCCAATTTGAGCACTTCTACATATCTTTGTAGCTTACATATCACCTAGCACAAAGCAAAGCACATAATAGTATGTATTCAAGAAATAGAAAACATTCTAAAATGGAAATGATTATTTCTAAAGAACCCATCCATAGAGAAGGTCTAGCATCTTTCTCTACCTTTCTATCAACCTCATTTTTTCCTTCGAAAAACTGGGAAAAACTGGTGCTGTGGCACGGGAATTCTTATTTTCTTTTTCTAATTTCTCTTACCAACTCTGTGTCAATTTCACTTCCAAATATGGCAATATTCAACTTTTTACCTGACGGATGATTTTATTTTCCTTTGATTTTTATCTGAGCAGGAAATATATTTCAAATCCCCCAATCTTCAAAAATTATGCTCCCAGTGTATTGTAGGGAGATTTTTATATATTGCAAAATGATTAATCTGTTAATCTTAAAAATCAAGACCCCTTATCTTATCTATTGGCATGCTTTTTAAGATTTCAGGTTCCAGGAGGACAAGAAGCACCTCATTTAATATTATGTGCAACAATATAGAATGTAGTGCTTTATTGGAAAATTGTAATTATATTAAAAATAATGTTGAGCATAGTAATAACAGAGGGAAATAAACTAGTCTTGTACCATAGGGCCTTCCTTTCTAAACAACAGAGTGACCCAAGTGGAGGAGATGGAGAACTATCATAGTTATGTAAAAGTGAATGGAGGAACATTTATTACCTTAGTTTCTTTCCACCATCTGCAATTTTAGCTTTCTGCAGATAACCTTCTTTTTCAACCATCTGCAAGAAGAATGCATACATTAAAATGGTGACAAGCCCTTATGCATTATTATTTTGAATGAACCTATGCTTTCCAATAGTCACTGCAGTGATGGAAGTTTCCAGTCATAGAAGCTCATTAATAATGCATATATAGCTTATGGGAAGTGCCTGCAAGATCAAAGTCATTACAAGCCGTTAAATATCCAAAAGAAAGATTACAAAGAGTAATGCGAATGATTTGTTAGATAGTGATACACCTTTACCCACTTTTTCCTCCTGGGCATTGAAGTCACTTGTGTAAAAAAGTGATTAAAAATGGCAAAACAAAAGCAGATTTAATGTCTTCCTTAATTTTACTGATCATCTTCAGAAAAGTTCTTTGTCCCTTCTAATCCTCACCACCTCATGCATCGGCTGAAGCCAGGAAGTGGAAAGAATTCAGTAGAACCAAGTATCTGAGCCAGCTGAACCATGAAAGGGCATTTAAAACAGTGACACTTCATGCAGCTTGTTCAGGACCAAGAAACACTGTAGCAGCACCGTTCCATTAGCCTCTTCCATAATGCGGGTTTGCTTTCTTTCCTCTTTGTATTTATTGGCTTTCGTTGCTAATACAGCCGCAAGTTTCTTAAAGGAGATTCAACAATTTGTGATCACTTCACAGAGGTTTTTGTGGAGTTCTAGGCTAAATAAATGTACAATGCGAATTGTGATGAGTTGACTCCCAGCGAAGCCTTTGGTAGGTGTTTTCATTTCTGAGAACCCTATTGCCACTTTCCCATCTTTCCCACATACCTGTCTCTCAAGTCCTTACCCTGTGTTCCGTCTTTTCACTAGAGATGAATTGTCCGCAATCTTCCACCCTACCTTAACTGCTAAAAGCTTTTAGAAGTCACCTGCTTAAGGTTAAAGGACCACATTCCCTCAGTTCCACCCTGTATGTTTCCCTCCAACTAATATTCCACTCCACCATGTCCCCCATCCCAGAACTCCTAAATACACTAAACCTGCTTTAAAATTGAATTTGTCTGTCTATTGTTAGAGGGTCCTTCCAAGATTCCTCTGTAATCTCTTCTAGATGCCCCTGTCCCAAATCCTCATTTTCACTATCATAGCACTTATTGGGTTGTATTATAATTGTCCATTTACAATAGTGCCCCCTTATTTGCAGAGGATACCAAGATCCCAAGACCGCCAGTGGATGCCCAAAACCTTGGATAGTACCGAACCATGTATATATACATTATGTTCTTTCCTATATATACATACCTGAGATAAAGTTTAACTTATAAATTAGACATAGTAAGAGATTAAAAACAGTAGCTAATAATAAACTGAAGTAATTATTATAACAATATACTATAATAAAGGTTAGGTGAATGTGGTCTCTATCTCTCAAAATATCCTGTTGCAGTATGCTCACCCTTCTTCTTGTGAGGATGTGAGATGATAAAATGCCTACAGGAGGAGATGAAATGAGGTGAATGAAGTAGACATTGTGACATAGTGTTAAGCTACTATTGACCTTCCAAGGATATGTTGGAAGGAGGATCGTCTGCTCCCGGAATGCTGTGGACCATAGGTAACTGAAATTGTGGAAAGTGAAATCGTAGATGAGGGGACTACTGTATGTGGCTGTACCTGCACCTGTGCCATGACTGTACCTTTTACACCCTGATTCCCAGCACCTTCAGTATTTGCTGACACCAATAAACACAATTATAAATATTGTTTAAACAAATTAGTAGAGGCATGAGTGACCATTTTAGAGTTTTAAAAAATCTTTATAGAAAATGGAAAAAGCCAAAAAGTCCATCTGTCTATGAAAAGTGAAGGGAAGATATGTTTGGGGATGAATGAGTTTTCCCAAAACCTCTAAAATTCCAACAGTTAATGAACTGGCTATTTACAAGACTCTGATGTGGGTGAGATCTTTTCTGGCTTGTTCATTGTTACATTCCTAACACATAGCACATTATTTGCCTTTTAAAATCCACTTAATGAATACATTTTTAATAAATAATAATGAAGATATTAATAATGATTCCTAGCAAAGTTTTTCACATATCTACATTTCTGGAAAATTCTATTTCAGCATATTATCTACAGTCTAAAAGAGTCTACAGAGGTCTTTTGGATAATTTTTAGAATCATGATGTTCAATGATATATTTTTGTACTTGGATGCATCTATTTGTTTTTCCCACCTTTTATTCTATGTATGTTGTCTTCTTTTTTTTTTTTTTTTTAGTGCCAGAAAATTTTGTTTGTCTACCCCCCAAAACCTCTATAATAAGTTCAGTGTTTAACTCTGGGCATCACTGGTTTCTACAAATGTTTGGAAGAAAGATGTTTTCAGTAGCAATTAGCATCACAGAGATGGTCCCTTTCTTTAGTAATGTATATTGAGAAATTTTGTTGTGTAACCATAGACGAAATTTATTGTTTTATTAAAGCATTCTCCCGATGACAATAAAATAGTTACCAAATTCTGAATTTTCTACTAAAAAGCTACAAACTTTTCAACCTATCATAAAAATCGATGCATGAGTTCTCAACGAAGAGTATTGCCTTCTTCCCCACAAAAAACTCACTAAAAGACTACTGGGTGGACATGTAGTGCCCAGAATGTATTATTGATGGACATTTCTTTAAAAAGGGAAGAGAAATGCAAAAGCAAAAAACTAATACTCTTTCAGGGAAAGACCAATACAAGCAAGCTTGAGATACATACTTAAAAATTCTCTCTCCTCGAATCTATAAGAAATGTTTCTCCAGACATGCCTGGACCTTTTCAGGATATTGAGATTAAGGCCAGGGGCTGGATCTCATGTTAAGATGCTATTGTCGTAGACAATAGAATCAGCACAGTTGTGTCTTCTCATTGTGACATCATTGTCATCAAACAGGCTTAGCCAGTTCCCATGGTCTTGGGTCAATCCATTAAAGCTTCTAGCCATGGACACAGAGAGGCCCCAGAAAAAGGAAAGAGGTGAGTAGCAAGTTAGTTTTCTTCTCCTATGTCATCTTCCAAAGTCCAAGCTGCCTCTCAGGTCATTAGAAGTAGTTAATAGTCCTGGGATTATGCACGCTTACAATACTTACAACTACCATATATGTGTTTACATATCTACACCTACTGACATGTAGTTATATACATGTACAATCACCACGTGTGTGTTCCCATTTCTGGGATCAGGTGTTCATTTCTCTCAATTGCCTCTTCTATACTTCATGTATCCTCATTCACTCTTTCAACATATTTTCATTCAGTAACATCCCCTGACCCTTAAATACCAGCTGCTCTGCTCGCAATGGAACTGCAAAGGTTAATAAGACCTTTTTAATCTTCTGGGGACTTATGTGCTTGTGAGCGTACATGCAAAATACTTGTGTTCTTCTCTTTTGAGGACTGTATACCGTAGTCCCCTCTAGTCATCTCAGACCAGCTTCTGCCCTGGAAATGAAAATTCTAACCAGTCTCCCTACACTGAAAGCACAGCATTATTTTAAGTCCCCTGCTGGCAAGCAACAGTTCCATGAGGTAGATTTAATTACTTTATTATTTCTTGTCATAATGCTTTGAAATAACTCACCATGTTTCAGACACTAGAAATCAGTTATTCTGGAAGACTCACAAGAGCTGAAAGAAGTATTAAAACAAGCAGAAGATTGCTATGTATTTTGTTTGTAGATTTATATATGGTTCCATATTAATTATTCTAATTATTTATTCCTTCTCTATGTTAATCCCATCGTTTGAAGGGAATGATAATCTTTAAACTACAGTTGAGAATGCTGGTCATCTAAGGCTCAGATAATCTTATCTCTTGTAATTTGGAAAATTATGTGTAGCTTTAAGTCTAACTTTAGGATACTGTATGCCAAGTTTCAGGCCAACTTAAAGTTCTTTAAAGTACAGGAACTCCCTGAACTTTGTATACTTAAGAAATGTCAACCAATCTTTAGATGCTGAATCTGGCTTCTTGAGCTATTTGTCCAATGTCCCTTAGAAACCCTATTTAATGTTAAGTGGCAGGGAAGATCAGCAATTTGTCCAGATTGGATGCCAGCCAGTCTGCTAACATTGAAGAAGTGCTCAGCAGACACAACTGTGCTGAGATATAGATGAGAAGAATGAATGGCAGTGGGATACCCAGATAGCACCTGTTTATCAACCTAAGTTGGAGGCTATAGACAAGGCGGGAGTGCAGAAGACAACCTTTGATTAATGGTAACAATTGTGGAAGAAAGACCAGCCTGTAACCGTAAGTACAGACACCGCAATTTATTATGTGAAGACTTCATGTTGTTCTCAGATAAAAGAAGTAGAATAAAAAGGAACAAGCTTTCATCTACACCAATCCACCACAAGAATTCTATTAAAATGTATCTTTATGAATAGAAATGAACTGAATCGAAGACTTCCCCCAGATTTTGATGAGAAGGGATTGACCTTATTTTTTTTTTTCCTGAGAAGGGATTGACTTTCAACACCAGAATCACAAAGCCCTATGCTTCACAATACTTGTTCTGTTGATATATTTAAAGTTATTGTTCTTTTACTCTTTGTTCTGATTCTGTGTTCATGGGCAACCCTCTGACTCCTAATTCAGCTTCTGAGGTCCTTTGATGTACGACATGGGTGACTTAAGTAGTCAGTGTTAGTATATCTCCCATTATAAATTTATAAATCAGAGTTATTGTTTATATATCAGCCTCTTATAAATTCAGTTACTATGAGATAGGTCCAAGAGATCCTGACCATTGAGAAATGAAATCTTTCTAGATCCACAAAGGTGGATCTGAGGCAGGTGCCACCCCTAAACTGGAGTGAGCTTTTAAACGTAGCTCCCCTGTGAAACTTTCTGTATGACTGACTGCCCTTCCTTTCTGAGTACTCTGCATCATCTCTCTATAAGCACAACCCTGAAGCCATCATTTTCAAACAGATGTAGCATTTAATCATTTTCCTATTTATTTATTTTTTTTCAAAGATTTTATTTATTTATTTGACAGACAGAGATCACAAGTAGGAAGAGAGGCAGGCAGAAAGGCAGGCAGAGAGAGAAGGGGAAGCAGGCTCCCTGCTGAGCAGAGAGCCCAATGTGGGACTTGAACCTGGGACCCTGGGATCATGACCTGAGCCGAAGGCAGAGGCTTTAACCCACTGATCCACCAAGGAGCCCCAATTTTCCTATTTAATAGTAAGGTAACGGCTATATTTTTTTTCTGAACTTTTTAAAAATCACAGTACTTTGTTGATAATCTTGCTAGTTTGGATGATTTCTACTAAAAAACACACATCTGGTTATATCATTTTACCTACCCCCAGATGCTGCTTCTCTTTTTTCTTCAATCTCTTTTTTATTTTCCACTATTCACAGAAATAGATATTTCTTCTTCTATTGGTTTTATTTTTTTATCTTTTAAATTACATTTATTTAAAGTGTACATGATGTTTTGATATTCATAGTGAAATGATCATTACTCCAGTCAAGTTAATTAACATATCCATCTCCTCACATAGTTACTTTTTCAAATATTTCTTGTGGTGAGAGCCCCTGAGATCTACTCCTTTAGCAAATTTCTAGGATACACTGTAATATTAGTAACTATAATCACCATGCTATATATATTCATCCTGAATATCTCCATTGGCTTTCCTTCTTGTGACATTGTCTTCAGGTTGGGCCACTCTCTTCTGTGGGATTCATTGCCTCCATTTTTCTTCTCAGTCTCCAGTGATTTCTATACTGGCTGTAACTTTATTGCAACAACAGATCAACTGACCATGTTTATGGACTTGGAGTGGACACAATCCATTAAGAAGGGAAACGAAAGCAGAGGGGGCAAAATCACCTTAAAAATCCAGCTTATCCGTACATTGTATATAAAGCACTAATTTAAAAATAATTAGATGCTTAATTTTAGAGCTACTTTACATATAGCTCGAGAATGAAATATGGTGTTCGGCCTAACATAAGAACATAATTTACTGTGTATGTACTTTTCAAGAGTGGTAAACCAAAATTCAAGTTGGATACAGTGCCTACATGAAAAGGAGAGCAGAAGAAAAGTGAAGGAAAATGATTCTCTGTCGTACACGAGCGGTGTCTGGAAAAAACCACTAAGCATTCTCAGAGAGGCTGGTCTTGATTTCAGGTTTCAGAGTTAGGCATGGTTTGCCCATCATAACTTATTTATGCCCATTAGTATATATGTTGTGCAAGGCTTGCATGGACATCCTGCCCTTCCCGCTTCCTCGGAGAATGAGAGAACATGTTGGGCTTTGGGGTTCTGCTGAATGTCTTGAACCGTTTTTCAAATGCTGGGTTTGGCAAAGCACAAGTTATGTGTTGCCAAATGCTTTTCCCCATCATTTTAAACCCCTGTGTATTTCAAGGGAAATTTTACCCACATGTCTCTGATTTATTTACCCCTAACTCATCAAAATGTCATCTTGAAAAAGCTGCTATTGGATGTTGAAGAACTCCCGTGGCTTTTTCCCTGAGCCTTTCATCTTGTAACCAGTGTGTTTCATTTGGCCTCCACCAAACAAGTCCAGGTTCCGTTTGGGAAACCGGCTGATGAGGGGACTTTCCTGTGTCTCAAGAGTTTTCCTCAGCCTTCTGGAGGCTTTTCTTGTATCCCACTTCTTGCTCATCCTTAGTTTCTTTCTTCTTCCCTAAGTTATATTTCTTTGTATCTTTGATTTAAATATGTTGCTCTTTCTTTGCCTGTCGTTGGAATTCAGAAAGGAATGGCCTTCCCAGTTCCTGTCTGGGCAATTTATTAGTGTAATTCAATTGTTTCGTTATAACCTAATTTTGTTCTAGGCAGTAAGGAAGAAAGCATTGCTCAATGTTAATAGCCTTTGTTGTTGGTGGTGTGTGTGTGTTCTTTTTCTCTACTTTAGACTTAAATGAAATTCAAATGTGAATGGGAGATGTTACTGTAACCTGTTTCTGTCTTTTAATGGCTTGTAATCTCCTTACCATCACCTTAAGACCCTTCATCATCTGAGCACTGCCTCCCTCTCCCTGCACCCCCCAACCCACTTCCCTTGTTCACTACATTCAAGTCTAGTATGGCAGTCTGGTAGTTTTTTGATGTTTGTTTGTTTTTTAAGATTTTATTTATTTATTTGAGGGAGAGAGCACAGATAAACTCCTGGGATCGTCACCTAAGCTGAAGGCAGACGCTCAACTGACGGAGCCACCCAGGCGACCGAGGAAGTCTTGCAGTTTTTTTTTTTTTTTTTAAATGAACTAATTTTGTTCTCACCTCCAGGTCTTTACATTTGCTTTTCCTCCTATTCACAACCTCTTCAAATTCTTTGCTTGACAAACTGTGTGTCCTGCAATCTCAATTTAAATGTCCCTTTCAAAGAGTGCTTTTAAGACTCCTTAATCCAGGCTAGGTTAGCCCTTCCTTCATGGGAAATTATTTTTCTGCTGCCACAGCATGTTTTGTAATTTGCATTTAAAGAATGATGCCTTCCTTTATTTGTTTAATACTACTCTTCATTTTTAGGTTGAAGGAATGAAATCTCCTCAAGAAAGGGACATGACTATCTAGTATGTCATTGCATACCACAAATTTAGCATAGCGCCTAGCACAAGGATGGCCTCAGTAAATACAGAAATTAATAAAGACACTTCTGTTGGATGAAAGGAAGGGCACAGGAAACAACAACCAGGAGATGGTTTCTATTAGATTTATTAAATTATATAACTTATGATTAGCACACTACCAACTTGAAGGTCTGGGAGGATGTTATTTCAGAAAACCTAATTTTATCTTACTAAAGTCAAATATTTAAAGTCTGAAGAGCTTTTGGAAATTTTGTTTGATTTTTTTTTTTAACTATTTAAGGAAAGCACAGCCTGATCAATAGAATTATTCCCCCCAAAGTGGCTGTCCTTTGTTTTAAAATAAGAAAACACTGTATGCTTACAATGTCTTTCATTCTCAAAGCCCTCACAAGTATTAATTAATCCACAAAATGATATCTGGCTCCAAAAGGTAGAATCTGAGACTTAAGGTTTATCTGCAAAAGCCTGCTTTGCCCCCAAGCCATGGCAACTTCCTGAGCTCTGTCCTACAAATCCTCCTAGCTCAGGAGGCAGCAGATGATTCTCTAAAACCTGCCACAGGCTTTTGACTCCTGCAGGGTTATCCATAGACTGTCTCAGACTCTTTTGATAAAAATAAAGATGATAAAAATTTAGCATGTTATAAGCACAGTTATTTTTGTGGAGCATTTCTTTCAGGGAAAAAGGGAAAGTGCCCTGAAAATAATGAGGTATCATGAACAGTTAGAACGTGAAATATACAAGATTGGGAAACAATTGCATATTAGTATATTTGACGTTTTGTGTGTAAAATCTTTGCTGCATTACAGCACTTGTTAAGCACCCATACGGATTCTCAGAAAATAATTTAGATCTCTTGCATTGATAGCATATGGATTTGTATACCATGTGGCATGAATGACGTCACCTGTCAGTGAACTGGGTGGTCTCTGCCATGAGATGTTAGACTCCAGCTAGAAATGTGTTCTTGCCAGTATTCAAAACAAATGCATTATGCTTCTTTTTAACCATGTTGATCATAATCTACTTCATTAAAGGGAGCATTGAGAGGTGAAGCCTGGCTACCGGAGAGTGATAGCATCTATTGGCGCACCGACCGTGGCAGATTCCACTTTTGTAAAGTGAATCATTTTTTCTCCAAGGGGTTAGATCTAATGAGATACTTTTGCCAGTTTCGCTTAAAGCCAAGGCTTCTCATGATTTCTAGAAAATATTCAGGGGAGTTCTGAAATAAAGGAAATGAGATTTATATAGCAAAAAGTGTCGGATATAAATAAGCTCAAAAATCCATATGGTAAAAATAATGAGTAATAACTCCAACTTAAAGAATTTTATTATTTTCTAAAATGTTTTAATGTATACTAGTGCATCTATAGTAGCTCATCCTGGTTGGTACTGTTAAGGGAAACTATTGTGAGACCCTCTGGCTGACTCCAGAAGCAATAGTGGGAAGGAAGGGGAGTAGTAGAGATGAAAATAAGGAACATACCAGATTTGTGAGAACAAATATGTGCAGCTAGGTAAAACTAATATAAATTTAGATTAGTCAGACACAAAGGAAACTTCATGGGTTTTGGAAAAGAATTCAATTCTTGGTGTGAATGGTAATGGATAACAAAAAGTTAAACAGGGGGGTGCCTAGGTAGCTCAGTTGGTTAAGCAACTGACTCTTGATTCAGGCTGAGGTCATGATCTCAATGTCATGAGATCAAGCCACGTGTCAGGCTCTGAGCTGGGCATGGAACTTGCTTGTAATTCTTTCTCTCCCCCTGCCCTTCCCCACCCAGCCTAGCAGGTTTCAGAGAATTTTTCTCATAGAGAACTTCTACAAATAGCAGGCATATATTTATTAACATCTGAAACAACAGTATGATTTTAATACACCTTTCATATCTTATTATTAAATCAGTTGACAAACATGTCTTTTCTGAGCAAGTCCTATTGTCGAAAACAATATAAGGAGAAGTATGGTGTAATAAAGGAAATACAGACCACGACCCTCTAATTTCTAAGCATTACAGGGTAATATACATGGAACAAGTATATTACCCATAAACTGAGGGTGAAAAATACAGAAAAGTGCCAAGATGAAGTAACTAATGGTCACAGAAAATCCAAGCACTCTGAGGGTAAGAGCCACGTCTTAATCATGTTACCATTCCTTGCTTGAGGGTATGTATTTGGTAGTAGATAATAAATAGGTAAATCAGGGACCATGAGAGACATCTAGAGACTTAATGTCACGGAGAATAAGAAGCTACTGAGTGCTTTGACAAGGAAAAATGAAGTAATGAAGGTACAGTTTCCAGAAGACCAGTGTGGAATTGCTGAGCAGCATCAGTGGGAGGAGCTTGGTGGAGTCCAGGGGCGGGCTGGGGGCTGCCATCAGAAGCATTTGAAGGCATGGGCAAGGATGTCCATTTAACCACAAAGAAAAATGTGGGCACCACACCCATAGCAGACAAACTGCTTTGGAAAATGGTGACTTGCTTGATGGGCCATAGGTAAAATAGAGGCTCCAAGAAAGTGCCTTCGAAGCCTGGATACATGCTTGTTACTCATAAAGAGAAGCTTGATGGAAAGGGAAACCAGTTTGGGAACAAGGTGATGATGGGTTCAATCTGGGAGAATTCACTTCTGCGATGATGAGGAGACCCAGAAGAAAAAATGACTGGCTAGCACTTCAAGAGATAGGATGAGATAATGCATAGAAAGTACACAAGTAGAGATCTGTGTACTATGAACTTGCAAGTAAAAACAAAAACCATTACCTGTTCCGTTTGTACATTAATTTAACATACGTTTACTGAGTTCTTACATGTCCTAACAAGTGTTAGACTCGTGGGAATGGATTTATGAATGTAGGAGATGGTACCCATGTTCTCACAGAGCATTCTAATGAAATAAAAAACAGAAAGAAATTGTATTATGCCCAATGGTTGTGAGTTCCATGGGGAAACTTGAATTGGGGTATGAGAAAAGGAGTCTCCACGGAAATGGTGGGCTTTCTTATTTGTTTATTTGTTTCTAGGGAAATTAGAAAAGACCTATCTTAAAAAGTGGTATTTGAACAGAGGGTCAAAGTAAGTGAAGGAATGAGTCTTACAAGTTTCTGGGCACAAAATGAATTATTTTGTACCAGACCGAGGAAAGAGCAGGTGTAATGGCCCTGTAAGAGAAGTAAGGAGGTCAGCTTGGCTGGAGCAGAGTGAACCAGGAGGAGAAGGGAAAGGTGAAGCCAGAGAGATAGCTGACACCTGTAAAGATCTGGTAAGGTGAGCCCTGCATTCATGTCAGCGTTTACCCTGGGAGATCCTGGAGGCCAGAGCGGAATTTGAATCATAAGTTAGTGACATGACCTAACTTACACTCTTACAAGATTCTTCTAGCTGTTGTTTTGCAAATAAAAAGTAGAAGGTGAGGGTGAAAGCAGCACATGAGTTGGAGGCCATTGCAGTAAATCAGGTGAGAGATGACACAGCATAAAGATAGTGAGAAGGGAAAGGATTCTGGATATATTCTTAAGACAGAGCAAACAGCTTAGCAGATGTTTAAGTTGTGAGAAAAATAAAGGAGGCATAGATGATTTTAAGAGTTATCCTCTTTTTTTTTTTTTTTTTTGGTAAGATTTTATTTATTTGTCAGAGAGAGAGAAAGAGAGAGAGAATGCACAAGCAGGGAGAGAAACAGTCAGAGAGAGAAGCTGGCTCCCTGCTGAGCAGGGAGCTGGATGTGGGACTCAGTCCCCAGAACCTGGGATCATGACCCGAGCCGAAGGCAGATGCTTAACTGACCGAGCCACCCAGGCATCCCAAGATGACTTTAAGAGTTCTGACTGAAGAACCTGGAAGAGTGGAATTAGCATCTAGTGAAATGGAGAAGATTGAAAGAAGCAAGTTTGGGAGGAAATCATGATCAGTTTGGGATATGTTAAGTTTGAAATGTATGTTACACATAGAAGTGAATATGCCAAAACCTACAACAACAGCTTTTAGAGCAGTGGTCCACGCTGGAGAAGTGGTTAGTGTAACACAATACATAAAACCAGAGCACTGAATAATACTCAGTGGGGAATAAATATAACAAGAAGAAAAGTTAAGTTGAGCTACAAAATGAAGATGAACCAGCAAAGGTAATGGAAAACAGGTGGCTGTAAAATTCATTGGAAATACATGAGAAAGTGGTTTACGCATGGTAGTCATATGAGGAAAATATTTCAAAGGGAGTTATCAGTTGGGTTAAATTCTGAGGTCTAATGAGAAAACTGAGACTTTACCAATGGATTTAGCAGTATGGAAGCAATTGATGACCTTGATAGGCGATTAGTGATTGAGATAAAAACCTAAATGAAGTTGGTTCAAGAAATAAAGGAGGGGGAAATTGACAACAATAAAAGAAGACAATCTTTGTAAAGAATTTTTATTCTAAAACAAAGAAAGTAATGGAACAATGGCCAGAGTGGAGATGGGGGATCTAGAACATGCAAAATGAAAGAAAATAAGAGAACTGAACTAGAAAAATAAGTATTTTTGTTGTTGAGGATGAGAAGGCCCAAAGATAATAGGGATGGAATAGTAGGGAAAAGAGAGGAGTGAAGTCATCTCATGCAGTATCCTATAAGCCAATGGAGACGGAAGCATGTTGGTCAATGTGAAATCTAGCAGGAAGGATAAGCATGGAATAAAGGGGTGTTTATCAAAAAGGAGTCACTAATAGAAAGAAGTGTCAGAACATATCAGGAATCGTGGGCTTATATGTTTTTAGGATATCTCTAATGCTTCATTCACATTATTTACAATGTTTCAGGCATCTTTCTTGTCACTAAGATACAACAATAAGCAAAAATGGAAACAAACAAACAAAAAAATCCCTGCTTTAGTGGGCTTAGAATCTACTGGTAAGGGATTAAACTTTCTTTCTTTCTTTTTTTTTTTTTAAAGATTTATTCACTTATTTTAGAAAGAGAGAGAGAGGGTGAGTGGGAGGAGCAGAGGGAGAGGAGAGAGAAACTCAAGCAAACTCACACTTAATGTGAAGCCCAACACAGGGCTGGATCCCATGACCCTGAGATCATGACCCAAGCTGAAAGCACAAGTTGGAGCCACCAAGGCTCCCCAGGATCAAATTTTTTCTTAAAAAAAAAAAAGTGTTAAAATTTGCAGTAGGCCCCAAATAATCTCTGCTTCCTATTTGTCACAGCCTTGTGCAGTTCCTTCTCCTTGAGTCTGGACTGGACTTAGTGACTTGATTCTGATCAAGAAGATGTGGAAAATTTGATGGGATATCACTACCACGATTAGGTTACAAAAGGTTTTGCCTTCAGTTTGCGTGCTGTGAAGAAGCTGCCATACTGGTGAAGCCCGCGTGGGACATTACTGAGAGAAGCCTCCGGACCACATTCCTGGAGGAACTGAACCCTCCAACAACCAGTAAAGCAGACCTTTCCCCAGTCAGACCTTCTGATGCGACCCCAATTCTGGCTTAAAGTTTGATTGCGATCTTTTGAGGGACTGAATTAGAGGACTCGGCTAAACCATGCCTAGATCCCTGATCCAAACAAACATGAGATAGTATTGTGTGTTGTTTTAAGCTGTTGAATTTGGGGATAATTTATTCTGTTGCAGTAGATAAATAATACAGTATTGCAAAGAAATAAACTTACCAGTTGTTCCAATGGAGGAATGACATCTTTCAAGGCATGCTGTGAATGATTCCTTCTGTGTCGGGATATCTGCAAAAATATTGGCATTAGATATTATTAGATTATTTTTCTCCAAAAAAAAAGCTATAAATGATTTTAAAGAGCATATCTTAATAAGAGTACACAGGTAAATAACCATATTAAGATTCATTCAAAAAGTCAAAGTAGATATAAAACAGAAAGTAAATGTCTTAGACATTAACTAACTTGAATAAAATGTATACTCAAAGATTGCCGGCTGCAACAATATCTTCTATTCTGTGTACTCTTCTTCCCATGTAACCTTGACACTCCTCTTATCAAGTGGTGGGGTTTATGTTCTTTCATTTCAAACCTGGGCAGAGCTTTATGCCTGTTTCAGTCAAAAAGTATGATAGACATAACACTACATGACATAATATTAGAGCATAAAAATGTCATGTACTTCATCCCTGTTTTCTTAGAACCCTCACATTTGGAAAATATTCACCATGTTGGGATGAAGCCCAAATCATCTGACACAGAGGGACCACAGAGAGAGATTTCATAGGTTTTCTGGCTATGAGACTAACTGAGGTTCTAGCATACAGTTAGTATCAACTGCCAATCGTACGAGTATAGATATTTTCTGATGGTTCCCTCTGCCGGCCATTGAGTCATCCCCAAGCTTCCAGTCCCAGTAGAAGCCTCAAATACTGTCTAGTAGAGACAAGCTATTCTTGCTATGTCCTATTTGAATTTTTGACCAGATTCTGTAAAACATAAACAAAAAATCATTGTTTTATACCTTCACATTTCAGGATTATTTGCTATGGAACAAAATATTTAATGTTGAAACACCTTGTGTTTAAGATATGATGTGAGCTCAGCTTTTTCAGAGTCAATACTCTATGAATTTTCATGTCCTCTTCTACAAATATATTTACAAACACAATAATCAATGGATTAGTGTTTTTGGAACAAAATTTTTAAAATGCCTATTATTGTCTCTGCCAAAGAAGCATCATAATCTGATTCTATAATAAAACAAAAAGAGAAAAAGAAGGAATTTATAATGAAATATTGTATTGTTTGATAATTTAAAACAGAAGCTCTAATTAATAATAGTATTTTACTAAACAGGAATTTTCCAGTATGAAGGGGGGACAGGGTAAGGTGGAAGGAAGACACGAGAGGTAGGAAAAGAAAGAATAAGAAAGAGAGACTGCAGGATGAGTGTAAGGTACTAAAGAATAAAGCAGGTCAAAAACTGTCTAGAAAAGAACTTTGGATGCCCTTGACTCTGGTTACTGGCACATGTAACTGACTGAAGGGATTAAATCAAACCCTTTTCAGGTTTTGAGAGAATTGTATTACCAAAGAAACGAGAAGCCTGGCCTCAAAAACCTGTGACTCTAGACAACCTTTGAACCCTGTATTTGCTCCACAAAACCTCATTGTGAAGGCAGTACAACCTCCAAGGGAGCCATTCTCTTCCAAGTTCACTTTCAATGTGGCCAGTGGGGGATGACGGGGAAGGAAGAGCCTCAAGAAAGGAGAGCCAGAAACCTTGGAGAACAATGGACATGGGGAATCATTCTGGAAAGGAGAGCCAGAAGAGCCAGGAACTGACTCTGCTGCGAGGGCAGAGGTCTCACAGGGCCTGCCCAGCAAGGCTTAATAGTCATTTGAGTCAAGTGACGGTTGGTTCCGTTTATTTCCTTTACAAATGAGGGAGTGTTTGCAGTTATCAAGTTCTCATTCTACCATTGTCTATTGGTTGTAATGGGAAAAACAGAAGAGAGAACTCATTTTTCAAGTTCTAAACCTCTAACCCCCTGGAGAGAAATTGGTGTGATGGAGAAAGTTATTTCTCTCCTGTTATTCTGCTATTGGAGTTTAATGTAGTAACTGCATGGGACTTTGGGTGATCTTCTTTGGGGAGGCAGATAGATGTATGTCTAAGTGTTGGAAGACAGGTGCAAACTGATCTATGGCGAAGGGATCAGGGGGGACTGTTGCAGACCCTGATGCCTGCTCACCAAAATGTTGTCCTTTCTCCAGGGCATGTATCTAGACTGCATTTCTCAGCCTGCCTTGCAGTTAGGAGTGGCCACATGGCTAGTGCAGACCAACGGGATACGAACAGAATCAAGGAGAAGCTTTCCCCATTCAAAACTATTAACCAGTGAGTGTTTCCCCTCTACGTTCCCTCCTTCCTCGAGTACTGGCTGGAAGTGCACACCGAAAAAGGCCCTGCAGGAGGCTGAAGATGCGAGATGGAAGAAGACTCGGAATCCCCATGTGCAGAAAAGCCAAACATAGGCCAGGAAAATGCATTTTGTTTTATTCTGTAAACTTTTTATTTTGGAATAATCTTATACTTAGAGAAAAGCTGTAGCAAGCACAGAGAGTTCCTATAGAAAATTTCTTTCTGACTGTTTTGTAATGTGAAATAAAATTCTAGGGCGCCTGGGTGGCTCAGTGGGTTAAGCCGCTGCCTTCGGCTCAGGTCATGATCTCGGGGTCCTGGGATCGAGTCCCGCATCGGGCTCTCTGCTCAGCAGGGAGCCTGCTTCCCTCTCTCTCTCTCTCTCTGCCTGCCTCTCCATCTACGTGTGATTTCTCTCTGTCAAATAAATAAAATCTTTTAAAAAAGAAAGAAAGAAAGAAAAAATTCTCTTTCTTGGAGCCATTGTGTATTTTAGAGAATTTTACAGCTGCTAGCATTACCCTAAATAAAACAACCATAGTTGATCTTAATTCATGTTGAAATGAAGGCGTATATATGTGTGTGTGTGTGTGTGTGTGTGTATTTATATGTATATTCACATATATATACTGGGTATTTAAACCTTTTAAGGAACTAGGAATTTATTTTGTACTGTAAGACATTTGGAACTTACTTCTCTTAACTATTAGTTATTAAAATAGGCTTTACTATCTTCACTGAAAATTTAATATATATGTCTTACATTCAATTTACAAGAGTAGAAGAATTCTGGGATTTTATTTTTTCTTGTTCCATTTCTCTGAAACTTGTTGGATTTTCAGTCTCAGGTTAAAAATCACTCTCTCAGCATATAAAATACCTCAGGCTTGAGAAAGTAGTATCAAGTAATGTCTCCACAGCATTGATAAATAAGCACCTGGGCATTCACTTGTGTCCATCTTACCATCCTTTCTATGGCCAAACCATGCCTTCCTTTGTCTTATCATTATTAGATATTGATGGGTATATTGGCCCACTAGCCTTTAAATAGTCTCTTCTTGTCAGTATAGAAAGTTTTCCTATTAAACAATGTTTTAAAATGCATTAGGTATATATTACCAGAGGCACAACAGATGATTCTAATTGATGGATGTTTTCATTATCATTTACACAATCTAAAGGTTTAGCAGAAAAACTTAAAACACAAAGCCATTCGTTAGTGGTATGAGTACATTCTCCATTAAAATAGAGTATAAATAATGTAATTAAATAAGTACTATGCAGTGTGCAAGATGAGGAAAAAAAAACTCCACAAACATAGTAAGTGAATGAATGAAATTTGGGAAACAGATTTTTTTAAAGATTTATTTATTTATTGTTTATTTTAGAGAGAGAGAAGGAGAGTTCATGCACGTGTAGCTGTAGAGGGGAGGGGTGGAGGGGCAGAGGAAGAGAAAGTCTCATCAAGCAAGCTCCACATTAGATCTGAGCCTGACTGGGGGTGTGGGGAACTCCATCTCACTATCCTGATATCACTCTCCAAGCCATAACCAAGAGTTGGACATCCAACTGACTGTGCCACCGAGGCAACCCGGGGAAACAATTTTTTTTTTTTTAAAGATTTTTATTTATTTATTTGACAGAGATCACAGGTAGGCAGAGAGGCAGGCAGAGAGAGAGGAGGAAGCAGGCTCCCTGCTGAGCAGAGAGCCTGATGTGGGACTCGATCCCAGGACCCTGGGATCATGACCCAAGCCGAAGGCAGAGGCTTTAACCCACTGAGCCACCCAGGTGCCCCCCGGGGAAACAAATTTTAATGAGAAGAAATCAGAACAGAAATGACCAGTTACTGAGCACATGTTTATTTCACCTTTAAAAGGAACGATTGGGTCCATGGTATAAATAAGAATTTAAATTAAGAAATGGCACAGTGTTACTGGCTGTTAACATGTACTCAGTGCCTATTATTTGCCAGGCACTGTTCTAAGTATTTTGCATATATTAACATACTTAATTCTCATCCTTTATCATAAATGTAGAAACACAGATACAGACAGTTTAAGTAACTTTGAAGATCCAGAGCTAGTAAAAGGCATGGGTGATTTTTTTTTTTAAGATTTATTTACTTATTTATTTGACAGAGAGAGATGACAAGTAGGCAGAGAGGCAGGCAGAGAGAAAAGCGGAAGTAGGCTCCCCACTGAGCAGAGAGCCCAATGCAGGGCTTGATCCCAGGACCCTGAGATCATGACCTGAGCAGAAGGCAGAGACTTTAACCCTCTGAACCACCCAGGAGCCCCAGCATGGTTGAAAATTAATCAGAATCTAAACTTTCAACTATTGTACTTTATTGTTTCACCAACAATATAATGTATATGCATAAAGGCAGTCATTACATTCTTGGGGAACTCCAAAGTTGAGATTATCTGCATGCATAAGGGGTTACTTCTGAGAAAGAAGTTTGAGTCAAACTTATAAATTTGTACACATTTACACAGGAAGCTAGAAATCAGGTTTCAAATCTGTTATGAATTATCTTAATTTTCCTTTAGGGAAAGTAATATTGCTGATTATTCCTAAATCAATAAGCTAGCCAATCTATCATGTTCAACCAAGTTATGGAGATGCAGGAAAAAAGAGAACTTTCATCACCTGTCTTTGCTTTAATGCTCTTCTCAGTTAAGCATTAGGCACAGAAATGTGTTATCATGCCAAATCAGATTACCCTGAGACTTATGATTTAGGAAATTCTGAATCCAAATTTGCTTAGTTGTGTTACATGGATATCAAGAAAATTTAAGATATATCAAGAGAGCTGTCTTTATGTGATTTACTTAATTGAAATAATAATTATAAAGAACACTTAAGGTCAATCAAAACTTTCTGAGGTAAGTTTGAAGGGAACAGAGGCTCTCCTAAGCCATACGTAGTATAAAATAACAGAAAATCTTACAGTATTTGTATATGCTTCTCTATCAATAATTTATTAGTAGTATCTTGAAAATTTTGCGAATTATTACAGGACACTTTCTTGAGAAACATTTTTGCTTAAGACATCAGATGCCTTTATGAACCATTCATTTAGACAGTAAACATTGCATGTTTAGTACAGTTATATGCCAGTAATTTCTAATAGTAGATGTTCAAAATATACATGTTTGTTGTATTTGTTCATCTTACTAAATATCTCTAATACTAGTATTGCAAGAAGAGTACTTCATTTCTGGACAGTCCCAATTTTTCCTCAATGTATCTGATATTAAAAACCTATGCTTTACTCTACAAATTGTTTCTGGGTAAGTTTCAGAATGCTAGCAATCATGGGCTCCATTGTTCAGTCTCAGGTCCTTTTCACTTTTGCAGCTATTCTTAACTAATCACTGAATTTGGAAAACTTGAATAGCAATAATAATATTAGCAGTAGCTTGATACAACATTATTTTGATACATTATTTTCTCTGTGAGTTATAGAATCATTTCTTCTGAGGAAGGCTAAAAACGGTTTTTACGACGTATGTTCGCTTTCTCTTTTGCTTCCAAATATTCTGAAATAGTATACGCATCCTTTTTCTAAACATAAGTGGACATGTATGTTTATCTACCACATATTTATTTAAGTGTCCACAGCCTGATTTTTTGCTAGTTTGTACACTCTTAAATTATGATATTTTGGTTTCAATATGATTTTATAGTTCTCATTTGAGAATTTTATGAACTGGTAATTTTCAATTTACTTCCAGTATTTTGTAAAAAGAGACCTTAGCCATTTTAAAGTGTATCTGGTCTATTTACTAAGAATGTTACTTCACAGTTTCTTTTGAGGGGGCTATGGTTGTGTCTTGACTGTTTTCTCATCACAGTGTTCTGTATCTTAAGAAATTTGAGCTTTAACAATAAATACGTGAGTTGTTCTCTTCCTTCGAAGAGAAGGAAAAGTCAGCCCTCATCTTTTTGCAATGATGTAATCTTCCTCTTGATTTATTATGTTCAGTAAATGGGAATGATTTGTAGATATCATTGGAAAAAAAAACTTGAAATACAAATGACTTCTGCTTGGCTTTTTTTGGAAATCAATCAGATGAATATATCACTGAACTACTTTCAGATCAGATCTATGTGTTTCTCCTTCTTTGTTTTCACCTACCACTTTCTCCACTCCTTTTCTGTCCCCTCTCAGGTATGTTAGCTTTATAATTGTGCAAAGCAAAGTTGGAAGCATGAAGTACTGAGAATGTGCAATGCATATTTTTCTTTAAATTCCTTTTTTGTTCTTATTATACATCATAATTAAGTTTTCCAGATATATTTTCCTCCAAAAAGAAAAAAAATTAAAAAGTCATTTTTTGAAGTGTTTTCATTTTTTCCCTCCATTTCTTTTTCATTTTAATCTATTTAAAGAATATGAAACTGATGGGTGGGACTAGTGCTTGGTACGAAGTAAAAATAACAGAATTTGGGCATATTATTTTCCTGGTATAGGAAGGTCTACTATGAAAGTTATACATAAACATGAAACATTCCACATAGCTCTGATTTTAAATAGATTACCATTTTTGATGAAAGTTTATATCTTGTGGCTTGGAGTCGAAATAAAAATCACTTGAATAAAAGCATTAGTTAGTTCCAGCATTTTCACAGACATATACATTTTCTGAGGCATACCTCCCATTAACGACCTCCCTGGATACTTGGAGAAAAAGCAGAAATAAATTTGTAGTTAAGTTTAGGTTTTATGTTCATGGTGTCTCAAAAGCTTCCCCCCCTCACTGGGGGAGTGTATCCCAATTTTTATGTTCAAATCTTCATTTGTTTTGCCAAATTTGTTTTCGTAAAGCTATGACAATCAGAAATTAAGAAAAGTTGGTGAAATTTTTATTTATTTATTTTTTGGGGGAATGTGGAAACATGGCCAATATTTCTTGTACTCACAACAGTTTGGTTGTTTAGATATAATAAGCATCAACCTAAAAGATGGCTGTGTTTTTTAAATCATGTGTATGTGGTAGGTAAATGCTTTTGCTAGGAGAAAAAGAAAGTTAATATATGAGGGTATTATTTTATCATGCATTTAATCTTCTATTTTTATCTATCTGTGGACACGTGTCAATTCACACATGTAAAATCACAATTATTCATCCATTAACTGTATGTATTTTTCATAAATCTCCATAGAAGGTAATGACGTTCACCATAGAGAAACCAAATTCTTCTTTTTTGCTCCTTATTGAGGTACCACAGGTATACTGATTCACTGTTAAGATTGCCTTCTCCCTCTGCCTATGATATCATTCAGTTACCATAGTGGACATCCATAAGCAAATGCTCCCTTTTTTTCTTTTTTGGCTCTTCCATAAGCCTTTTTGACTATAAATAGTCAGAAATCTGACGCTCTCCCTTATCTCTATCATCTCCTGCAGAAAATTAAAGGGAAGGATTCAAAAACCTTCTGGAGGACATATTAAAGTTTTTCAGCATTTTTTTTTTTAATTTGTTGAATAGTCCTTGGTCAACATCTGGGTCATCAGTGGTGGTCACCAGACTTTCAATCCTGAGCTAAGTCTAGTTGAGTTAAATTCAGCTTTAACCACATTTTCTTATCTCCCAGATAGCCAAAGAGAAGCAATTGCTGGAATGGTTTAACTTCTTAATATTCCTCCCTGGCTTTATTTAGTCCCAAACACATGTGTTCCTCCAAGAGGAAAACCAAACTGCCTCACACCTTCTTGCTTAAATAAAAATTAGTTATATACCATGCACATGGCCTCGTTTATTGCTACATACTGTTTCCTTTAGTTCTCTCATTTCTTTTTTCATGCTTTCGGTCGAATGTTCCTCTCCAAGAATTTTCTCAGTTGAGAAGTGACATTCATACAGTCCTTAGACGCACTACGATTGTAGGCTTTTCGAACATGCTCTTGAGATAAAAACTACCAGAACCAAGAAACATAGCCATACCTGCATAACATAATTTTCTACATTTTTCCAGGCAAAGTACTTTTATATATTGTCTTAGTTTTTATTTTACTTTTTTCTCTGCATGTTCCTTCCTATTTAAACAAGAATTTCCAAGTTGGTATAATGAGAAACTGTGTGCTAAAATAGACACATAAACATTTTATTCTACTCATAATACTATTATTGGTATTAAATCTAAAGCATTATATACTTTGTTAGAGCCATAGCTAAAGTTACTGTTGCCAGCAAATAATACAGCTTGCTTACTACCTCCTTTACCCTCCGTAACAGTTACTACTCTGATGATTAAAAAAAAAAAAAAAAAGGGAACAGAACACTTGGGCCGAACTGACATTTTCTCCACAACTGCAAGTCATATGTAATCTTTTAAATAAAAAGATTCAAGACAGCAGAAAACAATACCAAGAAAACTATCTGATAAACACCTCAAAACAAACAAACTAGTAAACGAACAATTATTGGGGACTCCGAATGGTCAAAACAGTCCATCTATTTTATCCAGATTAAACAAATCATTGTCAAATCACCATTTGACTATGTTGGGCAGAAACAACCTATATCTAGTTTTACAATGTTTAACTGTCTAAAAACTAAACAAATTAGAATCGGGTTTTATTTTCAGTCTCAAATAGAAGTCTTTCATTGCCCCGACGTGCTTAAGTTGAAATACCGGGTTTACTTTTTACTTTTTCAGGTATATGTTCAATCACTGAAGAAGAAATTCTGTCATTTGGAAAGTAATCCACCATATGTCAGGTTTGATCCATGATATGTAAAGTTTGACAAAGATATTTATCCACGGTTTGATTTCTATAGTCTGCTGACAAGTTTCCTCAGACATCATTATTTCTTAGTGCTAAGCTGGACATGTACTACCTCCCTGAAAATGCTCTGCCTGTGTGGAAAGGTCACTTCTACAAGCATTGTGGGAGGCAAGGCTTTTAACGACTATGCCACTCTTTCAAGATTTAACAGATTTTTGGTCAAATATCTAAAATATGCACATGAAGGCGCTCGGCGGCGTTAGTCCATATCTAATAATTGTATCTTTCCGGTTTCCTTTCTTTATGTATTCTTTGAGGTTTTCAGAGACCCCAAACTCACCTTCTGCTGCCGAAAAAAGCAGATTTAGTTCTGAAGGTTAATCCAACTCAGCAGGATTGAAGGATGGCACTTTTCCTTGGTCGTAAGTATGTTGGCTCAGGCCAGACAGCTGTTAGGACATTCTCCTCTGGGAATCGTGCCCTCAACACCCACCGTTGATGCACATACATGGTCTACTGGCTGCCGACTTCCGTGCCCATCTGCTCAAATGGCATGATGCCCACTCACAAGTTGGCTGGATCCTTGCCCTTAGTGTGTAGATGCCAGGCAATGATGGGTTTAGATGGGCAGCCTGCATAATACTACAAGTGACAATTTTTTTCTTTCTCCCTCTACAATATCTGCCTCGGTGCCTTCTCTTGAAAGTGAAACTCGCGTTTCTCCACCTTTGCTTTTACCTGTGGACACCCATGGCCTTCTGCAGGTAGGGGCCCAAACGGACCCGACCTGCCACCCACTGTAAGATGAAAGAGAGGAGAGAATCCACAGAGCCCCACATGACAAGTTCTAACACTGAAATGGGTTGGATTGTGAAAATTCCGACCACCTGGAGTCTGTCAGAAGAAATTTAGCACGGGTGTAAGTACAGCAGACCTCTCTCTCTCTCGCAGATAGCAATGGCACCAGAAAATAGTCTAAGTTAGAGCCCCCTTTCCTGTCACAGCCCCAGCACAGATCACTTGCCTCGCGCCTCGCGTTGAAAGGCACATACAATAGTAAATGAAATAAATCAGGCGAAAGGAACAAGCCTAACGGGAACACGATTTATATGCTCGGTGGGGGCAACGGGACAAGCTATGATATTCAGACCTCAAAAATAACCCTGACTGGAGGTCCTCATGGAAAGAGAAAGAAACAAAAATAGCATCTCTCTTTCCGATCTACAGCAAACCCGTAGAGAGGAATAGATTGGCATAAGAGGTTGTGACTTTAATGATCCAAAGCATATGAACGCTTGTTAGCAGACAGCAGACAGACATAAGTAAGAACAACAGTAATGGCTGCATCTGCATATTCTGGCCTCTGGCACTCAAACCAATCAGGCAGCATTGGAGAGCAGCGCCCGAAGGTATGTTAAAGCCGAGCTTTCCTTGTGTGTTTATTAAAGGGTGATTGAATTCAGGGTGTTGTCAGTCTGCCTTGGAGAATGGTTATCCAATGTGCAGGCATGATCTTTCTCCCTGAATATGCTCTGTTGACTGAGTTAGTTATGTGTGACTACTTGCCCTGTCCTAGTCTTTATGCAGTGCCAAAATCCTCCAGTCCAAGTTCCAAAGGAACAGGGCCTAAAAACTTTTGGCTCCAGAATCAAATTAGGCTTCTCTGCTTCCCAAGCCAGAAATGCATAAATACCCAATGGCCAAAACCAAAGAATGTGACATTGTGGAATGAATAGAGCTGTCATATACCACTAAAGTGTGGAAATATCTACTGTTTGAAGTCAAGACTGGTTCAACATCTTCAGTAATCAGAACAGACTTCTTTGGACACCTTCATGGGTTAGTCTGGCTTTTGAGTGAGAATGTTTCTGGCAAGCTACTCATTCCAGATATCAGAAATGCAAGAACATACGGTTTATAAGAGAAAATCTGCCATTTTTTGGTATCAAAAAAATTCTCAAAGGCAGCGCATTTTCATAAAAGACAAATCCCTCATCCTGTTTTCCTGATTGACCTTCAAGTTAGCACCACTTGTTTAGATGTATATACTTTTAAAAAGAACTAATCAAAGAAGAGGTAAGTTGGTATACTTTGAAAAAAAAAATGTTTACATGAAACTCAATTTGGAATTATCTGGGGGAAGTTTCTCATGAAAATAGACAAAGAATAGGTATAATCATCCAAGACTCCTCAATCTGATTACTATGCTGTAACTGTCAGAGTTCCCAGAGCAAATCATTTTCCTCATGATTTATCACGCCTTGAGGGTGTAACAGTAAGAATTACATACTACTAATTTATTGAAAATGAAGAAAAGCAGATGTCCTGTCTAGGGAATCTTGAGGGTAAAGATCATGTTTTACTCAACTTTAAATTCACCAAATTTAGCATAGTATGGAATACATATTATGGGATTGCCCATTTCAAACTTCATATTGCATCTCTTTATACATGTGACCTATTATTCCATTCCATTCACCCAAAACTTCAATAGCCTATAATGTCTTGTTTTACAGTTATCTTGTTGGAAACATATTCATCATTCTTTTCAAAAGTCAGGGGTCCTTTCCAGATAAGCTCTTATAATTTCTCATAGGGGATTTGTCATCTTTCCTTCCTGAAATCAGGTCAAATTTTCAAAATGATCCCCTCATTAGACTAAAATTGAAATAACTGATACTGGATAATAGTTGGGTAATAGTTGGATAATAGTTTCCTGATCTCTGTAGTATATATGATGCTTGAGGATTAGTTTCCTCTTCTATAAGGAGAAACTGAGAAGTTGCATAGCTATAGGTAGGTGTAGATATAGGTAGATAGATACAGTTTTGCTTTTAAAGAGCATCACATAATTATGTAGATTATTATTCTGAATGGTTCTATGTTCTGTTATCACTTACCTTCTGGGAAAATTACTTTATTTCCTGGTGCCTCTATTCCCTCAACTGCAAACTATTGCATAGCATACTACTTATTCCGTGTAGGATTACGTTAGAAATTTTAAAAAATGAATACATATACCGTTTCAACCCTGTGGTAAGTCATCATCATTATAATCTCCCCGATACTAATTGTAGCTTCCCTCTCCCAGTAGTCCTTCTGATAAGTGGATCATATTAAGCTAATGTATTAATAACATTTTCAATGATTCTAGAAACTCTGCCAAAACAAGTTGTTTCTTGGGGTCTCTGGGTGGCACAGTCGGTTAAGCATCTGATTCTTGGTTTCAGCTCAGATCGTGATCTCAGGACTGTGAAATTGAGCCCTGAGTTAGGCTCAGTGCTCAGCATGGAGCCTGTTGTAGATTCCCTCTCCCTCTGGCTCTCCCACTCGTGTGCTCACTCTCTCTCTCTCTCTCTCTCTCTCTCTAGAATAAATAAATCCCTCCTCCAAAAGTGATTTGTTTCTCTACTTTAAGAAATTTCAGCCATTTCCTTCTAGGATACATTGAAAGCATTTTGTTAGAAGAACCTTTAAACGCTCAAGGAGATGGGGCTATACTGGGCATACACACCAGGAGGTGACAGCCTTGGAGTCATTCTAGAATTCTTACTGCAATCCCACTTCTGGCCCTCAACAAATCATGTCCCACAAGCAAAATATATCATCTCCTTCCATGATTCCAAAGAGTCTCACTCCATCATAGCATTTCAAAGTCCAAAGTCTCATCATCTAAATGTAAATTCCAATCTCCCATTGCTCAAAGGCCAAAATCAAAATCAAGTCACCTAAATCCAGTATTGGAGGAAGTTGAACTTAACTGAGATCCACCATTAAGAAAGAAGGCAGGAACCAAATAATTTTGTTCTACAGCTAGTGGTATTTATTTTATTTTGTTTAACGATTTTACTTACTTATTTGAGAGAGAGTGTGTGAGAGAGAGGACAAGCAGTAGGAGCCTGAGAGGGAGAAGAAGCAGACTCTCAGCTGAACAGGAAGCCCAAGTGGAGCTCATTCCAGGGCCCTGGGATCATGACCTGAGCTGAAGGCAGACACTTAACCGACGAGCCACCCAGGCTCCCCTATAGCTAGTGATGTTTAACAAGTACTGTGCAATATCCATGCTATGAAGTAGTTATGATTATTGCCTTCGTTGTATAGATGATAAATCCAAGGATAGTGAGAAAAGACTGTAAATTAGTAAGAATGAGAAGCTGTTGCTTAACCCAGATTCATCTCATTCAAAAACTCATGCATTCTGACTCCAAAGTTTTTAAATGCTGAAGCTACTGGCCCTTGATATAGACGCTCAAGAAATGCTTGTTTTTGCACTATTCACAGATTAAAATATGCATTAATGTTTACCACACTTTCCCTTAATTATTTTACACCTAAGTTCCTATTTTCTATATTCATCATATTTCAAATAAGGAATCTATATAATCCTCTTGAATGTTATCTGAGAAGAAATAATGATAGCAATGTTTGGGATATGAGGAAGATGAGTAGACTAAAGGTGTATCCAGTTTACTACTATATCCATTTAAAAGTAGTACTGCCGATTTGTATTTGGTGAATCCGAGAACTGGGAAATGACTAGGTGCCATTCCATACAATACGGTATCATACCATACTATACCATAAAGATTCCAGGATGGATTTCTAGTTGAAAGTGATGGATTGACCACAAACACTAATCTCTTCTGTTTACTAAAATTAGAGTAAAAGAAAAAAATGTATTTATAAAGGATGAGAGAGTGAGCAAAAGTGGGTGATACATCTCAAAAGGTTTTTGGAAGATAAAATGTATATGAAAATGTAATTACTTTGTATAATGAAAGAAGATACAACCTCAGTGTTTCCAGACATGGAAGATGGGTATTAATGACACAATGTTCATAGCCATCACTTGGAAGCGTCCATGAAAGACAAAGTCAAGGTTGTCTATAACAGTCATCATCCAGAAAAGCTGGGCTCCTGGGATCACTCATTCATTGCATATAGCCAGATGACTGTTGCCAGATCCGTATAACAGAGACATTGAACCAGACACCTTCAGGAGTCTTGACTCAGGGTCACCTGGCATCACAGAGATCAGACAGGACGGTGGGACTATGAACCAGGGGATTAAATTTACCTACTAAGCAGTGGAACACTTTCCTTCTATTCTCAACCATTCTCCCAGAAATCCCAGAAACAAAAATGTATCCCCTCATCTAGAAGACTTGAGGAGTTTTCTCTAAAAGAAAAAATGGCTTCAAAGTTCACCAGATACTGAAATTTGGATATCCTCCATGAAAAACCTCTTTGTGGGGCACCAGCGTGGCTCAATCAGTTGAGCATCTGCTTTTAGCTCAGGTCATTATCTCGTGATCTCAAGATGGATACCCGAATTGAGATCCCTGCCCAGTGGGGAGCCTGCTTCTCCCTCTCCCTCAGCGCCTATCCCCTTCTTGTGCTCTCTCTCTCTCACCTTCTCTCTAGAATAAATAAGTAAAATCTTAAAAAAAAGAAAGAAAGAAAGAAAGAAAGAAAGAAAGAAACGAAAACGAAAACAAAAAGTCTCTTTTGCATGTTCTATGCATTCTACAGAGAAGCTCGTCTGTCAACGAGCACAGCACTTCAACTCTAAATAAACAGACAGCATTTTTTCTATTTTTTATTTTTCACTTTTTATTTTTTTTATTATGTTCAGTTAGCCACTATATAGTGCATCATTAGTTTTTAATGTAGTGTTCAATGATTCATTAGTTACATGTAACACCCGGTGCACATCACAATACCCACCATTTGCATCGACATGGATGGAATTACAGCGGATTATGGGAAGTGAAGTAAATCAAACAGAGAAAGACACTTATCATATGGTTTCACTCATATGTGGAACATAATCATTAGCACAGAGGTCCATAAGGGAAGGGAGGGAAATCTGAAGGGGAAGAAATCAGAGAGGGAGACGAACCATGAGAGACTATGGACCCTGGGAAAAAAAACTGAGGCTTTCAGAGGAGAATGAGGTGGGGGGAGGTGGTAGCAGAGTGATTGGTATTAAGGAGGGCATGTGTTGTGACATACTGACAACAATTTAAAAATATGAATATGTAGGCATGGGTCACAAGAAATTGATTATTATCTGATTATCATCATATATAGCATAACATTTATATACTATACTTAAAAATAATAATTATAGCATATAGAGTGTATTATATAATACTGTATTATATAATACTATATAATACACTGTATATATTTTATAATTAGTAGATTATATACTTCTTTATTGAGCACTATGTATGTAAAATGCACTGTTCTAACTGCTGAATAAAATAACCTCTGCTTTAAGATCATTGAGGAAAGTCCCAAGATGGAAAAGGAATATCAAAAATATAAAATGGAACTCAAAATAAGCAGAAATAATACCAAGGAAAGAAAGAAAAAAATGCTTAAAAATGTTATTGATAATAATAGCAAGAAATAAGAAAACATATAAGATTCATAAAAACAGGATAAATAATAAAGAAAGGCATTGGAAAATTAAAAACATAAATAAATATATTTAACACAGTTTTGGAGAATAAGATAATAAATTGTGTCAGGGAACAGAAAATACAGAGAGATGAATTACAAAAAAGAAGAAATAAAATGATTTAGGATGTTCAGCATCTACCTTATAGAAAAGCTTAAGAAAAAATAAAATGCATCATAAGAACTTTTAAAATAAAGTACAACAGAATGTCCCAGGATTTTATGATATAAGCCTTCTGATTGAAAGAGCCTACCAAGTGTCCAGTGTAATACATTAAGAAGTATGTCACACAATTATAAAGAAGTAAGAAGAGAGAAAGATCAAGGATCACATACAAACAAATGGGAATCAGAATGGTGTTGGACTTTTCAAAAACTGACCAGAGGCTAGATGAATGCTTTCAAAGTTTAAGGAGAAAATATTACCAATTCAGAATCATGTAGCCTGTTAAACTATGAATCAGAAAGCAGAATTGAATAAGAACATCTCCAGATATAGGAAAACTCAAAGCATTTGTTTCCACTACATTCTTTTTAGGAAACTACTGAGGAAAATACTTTAGCAACATGACGGATTTGACCAAGGGAAAAAAGTGATTGGAAATAAGACGTACAGACATAGGAACATCGCAAGGAGAAGTCACATGTTCAGAGATGTGTATCAGGGAAGAAGAGTCTTCAGTCCAAGTTGAAGGAAGAAGATGGATATCAATAGGAAGAAGACTTATAAAAAGAAAAGGGAAATATATTATTTCATGTTTCAGTGTTTGAGAAAAGGGTTGGTAAGAGTCTGACAGATTGCTGACATCTTTGGGAAAATTAGCTATAGATATGATGAAATATGAGCGAATTAAATTAAGGCAATCATTGACTCCACAAAAGAAAGTTGAATCCAAAGGAATGATATTTATATAATAATTCTTGGCTCAACAGCAAATACTTAGAAAAACACAGCAATGGCAGTTAGTAATTGAAAAAAAAGGTGATATAACTATAATTGAAAAAATTGAAGAAGGGAAGATCTGGAGTATAAGAGAGTTTAGATTGAACTATAATAGAAAATCAATATATAATACCTACAATAGATAAATCAGGAAAAATCAGTATATACATAATATTGCAAAGTACGAAGGTTAATGTAAAAAAGAAAAAAATAACCATTAAAAAAACTAAAACTGCTTAAGGTAGTTGCCTCTAGGAAGTGGGATTAATGAGGAAAAAAGATGCCAGAGGAATGCTAAATTTAGTCAAAACTTTGGTAGATAATTCCATCCATCCCATCCATGTCTTAAGTTCATGTATAACTTTGATAAGGAATAACAGCCAATTACAAGCTAAGTGTGATGTATCATTTAAAAAAAAAATTCTTCAAATAGTTCTGCGAGAGAGAGAGAGAAGGCAATTACACCTAATTGGATAAACGCCCAACTAGGGCCCTCAGCAATCAATCTACACCACCAAAAATGTCTCACTGGGCTACCAGATCCCAAATACAAGTTAAATATGAAAAGAATTGTAAATATGATTCAGCATAAAATAATTGTTACAAAAACACAATGGTAATAATCAGCGATTCAAGCCTTGCATTCACTATTAATCTGTGTGATTTAGGGCAAGTTACTGAACCTTTCTATATCTCAGTTCCTCATCTACAAAATACAGCATATCTTATACCTCAGCGTTAGGGCATGATTCAATGGGTTAATACTGCAAACATGCTTATAAGAGCACCTGGTACATAGTAAATGCTCAGTAAAGCTTAGCTACTATTATTGTTGTCAAAAGAACTCCTGAATTTTGAACCCAAACATAAGTCCTCTGAAAATAGAGGTGTCACCCTTTGAGCTCTCTAGGGTTTCCACCTGACAACTCATTCTCTAATGCACCCCCTAAGTGCACAGGAGCAGTCAGGGTCAAAGGAGGAGGCAAGGCGAAGTGGGAACCCTAGTCCCTCTCCTTCTCCCTCTGGCTTGGCTTCCTTTTGTCCTGTGAAGGCATTTTACCTACACCAATGTGCCTTGCCAAACCAACAGCCAAAGAGTAAGAAGCTTTATGTTTGCATTTAGCACCATATTAGAAACATCCGTGTTATTATTTAACATGACATTTGTCTTTCTGAACATTAAGTGGAAAGGGCTGGGAAATAATCTCTTGGTCGTTATTAGTGGGTGAGGGGCAACTAGTTCCCTGATTCCTTGCCGTCCACAGAAAGCTTTTCATATCTGTGCCCTTTATAGAAATCTGCAAAGAGAAAGAGAAAGCCCTGTCACTCCTCACCTACTCAAAACCTTTTCATTTCCAAATGAAGGGAAGCTGCCAAAATTGTATTAATTTTTAAAAAATAACTCGCTCAGTAATGCTCCCCTTGGATGAATAAAGAGGGAGTCTAATTCCGAGCCCATTTTTTATCCTCCATTGTGTACACACCACAATGTACGAGTTAGCTCATTAGTGCTCTCGGCAAGGGCCATCATTTTTAAATGATCAAAGTGTTTGTTTGGGGAGAAATCAGTCACATAGAGTAATGGTTCCCAAACTGTGATCCTGAGCATTTAGGGGAGAGTCCTCTGTGGTTCATTTAGGAGATATTTTAAGGGAAATGTGAAGGCTAATAAAATATGGGACCAAGTGGGAATAGTTTAAAGATAAAGGGACATAGAATGGTCATTATATTGATTTGGGGACAGGGATCTGAAATCAGTGGCAGTTCAAAAATGAGAAATAAGAAATGTAAATCATTGTATATAAAACAGATGCAAAATAATCCTAGGAATTGATGCTTTGGGTCACATGCTAAAAGGAAATTTTTATAATAGAGACAAATTTTGTAATATAACTCTTAAAATGAAAACTATATATGGCTCAACTTTAAAACAGAATGCTTTAACTTAATAATCTTTCAAATAAAATTTCTCATGAAGCAAAAGGCAAATTCTTGCTCCTTATAAGTAGGGATGATTTAAATAAAGATTGCTAAGTTTTAATCATTAAATAAAGAAAATATGTTTTTGTTCATATTTCATATTCTCAAGTTTCCCTGGTAATTTGTGGCTTTACCACTGATTTGATTTTCCTCATCTAGCCACTGTGAAAGACACACCCAAATCAAGCAGCAATAAAAAAGGAAAAGTTGAGTTATTTTTGAAATTTTGACCACAAGTCCTACAGAAACTTTAATGGCAGATTTCCTGAAGGAATGTAGAAAGTATTTATTAAATATCCTTTACAGGAGTTTGGTTGAAGTTTGCTAGACCTGTTGCAGGAACCTATGGGATGTTAATTTGGGCGTCTCTGTTGAAAGAAAAAAAGGAGTAAGATGGGGATTTGGAAGGTTCTTGGTGAAACAAATGAATTTGGGGTTGGAAAAATTTTTTAAAATATATATTCATACCTTTCTTATAAATTTGGAATAGAAAACTTTTTCTTTTAATATTACGAAACATCACTTAAAATTTCTACTTCATGATTTGTAAAGCCCTATGAAACTGATAAAGACTAAACAGATTCCCTACAACAGCAATTAATAATGGGGATTTATAGTGAATGCATGGGGAAGAAGGCAAAACTCATCCTAACCACAAAAGAAGGCTATCTCTAGAGAAAGAATCTCAACTCTTTCTGGGACTCTAAACATACTTATAGAAAACACACTGTCAGGAACAACTGCTAATTTGCTGTGATTTATAGCCATCTAGCTGTACTCCTAGGAGATATTATGTAATCTTAAAGAAGAGCATATTTTGAAAACACCTTCCATGTAATTATGACCTTAATCAAAAATCAAAGAAAGAACCAAAAGCTTAAAGCAAGGAAAAAATCCAAAAAAAAGTTCAAAGTATATGAGCTTCAATCTGCATTTGTAGTTCAAAGTAATGGAGCAAAGAAAGCTTCACTAAGGATAAAGTAAATTAAAAAGAGAAGAAATGTATTTTTATTTTAAGGTAGAGACTACACGTAGTTCAGGCTAATAACCCCAAAGAATAGCACAGTACTTGGTATCTGGCCGGTATGGGATAGATTTTTTAAAAATTGAATGTTAAAATATAAATAGAAATATTTCACTCTATTTCTCAAAATGATTTTATATATATTATCCCATTTCATAAAAGCAGCAGTATTGTACAATGTGAAAGAAATTGTTACATCCATTTGAAAGATAGGGAAATTGAGCTACAGTTCAGATGAGCATTTCTGGGGTGATTTCTATAGCAAAACATTGTGTTGAGTCCTGCAGAGGCCAGGTAGAATTACTATTATAATAAATATATCTCTTTTTTACTTACATTCAAAGACATGTGACCCACAAAATCAGCCTCTTGAAGAGGTATCATTGCTTACTAAACTGGAGCACAATGATATTAAGTAACTCCATATTAGCCAGCTGGTCATCTGATCCTCTACCAAATCACACAATGCTTCTTTGAGGCTACACAGAGCAAAATCTGCTGCTCTCTTTCCATTGGACTATTCCATCCCAAAATGTCAGGGTGGTGTATGGATTGGCATATAGCTCAAGAAAATAGTCCAGCTTGGGACGTGTGGGTGGCTCAGTCGGTTCAGCAGCGGCCTTTGGCTCAGGTCATGATCCCCTGGGATCAAGTCCCACATCGGGCTACCTGCTCGGTGGGGAGTCTGCTTCTCCCTCTCCCTGTGCCTGCCACTCTGCCTATTTGTGCTCTCTGTCAAATAAATAAATAAACTCTTAAAAAATAAAGAAAAAAAAATGTCCCGCTTTATTCAAGTCAAAACTGTCAGCAGAATTCCCAAGTAAGCAACACAACTGAGTAAGTTTGCCCAGTTTGCTCTCCCTCCACTGGCCACGCAGCGCTGTCCGATATTTTGAGGTCATATTTATACAGACAGACTTTCGGCTGATGCTAAAGGCACTTGTCCTTCAGACTTTCTCCTCGCCAAAAATCTTGCCTCCTCTTTAGTGTATGCAACCCTTCACCCTGTCGAATGCTATTCTTTGCAACTCAGCTCACAGGATATCCTTCAAAATATAAGCGAGCAGGGCAACGAGCTACATCAGCGGCCGTGTCATTTTGGGTTACGTGTTTCTGTCCTCTCTTCATGAAACTGCACTGCCGGATCGCTGACCTCCCCAGCTGCCGTCAAGTGCCATGGGCTACTAGTCAAAGAAAAAGCGAGAGCGCTGAAGAGCAAGGGCAGTCACAGCAGAGAAGCTCCTGCTTGGCCTGATCTTACATTCCTGTCTTTTCCCCTGCCATGCCGGCTTGATGATGTACAAAGACTACCTTTTATGGGATTCCAACTGTAAACTTCAATTTAAGGACAGTGTCTCTTTCTTTTAGTAAATTTTGCTTCAAGGAAATAAACTTATAACATGACAGCATTTTATCTTCTGCTTTAAAAAAAAAAAAAAAAAGGTGGGGGATACAATCTAAAACAAAGAAATCTACAGACCATTTAAAAGTGTCCTTTTCTCATACTCAGACCAGAACTGTGTGACCCTTTTAGTGGCTTCATGCTTATTTCCCCTTCATGTGTTCCTATTTCCTATCTGATCCCTTTTAGACACTTAATATACTTGATTATTTTTTCAAAGATATGTTTATTATCAGTACAAAGAAAAATAGTAGTCTTTGATGGTGCCCAGCAAAGTCATTTCTATTTTCCTCATTGATCATTGTTCCCTTTACACAGAGGAAACATGGCTTAAGCCAAAAGAGAAGAACTTAAGTCTCTGTAATTCTAATAACATGGACCCCTTCAAGTTGATAATAATTAATCATTGGTTATGGATAAATAATTCATTCATTATGAAGAAATTACAATATCTGACAATACCCAACAACTCTGCTGACTTTCTCTTATCTTTGCTTATCTTAGATTCTGAAGACCAGATCTTCTAATGACTCTAGAGCCAGTCCTCACAGGAGTAAGTAGATGTCAGCCCCACTGTCTTGAGAGGATTAATATTCAGTAAGGCTCTCAAGACCCAGAGTTGCTGAGCAGCCACCCTAAGTCTCTGTTCTAACGTTAGGCCTAAATCTGAGAACCCTTGTGGCCCTTCCCTATGTTCTTTCCCTGCCTTTAGAATTGATTTAATCTTTAAGAGGGATCCCTCATCCTTGACAGGTCGTCCTTGGTACCCTGCTTCTCCCCTCTGAGGGAGAGTGCCTTCTCTGAACCCCAAACGGTTTCTGAAGGGCTGCCTGTTCTGAGAGCATGTTCATTCTCATTCCTGAGACTAGATCAGCATCCCTTTCACCTAGTGGAGGCCCTGCTACATTTGCACAGATCTCTTAGCACAGAACAGCTTCTCATCCCAATCCTGTGTGACCTTGTTTGTGCCAAGTGTTTGAACCAACTGGCAAACCTGATTGCTTAAAATGTCTTTGAGTTTCTTTTACTCCTAAACATTTGTCTTTCCAGAACCAGTCCCTGAAAATGTATTAATTTTCAGCCCTGCAGAAATTGAATTTTTCTGGTGAACAGCAGCAAGAGAGAAAATAAGCCCCTACAAAGTTTATAAAGCCATGTGGAAAACACCATTTTGAATCTGCAATAGCTTGATATTTTCCTCTCTTTCCCTCCACCTTTGTCTCAGTCTCAGTCTTTCCTCTGCCTCTGTCCATCTGTCTCTTTCTATCTCACACAATTCCAGTCAGGGAAAGGTTTGTTCAAGAAAGTATTTAAAAAGTATAGAATTTATTGTACCAAAACCAATAAGATGCTTAGGAATAAACCTAACCAAAGAGGTAAAAGATCTGTACTATGAAAACTGTAGAACATTTATAAAAGAAATTGAAGATGACACAAAGAAATGGAAAAATATTCCATGCTCACGGAATGAAAGAACAAACATTGTTAAAGTGTCTATACTACCCAAAGCAATCTACCCATTTAAAGCAATGGCTATCAAAATACCACCAATATTTTTCATTCAACTAGAGCAAATAATCCTAAAATGTGTATGGAACCACAAAGATCCTGAATAGCCAAAGCAATTCTGGAAAGGAAATGCAAAGCTAACGGCATCAGAATTCTGAATTTGAAGTTATATTACAAAGCTGTATTCATTAAGACAGTATGGTACTGGCACAAAAATGAACACATAGATTAATGGAACAGATTAGAAAAACCATAAATAGACCTGCAACTATACAGTCAATTCATCTTTGACAAACCAGGAAAGAATTTTCAATAGGAAAAAGACAGTCTCTTCAACAAATGGTTTTGGGAACCCAGCAACATGTAGAATGAAACTAGACACCTTTTTATATCATACACAAAAATAAATTCAAAATTGATGAAAGACCTAAATGTGAAACAGGAAATCATCAAAATCCTAGAGAACACAGGCAGTAAACTCTTTCAACTCTTTCTTCCTAAATGAGTTGCCAGAGGCAAGGGAAATAAAAGCAAAAATGAACTACTGGGACTTAAGTAAGATAAAAAGCTTCTGCACAGTGAAGGAAACAGTCAACAAAACTAAAAGGCAGCTTAAAGAATGAGGGAAGATACTAGGAACTGACATATCTAATGAAGGGTTAGTATCCAAAATCTATAAAGAACTTATCAAACTCAACACTCAAAAAACAAATAATCCAGTTAAGAAATGGGCAGAAGATGAATAGACATTTTTCCAAAGAAGACATCCAGATGGTTAATAGGCATATGAAAAGATGCTCAACAACATTTATCATCAGGGAAATACAAATCAAACCCACAATGAGCTATTACCTCACACCTGACAGAATGGCTAAAATTAACAGCACAGAACACAAGAGATTTTGGCAAGGATGCAGAGAAAGGAGAACTCTCTTCCACTGTTGGTGGGAATGCAAACTGGTGCAGCCATTCTGGAAAACAGTATGGAGGTTCCTCAAAAAGTTAAAAATAGAACTGCCCTATGATCCAGCAATTGCACTTCTAGGTATTTTCCCAAAGGATAGAAAAATATAGATTTGAAGGGTACATGCACCCCCAATGTTCATAGCAGCATTATCAACAATAGCTAAACTATGGAAAGAGCCCAAATGTCCATGGACTGATGAATGGATAAAGAAGAAGTGGTATATATAGATATATATATACAATGGTGTTATATATATATATATACACATACATATATATATAATATAACATATATATATAATGGAATATTACTTAGCCATCAAAAAGAATGAAATTTTGTTATTTGTGAGGGAATGGATGGAGCTAGGGTGTATTATGCTAAGCAAAATAAGTCAGAGAAAGACAAATACCATAGGATTGAATATGTGGAATTTAATAAACAAAGCAGATGAACACATGGAAGGGGAGGGAGAGAAAGAGGGAAGCAAACCATGAGACTCTTAACTACAGAAAACAAACTGATGTAGGGAGATGGGTAGGAAATGGGCTAAATGGGTGATGGGTGTTAGGAGGGCACTTGTTATGATGAGCACTGGGTATCATATGAAAGTAATGACTCACCAAATTCTGTTCCTGAAACCAATATTACATCCCATGTTAACTAACTAGAATTTAAATAAAAAATTGGAAATAAAAAGTATAGATTTTCTAAGACATATGTTCAGATTTTCTATTTTTTTTTAAGAGCTGTTTATTTACTTGAGGGAGGGGCAGAGGAAGAGGGAGAGAGAAAATCCTCAAGCAGACTCTGCAGTGAGTGGGGAGCCCAACATGGAGCTCTATCTCACGACCCTGAGATCATGACCCGAGACAAACCATGAATCTGATGCTCAACTGACTGAACCACTCAGACACTCCAACCTTCCTAGCTTCTTAATGCAAACTGACATTGCATGCTGTTGTGTAACTGGTTCCATAGGATGAATTTCAAAACATAGGCTGGTCCATACAAATGACTCTTAGATTTTATTGTTGTGGTGGTTGTTGTTGCTAGTTTAGCTTAAGCCTGTAAGCTTTGGCACCTAGTGAACAGTAGAAGTCAGATTTTGATTTGTAAGACCGCAATCGAGTTCAAGAATCTGTGTTTTTTTAAAAGTTCCCCCAAGTGATTCTTATGATCAGGCAAATTTTGTAATCACTGCACTGGGAATGGTGATGATTTCCTTGGGTGCCCTAAATAATGATATGCAACCTAGCATAAGGAATCAGAAGACATTTCCCCTTCCAAATAAGGGAAGACCTAAGACCCTACTTCTAGGATTTTGGTATCAGTCTCTAGACACTCCAATGTCATTATCAAAATAAACAAGTAAATAAATTGGTGGTCTCAGTTTAGGATTGAAAAGCAATGTTGAGTAATACCACAGATGGAAAACATATTCCAGAATGAAAGAACAAAGGCCCAAAGAAAGGAACTACCCTTGTTTTTAGTCCTGAATAACTGTTCTGGTTTGTCTTGCTTGTAAAAAAGAGATAACGATAAAAGCATATGAAGAACTGGAAAAATCAAGAAAGGCAACTGGTAATGCCCCATCAAATTAAAGGGACTACTCCACATACTGGTGAGATCAAACTAAAGCTGACGAATCTATTGCACACTTCTAGTTGACTATAAACAAGGATAAATCTCAAATAGATTGAAAAAGAGGAAAAACTCCTGCTGACAGCATCGCTCACACAATGGCATGTGCATCCTCATTCCAAGGCAACATCAATTGCTCTGTAACCTTAGGTTAGTTACCATGCTACTAAAATCCAGTATTAAGGCACACAAATTAAGTGAGACCATGTATATAAAACACGGATGTCTAGCTCAGTGGATATAATCTTTGTTTCTTCTTCCCTTCTCTTCAAAAGAAATCCTTCTTTGGGCAATGGAGAAAATCACAGCAACCTTGCCTCGTATCCAGCATCAATAGACTCATGCCCATGGGAGAAAGTGAAGATAATCATGAGAAATCTAGGACAGTATAGTGTACCAATTAAGAACACAACAAGAATAAACTAATTACTTAGCAATGTAAATAATATGAATTTGTGAAAATAACGATTTTTGAAATAAGAGAAATGTAGTCATATGAGAGACATTATATTTTTGCAAATGTCTTTAATGTCTGGCTTAATAGATGATAGCATGAATCTCACATCTGCTTCTTCATTTAATCTATTGTGATATCACATGTCCTATGGCCTCTGGAAGACTTCATTGTATATTCATGTAAGAATAAGTTTAAAAAGCAAATAACATTTTAGAATTATTGTGGAAATGGATTTGACTTCTGATACCCCCAAAAGGCAAGGAACCCCCAAGGATGCCTAGATCACCTTTTGAGAACCATTGTTGGAGAACTTTGCCTGTTGGATCTATATGCATAAGTATATGAATGAATGGACAAATGAACATACTGTAGAAAGTAAAAAAGTAGAAAATACAAAAGCACCTTTCTTTTATCAAATTTTATAGTGAATATTCTTTATGTTCTGTGTCCTGAATGCAATCCCTCTTTAATGAGAGTAGGAACAGCCATTCCTAATCTAATGAAATGATATTGGTGGGTACTGTCCAAAACATAACCTGGCCTTTTAAGTCCTTATCTGCCACCCAACTTGATCAACCATTGGTCTAAGAACAGCTACATAACCAAAGCAAAGCCAATTATTCTTTACCTGGAATTTTTCTGGCTCAAGCTACTGGGGAAGAACTATTTCTTCTACAATAAACCACTCTAAGCATATGAACTGTCAACTTTTACCATTTTTTGAGAAAGACTGTTGTGTGGTGGGGGAAAAAGAAATCAGTAATTAGGCAGAGGCAGGGCACAGAGGATTTCTTTTCTTTCTTTCTTTCTTTTTTTTTTTAATTTCAGAATAACAATTAATTATTTTTGCACCACGTCCAGTGCTCCATGCAATATGTGCCCTCTCCAATACCCACCACCTGGCTCACCCAACCTCCCACCCCTGGCTCCTTCAAAACCCTCAGGTTGTTTTTCAGAGTACATAGTGGACAGAGCATTTCTAAATGTCAATTATATGTCAAATTTTATTTTCCCAGGTGTCCATAAGATATCCTATTCCATATGTTCTTCTTCTTCTTCTTCTTTTTTTTTTTTTTAAGATTTTATTTATTTATTTGGCAGACAGAGATCACAAGCAGGCAGAGAGGCAGGCAAAGAGAGGGAAGCAGCCTCCCCACCAAGCAGAAAGCCTGATGGAGGGCTTGATCCCAGCACCCTGGGATCATGACCTGAGCCGAAGGTAGAGGCCTTAACCCACTGAGCCACCCAGATGTCCCCATATATTCTTCTTAAACAGGACACTGGCACTCCTGTCATTAAGAATCTATATTCTCTTGGGGTGGCTGGGTGGCTCAGTTGGTTATGCTCTTGATTTGAGCTCAGGCCATAATCTCAAGGTCATGAGATCAAGCTCCAAGTCAGGCTTTGTGCTGGGCATGGAGTCTGCTTAAGATTCTCTCTCTCCTCTGTCTGGCCATCCCCACTTGTATGTGTTCTTGTGCGCTCTCTCTCTCAAATAAAAAAAAAAAAAAAAAGGAAGAAGAAGAAGAAGAAAGAAAGCAATGGAAGAATCTATATTCCCTTCTCTTGAATTTAGCAAGCCTCTAACTACCACAAAAGTGACAGTATATAACTCCCAGAACTAGTACATAAAAGATCATACAACTCCCATCTAGTCCTCTTGAAATACTAACTCTTTGAACCCAGTTACTATGCCATGAAGACACTGAATGAGGTCATAGAAGGCCCACGTGGAAGGAATAGAGCTGCCCACCCTTACCTCTCAGCTCCAGTTGGGCTTCCGGTAAATACAACATTGGCTTCCCAGTTATGTGAGTAAGCCATTTTGGAAGTAAATCCTCCAGGTCTGAAGTTGCCCCAGCCAATGAGATGACCCATCCCTACAGAGTCCTGCCCAAATTGCAGAGTTGTGAGTTAAATTAACATTTGGGGACGGTCTATTATGCAACCATAGGTAACTAATACATGCTATCGGAGCCAATTCTCTTCTTCTTTTCTAGTTAAATTAGTTAATATTGGGTTTCTACATTTGCAACTAAAAGAGACCTGACCAGTATAAGATGATTTTTATGTAGATTTTCCTATTTGTTAGTTAGTTGTCACTATTTAATATTAAGTGAGAGAGAAGACAGGAGAAAGGAGATTTCCTTTGCTATTATCTAATTTTAACCAGCTGCCCAAAGCCCAGACTTGTTTTGGATGGATAATGATTAATTTATTAATAGCTTATGTCCTGCATACGAGTATCAGTTCCACCCTATTTTTGAATAATTGAACAAATTTTCTAAATTAACAAACAATAGATAAATTTTTTTAAGATTTTGTTTATTTATTTGAAAGAGAGTATGAGTGGGGGTGTGGTGCAGGGAGGGACAGAGGGAGAGAGAGAAGAGAAAGAAAAGCAGACTTGCTGCTCAGCAGGGAGCCAGAATGGGGCTGTATCCCTGGACCCTGAGAGTATAGATGTATATTCTTATTGAGTAATTTCCTTAATTGCTTCTGAAACCTATAACCAAATCTTTAAGGGGAAAAACATTTTTTGTTGTATAGATGAATAATAATAATAGAATGGTTTCCTTCATTATTGCCCACTTAACATTTTCCATCAATATAAAACAGTCTTTGTGAATCCTTCAACTGTGACAAAATCATCCTGAGGTATTTTGCTTAAGGGAATGAGGTCATCTCTCTTTCTCACATGATCAGTTGGTGATGTGGGAGAACATTTCAAGATATAGGAACCCAACTGTGTTCAAGCTTGACAGTGCAGTGATTGCCTTGAAACTTCCCAACATTGAAAAAAGTTTTCTTTAGATGGTGATATATGTTTTATTTTAAATGTACCATAAAATATTAATTTTTAAGTTATTACATATTATAGTATTCAATTTTATCATTATTATTCAAATAGTTATCTATTCTGATTCTTTGATTTGAATTTGGCTTTTTCTTTTTCCTTTGAAACTACATCTAGCATTAGGTCAAATTATCAAGAGGATCATCATTTATAGCCCTAGAGATACTAGAGGTTTCCAAGAGTTAGTCTCCTTGAAAATATCGCACTAAGTTCAAGAAAGGAGCCTTAAAAGAGTTGTAGTGGCTCATGAAGATGACTTTCAAGCCCATTAGCCACACCCAAGATCTGTAGTTGAAAATAATGTTGGTGGGGATAATTTTTCTACCCTCCTTCTATGCAGAAGCCTGCTCGCTATCCTTGGAGACATCAGCATTTCCATTTTTCAGGCATTTGTCTCCTAAGGGGAGAAACACCAATGGAAGCAGATCATCATCACAAGGATCTCTGCCAGCCACAGGCCTTAAAAGGCTATCAGGTCCTTTTCTGTCCCAGCCTTCTTTTCTTCCATTCTTTCCTCCCTGCGTATCTGCCAATTCCTTTCACCAATAGTTTCCTGTCCCCTTTTGATCTGTGATGGGCCTTAACTTACTACTGGTTAATACTTTTCAAATTAGTCTTCTGTGGATATTTTAATAGCATTGAGCACTGGTAATACTTGTGCTCTTCCTTATTTCTTCCATTCAGGTCAGACTAGAAGTTTCCCAAGGCTCTCAGGTCATTGGTTTAGGAGCCCTTGAGATGCATTAAAGAGCTAATGACCCATAAAAATTCAGTCTTGATGTTTTTTAACCCTCTCTGGTTTTCTTTCCATATATGTATAAGTCTACCATTACAGAGTGTCCATTTTCAAATTATGCATCTGCAGGTTCCCAGGGAAAATTAAGAGTCTACAATATGAAGTGATTTAAAACTTGGATATGAAAAGTCTCCATAGTGTTGTTACTTTTTTAGCAGTTGAGTGAATAACGCTAATATGTCTAATTAATACCTAAAGAGATTTTTTCCCATCTGATCAATTACAAAAATATGGTTAATATTTTTTTCAGGATACATCGTGTTTATATAGGGGATTCATTATAGAATCATTACTCTACTTTTTCCAGGAGGAGATGTGAATATGAAAGAACCATCAAGTAGTTCCTCTGTCCCTCCAGACATGGGGAAGCCTACAATGATTAATGTGTACCAATTCTTTTAACAGATAAATCAAATAGACACTCTAAAGTGCTTCCTACTTTCTCTCATTTCAACTGAATTTATAACACTTCAGTTCCTATAGAAAGATTTAAAAATAGTTAAAAATCAGAATATTTAAAAGAACCCATAGGCAAACAGTCTTTGTGTGACCTAGAAAACAAATAGAGTGTGTAGGGCAAAAATTACTTGACAAAAACAAACAAAAAGATAATTTCTGTAAAAAAAAATAATAAAGTCTCTTTAAATCATTTTGTTTGTTTGTTTAAAAAAAAAGCTTTGTTGGTGTTTGCCAGTTATGGATGGAAAAGATGTTGAATATAGCACTTTCAAAAATGATGATCAAAGTCTTTTCATTCAGCTTTTTGTGACTATTAAAGCTGCTCATTTGGTGGAGACAATCATTAGTGCCTTAATGTGAAACAAAAGCTTCAGGACAAGAACTTCTGGTTGAAGATCAATATGAAAGATATCATTTCAGTTACAGCCTTAATAATTGTAACCGTAGGGAGTCTGGCAGAGTTGGTTTTATGAATTAATATAATATAGAATCCACCAGGTACAAATAGAGAGTACAAATAAAGGAGAGTTGCTGGTAGTGACTACGCTGGGAATATTTGGATGAGAGGGAATTGTTTGATAAATGCGAGTTGACTCCAAGTGGGCTCTGGGACAGCTAGCACAAACACATCTTCCAAGGAGAGAATGCATATCTTGAGGGCCAAGTTGAGAAAGGCATTCAACCAAGGAGAATAAAACTGGAAAAGACCTCTTGAAAAACGATTAATTTTACACATTCCATTATCTTATAATGTTCCTTGTGGGATTTTTTTTTTTGTTTCTTTAAGTGGGTAAAATCAAACATACGGCTGACATTTTCACGTGATTTGCTGTTGAGGTACAATAATATACTTGGACAGAGTTACAAACAACTTAGTTCAGAGACTGTTACCAATCTACCAAAGAAATAATATGCCATTAACCTTTTCTGATTAATAGAGCTTATCATTTTATCCTGGGGCAAACTGTAAATGAAAAGTAAAGTTCAAAAATATATCTACTCAATTTACTCAAGACAAAATTAAAGTTTTTTTTTTTTTTCGGTTTTGTGGATTATCTTTATTATCTGTGTGTAGCTTGTTTCTTCATCTTTACCTTGATGTTTGCCCTTTGATTCTATCTTTGAACATTTATTTTGCATGTTGAAGCCAGTTATCATTTTCCAGACATTTTTACTTTTTCTTATTCCTTGTGATGTTGCAATGAGAGATTGCTTCTCTTGAACTAGAGTCTGATACCTTTTCTGGGAGTTAAAAGCACAAAATAAATTTTTAGTTTTCTTCTATCAAAAGCAGAAAAATAACATTTAAAACATGTAAAGATCTCGAATGTTGCTTAGATTTTATTCTAATGTATAAGGATAAACATATATGGATGTATATTCATATATGACTACAAATTGCTACACATGAAACAAACAACATGCCTGTTACTATTATATCTTTAGGTCATAATACCAAAATTTAGATCCACTCACTAGTTTTGCCTAATTTCTAATTCCTATGAAATATTTCTGCCTTCAAAGAAACTGAATCTACAAGCACTTAAGTGAAATATATGTATTTATTTAGTTTTCTCAGGCATCACTGTTTTCTTCAAATCCAAGCACAACCCTTGGTTCATATCCCCCTTTTTAGTCACTCCTTAAATTTCTTTGCAGACATAAACTGCATATTTGGGCCTCCTTTTATGCCTACCATTTGTCCTAATTGGATCTCAGCTATTTCTGTAGCATTAAATATCATCTGTTTGTTGTTGGCATCAAAATTCTATCTCTGGGGAATACCTATTTCTTAAGCTCCAATTCATTATGCCCTTGATGCTTTGACTTTGCTATGTCACTGAAATCTCAAACTTCCTGCAATCAAATCTAACTATTTGACTAAATCTAATCACTTTGTCAAATCCATATCATTCTTGTTTCTTCCCATCTCAGTGACTGGCACTATCATCAATCCATTTTCTCTATCTAGAAGAAAATCTTCTTCTACCCAGAAGCCTTTCCACTTCCTTGCCACCCACAATCAACCTATCTGCAAGGCTTTTCAGTTCTATGCTCAAAATATTCTTTAACTTGCTTTCTTCCATATATCTTTTTTTTTTAAAGATTTTATTTATTTATTTGACAGAGAGAGATCACAAGTAGGCAGAGAGGCAGGCAGAGAGAGAGAGAGGGAAGCAGGCTCCCCGCTGAGCAGAGAGCCCGATGCGGGACTCGATCCCAGGACCCTGAGATCATGACCTGAGCCGAAGGCAGCAGCCTAACCCACTGAGCCACCCAGGCGCCCCCTTCCATATATCTTTATTCAATCAATCTAGCACAAGCTACCATGATCTATTGGGTCAAGAATAGTTTGGACTCCTTAATAGTATTCACCCTTTCTTTCCCCCCTTCTTTACCTAACTTAGTCTCCACCAAGCAGAGACTCATCTGCTTAGAAGATTCAGTGGCCTACACTTGTGCATCAAGTAGTAAAATCTAAACTCCTCAACATACAATTGAAGAATGTCCCCATGCCCGCTTCACTCTTAATCCACTCTATCATTTAACTCTGATCTTTTACTAGCTTCATCTCTATCTGATATTATTGTGTTCATAGCCGTGAACTCTCTTGATTAAAAATTACTTTTCCCATTCTTCTTTGAAGCAAATGTTTTGAAAAACGAGATAGAAGCAAAAATCATTGAACTGGCTTTTCAGGAAAGCTATTTAAAAGAGAGTAGGTTCAGCTTGCACAGTTTTGCCCTTTGCTTATCTTTCCTGCCTGGAATCCATGCAGTTGAAATGTTAAAGGTAAAGCAGCCATCTGCTGGCCGTGAGAAGATCAGCAACAGGAAATAACCCACGTTGTAAAGATAGTGAGGGAAAGGGAAAAGAAGCCAGTGTCTTTGATATCTTGGTTAGTAAGCACTACAACTGTTTGGAGGTTACTACCTCTAGATTATTGTTACACAAAAAATTAAGCCTGTTATTTATGTATGCATTTACAAAGGTCTTAATCCTCGGGGACAATGGACTGATTATATTTATGTATATAAAATTAAGTCCCGACACTGCCCTTTTACTAGTGCTCCTGGTGTATCTCCAGCTCTGTCTTCAGCAACATGCTTGTTATTATAGTTCCCAGGACCCCTTATCCCACTGCCCATCCCCTACTATCATTACTGGGAGTTTTCTGGGAGTTTCAGTTTCTGTGTGGCTATAATATGATGAGAATGGATAAAGAGCAACAGAATTCTGTTTCAGAAAACAATGGCTGTGCAGTAGAGGAATTCTTGCCTGATTTTTGGTTGGCACACAAGCCATCTCTGAATTAAAAGACAGGCAGTTGAAGACATGAGCCTCTTTTATCCTTAATGGATACAATGATGACTTTATTGTTCATGAAACAAAGTGTAGATGGGCTAATGGGGTTTCCTCCCCTCAGTTCAGTCCCTTCATTCTTATAATTATGATATCCCTAGCTTCTCATTTTTTCTTACTCTTGTGTTTTTGCCCCTTCTGTGTCTTTAGAGATGCTTTGCTCAGAAAGTAGAGAAGAGGGCATTACATGCTATTAGTCACATAATATTTTAAACTTTTAAAAGTTTAAGTAACTTTTAAAGTATATATATGTATATGTATGCATACGTACGTATATGTACATATATGTATGTGTGTGCATATATATAACTTGTTTTCAGCCAGAATCTGTCGAGGTTAGACATAATGTCTATAATGTCGGCCTTTAAGGAGTTTTCACTTTAATAGGAGATATGCAATGTTAAAATACAAAAAGTTGAACAACAACAGTAAAGGTTAATAAGTTTTCAAAATAAATTATAAAGAAACATACTAAAGCTGTGCATAATGAATAATTACATAATTAATCAAATGGATAATTGCTATATGAGTTCAGATGAGGAAAAGGCCAGCCAGATGAAAATCTTGGATAAGAGATTGAGTTTTAATTGGTTCTTAAAAGTTCAATTGAATTTTAGTTGGCATAAAAGAGAATACGCATCTGATCCTACTTGGTCTTTGGGCCAGATTGAACATAAGAGAATCTCAGTATTGGACCTACACAATAGGGTTTCAGGGTTAAGATCTATACAGACGGTTGCTCAGAACAGCCAAAAGTTGCACTTTGGTATCAGACATTCCTGGAATCACATCTCTGTTTCATTTGTTGGTATGAAAGTTTAATCTGATCTTCATTGTTATAGCACTTAGCCCTGTGTCAAGTACATAGTAGATGCTCCAAATGGCAAACATTGGTATTATTGGAAGGTAAGAGCTAACTAGAGTCATAGCTGATGATGGAACCTCACAGGCATTACCACATATCAGAGAAGGTTTGTCTAAGAATCAGGAGCTTCAATAAGTCAATAGGTTGAGTAGGAAGAGCTCTGGTGGTTCGAATCAAAATGGTTCAGAATAAGGTGACTCTTGAGAGCCTGTTTACTGAAAGGTGATGACCCAAAGGCAGAGGGGCACAGAACAGCCCAAAGCTACAAAGGCAGACCTGCCCATAGGACTTCATACAAATGAGAAGCTTAATTCTAACTGATTTTCTATAGGCTTTGAACAATTCCTAGGTGTCCGGGTATCATACCTTAGCATTTTATATATGTTGTTTCCTTTAATCTTTGTTTTTCTATAGGTAACTGATGTCTTTATTAATTTAAACATATGTATAAGAGTGCCCAAAAAGAAATTTGCCCAAAGTAACATAGTAAATAAGAGGCAGAGCCAGGATTGTCCTCGAGATCTGCCCAGATCTGCTTCATGTTCATAATCAGACTCCTATTTTCTCCCACGGAGTGGCAAAACACTCCAAAGTTAACCGTCATGTAGATTTCCTTGACAGCATGATTCATGCCTGGCTTATGTTACCTAAAATTAATTCTAATCCCGGCTAGAGTCAAATATTACTGGTCAAAATACTGAACATGTAAAACTCATAACTAACAAATAGGGGCATTACAACCTCTTCAAGACACTAGCTACTGACTGTTCTGCTTGAACCTGGAGGGGCCACTCCAGGGACGGAGGCTTGCCACATCTCCCCATGACTGAGTCTTTGATTTGTCATTGGAAATATGTGTGCCCCAGGGGGCACTAATTAGTGTCTGTGGGAATCAGCAAAGGATAAAGTTTTCTGAAATTTCACTTACATAGATAAGCACCTGAACATATGAAAGAACCATTGCTTCCTATTTCAAAACCTATTCCCATCTTGAAGAGGCAACTTGGAAAGTCATACTCAAAAGAGACGGGAATTTTGTAGTTTTCTAAATGACAACTCAGCTTTTTTTTTATCCTTAGTGGGCAAGGAAGGAAGGCTGGAATACATAGGCTCCAGCTGTAATTGCTAACTCACATGTCAGATAGGTGACATGGCCCGGTGGAGGAATTCTATCTAGTCCAACTGCTCTGAACTAGAGGGCACTTGTCCCATCTAGATGGGTCAGCAGCTACTCACTTCCAGCCATTCCTGCCTGCTCATTGGGAGGCCAGCCTGGTAAAGCCAGACTTTCTGATTTCTTTTGAGAGAATGTCACATATATAAATTTTTATGTGAAAGCTCTCTATGTTAAAATGTCAACTCAGTTAAAGGGAATGAAGGTGAATGCAATAAGTGGGCCAAGTAAAACAGGTCTTTAGGTTGAATTAAGCATACAAGTTGCAAATCTAGAGATCTCTGGGAGCACTTTGATGTTTGTTTCCAAGATAATTTTCCTTCTTCGTGTGAACCTAATCTCTCTCCATAAGGGCACACAGCTTCTGAGTTGGTAAAGCACATGCTTCAGAAAAAGAATGTTTGGTTATAGGGAGCAGAGTTGAGACAGTGGAATTCATTTTTATGTATGTTTCAGTTCTTATGGGATGTTACATATCCACTGAAAAAGAAATACAAATTCTAACAAAGTTTAAAAGTCTTCAAATTAAGTTTATTTAGTAGGAATTTTAAGTAAATGGTAAGTAATAAGATGACTAGCTAAATCTAAGTTGATTTAAATTTTGTATAATACTGTGGACTGTTAAATAGCATCATTTCTCACTTTTAAGGTCCTGGTACGATTCTTTTTTATAAGATTTAGAAGCGCACTGCTTCACTTAAATACAAAGTAGCTTCTCATCAAGTTTTCAGAACAATTTAACAAAACCCACAAAAGTTAAATCATAGATAACCCAGAATAAACAGAATATTTATAACTTGGTGACAAGAGAACGCCATTTCCATAGATAATCACAGTTATTTTTTAGTGTTGTATAAAAGGCAGCAAGATGTTTGTTAATTTATAATAATGTAAGAGTCTAAAATTGAAATTAAACCCAAATGAGAAAATCTGAATAAGAAAATTCATATTTAGCTATATAACAGAATGTTTTTACACTGTCAGTGAAATGTGGTAGGGACTACATTTCCAAATGTATGACTAACAATTGTCATCTTCTGAATTTCCAAATTTATAACTAACAATTGTCATCTTCTGACTTGCCTCAGTATGCTCTCACTGTTGAATAGGCCAGTCAATGAAATAACTTTAACATTACAAACTGAAATGCCAAGCAGGTATTCAAGGCCAAACGGGTAATATAAATTAATGAAGACACAACTCCAACTACAGACTTTTAAGTTCAAAATTAAAAAAAAAAAAAAAATCATCCCAGCCAAACAAAATGAACTGTTTGTGGACAAAACTGGGTCAGCTGCTTATTTGTAACCCCTGCATTAGACTCATCCTTACTACAGTACGTAAATAGTGTATACGAAGTCAGTTTTGTCCTTAAACAGGTCCTTGAAGCACAGGCAGAAGGAAGCTTTCAGAGTTCAAGTCGGTGAACTTGGAAAGCATGGATCTTCCAAGACTGGCTTCAGTTAAGCAGGAGCTGGGGAACTAAGATTTAGAAAGGACAGCCTGGGCAGAGAGAAGCTTAGATTCACAGTCAAAAGGAACAAAAGAATTCTCTTCGACGCATCCAGAACTTAATCCCTGCTTCCTTGCCCCTTCTCTTAGCAAGATCCTTATCTACTTAAACACACGTATGAGAAATAAGGAAATGTGAGGTCTGGATGGAGCCTATTCTGTGGATGAGTAAATAATCAGATCTAAGAATCACCTTGCCTTAGGGGGAGCTAAGTCTTGAAACTGATTATTTCATTTCACTACCTGGATGTTACTGTATTTTCCCCTAATTTGTCTATTTGAAGAAATTACTCTTCAAAGGATGTTTTTCTTTCTTTCTTTCTTTCTTTCTTTCTTTCTTTCTTTCTTTCTTTCTTTCTTTCTTTCCTAAGCAAATTAAGCTTGAAAATAATTCATATTTCAACTGAGCTTATGTTCTCCAGTCTTTGTTTCATGGTCTGTGTTATCAACCTTTGTTTTAGTACAAGTACACAGTAGTGTCATGTCTGGCAATGTGTTTTAAGAGCTGTAATGGAATGTTCCCCTTAGACAGAAACAGCGCTAATGATGGACTACTTACGCAGCTTTGTAAATTAGATCATCCCTTCCAACCCCACAAAATTCCACAAATCATAGCTACTTGGAGGACAATGTTCAGCAAGAGCCCCACAGCAAAGGTCACAATAAATTTTTTTTGAAAGTCAAGAACTTGGTGAACATTTTGAAAGCTCTCTAAAAGTCTAAATTGGGTCTGTGTTCGATTTTCATGTTGAATGAGAGCCATAGATGTCAAGTAAATATACTAACATTTTAATTTTTATTCATAAAGATTATTTTGACTCCAATAAAAAAGCATATCATTAAAATTCATTAAGAAATGAAAGGGGGGATAAGAACAAAGGATGAATGAAAGAGATATTCTTTATTTAACCAGATAAAAATACTTGCATCTTGACTTGTTACCAAAGAAAGTACTTGAACAATTTGTGTATGTCAAAGGAGTTAAGACACAACAAACTGGGCAAATTATGCAAAATCGAGAGGTTCCTGGGTGGCTCAGTTGGTTCAACATCCGGTCATGATCAAGTCAGAAGGGGAGCTCCCTGCTCAGTGGGGAGCCTGCTTCTCCCTCTCCCTCGTCCCTTAACCCCTATTTGTGCTCTTCACTCTCTCTTTCTCTCTCCCTCAAAAAATAAATAAATAAAAATCTAAAACACACCCACACACAGCATGCAAAATAGAGTGTAAAGCAGGTTAGAATCAGGGAGGAGTCCCACAAAACCAAAATTTTAAAAAAGGTATCTCCTTTGAGATTTACAATCCACAGGAATATATCTACCAGAAGTGACAGTAAAGGTCTCTGAGATCACAGGCCCAGTTTTAAATACTGTATACAATCTTTGTGAGAAGATGGAAGGCACATGACACTAATACTAGTGTTGAGGGGGAGGAGGTATGGGGACAAAGTGAGCAAGCGAGTGGATTGAGCTGAGGCTATTACCCAGGATAAGGACACTACCTCACTTCAATGTGTCCTCCAAGGGACACCTGGGTGGCTCAGTCCTTAAGCGTCTGCCTTTGGCTCAGGTCATGATCCCAAGGTCCTGGGATCGAGTCGGGCTCCCTGCTCAGTGGGAAGCCTGCTTCTCATTTTTCCACTCCCCGTGCCTGTATTCCTTCTCTCACTATCTCTTTCTAATAAATAAATAAAATTAAAAAAAAAAAGTATCCTCCAAGACTCTCTGTTTTGTACCCTCAGTGGGCAAAGCAGTCTCTGACATACAGTAGGTACCAATAAATATCTATCGAATGAATGAAATAAGGGACTACTAAATGAATGAATGAACATTGTTCACCGGCTTGCCCCCTTTCCATGGGAATTTTGAAGGCAAGGTTGGGATGATGACAACTCTGTGAGCAGGAAATTATTAATTCAGGGACCTTATGACACACCATTCGAGTATCAACCCCAGGATTTTGTTATACGAGATAGAGGACACAGGGGTAAAAATGACCATTCTAATATTCCCTTAAATATGGGGCTTTATTGCCCAAAATGTGTTGTAGATGAGAATTACAAGGATGTCACATTAATAATCTGTGTGAAAGTAAAAGCTAATTCATCAGTGTTTTCAAGACAAGAAAGAAAATGTCTTCTTTCATTCTTTTTTGTTTTTTCTTTTTTAAACTATGATATTAAAAGCTGGGAGATTAAGGATAGCACATCCAGGAATATAAACTTCTTTCCTGTCTATTTGATCATGTGTTATTGGCATTAACACTGTCAATAATTCATGGTAAAACAGGAAGTTGCCATGAAAGGTTACCCATTGTCAGGCTATGATCAATAGGGAAGACCACACGGGTGATGTATTATCAAGTATCAGCCAATTCACTTTATCCTGGATTTTAAAAACGGGAGTAGTTGCACTCAGTTTGTCTAAACTGAGCTAAGCTTATTTGTTCATTATCTTTTCACTGCTGCTTATAGACTATGCGTTGAATACATTTTATTTAAGTACAGAATATCATTCCGGCTATTTAATTCCTGCAATGTGGCTGTGGGGCTCCAGAATTTGCCCCCACATTTTGATGATGGTGTTTATATCTGAGCAAACAAAACTGTCACTTTGTTTTGCTATCTTCCTATATTGGGTCACTTTGTGCTACATGATATGATCTATGACAATTCAATGCAAGGAGACACATGTCCCTTCTCATTGGAAATACTGAAACTACAGCTTCCTTTTAGCCCATGGGAAAGAAAACAAGTCAGGTGACCGAAAGTCACAGAGGAAAGTTAGTGTCATCACTATTCCTCTTCTTTCACAGAAACAATATGTGATCGTGAGGCAAGAATAGCACTGATTTCTTCATGAAGGAATAGAAAGACAATGGTACTTTGATTGTTTCTGTTTTGGCTCTTGTAAAAGGGCACGGACATAAAAACAAGACTCCCACTTCTGAACGTTTTCAAACACATTCTCAATCTAATACCATCTTGGAATCTGGGGGGAAGTGTTCAGTTATTGAAATCACTTCCTAAGGGATAAATAAAAATGAAACATTAGTAGCCATTTGGCTGCTTGTTTGATTTAGAAAGTAAAACCACATGATTTATTTCCTTTTGGTTTTCACAGTCAGACCTTTAAAATATTTTGATACTTAAACACTTGAATTTGGTTTTGTTTCATTTTATTTTTTTAAATTTCACCCAAACACTGGTATATGAAATAAGTCAAACATAATTGGGGTGAGAAGGTTAGCCAGTGTAATTCTTCTTATCAAAGACATTTGCATGTGGAAAATGTACCATATCATGGTAACTACAGTGGCCACCAGAAACAACATGCTGGTGCTGCTCTAGGAAGAAAAAATGTGGAATGCAACAATAATAATAACAATAATGATAATAATAGGAAGAGGAAAACAATAAAATAACTCTGATTTTCCTCTGTTTTTTTTTTTTCTCACCTTTCCCCAAAGATTCTATTCTTGTTTTTTGAGCACACGATTTCTCTTTCACTTTTGCACATCCTTAAACCGGTTTGACAAATGATAACCATACATTCTATCACAACTCAATCCCCAATATCTTCCTCCAATAAACTTATTGCCAGTGCATTGGAAGTGAATGGGAATCATAAAAATCCATCACCTCAAAGGAGAAGCATATGAGATTGTATGTAAAGAAGATGGCATCATTCCTAGAAGAGTGCCACATCACTGTACATTTGCTAATTACTTGCAACAAGCATTAATGTAAAAAATAATGCATTTTCCTTATATGGTATTGTTTGGAGATGGTTCTGCTTATCAGTTTTTAATATGCTCTTTGAAAACTGACACGTACTTTACCCACATCTCTTTAGGAACACAGGGATTCAAAGGCTGGGTAAAATACTTTCATGCCTCTCAACACAAACCTGAGAAGGTAATTAAACAGATGGTAACAATAAACCGAATCTGAACACATCAGGGACGGGAGTCCCTTATTAGAAGCCTTACACAGTGAAGGGAGGGGGACAAGCCACTCTGGGGGAAGTGCCTCAGCAGCCGACACCTTTATGTCTGCCCTGACCTCAGAGGCAGAAGTTTATCAACCATCTAGGGGTGGGTGTCCTACCACCTGAGAGAGGGCACCCAGGAGGTCTTCTGTCTGCTCTGAGGGGCAGGAATGCAAAGGACTCTAAAGGAATGCAATGGTCCTCAGGATTGCCTTCAAAGATGTGGTTTTAGACACAGCAAATCACTACTGTAAAGGCACCATACGTCCCTCCTTACACACACACACACACACACGCACGCACGCATACACACACACACACACACACAGACACATGCATATCAAAATTTTCTAACTTGGAGGACGTACGCTTGACACACAAACCTATTTTCTTCTACAGGAGGCCCAAAATGAGATATTACAGACTTCTGTGATGACCCAGGTATTCTGAATATTTTCAACCTCACTCTTAGCAGCAGAATGTGCTCCAACTTATTCCATCCTTGAAACATATTGGAATTCTACTTATTTCTCAGATCTTCATATTGTCCATTCGTCCTGAGTTAAATTTACAAAAGAGGGGTCTTGAAGCAGCATGATATTTCAGCTTGTAAATGTATGCATGTGGTTATTTTTCCTAGAATACAAAAAGAAGCTTAAATATATAAATATTTTATACATCTCTCTGTATATCTACATCTATAGCTATAGAGATATAGAGATATGCATATATATACTATATATGTATATATGTATAATAGATGTATATGTGTGTGAGCTTAAATACATAAATATTTTATACATCTCTCTCTGTATATCTATATCTACATCTATATCTGTAGAAATATAGAGATGCGTCTATATATTATATGTGTATATATGTATAAAAGACTCATATGTGTGTGCCTGTGTACACAGAGAGAATCCACTATGTGCAAGAATGGATCTTGTTGCTGTGGAGGTTTACAATGTTATTGTGCGATCACACAGGCAAAGATGCTATTTTGCCATTACATAAGGCATTTACAACCTAGGAGATAATCAAATCAGTGTTTGTTCTTCTTCTGTTTCTCAACCTGCTTCAGTTCTCTGCTGCAGTTGGCAAGCGCTTTGGGTGCCATTTATGAGAAACATTCAGTATCAATACAACAATGATTTAGCTCAACCAGGGGCTCACAAGCAAAGGACAGTGTTCAACACACGGTGTTTTTGATTAACCAAGGTTATAATGATGATCTATTAAAGGACATCTTTGAAAACCAAGACAAATATTAAAAGGGGAAACTTACAAAGTGTAGACAAATGTAAATCACGGGATAAACATTGTTTTGCAGCTTGCACATTACCTCTTTGCAAGCGCACATCAGAACTCTGTCTGGTGTTGGTCTTGGGATTTTGATACTTAGTAAGTATGAAAACTGTTCCCATCTTCTGATACAGTTATACCTAAAATGACACCTATCCACTTAGGAATTTGCCCCAAAAATCTCCTAATAATATTGACTACGGTTCCAAAGTTATTTCACGAGGGAAGAGTATAATATGAATTAAGTAAGAGGTGCTGCAAATAATTTAGCGAAATAGCGTAGTTGCTGCCACACAGAGTATTAGGTAACCTTTTTTTAATTAGAATGTACACTTTTAGATTACTGATTATGAACATCAGGGGACCCGAGATTTTGATTCATCAGTAATTCTCCTTTATGTCTACACTAAGATGTAAAAATGAGACCTCTGGCTCTAACGTGGTATTTCAGAGCCTTTCCATGCTGCTACAGAAGCTGTTTTACCTGTAATCTCTAGTACTGCTCTGCCCCCTTGTGCTGCGACAGTGAACTCAACAGAGGAACAGTTTGCCTTCATCTTTGTACATGAACTATAGAAAAACCCCACTGTCACTTCTCACTTTTCTGGCAAGTTCAAGGTCAGTGTCTAGCTATTTTCAGCTCATCTCTTCTTGATCCATGCAGAGAAATGACAAGGTAACGTGATTCGGGGTCAGCTGTATTACAGGAACCGTTACATAAACGGAGAAAGTGAAAATCAATCCTAGCTGACAGTGACTTCGGGATAATCAACGCTCACTGGATGCCTCTGTCAGTTCGCCTGCATCAAACACCGTGTGACTTCTGTCAGATCATTTTAATAAAACTATATTCTCACTTTCAGCAACCTAAGTAAATATTTCACTTGAGCTGAATTTTTTCGACTATGTCAGCCTTCTGGATTTGTAAACGCGTGCCAATAATTCCTTGACAAATTTCACAGGTAATACCTATTATCCTGAGGTCTGTTAACCAACCTGAGAGGGAAGGTACTATTGCAAAATAAGCCCTCCTTTTTGAATGATCTGTGAGAGCTTTCCTGCAGACTGTTGCATCTGCTGCATTAAACTCAACACCCTTCCCCAAGTCACACTCAGCCCCAACTCCTCTCTCTTCCTTGGGAGCACTACCCCTGAATCCATCATTTCTCAGTGAGAGACCAGGTTTCTTTCCCTCCTAAGACGCTTGTCACTGCTTTCCTTTTATCTCTGCATTTTCTGCCGGGACATCTCCCTTAATACAGAATTGGAGGCGTAGCATTTAACAAGATGTTCCGAGTTCATGGCATTCCTGCTGACAGCACCTGATATGTCCGTTCAGGGAAGGAGCTGCTTTGTCCCACCCACCTTGTGCTCCCTTGAAACTGTGAAGCCCCGCAGTCCTCCATTGAAGTACAATTTACCATAATATTAGTTGTCAGTAAATTCAAAGACGGAACTCCTAAAGCTATAAAATGGATTAGAAGCAATTTAAAAAAGAATTAACAAACTAGAGTAAGAGTATACTGTCAACAAACAAATGCTCCATCATAGGACTGTAATTTGGAATTTTAATTACCCCTCTGCTTCTGTAACAAAACAATGTCTGAACTGGCAGCGATTTGAATCTCTCACAGGTCATTGAGCATTCTAGTTAATTACTCTATGAATAGCCTGTTTTTCTCCCCTCTGGAAACACGTTTCTAATGGCAGTCAAGGTCTGACAAATGTGTCATCTACATAATTAGCTAGGAAGCAACACAAAACATTAAACATGCTTTGTGCCGACAACTATCAAAACATTTCATTTGTTGTCAATTATTCATTACTTTGTAGGTTCTGAAGGGGTTGTTATTATGGAAATAAGTCCAGATGCTAACAAGGTTAGAGTTTTGGATTCAAATTAGTAATCAGAGGACTAACTTTTAAAAAAATGTATCTCATGTACATTCAGCGCCATGTTCAATCAGTAGGAGATTATAAACAAATTTAGCTATGCTCAAGTTAAAATGAAAACGACGCAGCCACAAACGTGAATTCAAGAGCCTCCGCTCATTCTCTGAAGCGCAGACTCTCCCCTGTGATTGTAAACTTTCCGAGCCTTTGGCAAGTCCAGTGTGTGCTGGTAAATGACAGGTAAACATTGCACTGCATGAGCTGCCATGGGAAAGCAAGGTCGAGGCAAGAAATCTCAACTTCCCCCACCCCCACCCACGAGCGCAGATCATGTAAAAGTCCGAATTCTAGCTAATAAACTTTTGAGTCGGTCACCAGCACACTGGTCACCTTAGGTAACCCTTGGATTTCATGAGTACTTTTTTCCTATTTCTGAAATCCGGTTTCTTTTATTACTGCTTTAGTATTGTATATAAAGACAAGTATTGTCTTGAAAGCAGCGCCCCTGATGTATATAGAGGATATAAAAAGATTTCTCAACAAAATTGACCTCTCAGTGGCAAAGAAAATTGCAGTGGAAGACACATTATTGCGTAGTCATATCTGAGGTTTGGATCTATGGAGAGTCTCCCTCCACTGTCTTCTAGCTTTGCCTTATAAACCAAAATGGCTTACAACTGTCATCCACAATAGTCCAATAAAGATTAGGAACAAAACACTGTCCTTACATTGATGAGATAAGAAAGACTTAACTGCAGAATGCAGTGTACAAGAACAGTTCATAAGGCTTGTTCTCGAATGAGAAAAATAGAATTCAAATCATATTTGTGTGTGGCTAGAATTTAATTGAGATGATCAGTTTATTTTCTACATAATGTTTGATCAGATGCCTGTACAACAGAGCTAGATAAAAAGAGAAGGGGGGAAAGAAACAAAAACATTCTATCAGGAGAAATCAAGAAGACCCGTTATCTACAGAGTGTGCAAAATATGTCAGGAAATAATTCTACCCTGAGCGCTGAGAATGCTCAGTTAATAAAAAAAGATCAGCCACTCGCTAAGAGAAAATAATTGTCTGTATCTATATTTTTCAAAGCAAAAAGGCAGCCACATCTCACACTAAATAGGACACATTAAAATAAGCTTTAATAATCTTTATGCAGAAGGAAACTAATCCATTTTCAGATCATACGATCCACAGCAATAAAAGGAAATCATCAAACTAAAAACAATTTTAGAAATGGCTGCAGACTCTCATTTAATTAACATGCAACAGATCATATATTTATGAGGAAGTCAAAATATTTAGGAAGCCTATAATCCTGTAAGCCTTAATGTGGTATAAAAACAACAAATAAATGCAAAGTGTTACTGTTATACGCGCCTGCCTGATCAATGGTTTTCACATATTGATCTATAAATGGAGTTGACAGTCTGTGTTGGCTGCACATTTTCCAAGCAGCGCTATTTTTGCAGAAAACCAATACGGGCAATTACCTTTGTTTGAGATGCCAAGTCTTATCAATTCAATGTGATTTAGTGTCATTTTAATTAAATATCAGGATCCACTTCAGGACAATTTATACAAACAAAGCCTCAAACCTAACTATAAGCGTGATTTGAAGTAAACATGGACAAGTCCTACAGTCTCATAATATTTCTCAAAAACTCTGCTAAACAGAAGGCTTATATTTTTAGTAGCAATTTTTATGTCTGCCTTTTTGGCTAGCCACAACTTTGGCAAGTATCCTATAATCACAGAAGTAAGAAACAAAAGAAAATTGTTTCCTCTTTTTCTTTATAATATATTAAGAAAGAAAAATGAACATGAACAGTCTGTTAATGGAAGCAGAAGGAGTCGTGTACGTTAGCGTTTAGGAATGGCTCAACCTAAGTCCTTATCCTAACAGTAATAAGAAGATATTCCCCTGTCCACGAGGGCCATGAATAAAGTATTGCACTTCTGCGGAGTTTACAAGAAGGAGGCGGTGAATATTCATACATGTGGCTGCTTAAGACACCAGCATTAAATGCCAAAACTGCTCCTGTCTGCAAATCCTATGTCTGCAATTTTCCTGATTTGGGCTATTTAAACTCTTCATTAATATCTATTCTAAACTGTCTAGTAGGCTGGAGCTTCCCTCTTATAAATAGCATCAAAGCCACATTAAACCTTCCCCAGTAGCTATTTGCTGGATTGTACATTAGCCTTTCAGCCCTTAAAGAGGCACACTTCACTTGCCCCCCATTTACACTCACGAAGCCGTCTGCTTCTGTGTTTCGCACATTCGGGCAAATAAGCAGTCCACCTTTAAGAGGTCTCACTCCGGTGCTCAGGTTGAGACAACAAATCACTGAGACCAAAGAGCGTTCCTTTCCCACCAAGCGGAGGTCTCCAGATCTCTCTTACAGAGAGGCAATTTGGCTAACCACTTCCTCCCGTGCCCAAGCTTCCCACCTCTCCAGCGTTGGCCAGGTAGCAAAGTGGCCTTATTAACTACATAAACATGATCATTGGGTGTTTAAAGAAAACGGCGCATACTGCCAGGGAAATACTAATGGAGAATTAATACCTGCTTTACTGAAATGCTTCCACGCAGCCCTTAGATAATGAAAACTTCAAAGTAATAAGTAAATTCACCTGTGTTTGCATAGCACAGAGTCGAATAAATGTTTCTCCTGGCATTTCAGACTGCTCCTCCGTTTAAGATACCAAGAACATAGGCTCTTCTGACATATCCAGGAAAGTTTTATATGGTGTTCCAAGTTCACAGTCCTGTTAGCAGTATTTTTAATTGAACGCAATAATAAGGAGGATTTTATGCATTAATGACAAAATTATACAATTGATTAGACCCGAGAACCTTTTATCGTTTTCTGTAACAAGTTAAATTGTTGCAAATACAATATCAGATTCTTACGTTATATACTCCAATAAGTCCATATTAGATTTGCATAACCGTTATGCCAGGGGGCACGTAGTATATATGTTCCATGTATATGAAATAGAACGCAAAACAGATATACACATATATGTATGTATATGTCTTGAAGTAGTCCTAATTTCTTTTCTGTTCAGATTAAATGTAAGTGTCTCTGTTACAACAAGCCATGCCATGTGTGACACGGGCACACATTTTAGAGTACACTTCCTCCCACCTCTCCTAAGTTCAAGATCTCCCCCCTTGACCTCACCCCAACCTCCAACTTCTGAAAAATCAAGTTCTTAGTTTAGCTTGAGCAGATATCTTTAACAGGCTTGTTTGAATAAATATGCCAAAATACTTTACATTCTGTCAGTATCTAGTCAGAAAATTGTGCATGGAAAAAAGAGATGAAAAGAACCGAGACAGAAAGAAAATTAGTGCCGTGGCAGGCTTTCAGTACAGTAGCTCTGAGCCAAGTTTTCTCGGTGAAATGACATATCCTCACTAAAATACCCCTTTTATATAATTATGCACTGAGTACACATAACCAAAAGTAACTTTTATTTTTGTTCCTTATCGAGGAATACATATTGCCCAGGCTAAGAATGCGGAAACAAAAGCTGGGATAATTATAGCTAATTTAACTTTGGAAAACTCTTCTCTAGCAGTCCAGCATATAACCCCCCAAACTAAAGTTATGTAACAAGGTAATATCAACAATGAGAAACTGCATGATAAAATCCTGCCCAAAAGTGAAAAATGCTAATTTTGTCTCATTTAGCAGCTGGATACAGAAATGCTCATTAGTTTTAAGAGGGTTAATCCTTTTAACTTTTGCATATTGATATGCCAATTATGCCTAATTGTACAAGAGGCATCAGTCAAGGTAATAGTGCATAAACACATGAAAGTTATTAAGTACATCCCAACATGTAATAAAGTAGGTGTTAATTGGTAGCTGAGTTCTGCGGGCTATTGAGGTGGATAATTCATTGAGAGATGGATCACTTGTAATTTCTCTCCATAATTCCTTTTGCAGTCTCATGCTGTGATGTTTTCATGCTTGTCAAAAACAACTGCGGCATAGTGCCTTTTGTTAAACACAGCCAATAAAATATGTTAGGCATCATTAAATATACTTAACTTTTAAACTTTTTCAAAGGTACAGTTCTTACTGATAATACATTACAGAGATTCCAATAATTTACTCTAACCACTGTCTCAAGTTCATAGTTGAGGAACATTTTAGCTGGTTTAAAGGCAGAGTCAGGCAGGCAGTGCTGTGCCTCCCAGCAGACAATACTTTTAAACGGGAGAGTAAAGAAAGAAAAGCACATCTCTCTCGGGACCTTATCTCAGGATGGAGCTCCCACCCCCGACCTATAATCACTGGCTTCCTTGTGCTGAATTAGTCTATAATACCTGAAGAAAGCATGCTTAAAACTATGTATTTCTCAAGCTCCTGAGATGTGGTGGGTTAATTTCGCACTTGAAATTCGAGTGAAAACAGGGAATAAATATAATCGGTGACATGCAACTCAGCAAGTTTATCTCATTTAATAACTCAGTTAGGGAGCTGAATATTTCATAGGCCCCTACGATATTAACAGAACACTCAATTAATAGCTCACATGTTTCTGCGGAGTGACTGGGACTCACAGTCTGTCCCCAGCTAACCTATTTCCCGCTCTCGCTCTCACTGCGAGAAACAAAATAGATCTGGGGTCCAAAAGAGTGGCTAACATTGCATAAATAATTTTGTAACATCCTATGGCCTCAGCTGCAAGTTACCACCATTATGGAAGAAAATTAACCAGAGGAGACTCATCGTAATCAGTGTGTTTAGTGGCTCAGGATGCGTGCAGGGGCAGGGACACAATTGGCAGTAGAGTTCATCTCTAACTATTTTATTTCAAATCTTCCTAATGACACATTATCGAGACAAAATGGCTTCCTCTCCAAACCTTCCATCGCCACACCATTTAAGCTCATTCCAAATCAAATCGTAATTCCAATATTATATATTGTTGGGAGATTTTAAGAAAGAGATTTTCACTTTTTTTTTTTTTTTTTTGAAGATTCCCCCCTCATTTCATTCTTAGCTAATTTTAGCCTCTGGCTTTTCAAAGTGATGTACTGTATTTGGAAGTACAAACGCCACATGCTAGCATAACCTCATTATTTTTATAACACTGAAGCATGAGCGTGGAGGCCCTTAAAATGAGTCAAAGGTGCTCTTCAGTCTAGCTCCAAATCCACTTTATCACTCTGGATTAAGCCCAGCTCCTCTCTCACAACTGGGGATATTATTATGACTATAAGTAGGCAAGATAAAATGCATTACAAAAACAGTTTTCTCATGCACATTAGGAAAACAAATAAAACAAAGCTAATTAGTTTTTTTGTTGTTTGTTTTTTACTTTTTTAACAAAATTCTGTATCACAGAACACGAGGGTTTTGGGGTTTTGGACTTACGGGTTCAATGACCTTCCCAGCATCAGTGAGGACCATGGATTTACTTTGGCTCAGCCTGTCGTGGTGGCTGTTGGCACTTTTGATTCTCATTTGTACAGCTCCGGTGCCTTGACGGGTGGAATTCAGTGTTTCCACAGAGGTATCAGAATTCATAGATTTCTGCATATTATAGCGTTATCCTGGTAAAATATAAAAGCATTGTGTTATTCTAAATTTATTTTTTCCAAGAAAAACTTGGTGGGGTGCAGTTTCCTGTTCATCACTAAGGTACAGAAATCAAACCATCTCCACCCTCTGAATATGCGGAAGGTAATTACTCTGCAGTTGTTTTTATCAACTCGGGTCTCTGAATGTGGACACTACTATACCTGCCGGAGGACTTCCAAGTTCATAGCCAGCACAGCCATGCTTGTGTGGTTCCTAATTCCATTAAGGGATTTCTAATGGCAACACGATATTCTTCCTTATGTAGAAACGCCAACTAAGTATCTTCAGGGTACATGCTATTTGCATTCACAACGTTACCGAACTTTTACCCACCCATTCCACCCCACCCCACCCCTATACGCTACTCCCATGCAGCCTTTTTTAGTGACCAAAAACCTACATGGACAAGGTCATATGTAAGTGAGCAGACCTGGCTTTAGGGCACACTAAGCTGGTCCCATTGACCATGAAATATTTTGGCTTGGCCTTCTTTGTGTGGTGTTCAGTCCTAGCCCTGACCCGCCACTCACAATACCCAAGAAGGGAAATTAAGGTCCTTTGTCTGCTGCCATCAGCCAACTGAACTAGATTCAGTAGCTTTGTTGGACATAATGTTGATGAAGACTATGAAAAAAGAGAAAATCAAAGCCATCTATTTATTGATGTTTCTTTTAAGTCTGATTTAGGCAGAAAAATTCAGGGCAGGCACATGCTAAAGGAAAAGCAGTGAGGAAACAATAATTTGGAAAAGCAAATGAAGAGAACTAAACCGTGGCAATATCCATGGGTGGACTGGGAGGGCTTTGGTTGCTTCCCCAAATCCATAATCCTTTTTAATGGCCCCTCTCCACAAGCCCCTCCAAGGAGCATATCATGTCATTTAAAAGAGAACATGTGCAATGCAAATACAACTTCTAAGCTTCTAGAAACAGACCCCTTTCTGGCCTAATTGTTGTCTCCCTGTCTCACCTACAGACATTACAGAGCTGGTCTGGGCACATGTGTCTACACTGGAAAAACTTGTCATCAATCACAAACCAGATAATCCAAGGGAAAGATTGTATTTTAGGGAGCTAACTGTACTGGTACCCCTATAGCTGTTGGAAGACAATGGGGTTAGCCAGCATCATGGTAATGTTCAAGCTCAGTGAACACTAAGATGGTCAGAAAAGAATGAAAACATTTTAATAGGAGACAAAGTGTTACTTCATAATTGATACCAGTAAGGCAATGGAGAGATAACTTAGCAAAGTTAATATTTTTTGAGTATTTACTATTGGCCAGGCAATACAGTCAGTGATTCAATTCTTGCAAAACTCCCATGAGATAGGCATTCAACTCATACCTTTCTAGAAGAGAAAAATAAAGTTCAGAGAGACTAATATTTTTCCCAAGAATGAAGGACAGAAGAAGTGGAGGACCTGTATTTTGTTCCAAAAAAAGACCCCTCCTGGCAAACAGATGCATTCTAGTTAATCAACACTATGAAATATTCCTCAGCAATAAAAAGAGCAGACTATTGATGGATGCAACCACAGGGATGAATTGCAAATTCCTGAATGAAAGAGGCCAGGCCAAAAGAAAGTACCTTTGGAGTACTTATGATTCCATTTATATAATATTCTAGGAAATGCAAGCCAGTATTTAATTATAGAAAGTTGGTCTGTGATTGCCTAAAGATGGCATGAAGGAAAAAATGGATTATGGTGAATATGAGAAAACTTTTAGGTGATGGTTATGTTTGTTAGCTCAACTATGGTGATGCTTTAACAATTGTATGCATGTATTTAAAAATGATCAAACTGTGTAAGTACTTATGCTATTGTACTTCAGTTATATCTCATAAAGACATTTATAGGAAAGTTGTTTTAAAAATTCCTTAACTAGGGGCGCCTCGGTGGCTCAGTGGGTTAAGCCTCTGCCTTCAGCTTGGGTCATGATCTCAGGGTTCTGGGATCGAGCCCCGCATTGGGCTCTCTGCTCGACAGGGAACCTGCTTCCTCCTCTCTCGCTCTCTGCTTGCCTCTCTGCCTACTTGTGATCTCTCTCTGTCAAACAAATGAAATCTTAAAAAAAAAAAAATTCCTTAACTAAATTAATTAAATTGACTTAAGTTTCTTAATTCTTTATTTTGTTCATACTTCCATTTTTATGCTTCTGTATGAGTGATATATTATAAAAACTCATGTAGTAGAGAATAAAAGAGCTATTTCAACAAGACTGGAAACAAAAATCTGAAGAAATAAAAAAAGAAAATCTCATCTCCACTATTTCATAGGAATATAATGACAGCTGTTTTGATGAGAAGGATTTTAAAATGTATCAAATTTGGCTACTAATATAGACATAGGGAATCTTACCTCTACTTCTAACTTGAATAAGATGTAGAGTATTATACAGATAACTGTTTTAAAAAAAAAAAGTAAATGCATTTTCCATATATCCGAGTATAGGTCAATAATCTTTTGATTTTATTCTGTATATTATTATTATTAAAGCTATTAATTTCATAGCCAATCAGAAAGTAAACACAATAACAAAGTGAATCTATGAATCTTTGATATTTTTGAGGATGCTACTATTAAAATCACGAGTTTTTCAGAATAAATTATACTAAAATCTGTACGGAACCACAAAATACTCTGAATAGCCAAACCAATCTTGAGCAAGAAAAACAAAGCTGGAGGTATTACAATTCCAGATTTCAGAATGTACTACAAAGCTGTAGTAATCAAAACACTATGATACTGGGAAAAAATAGACACATAGGTCAGTAGAACAGGGTAGAAAACCCAGAAATAAGGCTGTGATTATATGGTCAACTAATCTATGACAAAGGAAGCAAGAATAGACATGGGAAAAGGGCGGTTTCTTCAATAAAAGGTGCTGGGAAAACTGGACAGCTCCATATAAAAGAATAAAACTGGCCCACTTTCTAACACCACACACAAAAATAAACTGAAAATGGGTTAAAGAAATAAATGTGAGCCCTGAAGCCATAAAAATCCTAGAAGAGTACACAAGTAGTAATTTCTCTGATACTAACTGTAGCAACATTTTTCTAGATATTTTTCTTTAGGCAAGGGAAACAAAAGCAAAAATAAACTATTGGGACTGCATCAAAATAAAAAGCTTCTGCACAACAAAAGAAACCATCAACAAAACTAGAGGGCAACCTATGGAATGGGAGAATAATATTTGCCAGTGACATACTTGATAAAGGGTTAGTATCCAAAATGTATAAAGAACATATACAACTTAACACCAAAAAAAAAAAAAAAATACAAACAATCCAATTAAAAAATGGGCACAGGACCTGAATGAACATTTCTCCAAACGAGACATACAGATGGCCAACAGACACATGAAAAGAAGCTCAACATCACTAATCATCAGGGAAATGAAAATCCAAACCACAATGAGATATAACCTCACACTTGTGAGAATGGCTAAAGTCAATAACACAAGAAGTAGTAAGGGTTGGTGAGTATACAGACAAAAAGGAACCCTCATTCACTGTTGGTGGATACTGGTACAATTACTATGAAAACAGTATGGGATTTCCTCAAAAAAATTGAAAATAGAAACACTGTATGATCCGATAATTATACTACTGGCTATTTATCCAAAGAAAGCAAAAACACTAAATCAGAAAGATATATGCCCCCTTATGTTTATTGCAGCATTATTTATAACAGCCAAGATACAGAAGCAACCTAAATGTCCCCTGATAGATGAACAGAAAAGGAAAATGTGATGTGTGTATACACACACACACACACACACACACACACACACACACACACAATGGAATACGATGCAGCCAGAAAAAAGACTGAGATCATTACATTTGCAACAACGTGGAAACATCTAGAGGGTATTAGGCTAAGTGAATAAGTCAGATTGAGAAAGACAAATACCATAAGTTTTTACTCAAACATGCGTAAAAAAAGCAAAACACAAGAAAATGGATAAATAACAACAAAAAACAAAATAAGACTTATAATTAGAACAAATTGATGGTTAACAGAGGGAATGAGTATGGGGAGATGGGGAAAATGGGCGAATGGGAGAAGAAGGTACAGGCTTCCAGTTATGGAATGAATAAGTCATGGAATAAAAGGCACAAGAAAACAAATATAGCCAATAATATTGTAATAAAGATGTTTGGTGACAGATGGTAGTTATACTTGTTGTGATCACAGTATAATGTAGAATCTTGTCAAATCACTATGATGTACACCTGAAACTAACAAAACATTTTTGTGTAAACTGTACTTTAAATTTTTAAAAAGTTAAAAATTGGGTACCTGGGTGGCTCAGTTCGTTAGGCAACTGCCTTCAGCTCAGGTCATGATTCTGGAGTCCCAGGGTCGAGTCCTACATCTGGCTCTCTGCTCAGCAGGGAGCCTGCTTCCCCCTCTCTCTCTGTCTGCCTCTCTGCCTACTTGGGATCTCTCAGGGTCAAATAAGTAAATAAAATCTTAAAAAAAAAAAAAAGAAAAGAAAAATCTGGGTTCTCTTCTGAGTGCATGTAAGCCTTGATATTTCAAACTCAAAAAGATGGTGTGTCTGTTACGTTGGTGAGGGAAATCACTTAGGCTAAAGCCACTATCTTCTGACCAAGAGCATGAAGCCGCTGTATTTACATAGCCTGGCCACATGCCATTTATAGAACATGTTGCTTCCTCAGAGTTTGCACAAATTTCAAAGTCAAGTCAACATTTGCATTCTTGTAATGATTTCACAATCAACTCGTTATTTGCCTAGTGATGAGTTACTGTCAAAAGGCCGGATTACTTAAAACACCTCTCATCTGGCTTCCCCACCTATTTTCTTGGGGATAGGCTGAAGAAAAACTTCCAGAATCTTCCTTTTACAGACATTTTTGTTAGGCTGACTTCTCCCCTACTCTAATATTAAGGTGATTTCTCTCCCCACACTGCCTCTCCTCTCGCCATTACTTCCTTTCTCCATCTTCACATTTTGTTGATACCTCAAAGACACTCTAGTTTTTCTCTTTATTCAATTTCCCTCGTATTTTGTGTTCTACGATGACATTCACTCAATACTATTTCATAATTGTTCTCGTATTTCCTAAAGTTGGTAGTTTCTAACTTTTCAGAGCACTATGACACAAAATCTCTGGGAAGAATAGATATGACACAAAACCTCCTCTTAAAGATTTTCACCAGCAGAAAATAAATGATCCCTTCAACATTTATGGAGAGTCTCCCAAGTGGCATGTACTATATCAGAGGCTGGAGATTTTCTTTTTTTCTTTTTTCTTTTTTTTTTTAAGTCAGGTGTCTTACAGGTTGGTGAGGATGGAGAAACAAAGCAATAATTAAAGGAGAATATTGTTGTGTCCAGGTGGGGAGAGGAGCAATGGCATCAAACTCCGGTGGAACTGGGAGGTGAAAAGAAAGTCTGCAAAGTTGGGGCTGATGCTAAGTCAGGACAGGCCAGGCATTTCAGACAAAGGGCTCAGCAATGCAAAAGTATGCAAAGAACTGTGAGACAACGTGGAGAGTGAAATGTACTATCAAGAAAAAACATAGCACCAAGAAAGCTCAAGGAAAAGAGAAATGATGGCTTTCATGAAGAAAACAGCATTTAACCTCAGCGTGAGTGAGTCTGTCCTCTCGCGAGCCTCTTGGGGGGCTGAAGGACTGACTGAGAGCCCCTTCCTTCCAACCCAGCCAGGACTGTAAGGGGCTGGTATTCTAGATGCTCTGATGGAGCGATGAAGGAAGAGGGGTTTCCTCGGCATAATACACAAATGTGTTGTATAGATAAAATGAGCACTAGAAAGAGGGTGCAGGACCTGTGGGTGGCCCCTGCCCGCAGAACCCAGGGATGTGCAAGAGGAAGGAGAGAAGACAGAGGAGGAAGGAAATCGAAGGGGCTGAAATGACAGCTGTACTAATGGCCGTGAAACTTTAAACTGTTGCACTTGAGGGTTTGGAGATGATTTCTTTCCATCTGTCCTGCTAGGAGCCTCATACAAGGTGGAGAAGGCCGTTCTAGGCAAAATTTTTTGAGTTGCATTTGGATTCCACTTATAACCCTATCTCTTCACCCTCTTTCAACTACTCATTTTCTCCTTGCCTGTATCCTTACTACTGTGTTGTTCCTCCAGTAGACACTCTATGATCCTTCTCATTTTGGGCTGCCAAAGCCCCCCACTGCAGCACCTACTCAGGTCCCATCTCATCCAAAGAGTCAGCATTTCTGAAATTCCACCATCCATTCTTCCTTACGTATGTCCTTTAAACATCTGTCCTCTCGGTGAATCACGAAGATGTAGATGGGAGGGAAATGCTTAAACTAATTCCCATAAGGGCATCAAGGACTGGTCAGACTTCCCCTTAACTCTCAGGGGGGCATTTACCTGCATCTCAGAATCTCTGGAAACTCTTCTGACTACATGGGAGAAATATCTTGCAACAGAAGAGCCACAGTCAGTCTACTCCACGTCTGATCTTAAGTGAATTCCAAGGGAGGCAGCATTCGTGATCAGGGACAGGACACTGGCATTACATTCTAGTAAATGGTGTTTCCTGGAGTTGTGCGATGTGAGGGCCCTGCCATGGTGGCCTCGTTTCTGAGTGTTTCTGGAAGAAGGCCCTAGGGGAACAAACTCCATTATGAAGGCTGCCCAACCTAGAGGCAAACCCTCACACCCCGGGGTCCAGCATGACTTGGCTCCCAGCATCAGGGAGGGGATGTGCTTGCGGGAACACACACATCAGTTTCACAAGGTGCTGGTCAGAAAGGCAGGGAAGACCTGCAGTGTGTGAGTTTTTCTGTGTTATTATTCCAGGAACATTCACAGGCCTTTGGAATAATTCTGTTGTTCCACCCCGGTTTTCTTCCCTCATTGACCCTCAACTTTCTCTCTTTCATAGCGCAAATTGTAAAATCAATAATATTTGTCTCTGCTTACTTATATCCCACTTAGTGACATCAAACATTTTGTTAACTACAAGTTATATTAAGTTTCCTGTGATCTAGATGCTTATTCAGTATTCCCCTTGTTCTTCCTATAACATATCATCTACTCATTATGATTATCATAATCATCATTATTATCAAAATTTATTAGAGAAAACAGTGTTGTCTGATGCATTTACATTCTTGCGGGAGGCACAGAGAGCTGTGGTGAATGACTAATGAAAATATTGAAGAATAGTCCGTTTTGCCTGTGTCTAAAATATCCATTGATTTCACAAAACTCTCCAAATAAATATCCCTGAGTGAGAAATTGAAATGTAAATCACTTAGGACTGGCTTCACAATTTCTCTAGACTTCCTGATTTTATTTGTACCAAGCGAAGAGCGAAAGGAGCTTTTGATATTGCACTAGTTCCACTTTCAATGCTGCTTTAAAAACAGGAAACTGTGATGATAATGCAGTTTGCAAGAGCCACGCAAACTGGCTCCGTTCAGCCAACGAGGTTCCGTGGTATTCTGGGTCTGATTCTCCCACTACCACGGCCGATACCCAGAGAGGAGCGGATGTGATAACTCGTCTAATCGTAAATTTCATAGCTGCTCTGTCAATTATTTGTTGCACTCTGTTAATTACACCAAGGCTCAGCAGCTTGCCCTTTTGAGTTAGAAAGTGTATTTTTGACATCTCTTTCCCATCAGTAGCATTAAAAATAAAAGTTCATGAAGAATTATTTGGGTGAGGAGAAACTGAAAAGACACGATGATACCCTCTCCATGCTGCAGAGCAGAGCAAAGCGAAGCTCGAGTAGGCCGAGTGTCCTCCCCACAGCGCCACGGCCCGGTCAAAGCAGCTCCAGGACAGAACCTATGTCCCGCTTCATCAAATGTCCTTGCTTTAGTCATAGACCCCCCCCAAGCCAAATGGAAACCATGTATGGAAATAGAAGGTAGGAAGAATTCCGAAGGAAGTCTGACAGAGATTGGGGAGATCATATGATCGTCATAGAGCTATATTCGGTATATATCATGTACATCTTTCAATTTAAGTGTTTGGAAATCTTCCTGTGCTTCCTCACAAAACAATAGAGACTTAGCAAATGTTTACTGAATATATAAATGGAATACAAATATAGGAAATCCCTAATGCCAGTGTACATAGCCTAGCAAGGCCAATTGGAAAATGTCTTTGATCAAGTCCATTTCTGATTCAAAAAAAATATCTATAACTCACTCTGGCCAGTGTTTCTAAGGTCCAATGAACTCTGGTTATTGCATGATAAGTTGGGGCAGGAAGAAAAAAGAAAAAAAAAAAGCAATGTTTTACGGGCTTTCTGAGGCCCATCCTTGGAGAATAAAAGGAATTTTTAAAAATATAAAGAATATCTTTTTTTCATTTCAGAATAAGCCTTTTTTTTCTTTCTTATAAATTAAATGAGTATGTTTAATGACCATCTTAAAATTTAGCAGAGTTATTCATTCTGACAATAGAGAATGTCTTCTTTGACTTTCAAATTCCTTTAGGTGCTTCATATTATTTTTCCAAATAGAAGGACACTTTTGCCTGACGTGGATCACCACTGAAGATGTTGTGAGAACTGTCACAGAAGCAAGCTCCGAGTGTGCCACCAGGGAATTCCCATCCCATGGGTGGTAGCCTCAATTTTCAACACGTGGCAAGTGAGCTATCTGGTCACCCCAACCACCAAGAGCTATGGTGCCCTCAACACACAGGAGCCCTCTGTGGCCGTATGACTCCATTCCTTTCCCAGAATGTGTGGGAAGTGCTATTTCTCCAGGTCTGCTAAGGAGTTCAAGGAAACTCCACAGACAAATATTACTTCTGTGAGAAATTCATTTCTATCCCCTGGAAAGATTTTATGTTGATCTGTGGTAGAGCACGGTCTGTTTGTTCCCCTGTGGAAATGACTTGTGGCCGTGGTAGCTCCAGTAATGTGTGGCACAACCTTTGTGCTACACTTTCCTGACAGGTCAGTAATTAACTTGCATCGCAATTGTTTGTCGTCTCCACCACAGCAGCCATTTACTAAAATAACATTTTAATTTCAGTTTCCTTCCAGTTCACTTTCTTTTTCTTTTTTCCCTGTGGCTTCTACATCTCTATTAAGTCTAATTTCCCCAGACCACTTCCATACGCGGAGAGAGTGCAATAAAACTCAGTTTCAAAAATGTCAAATATAATGAGAAAAGAACATCATAGTAAAGGAATGTGACCATAGCCACCCCATTGGGTAACATTGTCTTTGACTGGGCAGGTGTTATATATAGGAAATGTGGTAATAAGGCTTTGCATTTATTTAACTTAACTTAATCAGGGAATCAGGGTGATATTCTGCATTTACTGACAAAGTCTGGCAAGTCAGCTGCATGGATAAACTAATACAGTTATTGTCATTACCCGTGGGCATTCAAATGGTGAAAATGACAAGTAAAATACATTTTTTTAAGTAGAATAAGTCCCAGACAAAATTGTATGACAGGCAACTTTGATCTTTTTTTAGATCATGGTATCTTGTTGCCATCTCTCATCCCCTGGGGACCTTAGCCTTCTAGTCTCTGTCTTATTGGAAGCAAAGCAATAGATTTACATTTCAAGTATTTATTGAGACTTTACCTGAAAAATAGACTTTTTAGGTCCCGCATTTTCTACAACAATTATTGAAAATCCCAGGCACAGATATTAGCACGTTTGCCCACCATGGATTCTGGATAAGAGTGCAAGGGCGGATGGGACTGAGGAAAATCTTAAGGCGAAGGTGACATTTGACCTTGACGTTGTATAAAAATAAGATCCAAAAGGCAGAGAAGGGATATCAAGGGCAATACAGGCTGAGATCACCAGATTTAAGGAAAACAGGAGTAAACATCCACAACAAATGATGGCAAATGGGAGGCGGGAAAGTGAGGGAAAGATAGTCATTAGGGCTAGATGAGGAGAATCTTGCCATTTCTAGTAAAGAATCTGGCTGTTGTCTTATAGAGCCTGGGAACGTCTGATGATCTGTTTCAGGCATAATGACCTCGCAAAGGATTTGGTGAAGAGACCCCCAGAGAAATGGATCCCCAGCCTCTGCAGAATGGTAGCATTCTCATGGGGTGCTTCTTAATGAACTTCCAATCAGGATAAATAGCATAGCATCTATTTGTGAACACTGATCTTATGATAAGAGCACCCAAGAAGTGATCTGGGAAAAAAAATACTCCAGAACTTCAGGAGCCTCCTTTTGAACCTCCAGGTGCATGTTTAATGCTTCCGGTCACCAATGAAATGAAGAGAGAGGTGGAAACTTCATAGGAAGGACACAATGAAGCACTTAAGGAAGAGCTATCAAAGGGTACAATTCTATTATGAGGACAAAGAAGAAAAATGAAGTGAAGATTAGTAGAACTGCTTCTGAATTTCCCTCCAGTGATCAGGTAAGTAGTACAAAATTGAAAAGCAAATAGGAATAAAATGCCTGTGCTATTGTAATTATGTTTAGGCAGCATAAGAAATTTTATGAAATGGCAATCTCCTGATACACAGGAGAACCATAAGGGGCATAAGTAATGCAATCCTCCCTCTGTTTCCTCTGTCAGTTTTGACCTAATCTAGCAAGAAATGCTGAGCCATTTTCCGCCTCTTGCGTACAAGTATCAATTAAGGGAAAACAGGGTGACTATCTTAGGGCACTGGATGATGAAATGTCACTTAAGGAGAAAACATTGGCTGTAGAACAAGTTGCTCAGCAGCCTCAGTATGAGGAAACACTAACAAAACAAGCAGTCTCAGATACTTTCTGGGACAGGGCCGGTTCTCTGATCTTTGTTGGAGGAGTACCAAGGGCAAAAAGTACATTTCAACCTGTGATTGCTCCTTTCCTGGAATTTCATGTTCCATAGCATTTGCTTCCTAAAGGATGTGACTCAGTTGCAAAGCCCTTTCATCAAGCGGATTAAATCCTATCACGCACTGATTGTATTACACCGGGATCCCTCTGGCTCTATCTTGGCCAGCCCAGGTTAAAATATGGAGAAGCTGCATATTGTATAATTAGTGTTTGACAGTAATTAACAGGAGTCAGTAATTGACAGTAGTCAAATATGGCTGACATTTGTTTTATTTAGCAAATTTGTTACTGTATCCGATTAGTCTTTCCCTAATGCTCCTGTCTTCAAAGTCTGAATTGATTGGATTGGATTTCAGTGCCAAGAGGACACGTCTGAAAATGGACAGTAATGTCATTGTCCACTGTTGTGACAATGACACCATTAAAATAAAATATTTCAGTAAATTTCCTTTAATGCATTTAAAAAATTAGTTTCTCGCTCAGTAATGTATGCATAAAATACATTTTAAATAGTTTGTGTGTGTGTGTAGGCCTATGCTTGTGTACAAAGCACAACGAATTGTCACAAACTGAACACACTCGTGTAACCACACCCAAACTGAGAAACTCGACCTTGTTAGCATCCCAGACACCCCTGAAGCCACCTTCCAGTCACAGTCTCCACCCACCCCACTAAAAATAACCATTATTCTGTCTTCTTAGTTTTTCCTATTTTTAAAGTTAATCTAAATGGAAAACCTAGAGTATGTATTTTTTATTGATGAGTTTATTTCACTCAAACATTTATTTGTGTGGCTGATTGCTATGTAATATGCTTCCGTGAAGTGCTTATAAAAAAAAAAAAAAAAAACTTTTGTTAGTTCTTCTTTTAGGTTCTTTGTCCTTTCTGATTTGTAGAAGTTATTTTTATATTCTGGATACAAGCCATTTTTAAATACATATGTGGCAATAATGATGTTTTCTCACTTTTGGGTTACTTTATACTCTCTTAATAGAATATTTTCATCAATAGACATTCTTAATTTTAATATTGTCTAATTTATCATTTATTTCCTTTTAAGATTAGTGATTTTCTTTTGTCCTTTTAAGAAATCCTTGCCTGATCCAAGACCACAAAGACTATTCCTATATTTTCCTCTAAAAAGATTTGTTTCAACTTTTATTTTTAGAAACGTGATTCTTGTGGAAATAATTCCTGTGTTTGCTCTAAGATAGGGTATCTTTCTATAGAGATAATTCATAAATATTTCATATGCATATATGAAATATATATAGATACATGGATTTCCTCTAATTGGAAAGACCAGCCATCTCTCATGGTTTATTGAGGTGAGAAAGGACCAAGATCTGGCTCTTCATTAGGAGTAATCAGATACTGGAGAGCTCTCCTATCCACAAACGTTGACAAGAGAGGCAGTTGTGTCCAATAATCACATATATCAAGAAACACTGGCAGTTGGGGTTCATGCTGAATAGAAAGATCTACTCGACAGGTAGGAGAAAACAACCACTGGTAATCTGAGAAGGGCAGGACTCAGAAGTTCAGATTTGCAGACTGTTATCAACTAGGAGGTTTGTTGTCAAGTGTCAGAGGGCTGATTACTGGATATTTGTTCAGACCTATCTCAATTCAGCAGAAGGAAGACTGGCAGTAGAGATATTCTTTAATATAAAGGAAAAACCCTACCAAGAGGATGAGGCCATGAATGACCGGGTTACCAGCAGAAGAAGTTGTGGTTGAAGACGAAACAAATGTCTAATGAGGAAGGGCATGACTTGCTGAAGGACTGGGACTGGTAAATAAGGGGAAACACACCCCACGAATACATTCCAACTGCAGACCGATGCCATGATCGCTTGTTATAAATTTAACATTGAACTCCTTTCCACTGGAATTAGCTAAAGACTACCTGCATTAAGCTAAGATTTATCCCAGGAGTTAGGGTCAGAAATAACTTCAGCTGTAAAGGAACAAATGGCTTTCTAGTGAGGAGTAAGAAAGCTATCGAGCCGTGATTCTCAAGCATCAATAAGAGAAGCTTCATAAACACGCAGAGTTTACTACATTACTACACATTCCAAAGACTCCCGTCCAACAACACCAGAAAGGAGTCTGAGAAACTACATGTTTGCCCTTCACCCCAGTGACTGAGATGCACACTGAACTGTGCTGACAAACAAGTCTCTAGAATTACATAAAGCTCTTTTTTTTTTTTTTGTATCTGCGTTGTTCTAAAATTATGACTAATTACTACAGTATCTTCTTATGTTTAAACCCCATTGCTACTCAGGTCATATTTGTAAATATTGTTGTTCTAAGTTTTCTGGAAATGCATTTCACTTTGGAATTTGTTGGTGGTTGGGGAAGTGGTATTGATCATAGTTGGGAAAAGTGAGAAGAGAAGTGACTACATGGCTAAATAGGTAGATACTGAAAAATGAATTCTTTCATATAAAGGAAAAACCCAATAGGATCATACTACAAGCAGTCTGGGTCTATTGTGAGTGTTTCAACATGAGTGCTTTTTTTTAATTTGTTTTTTAATGTTTATATCATGAACTTGGTAAGTGTGAGTAAAACAATATCAATTTAAACCTTTGGAAAACATTTCTCTTGATTGTAAAACCTCAAAGGATGTTTGGTGTGAGAACAAACAAATTCCACAAAATTTTGTTGTTTTCATTCAAACTTAATCTGAAATCTTTGGGCAATGAGGCTTTCTTTCATGAAGCCAAGAATATCAAAATGGCAAAAAATATTTACTAGTTCACAGTATTTAAATTGAAAGTTTTTGATTGAGTTTTTAAATTCTTGCCTTTGAGTATCCTTCAATATGCCAAGTGTATTTACTTTGCAAAATGTATCTTTTCCTTTCTAGGCTGAAAAGACTCTTTCAATGCCTTAATTTCTTGAAGAACTTCAGGTGAATTACCAGGAATCTCCACCCAGGAGTTATTAGGGGCTGAAGCCCCAAATTAAACAAGGAGTGCTTCTCTTTCCTCAAAGTGGAATTCAGGGACCTCACCCCAGGAGGGAAAAGGGAGAGGAGATGGTTAGATACATTATCTATCCATCTAGGTTCCAGTTAAGTGAATGTTATTATAATTTGAGGTAGTATAACCAAATATCTATTTTAATTTAGGCTCCTCACAAAGCAAAATACAGAATCTGGACTTGGCTGCCTTGAAGTCAAAAGAAAACGCATAAAAAGTCTGGAATTTTAAAATGGCTATCAGGATTACTTATTTTATTTAAAAATCATTCAACAGTAATTTTTATTTTCCTTCTGTCCTCCCTTTATTTGCTTACATTCTTTGTCTTATCTACTTCTGAGGCTTACTGATGCCCATCTATTCACAATTTGTATGATGAAATGGGTTACACAATCACACCCATCCCACATTTCCTCATCTAGCACGCTGTGGATTTCACATGTACGTGTGTGTGCATGTGAGTGTGTACATGTGTTTAAACTGTTGTTTAGATTATCTTCACCACCTAACATATATACATCCCTTCGATCTCCCCTAAAACAATGCACCTGTGCGAGTGCCCAAGTTCTGGTCCATATCTTATATCACATGACTTTGAAAATACCAGACAAATTAAGGATGACTCTACTTGTTATTACTTAGAAAAGTTAACTTTTGGAGCCATCTTGTAATGATTAAAAAAATGCCTTGAGGAGGAGCGCCTGGGTGGCTCAGTGGGTTAAAGCCTCTGCCTTCGGCTCAGGTCATGATCCCAGAGTCCTGGGATTGAGACCTGCACTGGGCTTTCTGCTCAGCAGGGAGCCTTCTTCCCCCCTCTCTCTGCCTGCCTGTCTGCCCACTTGTGATTTGTCTCTGTCAAATAAATAAATAAAATCTTTTTTTAAAAAAATGCCTTGAGGAACATTAGCAATAGAACAGCATCGGTTCTTTCAAGTTAGGAAAAGGAACCCACTCATGGAAGTTAGACAAACGAAACAAGGGCCTCAATGAAAAGTCTACACAAAAATGGATTTTCTTTGGTAGACTAATCAAATGTGTTGGTGAGTCTCTGAGCCTTTATTAAGATTTATTCTGTATATGGAAGTTATCTGGAGGAGTCTAGTTCTTTCTAATCATGACACTATGCTCCTGCTTTCTTAGGAGTAGCTATAAATTCAAGAAGAGGTGGAAAACTGGCAGACTGCCAACCAAATTCAACCCACAGACATATGTTGTTGGGCCTGAACAATGTTTTAGAATGTTTTGAATCAGTTTCCAATCGAAAAATGAGGATTTGTATTTTAAAAAAAGAGAAACATGTGCAGATCTGTGTGTCCCCCCCTTGAAAAATCAGAAGACGTAGAAAACTGGTCAAGGATGTATGGTAACAGTCAGCTGGCTGCGGGGGGGAGGGGCAGCTTCTACATCCTGTAAACAGGGCAAGTTCTCTCCGATATAGCAGTTTCTGCTGCAAGTTAAATCAGTATAATTTTCTATATCTCATTTTTCCGCCCACACTGGTGGGATTAGAAATGGAGAATGAAACCAAGAGACTGTACCTGTACCACTGGTTTAGAAAGAGGTTCCTCAGAGATTAGTATTATTTCATCTATTTGTATAACTTTTTCCGCATGATCACACATTGCCAGGAGTCAGGTACTATGCTGTGCTCTTTGCTACGGCCAAGCAGGTTGCCCTTTTCTTCCCTCCCTGCTCTCACCTCCTTTATTGCTCCTACTACGTTTTAGCAGATAATTAGATCCTGACTTCTATTGTGTTCTGCTCTCTATTTGAGTTATGTGTTTCTTCTGACCAAACTGGCTGTGAGCTCTTTAAATCAGACACTGCATGTGTCAGCATGGCTCCGTACTATAGAGAGGGCATCGTAGAGGTGTCTGCCCGAAATCCCCTAGTACCATCAACATTTCCAGCAAGTTCAGGTTGGCCACCCTGTTAGAATGGTTGCGATTTCCAGTCCCAAGTGTCACTGGATTCTTTTTTTTTCCTTCCTACTTCTCTACATAAAAATATGCCACACGGACCTAGGATACAGTGCACCACAGTCAGGGGAAGTCAGAACAATTACTGCATGTCACCCCCCCCCCCCACCTTCCCAGCCTCAAAGCATCCTCTCCACCCACCTGCCATACTGACCAGTCTATAGTCTTCCTTTCAAGCTGATTTCTCTCACTCTGAAACTATGGCCCACTTACTAATCTCCCTTCTTAAAGCTAGACCTCTACCCTAAAGCCTTCTGGTCTATAGGATATAAAGCCAGTTCTCCAAAGACAGCACCATTGTCACTGGGCATTTGGTCCGTCACTTCCCACTGACACACTGCTCTCATTAATCCAATATGCTGACACCGACTGCTTTCAGAATTAGGACTGAGATCCACGAAGTCATTCAACCTCCACACATAGTATCCTGAGCAGGATTCCCCAAGGAAAAAAACAAAACACTTCTATCTCTTCTCTAACTGGGGCAGCAACCTAGACTCTGGACCTTCCAAATTTCTTTCTTATTTTTCCTTTTCTCAGAATCACTTTACTAGGACCCCAGCATAGCTGCCTCATGAACCATTTCTGTCACCACCTTACCACTCTAGGAAAAATCATATGTAAACTAAAAATGCGTGAGGAGAATTCTATTTTTTGTCTCTCTCCTTATCTGTAGTTTTTCTTTGCTTCACTTTAATTTCAAGTCCAAGAGTCAATGGTTCTCTACCACTTTTGAAATTGTGCTGTGTGGGGACACCTGGGTGGCTCAGTTGGTTAAGCAGCTGCCTTTGGCTCAGGTCATGATCCCAGGACGCTGGGAGAGAGTCTGCTTCTCTCTCTGTCTGCTGCTCCCTCTGCTTGTGCTCCCTGTCTCTCTCTTTGACAAATAAGTACAATCTTTTAAAAATAAAAAACAAATAAATAAAATAAATAAACTGCTCTGTGTGGGCAACCCTCTCAGGTCCCCTCTCTTCAGGAGCTTGGTACTACTGCCCAATAAACTTTGCTTTGATGCCTGAATAAATACTAAATAAATAAATAAATTGCTCTGTGTGATGGATTAATTCTTCAAAACTAAAGGGTATCTTCAGTGAGGACACAACTTGAACTGCTTGAAGGAAAATTTCCATATCAACCAAAAACTGGTAAATAAACAAGAAAAGAGCCTTCTTTCTCCTCCTTCACACGGCCATACTATATTCCCCCACGCAGCTGTATTGAGGAAATGAAACTAATCGCAAGAAATTGCTCTTGATGGGTTTCATAATGTTATCGTAATACTCAGAATTGAAATAAACCAGAATTATCCTGCCATGATCTTTAGATCATAATGAAGGAAAACTGTGGTCATCATTGGATTCTAGGCAACCTGATAAAACAGTTACTACTACAGCTACTATTCACACTACATTTAAACTTTTTTAAAGCAATGATTTTCTGCTACAAACTAGGCAAAGTTCTTTACACATGTTATTTTCTGTCTTAACTCATGAGGAAACTCCCCATTTTTTAGATGAGGGAACTCAGTCTTCAAGAGATTAAGTAACTCGCACAAAATACCATGGACTGTATCTAGCAAGGGGTGGAGCCCAGAGATCTCAGACAGGCATAAATGCCAGGTTGTGGGAGCACTCATTCTCTTCTCTCCATCCAATCAATCGACCAGATTCTGTTCCAGAACTTTTTTTTTTAATCCCTTACAGTGATAATAAGGTATTTAGAGCACAGGCTCAGAAACCAGAAAACACTTAGGAAAAATATGTTCTTGACATGTCTTGAAACAATTCAATTTTTCTATATTTCATTGTCTTCTTCTATTAAATCTATGAAAATCTCCTGCTTTTCTTACGAGCTTGCTGAATGATCACATAAAATAATGTACATAAAATCACTTTTAAAACTCTAAATAGAATATACATATATTAATTAACTTGAACCCAACCATCACCCTGAAGACATAAAGTGAATCTGAAATAGGCAAAGTAAAGCAGTAAGAGAAACAGGAGTATGAGGGCAAGTAAGACCCCTTTGGCTATAGTCTAGGCAAGACTTAATGGATGACCAAATTAATAACTGTGACAATAAATGAAATGGAGAGAAGGAAATGGATGCCCCTAAAACCTGGCAACTGACTGGATGTGTATGGAATAAGCAGCGTACAGGGGTCCACAGAGATTCCAAGCTTACTTGTTTAGGTAATTTCAAAAATAGGGACATCAAGTCAGCAGGAGAAAGAGGAGGATTCTGTAGGGAGATTAGGGGCTAACTGGCGACATATTCAGTTTGAACTGCTGTTGGGATTCCATGGAATGGCATCAAGGGACAACTAAAAATGAGAAACAGCATTGGGAGAAAGGCCAAGGGCAAAGATAGTACTTTAAGGACTATCTTTGAGGAATTTTATTTGTTTATTTATTTATTCATTCATCCAATTTCAAGCCAGGTAACGGGAAACTATTTAAATGTTCTGGCAACCACATTGCAGGAGAAAAATGAAGTGGATGACATTAACTTTAATAATATATTTTATTTAATTCAATATGTTAACATTTTATAATTTCAACATATAATCAATATAAAAATGTTACCATTCTTTTTATTTGTACTGAGTTTTCAAAATATGGTTATTTTACACTCAGTTTAGACAAGGCACATGTCAAATACTGAATACCCATTTGTAGCTAGTTGCTTTCATAATCAGCTACAAGATCTAAGAAAGTATTCGGGGGGTTTGCAGGCTGAGGAGAGAACATAGGTCTACAGGAAAAAAAAAAAAAAAAAAGAAATAGAAAAGGCACCTGCAATGTGACAGAAGCAGAGGCAAAAATTGTTTTCTTCCTCACATGTTGTATAACATCTTTACAGAAGGCAATATACGCAGCAAACAAGAAACAGGTTTTCCACAGATGGTATCATTTTAGACAGCAAACAAAGCAGGATCGTTTTAGACCCTTTCGGACCTTAGGGCCTCACAAATGTAGTCCAGCATTGCTTAACTCCTAACACTTAATCGACTTAGAAATTGTTAGCATGGCAGAGTGAAAATAACATGGATTTTTGTATTCTCGTGGATTTATCTCAAATATGCCTCTAAATCATGACATACTCTACCACATTGCCCTGTAAATTTGGGCACTTAGCCACTTACCTTTAATTTCCTTATCTTTAAAATGGACGTACTAACTTCTTTACATGACTTTTGTGGCTATCAGATACTATTAGGTAGGCAAAACACCCAATATATAACATGCATTATACATACTATCATAATCATAGCTATGATGATCATTGTTTACAATGCCTCTCTAATGTATATTGATGAATGTCTCACACTATTGTAAGCATCTTGAGATTGAGAAAATAATTGTCTATATTTTGTAACACCATAGTACCCAACACAGTGTTGGAGATACCACTGGGGTAATCAACACTCATTTTTCTCCTGTATTCCACTTAAGACAACCAAAAAAAAAAAATTATTTTTAAGTAAAGATAAAAAATAAATTATATATAAAATGTACCACAGAAGTGATTCTTGTATTGATTAAATGTCTTTTTTTCCTGAAATGAATAGGTAACATTATATGGAAACTCAGATTGGTTGATTTTCTACTGCCTTTAGCAGAAAGATGAATTGCTCAGGGGCACCTGGGTGGCTCAGATGGTTAAGTATCTGACTTCAGCTCAAGTCATGATCTCCAGGTCCTGGGATCTAGCCCCACAGTGCGGGGTGGAGTGGGTGAGGGGAGGGGGTGTGTGTGGGGGGGGGGTCCCAGCTCAGCAGGGAGTCTGTTTCTCCCTTTCTCTCTGCCTTTCCCCCTGTTTGTGTGTGATCTCTTTCTTTCTCCCTCTAATGAACAAATAAAACCTTAAAAAAAAAAAAAAAGAATTCCATTGCTTTGACTGTAGCCTTTACATTATAATAAAAAACTAATGCAGAAAGATAAATTTCCCTTTGACTCAGCACCCAATTTCCTGAGTATTCAACCTTTCAGAGCTCTTTTAAGTAGATATCTCATTTGAGTCTAAGTTCAGCATTACACCAGTAGAGACTAGAACAAAAAGTTCTCTCTGTGTTTAAGAAATTAATTTACAGTAAACATAAAATTAATGCTTTTAGTGAAATAGTTTAAAATTTAAATGTTTGGAGATGATTGGTGTTTTGCATCAGTTTATGGCAGTATGTTTTCAGATGGTGGGTCATTTCTTCTGAGTTTCAGAAAGGCACTATAGTATATAATGAATTCAGTCTTCCAATCCAAACTTTCATCACTGCAAGGTTACTCAAAACATACCCATCATTTGTCATTGGTTTGAACTAGCTTCTCTTTCTAGCTTATCTTTTCCTAAATTTATTCTATTTTTTTTTTCAGACCCAGAAGAAGTCACAAATCTCCAGAAAGCCTTTTTGACTCTATAGTCCAGAGTCAACTTTCATATCATTTATTTTTTCACTAACCAAATATTCATTGAGAGTTTATCATCTGCTTACCATGTTCTACTTTCTAGATGTTCAATAGCAAATAAACAGACAAGGTCGATATGCTCATAGACGATTCAGTTTAAGTTGAAAATAGCCACTAAGCAAGTAGACAAAAAATAATAATAATAATTCCCTATATCCAAAATGCTATTTAGAAAAATGAAAGCAAATTAATGAAAAAGAGAGAGCCCTGCAAGTCATGAAAGGAGATTGAATTAATTTGAAATAAAATAGAAAGTCATTTAGAATTTTTTTTTTTTTTTAAACTGGGGAAGTTTTAGGATTTAAGTCTTAAGAAGGTCACTCTGGCTACTTCTTAGGAAATAAGTATGGTATGAAATGTAGAAGCAAGAAGATGAGTCAGGAAGATTCTGTAGTATCAGTGGTAGAAGTGGTAAAAGGTAACTGGATTTGGGATAATTCAGTTTATATTTTACCCCTTGCTTAATGTCTGATTCATTCCTCCTAAGAGAAAAGCTGTTAAAGAAAAGCCCAAGATATACAATCAACATTTATAAATACAAAAATATATGAATAAAGTAAACCAGTTCACATAAGTAATAAAAAATTATTTTTAAGTAAAAATAAAAAATAAATTATATCTAAAATGTAACATAGAAATGATTCTTGTATTGATTAAATGTCTTTTTTTCCTGTATTATTTCCTCTGACAATATTTTCAATGTTTGTGAGACTTACGGTATTCTTGCCCATGGAGTGTACTTAATAGTCAATGATACCACAGAAAAACATCTTTAGGGTCAAAAAAAAAAAAAAAAACCCTGAGTGGAAGGTTCTGGAAGGTTCTAGAAGTTGCCACCTCTCCAACCTTCTTGAGGGCATTGAAACATGTGCAAACCAAAATTATTCCATATGTTTTATATGATTTCTCTCTCACTTAAAAGTAGAAAGTGAATTAATGAGTATAGTTTTATCTAAAATTGCGATGTTACTACATGCCACAGATTGTATTCATTTAACAGGTTTTTTTTTTTTTGAGGAAAAGTCATTATACCAACTAACAAACAAAAATTTGATAAAAAATAACGAACCTTGAGTCTGAAAAAAATATGTAACTTTCCAAGAGCCACTATTGAGAAAAGTTAAGTAAATAGAATAATGGGATCTAAATCAAAATTTTATAGGCTCTGCTTATTGCTGATGAATTGAATGTGGTTTGGAGTAGGAAATATGTGGGTAAGAGTATAACTGAAGGTAATTCACAGATAGATGAATGGTGCTGCTATTAACTGAGATGAGTAAAAATAGGGAAGAAGCAAGTTGGGTTGGGGGCAAGAAGGGAGTAAGTAAGAGGTTAGTTTTGAACATAATCATTTTGCTATCCCAATGAGACATTCGAGTGACATTCAAGTGAAGATGATGAGTAGCTAGTTGTGTTTATAGTTAAAATGCTAAGAAAAAGTTCTGATCTCGAGATACAACTAGAATACAGATCATATTTAAACTCATGGCATGGTAAGACATTTGCCTGGGAATAAACTTAGAAGACAAGAGCCAAGGCTAAAAAGAAAGAAATCTGAAGACTGAGTGCAAGGCATTCCAATATTTAGAGTTGAATGATGAGGAAGATTTATCAAAGGAGACAGAGAAAGAGCGTCCAGTTAGTTTGGTGAAAAACTGAAAGAATGAAATACCCAGGAGTCAAATGAAGGGAGAGGTTCAATAGGGCAGGAATGTTCAATTGCATCAAATGCAGCTCACATAGTCTACTATAGTAGACTATAGTTTACTAATATAAAGACATGTAAATCACCATTAATTTGGCAAAATGAGTCTAAGACTCTGAGAATAAAATGTCCTGTGATATTTCCATAGCACTGCATTTATACATTTAGATTTATGCTTAAATTCTTGTGTTTGTGCACTAAATTACCTAAAAAGTTTTCATTGGCTAGATAGCACATTGATTCTTTGTGTCCCCAATAATTTCTAGCACAACACAGTGTACTTAGAGTTTAAAACTATTTACGGAATTGAATTGAATTGGGCTGATGCCCACCAAAATAACAATCAATTTTAAACCTGCAATAGTAGTATGTGTAATCGACAAGGTCTCTATTTTAAAAATAAGATTTTCTGCTTATTCTTTGGCATTCTGTAAATATTCCCTCTCATCAGATGAGCTTTCCTACAATGTTAGAGGAGACTGGAACCATGAAGTGTATATTTCCTCACTTTGCCTCCTCAATGCCTCTTTCTATCCCATCATCCACATACACACTCATTAAAGCGCTCTCCCTTCAGGTTCAGGTTAACTTACCTGGTAACTTATCTACTTGAGCTCATGATCACATGCAACTGTCTTTAGTCTCTGAGACCTTGTCAGCTTTCTGGATATATTGCCTTTGTTTCCTTCATTTGCATTCCTTTTCTCTTTTCCTTCACTTCAACATTCATGTTTCATCCCTTTTCTAACTACTACCTATTTCGAGACTTAAAAAAAGAGTATTTTACATAGGCTATCCCCAATTTCTTACTTCTCTGACATCTCCCTCTAAAGCTTGAACTTCATTAATGCTTTTGGTCCTTAATTAAAAAACTGAGAAAGGATACATTATCTTATTAAGAAAAATAAGTAGGGGCACCTGAATGGCTGGGTTGGTTAAGTGTCCAACCCTTGGTTTTAGCTCAGGTCATGATTGCAGAGTCCTGAGATGGAGCCGAGCCCCAAGCCAAACATAGAGCTTGCTTGTTCCTCTCCCTCTACTCCTCCCTCTTACTATCTTTCTCTCTCTCTCTCATAAATAAATAAAATCTTCTTTAAAAAGGAAGAAAAACAAGCATATCTTTAATCTTTTAAAAAGCAAGCTCAATCTCAATCATAATAACAGAAATACCCATAAAACTACATTGCGATACAATTTTCTACCCATTAGCAAAATCTGAAAAGTTTGGCTACAGAGCTTCGACCAGCATTCTAGATTATAAACCAAGAGACAAATTATTTTGTCTCTTGGCTTATAAGTAAATAGTATCCCTGGAAGTTCATCCCAAGGATATATTTGAAAACACACACAATTTCATTAACACATTCATTACATTAGGAAAAATTGAAGACACCCATGACTCTTTTAATAAAATCTGATACATCCACACAGTGGAATACTAAGAGGGAGAAAAAATTGAACAGTTTCTCATTTTTACTATGGAAATATCTCTAAGATATTATTAAAAGGAAAAAAAAAGCAAAGTGGAGAGGTGTGTATAATATGCTACCTTTAATATAATAAGGGATGATATATGCACTTTCATTATATATAAGTATATGCAATTGTGAAAGATTTAAAAAAAAAAAAACTATGAAAAGTGGTTCCCTATTGGATTAAGGGGGGTGGATAGAGGTATATAGAAATGGGAATGGAAGAAAGATTATTTTCTATAATTTTTATATTTAGGTTTTGATTTTGAACCTCTTGCCGCATCACCTATTCTTAAATTCAAAACAAAACAAAACAAAAATACGTCCATAAATCATTATAACCACAGCCTGTCTAAGGACCTCAAGGCACGTGGAGAGGGGAACCAGCGCTTGACCTTACAGGAATATCTACCTTCTCTGACTGCAACTATTTCTGCAAACTGTCCTGAGGAGTATACCACCAGCAGGGAGATCTATGCAAAAAGCAAATAAATCCGGATGCTGGCTAGCCCATCATCCAAATGAGGACTTTCAATTATGTATTTCCCCTGCTTAACAGTACTATTGTTACTTACAACCTTTCATCATAATCTGCTCAGCAGGTCTCCTCTCTTAGGATTTCAAACGTCTTTCTGGCCTTATCTCCTACTACTGTATTTGTAGCTACCAAAACTAGTCAGCTCATTTTTCCTTGGAAATTCTCTGACTTTTGTGTCTGGACATATCCCCTTTCTGTTCCCTGGAATGTTTCTCAAATCCCAAATCCTAGCTGTCTTTGAAAAATACTACAAATCTTTCCTCCCAAACTGTCCTGATTTCTCTGATAGGATATAATCAAGTGATATAATGCCTGGAAATTCTCTAATTTACTGCCTGGCACATAACTGGAATACAAAATGTTTCATGAGTTTCTGAATCCTCATATGGTATTGGACAAATTTCACTTGTATTATAATAATTATTAATGTAACAATCATATTAGATTATAAACTCCTAGAAGAAAAATGTTGAGACAAGTATTCATCTATGAGGTAGCTCTTGAAAAATACTTTAAAATTCAGTTTAATTGAAACGCTTGCTTCATTCAAACCTACCTTTAAACTGATACTGTATTTCTGTCTGATTATAAAGTTCAGAGAATTTGAATAAGCACTTTTTTTAAGTGTGACCATTTGTGGCTGTATAGTAGAGTTCTGCGGCTTTTACCTATAAGAAATAAAGTCACTTTTCTTCTGGGGAAAGTATTTTAGTTTCTGTGTGGAGGCACCTCCATTCAGCAAAGAGTACATGTGTTGCAGGCTCAGGAGGCCCCTCCATGCTAGAGAAGACCCGTGACCCAATGCAGTCACTCATGGTGCTAGTGTCTTAGGGTCAATGATTAGCTCTACCATGGTCATGTGACAAAATTTGGCCCAATCAGATCTCAATCTGAGACCTTTACAGTGGTGATAGGGGAAAGTCAAAATTCTGCAACACATCTGAAAGGGTCAAATGTAAACCTAACACTTTCTAGTCAATTCTGTGAACTTCTGTCAGAGAGGGCTTATAGCACATTGGGAAAAAAAAAAAAAATCTGAGTAATGAAGAAAATACAACCCAATCAAAAACCCATGTGAGCTCCTAGATTCTACCATGCCTGACTTTGCTTTCCTTGGGTTTTAAAGTTATACAAATTAGTGACTATCTCTATTGCCTAAACTAATTTCAACTCATTTTCCATCATTTGAAAAAAAAAAAAAAAAGGCATTTTGCCAACTCTAAACTGATATTTAGAATACTTGTAAGTATAGTTTAAACTCTAGCTCAATAACATGTATTGTTCAGTGCAAAAAAATATGCTTCTGGTATCCAAAGTTTTAAATTCAGAATATTAAATTATTTTAAAAATGCATATATATTAAACAATGGAGTATTTAAGTATTTTCTAAGTGTATGTGAATATGAAAATAGTGTTAAGGCATAGTGCAATTAATTTTCATCCTCTACAAGAACGGTGTATATATTATTCAGGAATATCTTAGAGGAATGAACACATCTCTGTGGACCCTTCATATAAGACACACTGTGTTTAAATACCTTAAGAGGACCAATGGTTAACAAAACACTCTTCCATCCCCCAACTATTTGCTATAGTATCATTTTCTTCACCTGACTGAAGTCTTCAACATGTAGCTGTCCCTTTGGATTTGTCTATTGAGTGACCTTATTAAAATTTTAC